>NC_140584.1:333792729-334392729 GCF_964204655.1 Triturus cristatus
ACCATGGGTTTCACACACGTTATAGTTAGGAATTAGCATTTAAAAAACCTTGCAAATTCACTGAAAAAACCATGGGTTTCACACACGTTATAGTTAGGAATTAGCATTTAAAAAAACTTAGAAATTCAGTGAAAAAACCATAGGTTTCACACACGTTATAGTTAGGAATTAGCATTTAAAAAACCTTAGAAATTCAGTGAAAAAACCATAGGTTTCACACATGTTATAGTTAGCTGGACATTTTACTCGTAAAAAACCAATGAAATTCCCCCGTTATAGTTAGTTCAGCTAACTATAACTCGCGCGCCCGCAATGAACTGCTGATGACGTCACATATTACATCACTCATGACATGGTCAGTGACATCACTCATGACATCACTGATGACATCTCAAATGACATCACTGATGACATCACTGATGACATCATCCTTGTGATAGAGTGGCAGACCTCCTCTTCCCCTAATAAAACCTTTGATACACACATTCAAAAATAGAGACTAAAATTTACAAAACAATGGACATACCAATAACAGTTACAACAACCTCTTCAGTAATTCTAAGATCCACATACACATCCACTCATTCACCAACAGTCCAATACAGTCACTCATACATGTACTCACTTATCATATGTACTCATACACCTATACATCCTGTTACACAATGCCACTCATCCATAGAGCTACTCACACACATAGTCACTCATGCTAATAAAGAATCAAACATACATTTACTTGCATATACAGTTATACACACACCACCACACTTACTTCTACGGAAACTTACACATACTTAGTCTTTTAAACAATCACTTATAGAAATACATACTTATTCATACAGGAACTCTTTCAATCTCTCACTCTCACATATACTCACATATATAAACCAATAGTCACATATACTAGTTTTAAACATATGTAGTTACTCATAAAGACACTATTGAGACAGTCATTCACTCACTAACACACCCATACACACACTCATCCACCCATGCAGTCCTGCACACATGCTCTGTTCAACACATACAAACAGTGAGTCACTCATTCATGCACCTATGCGCTACGTCATACCCCCCACCGAACCATGCAGACACTCAGACTGATACTCAAAAAACCAACTAATAACCTATATAGACACCCATGTAGCTACTCACCAACCCATGCAGCCACTTATACACAAAGTGAAAAAATGATACAGATATTTATATATTTAAACATTACTCACTAAGCCATGTATTCACTATGATACACTTAATCAGTCAGTTACATAATCAATTTTTCAAAAAGAAATCATCCATTTAGACAGTAATATACCCATTTATTCTTCCATCAACCTTGAGATATACATATATAAAACATATTTAATTTTCAGAAAAACACACATTCACTGGATGATGTCATCAGTGAGGTCATCAGTGATGTCATTTGAGATGTCATCAGTGATGTCATGAGTGATGTCACTGACCATGTCATGAGTGATGTAATATGTGACGTCATCAGCAGTTCATTGCGGGCGCGCGAGTTATAGTTAGCTGAACTAACTATAACGGGGGAATTTCATTGGTTTTTTACGAGTAAAATGTCCAGCTAACTATAACATGTGTGAAACCTATGGTTTTTTCACTGAATTTCTAAGGTTTTTTAAATGCTAATTCCTAACTATAACGTGTGTGAAACCTATGGTTTTTTCACTGAATTTCTAAGGTTTTTTAAATGCTAATTCCTAACTATAACGTGTGTGAAACCCATGGTTTTTTCAGTGAATATATATATATATACATATACCATCCATATATAAATATACTCACATATAGATTCATTTATATATGCATATATCTATAAGTATATATGTAAACATGTATATACATCTGTATATCTATACAAGTATAAATATATATAGGCATGCATATGCATATAAATATGCATACATAAGCATGGATGCATATTTCTTTACAAATATACATACATATGCACATATATGCATACATATGCACATATATGCACATATATACAAACGGATCATCGTCCAGTGAGAGGCCGTGGAAGAGGAAAAAGCCAAGGAGGAGGAAACAGAGAAGAGGGGGCGAGGGGTACAGGAGAAGCGTCAGAATGGCAAACAAAGCGCTCCCTACGCTCCAATGCGAAGAAAGCAACGAAAAAGCAATAAAGAATAAAACAGTTATTAATTTGAGTACTGTGATTTTAACAGAGGAGCAACAATCGATATTAGAACTGGGGCTCTCATTCTGTGAAGATAATGAATTTAATTATCCAAGCTGCAGAATGGATTTGTATTGTTTCATCCGAAAACTCAAATTGGATAAACTTAATTGTAACCGCAATGCTCATGGAAATCATAAACAAGAACCAATTTGTATGCCTCAGGATGAATTGGACAATCTGAATGTAAATGATATACCCATTCTAACAGCCCTTATGACGTTAGCTGGAGAAGAGAATATAAATATGGAAAACATGGAAAATGAGAACTATTCTGAAAACGTGGGAAATCCAAATAGCAACAACACTGAGGAAGTATCAATAGTCAATGAACAAACAGAAGTGCTGTCACTAGGCATGCAAAGAGATGATCAAACCCCATTCAGATTACCGTCATGATTTGTACCACAAATGCAAAGAGACAATTTGGACATTTTTAGTGATAATGTAACTAAAGATTTGAAATTATTGTATTATGATTTAAATCAGAAGAAAAAAAGAGTGAATCTTAGAAAAGCTCAAATACATAAAACTGTGGTCAAACTACAAGAAGAAGACGGAATTTTGATAAAACCCTCTGATAAGGGGGGGAATGTTGTTTTATGGGGACGTGAACTATATAAAAAAGAAGCATTGAGCCAATTGAATAATCCAGAATGTTATCGAAGGATCAGTATGTAGGAATATGAAGATACAAGGGACCTCTTTTTTGAAAAACTTGAGGTATGGAAACAAGAGGATTTATTAAGCTGGGATGAATTTAAATTCATCAAGAAAGAAAAACCAGTAATACCGGTATTCTATATGCTCTCGAAGGTGCATAAAAGTATCACTACACCTCCAGGTAGACCTATAATTTCTTCATGTGGCAGCTTGTTTGAAAATGCATCAAGATATATTGATTACTTTCTTAATCCTCTTGCAAGGACATTGACTTCACATATTAAAGACTCGACGGACTTTCTTAAATGTATTTTTGATATTCATTGGGATGCTACTACTATGTTTTTAATAACCTTGGATATCTCAACATTGTATACAAGCATATGGCATATAGATGGCCTTAGAGCAACAGAGTATTTTTTGAATAGGAGACCTTTAAGGCTTTTGAAACACAACCGTATGCTTTTAGAGTTAATGGAACTATGCCAAACGAAGAATATTTTTTTGTTCGGTGAGGAATTCTTTCTACAAGAGAAGGGTACGGCGATGGGCACCTGCTTCGCTCCCAGTTATGCCAACTTACATCTAGGCTGGTGGGAGGAGCAGGTGCTCGGGGGGCCACCCTTAGAACAGTGGCCTGGTTTGGAGTGTTGACAGCCAATTAGCATGAAGCTCGTGATCGGGAGGGTGCGCGGATCCACCGCGGCCATAGATATCACTATCTTTATTTCTTAATTTCTCAAAAACTACTGAACGGATTTACACCAGTTTTTCAAAAGGTCGCTTTCTGAGCCAAACAGTACCTTTTTGCCAAATGTGGTGTAATTCCGTTCAGCAATTTTTGCTATAACTGTGTCTAAAGTTTCCTATGGGAAATTGATTTTTTGACCTCTATTTTTTTAATTTCTCAGGAACTACTGAACGGATTTACAACATTTAAAAAAAAGGTCTCTTTCTAAACCAAGGGTTAACTTTTTGCAAAATTTGGTGTAATTTTGTGTAATTCCGTTCAGCAGTTCAGGCTGTAGCCTGTTCCAAACTTTCTTTGAGACCCCCCTTTTTTCTCGGCCCCCGCTTGACGAATCACCCCCAAACTTTCAGGATAGGAGCTGACCGGAGCACCCCACCAGTTTTGAAATTTTCGCGAACATTCGTCATCCGGTGCCAAAGTTATTGGGAAAAAAATGTTACGATTTTCCTATGGTAACTAGGTCCTAACTATAACTACCTACTGGCGACCGCCAGTAGGTAACATACCAATATATGTATATGAATGTATATATGTATGCATATGTCCATTCTTTTATAAATATATACATATATATGCATTTATATATATATATATATATTCACTTAAAAAACCATAGGTTTCACACATGTTATAGTTAGCTGGACATTTCCCTCGTAAAAAACCAATGAAATTCCCCCGTTATAGTTAGTGCAGGCAACTATAACTCACGCGACCGCAATCCTCTGCTGATGACGTCAGATATTACCTCACTGATTACATATGTGTCTTTCTGAAAAATAAATATTTGTAATATATGTATAGCTAAAGATTAATGGAAGAAGACATGGGTAAATAGGTGTCTAAATACAGTGATGTAATATCTGACGTCATCAGCGGAGGATTGCGGTCGCGTGAGTTATAGTTGCCTGCACTAACTATAACGGGGGAATTTCATTGGTTTTTTACGAGGGAAATGTCCAGCTAACTATAACATGTGTGAAACCTATGGTTTTTTAATTGAATTTGCAAGGTTTTTTAAATGCTAATTCCTAACTATAACGTGTGTAAAACCTATGGTTTTTTAAGTGAATTTGTACAGTTTTTTAAATGCTAAGTTATGTATTTATTAATATTTTTTTTTCAGGTTTTTCACCGTGCACGTTGTGCGTGCCGTGCGCGCACGGTGCGCGCACCCAGCGCTTTTTTGTCAAAAAAATAAATGTTTTTTTCACCCTTGGGGGTCCTTCAGTGAACCCCTGACAAAGGCTAGGGGGTCAGGAACTGTCCACCCTGCCCCCTTTTCACGTTCTCCACCTTTGTTTTTCACTGCCTCAGACTGCGAGAGACAAAATGGCGGCCGGCACTTCCTGATTTCGACCGATTAGAATGTTTACTGACATCTAACAACCAATCAGAATTGCGCTCGCGCACGTCACCGTGCACGCACCTTGCGCGCACGGTGCACGCTTATAGATATACATGTACTTTTAACTGAAATTTTCTCAGGAACTACTGAACAGATTGACTTCAGATATTCAAAAGGCACATCCCTGACCTGAGGACTACCTCTCTGCCAAATTTCAAGTAATTCTGTTCAGCAGTTCGGGCTGTACCTTGGACTAAAGGTCCCTATGGAAAAATGCATGGGGAAAACGCGTTTTGGGAACCCCCTTTTTTCTCGGCCCCCGCTTGACTAATCACCCCGAGACTTTCAGGGTAGGAGCGGAGCCGAGCGCCCCACCTATTTTGAAAAATTTGCGAGGATTCGTCAACCGGCGCCAAAGTTATTCAAAATAGAATTTTCAGATTTCCTATGGAAACACGGTCCTACCTATAACTATCTACTGGCGACCGCCAGTAGATAATATACATATCTATATGTATATATATATTCACTGAAAAAACCATAGGTTTCACACACGTTATAGTTAGGAATTAGCATTTAAAAAACCTTGCAAATTCACTGAAAAAACCATAGGTTTCACACATGTTATAGTTAGCGGAAATTTTACTGATAAAAAACCAATGAAATTCCCCCGTTATAGTTAGTGCAGGCAACTATAACTCACGCGACCGCAATCCTCTGCTGATGCTAATACTGTATTTAGACACTTATTTGCCCATGTCTTCTTCCATACATTTTTAGCTATACATATATTACAAATATTTTTTTTTCATAAAGACACATATGTCATCAGCAGAAGATTGCGGTCGCGTGAGTTATAGTTGCCTGCACTAACTATAACGGGGGAATTTCATTGGTTTTTTATCAGTAAAATTTCCGCTAACTATAACATGTGTGAAACCTATGGTTTTTTCAGTGAATTTGCAAGGTTTTTTAAATGCTAATTCCTAACTATAACGTGTGTGAAACCTATGGTTTTTTCAGTGAATTTGTACGGTTTTTTAAATGCTAAGTTACTTTACGCCATTCGTGGCGTGCGTGCCCACTTAACGCAGTTCGTTCCGTGCGCGCACGGTGCGCTTCGCGCACCGTGCGCGCACAGTGAGCACGCGGTGCGCTTCGCGCACCGCGTGCCCACTTTACGCAGTTAGTGCCGTGCACGCACGGTGGGCACGAGGTGCGATGACAAAGCAAGAAAGCACGTCAACAAATCTGTACTTACTTGTAGGTACCACTAAAAAATCATTTCATAAACACAACGGCTCTTTTTAGAGCCCCCTAATATCTAAACACTTAAATCTGATTTTCATTTTTTTTTTTTTTTTTTTTCTACCGTACGCTTACCGTAAGCTTACCGTACGCGTACCCCGTGATTTTTTTTAAAATCAATAAATGTTTTCTTTGTACTTTACAGTCCTTCTTTGACCCCCTCACAAATGTAAGGGGGTCTGTAACTCTCCTCATTGCCCCCTTTCCTTGTTTTCACTCTTTTTTTTCAGAGTGAAATACACAAAATGGCGGCCGCCGCTTCCTGGTTTCGGCCGATTCGAATGTTTACTAAGATCTAAGAGCCAATCAGAATCGCGCTCGCGCACGCCACCGCACGCTTACCGTAAGCGTACGGTAAGCGTACCGTAAGCGGGCTCAGATATATATATTGATTTAAAGGCTATTTTCTCAGAATCTACTGAACAGATTTACACCAAACCTACAAAAGGCACTTCCTTGACCTAGGGACTACCTCTCTGCCAAATTTTGAGTAATTCTGTTCAGCCGTTCGGGCTGTAGCTCGTTCTAAAGGTCCTATGGAAAAATGCATGGGAAAAACGCGTTTTGGGACCCCCCTTTTATCTCAGCCCCCGCTTGACGGATCCCCCCGAGACTTTCAGGGTAGGAGCGGAGCATAGCGCCCCACCTATTTTGAGAAATTCGCAAGGATTCGTCGACCGGCGCCAAAGTTATTCAAAATAGAATGTTGAGGTTTTCCTATGGAAACGTGGTCCTAACTATAACTACCTACTGGCGACCGCCAGTAGGTAATATATATATCACAGCACTCCATCACTCCTTCGCTTGCAGCCTGGATGGAAACGGACCACCAAATAGTGCCAAAAGGTGAATTTTATTGCATACTCGGTCCTGACGCATTTTGGCTCAACAAGATCACATGCATATATATACATATTTAAACATAAATATACATTTGCATATCTACATAAATGCATATATAAATACATGCATAAATATGCATATATATACATACATATTCATGTATGCATATATGTTTCCACATATATGCATATATATATGTACATGTATACACATGACTTTAAATGTGAGCAAAAATAGAAATGATTTACTTGTACCTAATAACAAAACAAATCAAGCAATCCCAGTTCCAACCAGTATCCAAGTTAATGATAAAACAGAGAATGAAATAAGACTGATTACCACCTATAGTAGACAGGCCAAAAAAATCAAAAGTATTATTCGTAAGGAGTGGCCCATTGTATTAACGGATCTCACTCTTAAAGCAGTGCTGCCCATGAATTCAACCATTACATACAGAAGAGCATTTTCAATGAGGGATGAACTGGTATCCAACAGTCCTGAAATTTCATCCAGTGGCAATTGGCTTAACCCTTCAAAAGGGGTTTTTAAATGCTCTTCATGCAGAGCATGTAAGTTTGGAGTTAACACCAACCAATATACCACACCTTTCAGTGAGGTACCTAGATCTCTGAAAGGACATTATTCTTGTCGCACTGACCATGTGGTATATGTATTACAATGTACATGCAATCTTAAGTATGTAGGAAGCACTAAGCTGCAAGCATTTACCCGAATTTTACAACATCTAAGAGCTATAGTAAATTCCGATTCAACTTACCCGGTAGCAAGACATTTTAAAGCTTGCCACAACAATGATCTCAGTTGTTTGAAATATTTTATTATCGATTCAGTACCAAAATCAAAAAGAGGGGGCAACGGGGAAAAACTCCTGAGACAGTTAGAATCAAAATACATAGTTGAGTTGGATACACGCATTCCAGGAGGCTTGAATAATGGAGAGGATTTACATCACTTTTTATACACACGCTCATAGCTGCAGTTAGTATGAAACATAGGCCTGTATACTATTAGAAGTCACTGTATTATTTACATAGATTTTAACTTGTCTTGAATTTTTGCATGTTTTGGAGATTTACTTATGGGGTATGTGAGCTTCTGATTACCGCATCTTTGAATATGGAAACTGTCTGAATATAAGTATGTATTTTAGGTTTCAATTGTATTATTGTATGTATAGGTTCCCACATAATGGTAGAAATAGTTTGGAAAGCAGCTGTCCTCTAGCTGAGCATGGTCAAATTTTTAAAAGTTTCAATAAAAAAAAAAAAAAAAACTTTTTTTATATACCCAGCGTATTTCCTAATAGAGATATAGCGTGGCATTGAATTTTCATATAGCTATCAAGACTCTTTTAAATCAAGTTTTTATCAATGATGTTCTTAGGGCAATGATTAATATATCTGCATATTTGCACATTAGATTGCGTATTTGCACAATTTTGCTGTATTTGCACAGATATCAATACCTTGCTTTGTTTGCACATAATATACGTTATTTGCTCTAAACCCGGAGGGGAATGTTCCCAATAGAGGGATATATAGTGACAAAAAATATACTACATGTGAATAGTCGTAGCGCAGGCAAGATATAATGATTGAGTTAAGTCATTTGCTAGCGTTATATGCGCAATACTGCTTCAAGTAAGTGTTTAACAAACATATATTTGCCTACGATCTAAACGCCATATATGAACTTGGTTAATGTATCTGGATGAGCTATGCGAATTTTACATCACATTTATCTGTATAAAGTTTTGCAGGTTTTGAAGTGGTGGCTGATACGAGTGTGTCTTCTATGTCTATAGGATTCCTGTTACGTAATTGGGTATCTTGCACCTTTAAATTGTCACGTTCAGTAAAGAGTAGTCATGTGATCAAGACCTCTTTGATGGTCGAAACGCGTCTGGACTAAACCGAACTATGTTAATTTGAAAATAAATTGAGCACTATTTTGCACCAGCGAAAAACGTGTCCGTGTCTTTGGTGGTACCGGCTGGTACTACGGAAGTTGGATTGGATATTTATATACATATATATGTATATATATATATATATATCACAGCACTCCGTCACTCATTCGCTTGCAGCCTGGATGGAAACGGACCACCAAATAGTGCCAAAAGGTGAATTTTATTGCCTACTCGGTCCTGACGCATTTTGGCTCAACAAGAACCTTGATCACATGCATATATATACATATTTAAACATAAATACACATTTGCATATCTACATAAATGCATATATAAATACATGCATAAATATGCATATACGTACATACATATGCATGTATGCATATATGTTTCCACATATATGCATATATATATGTACATGTATACACATGACTTTAAATGTGAGCAGCTGTGGGTGTCTGTGTTGTTGCCAGTGATCAAGGGCAGTTGGCCCGAAACATGTTTGGTGCTGTTGAAATGTGGGGTTTCCGTGGAGTTGGAAGTTTCAGCTGTTGTGTGCATGGATAGTGTGCAGAACGCTGCAGTTTTCCTCCATGCCAGCCCACTATGGGGAATGCAGTTTTATGACACAGAACCGGCTGCTACAACTGCGGAGAAGAATCCCACTATGGTAATGAACTCCCTTGCCCAGAATGCATTGTCTATGGAGGGCGGAGTCAATGACTTTAAATGTGAGCAGCTGTGGGTGTCTGTGTAGTTGCCAGTAATCAAGGGCAGTTGGCCCGAAACATGTTTGGTGCTTTTTTGACATGGAGGAGTAACGCGCTGTTTTCTGCTTACCTGCAATAAAGAAAGGATATACCTCTCACTGCATAGGCATTCTCAAGCAGGGAAACCTTTTTTGTGATGAATTAAATGTGGCGCTCCTCGTCGCGAGAGTGCCCCGCATACTTTGCTGGCCACGGACCCGTTGAAATGTGGGGTTTCCGTGGAGTTGGAGGTTTCAGCTGTTGTGGGCGTGGATACTGTGCGGAACGCTGCGGTTTTCCTCCATGCCAGCCCACCATGGGGAATGCAGTTTTATGACACAGAACCGGCTGCTACCACTACGGAGAAGAATCCCACTATGGTAATGAACTCCCTTGCCCAGAATGCACTGTCTATGGAGGGCGGAGTCAATGACTTTAAATGTGAGCAGCTGTTGGTGTCTGTGTTGTTGCCAGTGATCAAGGGCAGTTGGCCTGAAACATGTTTGGCGCTTTTTTGACATGGAGGAGTAACGCGCTGTTTTCTGCTTACCTGCAATAAAGAAAGGATATACCTCTCACTGCATAGGAATTCTCAAGCAGCGAAACCTTTTTCGTGATGAATTAAATGCGGTGCTCCTCATCGCTAGAATGTCCCCCGCATACGTTGCTGGCCACGGACCCGTTGAAATGTGGGGTTTCCGTGGAGTTGGAAGTTTCAGCTGTTGTGGGCGTGGATACTGTGTGGAACGCTGCAGTTTTCCTCCATGCCAGCCCACTATGGGGAATGCAGGTTTATGACACAGCACCGGCTGCTACAACTATGGAGAAGAATCCCACTATGGTAATGAACTCCCTTGCCCAGAATGCACTGTCTATGGAGGGCGGAGTCAATGACTTTAAATGTGAGCAGCTGTGGGTGTCTGTGTTGTTGCCAGTGATCAAGGGCAGTTGGCCCGAAACATGTTTGGCGCATTTTTGACATGGAGGAATAACGTGCTGTTTTCTGCTTACCTGCAATAAAGAAAGGATATACCTCTCACTGCGTAGGCATTCTCAAGCAGGGAAACCTTTTTTGTGATGAATTAAATGCGGCGCTCCACGTCGCGAGAATGCCCCCCGCATAATATGCTGGCCACGGACCCGTTGAAATGTGGGGTTTCCGTGGAGTTGGAGGTTTCAGCTGTTGTGGGCGTGGATACTGTGCGGAATGCTGCGCTTTTCCTCCATGCCAGCCCACTATGGGTAATGCAGGTTTATGACACAGCACCGGCTGCTACAACTATGGAGAAGAATCCCACTATGGTAATGAACTCCCTTGCCCAGAATGCACTGTCTATGGAGGGCGGAGTCAATGACTTTAAATGTGAGCAGCTGTGGGTGTCTGTGTTGTTGCCAGTGATCAAGGGCAGTTGGCCCGAAACATGTTTGGCGCATTTTTGACATGGAGGAATAACGTGCTGTTTTCTGCTTACCTGCAATAAAGAAAGGATATACCTCTCACTGCGTAGGCATTCTCAAGCAGGGAAACCTTTTTTGTGATGAATTAAATGCGGCGCTCCACGTCGCGAGAATGCCCCCCGCATAATATGCTGGCCACGGACCCGTTGAAATGTGGGGTTTCCGTGGAGTTGGAGGTTTCAGCTGTTGTGGGCGTGGATACTGTGCGGAATGCTGCGCTTTTCCTCCATGCCAGCCCACTATGGGTAATGCAGTTTTATTACACAGAACCGGCTGCTACCACTACGGAGAAGAATCCCACTATGGAAATGAACTCCCTTGCCCAGAATGCACTGTCTATGGAGGGCGGAGTCAATGACTTTAAATGGGAGCAGCTGTGGGTGTCTGTGTTGTTGCCAGTGATCAAGGGCAGTTGGCCTGAAACATGTTTGACGCTTTTTTTACATGGAGGAGTAACGCGCTGTTTTCTGCTTACCTGCAATAAAGAAAGGATATACCTCTCACTGCGTAGGCATTCTCAAGGAGGGAAACCTTTTTTGTGATGAATTAAATGCGGCGCTCCACGTCGCGAGTATCCCCCCCATATAATTTGCTGGCCAGGGACCCGTTGAAATGTGGGGTTTCCGTGGAGTTGGAGGTTTCAGCTGTTGTGGGCGTGGATACTGTGCGGATTGCTGAGCTTTTCCTCCATGCCAGCCCACTATGGGGAATGCAGTTTTATGACACACAACCGGCTGCTACCACTACGGAGAAGAATCCCACTATGGTAATGAACTCCCTTGCCCGGAATGCTCTGTCTATGGAGGGCGGAGTCAATGACTTTAAATGTGAGCAGCTGTGGGTATCTGTGTTGTTGCCAGTGATCAAGGGCAGTTGGCCTGAAACATGTTTGGCGCTTTTTTGACATGGAGGAGTAACGCGCTGTTTTCTGCTTACCTGCAATAAAGAAAGGATATACCGCTTACTGTGTAGGCATTCTCAAGCAGGGAAACCTTTTTTGTGATGAATTAAATGCGGCGTTCCTTGTCGCGAGAATGCCCCCCGCATACTTTGATGGCCACGGACCCACTGAAATGTGGGGTTTCCGTGGAGTTGGAGGTTTCAGCTGTTGTGGGCGTGGATACTGTGTGAAACGCTGCAGTTTTCCTCCATGCCAGCCCACTATGGGGAATGCAGTTTTATGACATAGCACCGGCTGCTACAACTATGGAGAAGAATCCCACTATGGTAATGAACTCCCTTGCCCAGAATGCACTGTCTATGAAGGGCGGAGTCAATGAATTTAAATGTGAGCAGCTGTGGGTGTCTGTGTTGTTGCCAGTGATCAAGGGCAGTTGGCCTGAAACATGTTTGGCGCTTTTTTGGCATGGAGGAGTAACGTGCTGTTTTCTGCTTACCTGCAATAAAGAAAGGATATACCTCTCACTGCGTAGGAATTCTCAAGCAGGGAAACCTTTTTTGTGATGAATTAAATGCGGTACTCCTCATCGCTAGAATGCCCCCCACATACTTTGCTGGCCACTGACCCGTTGAAATGTGGAGTTTCCTTGGAGTTGGAGGTTTCAGCTGTTGTGGGCGTGGATACTGTGTGGAACGCTGCAGTTTTCCTCCATGCCAGCCCACTATGGGGAATGCAGTTTTATGACACAGCACCGGCTGCTACAACTATGGAGAAGAATCCCACTATGGAAATGAACTCCCTTGCCCAGAATGCACTGTCTATGGAGGGCGGAGTCAATGACTTTAAATGTGAGAAGCTGTGGGTGTCTGTGTTGTTGCCAGTGATCAAGGGCAGTTGGCCCGAAACATGTTTGGTGCTTTTTTGACATGGAGGAGTAACGCACTGTTTTCTGCTTACCTGCAATAAAGAAAGGATATACCTCTCACTGCGTAGGCATTCTCAAGCAGGGAAACCTTTTTTGTGATGAATTAAATGCGGCGCTCCACGTCGCGAGAATGCCCCCTGCATACTTTGCTGGCCACGGACCCGTTGAAATATGGGGTTTCCGTGGAGTTGGAGGTTTCAGCTGTTGTGGGCGTGGATACTGTGCGGAATGCTGCGCTTTTCCTCCATGCCAGCCCACTATGGGTAATGCAGTTTTATGACACAGAACCGGCTGCCACCACTACAGAGAAGAATCCCACTATGGTAATGAACTCCCTTGCCCAGAATGCACTGTCTATGGAGGGCGGAGTTAATGACTTTAAATGTGAGCAGCTGTGGGTATCTGTGTTGTTGCCAGTGATCAAGGGCAGTTGGCCTGAAACATGTTTGGCGGTTTTTTGACATGGAGGAGTAACGCGCTGTTTTCTGCTTACCTGCAATAAAGGAAAGATATACCTCTTACTGTGTAGGCATTCTCAAGCAGGGAAACCTTTTTTGTGATGAATTAAATGCGGCGTTCCTTGTCGCGAGAATGCCCCCCGCATACTTTGATGGTCACGGACCCATTGAAATGTGGGGTTTCCGTGAAGTTGGAGGTTTCAGCGGTTGTGGGCGTGAATACTGTGCGGAACGCTGTGGTTTTCCTCCAAGCCAGCCCTCTATGGAGAATGCAGTTTTATGACACAGAACCGGCTGCTACCACTACGAAGAAGGATTCCAACTATGGTAATGAACTCCCTTGCCCAGAATGCACTGTCTATGGAGTGCGGAGTCAATGACTTTAAATGTGAGCAGCTGTGGGTGTCTGTGTTGTTGCCAGGGATCAAGGGCAGTTGGCCCAAAACATGTTTGGCGCTTTTTGACATGGAGGAGTAATGCGCTGTTTTCAGCTTACCTGCAATAAAGAAACGATATACCGCTCACTGCGTAGGCATTCTCAAGCAGGGAAACCTTTTTTGTGCTACATATATAAACATATATATATATCTGCATATCTATATAAATACACATACAAATACATGCATACACTTGCATTGATGCATATATGTTTCCACATATATGCATATGTATATGTATGCAGATATATACATATATATACATATAAATATGCATACATATATATACATATCTATGTATGAATATGTGTATATATATCCTCGAAAATACCACTAATAGGCACGCTCTCAATAAAGGAAGACTCTGTGTCCATCAATATCCACTGCTTTGTTTATTCACAACGCGTTTAGCTTTACCAGAAAGCTTGATCACGTGAACCGTGCAACAAATGAGGGCAACAATTGTAGTTTCTCAATGGTAATGGAAATCGAAGAAGGACATGCATACTGTAAACGACAGACATGTTGGAATGGTGAAAAATGTATAATACATGCATATGCTGATAAATACATTGCTATTCAAACAAACACATAGAATTGTGGATGCATTACTCTAACACTTTAACAAATACAAAGCTGTATCAATGAGACCTTATCCTGACCTGGTGTCGATGTTAGAAAAGTGCGATGTATGCGCTACCGTGTATGCATCCCAAGTTCAAAAAATTGTTAACTAGAAGTGCCCAGTGCCAAAATAAGATGTTAAAAGTATCTTAAGTAGGATCAATCCCCTGGTGGGAGATGTCCTCAACTATGTACACACACCACTCATGGCAGACATGCAGTGTCCCTGCTCTGTGTCAATAAAGTTACATGGTTGTGAACAAAATAGGCTGCCCACCACCTGGTCTCCTAAGATACAGACCGGCTGTGTCTGTGCTCATCTTTGTTTGCAGCACATGAGGCAAAGACAAACTCACTGAATAATTCATGTGGAAATACAAGTACCCTCAAGTGAGGGTACATCAATCATCATGAAAACCCTGCAAATATCTGGGGTATGCCTATATATTGTGTATGTAAACACAATGTCAACGTGAGTATAAATGGACTGTGCCAGGCTAATAGTTGTATAATACGACAGCATCCTATGTAGTAACCTGGTGTGTATGTGGGCAAGTGCCTGATGACTATCCGACAATTATACGGAAGTCCAATAGAAACTCTGTCATTACCATGAACTCGATGAAGTTGCCAACATATATCAATGTGACAATGTGCTCATGAAGAGAAAAAAAGGGTAGGTTGCCCGTGCTGATGAATACTGGTGAATGGGCCCCTTCCTTTCCTCCTGTGAAAAAAACAAAAGAAAAAGGTGATTAAAACCAGGATCACCTGACCCTGTGATATTTGCTTGTTACAATATATATCCTAACCTAACATTCCTGAAAATACTCAGTATTCAACTGCTCTGATAGTCACCATATGGAAGAAAGATCAATGAACACAAGAGAAAAGGATAGAGAGAACGAGAGAGATGAGACGAGAGAATAGGCGAGAGAGAAATCATAAAGGGAAAGATAAGAAGGAACAACAATCACAGTCAAGTTGGAGAGAGGCACAGCACATAACAGTTTACACAAGTGTAACCGACCCCCGCAATGTCATAAGACAACTACTGTTCTTTCAAATGTACTGAAAGTTCTTCCTCTTGGTTCAATCCTCCCGGGTTCTTGGTTTGGAAGTCTATTATGTATCTAGACTCCCTCTGTCTCAGATTCAGAACCCTATTACCACCTCTGGGATGTTTCTCTTTCTGTTCCAAGATGAGAAAGCTCATCTCCTTGGTGTTGGAGAAATGTTTGTCTCTAAAGTGGCGTGCTACAGGGTATTTGGGATCGAAGTTGGTAATGGCCCTACCGTGCTCTAAGATGTGCTTTTTGGCTATGCACGTGGTGCTCCCTATATACCACAGTTTGCAAGTGCATTCTATGGCATATCACAAACATCGAGCTACACATGAGAAATTGAGTCAGTTCTTTGCTAACTCCATTGTACCAGACCTGTTTGTGAAATTTACTGTTGTTGCAGGCTTTACAGTGGCCGCAAGGGTAGAAACCCTTGAGACCGTGTTGTTGTCTTTGCGGATAGGTGGTGATGTCACTATGTATTAACATGTCCCTGACATTCCTGCCTCTCCTGTATGTAATACTGGGTCTGTCAGGGATAATCCCCCCAATGATATTGTCACTTCTGAGTATATCCCAATTTTTGGTAACAATACGTTTGATGTTACTGGCGTCAGAGCTGAATGTCATGATCATTCTAGACTTGTTGTCCTCAGTGTCGTCATTCTCTGGTTTGTCTGAAATGGTCAGTGCTCTGTCTACCAACCCCGCTCTGGCACACGCTCCCTTAAGCACCCATTTGGGGTAACCCCTCTTTTTGAAGCGCTCTACAATGTTGGTACTTTCCAGCTGGTATGCTTCATCTGTGTTGCAATTCCTTTTGGCCCTCAGCAGTAGCCCATAGGGGATACTCCATTTGAGGGTCTCGGGATGACTGTTGAGGGCATGTAGGACACTATTGCCGGCAGTTGATTTCCTAACCAGAGATGTATGTACTATGTTCTTTTTGACTTCCAATTTGACATCAAGATACTCAGCCTCAGTCCTACTAATGTTCCTACTCAAAGTGATATTCTGATCATTCACGTTGAGTTTCCTGATGAACTCACGTGCCTCATCTTAGACCCTCTCCAAATGATGAACAAGTCGTTGATGTAGCAGACCCACATCGACACATGTTCCAAATCAGATTGAAGAGCAGGGTGGGACAGTATGCTCTCCTCCCAGCGTCCCATAAATAGGTTCGTGAAGCTGGGAGCAAAGCACGATCCCATTGCTGTACCCGTCACCTGCCGGAACAGAGTACCGTTGAACATGAAGATGTTGTTGGTCAAACAGTACTCTGTCATGTCCAACAGCATTTGTGTATGCTCACGGAATCTCACCAGTCTGGCACTCAGGTAGTGTTTGCATGCCTCCAACCCCTGTTGATGATTAATGATGGTATAGAGGCTGTGAACATCTAAGGTGATGAACAGTGAATCGTGTATATATATATATATATATATATATATAAATATATACATATTACATTTTCTCCCCAGCTGGAAAGAGGTTGAGCCGCTCCACGAAACTTATTCTTTGCAGATTTTATTAATTATTAAAAACAGAATGAGGCGCAGTCCTGACGCGTTTCATTCTCACTGGAACTTCTTCAGAGGTAAGCCTTGCACCTAGACACACCGCTTGTTCCCACTGCCTGGTCTCCTCAATTCAAATTAATTTCCACTGGTGGCTGATTTTATAGTTGCATTATGGGGCCTGTGGTCCAATCGGCAGTGTCAAAATTTCTTCCCTCCAGTGGGCGGTGCTTTTACATGCTGTTTAGAGTACACTTACTCATTTTCATTATTTCAGCGATCTCGGAAAAAAAATTCCCGGTGTCAAACCCACTTTCAAGGTTGATTCGGGTCCAATACCAAGGACAGTCCCCGGCGGCACCACATTTCCCTTTACGTCTTCACGGGATTCACAATGGTTCGAGGTCGAGAAATGATGGTGCTCTTGTGGTGGTGCGTCGCTCTTCGGCGGAACCAAGCCGATGTCATATTACATTTTCTCCCCAGCTGGAAAGAGGTTGAGCCGCACACAAAATGTATTCTTTACAGATTTTATTAATATATATATATATATGTCCATTCATATATAAATATGTAAATATATACATATATATATATGCATTTATATATATACATATCTATATGTATTTATATACATATATATATACATATATAAACATATATATACATTTGCATATCTACATAAATGCATATAAAAATACCTGCATAAATATGCATATATGTATATATACATACATATGTATGTATGCATATATGTTTTCACATATATGCATATGTATATGTATAAACATATATATAAAAACATATTCATATAAATATACATATAATATACATGTATATGTACATACATATATATGTGTATATGTATGCACATATATATAAATGCATATATATTCATCTAAATAGGCATACATATATATATGCATACATATATGCATATATAAAAGTGTGATCAAGGCCGCATGTCTGGCGGCCGAAACGCGTTATTTGGACACTTGATGCTTGAATAAATCATCATTTAACTCTCAACTTTGCCTTTGGAGTCTATTTCCTGGTCTTGCGCCTTTCTTTGGATGGTGGTACCCCTGGGATCCTGCTGTGGAATATAAAAGTGTATGTGTGTATATATATATATATATTCACTTAAAAAACCATAGGTTTCACACATGTTATAGTTAGGTGGACATTTCACTCGTAAAAAACCAATGAAATTCCCCCATTATAGTTAGTTGGGATAACTATAAGTTGCGCGCCCGCAATCCTCTGCTCATGACGTCACATATTACATCACTCATGACATGGTCAGTGGCATCACTCATGACATCACTGATGACATCATCTTTGTGATAGAGTGGCGGTCGCGCGAGTTATAGTTATCTCAACTAACTATAACGGGGGAATTTCATTGGTTTTTTACGAGTGAAATGTCCACCTAACTATAACATGTGTGAAACCTATGGTTTTTTAAGTGAATTTGCCAGGTTTTTTAAATGCTAATTCCTAACTATAACGTGTGTGAAACCTATGGTTTTTTCAGTGAATTTGTACGGTTTTTTAAATGCTAAGTTATGTATTTATTATTATATTTTTTATATATTTTTCTTTATGGTTTTTCACCGTGTGCGCACGGTGCGCGCACGGTACCCCGCGATTTTTTTTAAAAAAAAATTAAAATGTTTTTGTCTGCCTTCGGGGTCCTTCAGGGACCCCCTGACAAAGGCTAGGGGGTCAGGAACTCTCTACCCTGACCCCTTTTCACGTTCGCCACCTTCCTTTTTCACTCTCGCACTCAAAACAAACAAAATGGCGGCCGACACTTCCTGATTTCGGCCGATTCGAACGTTGACTGACATGTAACCACCAATCAGAATTACGCTCGCGCACGTTAGGGTGCGCGCACGGTGTGCGCACGGTGCGTGGCTATAGATATTTATGTACTTTAACTGCAATTTTCTCAGGAACTACTGAACAGATTGACTCCATATCTGCAAAAGACACATCCCTGACCTGAGGACTACCTCTTTGCCAAATTTCAAGTAATTCTGTTCAGCCGTTTGGGCTGTGTCTTTGACTAAAGGTCCTATGGGAAAATGCATGGGGAAATCGCGTTTTGGGACCCCCTTTTTTCTCGGCCCCCGCTTGACGAACCCCCCCCTGAGACTTTCAGGGTAGGAGCTGAGCGGAGCGCCCCATTAGTTTTGAAAATTTCGCGAGGATTCGTCAACCGGCGCCAAAGTTATTCAAAATAGAATTTTGAGATTTCCTATGGAAACACGGTCCTAACTATAACTATCTACTGGCGACCGCCAGTAGATAATATATATATTCACTGAAAAAACCATAGGTTTCAGGGGTGTTATAGTTAGCTGGACATTTCCCTCGTACAAATCCCTAGAAATTCCCCCGTTATAGTTAGTTCAGCTAACTATAACTCGCGCGCCCCCGCAATGCACTGCTGATGATGTCACATATTACATCACTCATGACATGGTCAGTGACATCACTCATGGCATCACTGATGACATCACTGATGACGTCATCCAGTGAGTCTGTGTTTCTTAAAGTTTTAATATGTTTAATATATATAGGTAAAGACCTATGGAAGAATGAGTGGGTGTATAAGTGTGTGAATGGATGATTTTCTAGGTGTGTGACTGACTCTATAAAGCAGTCATTAAATGTATCTTACTGCAGACTAGTAACTAAACTGTGTGAATGTCTGTATCTGTCTGTCTGTTGGTGTATAAGTGGCTGCATGGTTTTGTGAATAGCTATATGAGTGTCTATATGGGTTATTGATTGGTTGTCTGAGTATCTGTATGGGTGCCTGAGTGTTTGTGTGGGTAGGGTGTGTGTGACTCTGTGCATAGATGTGTGAGTGGGTGATTCTATGGGTGCATGGTTTTAAGAGTGCATCTGTGATGGACTGTATGGTTGGGTGAGTGTATGTATGGGTGTGTTAGTGATTGAATGTATATCTCAGTGGTACATGTGTGAGTAACTACATATGTGAAAGGCAGGGTATATGTGTGTAAGAGTATATAACTGGGTATATGTGAGAGTGCGTGATTGTGAGAGTGACTCTATGGATGAGTGTGTGCTTGTATCAGTAATTGTATGAGAGCCTAAGAATGTGGTAGTATTTTTATGAGTAAGTGAACTTGTGTGTGTAGAACTGTATAGGTGAGTAAATTGGAGTGTGATTAATTATTTGCATGATTGACTAGGTGTGTGAGTAAGTCTATGGATGATTGGCGGTGTCTGAGTGTCTATATAGGTGTATAAATACATATGATAGTCCTGTTCTGAGTGACTGTAAGTATGAGTGACTCTACAGGTGAGTGAGTGGAGGTGTGTGTAGACCTAAGAGTCAATGAGTGGGTATGTAGTTATTGGCATTGGAGTATCTATGGTTTTGAGAATGGCTGTCTGAAATTTTGAGTCGGTGTATCCAAGTTTATATTAGGGTGTGAGAAGATGCACTAATTTATTACATGGATGACGTCATCAGTGATGTCATTTGAGATGTCATCAGTGATGCCATGAGTGATGTCACTGACCATGTCATGAGTGATGTAATATGTGACATCATCAGCAGTGCATTGCGGGGGCGCGTGAGTTTTAGTTAGCTGAACTAACTATAACGGGGGAATTTCTAGGGTTTTGTACGAGGGAAATGTCCAGCTAACTATAACACCCCTGAAACCTATGGTTTTTTCAGTGAATTTCTAAGGTATTTTAAATGCCAATTCCTAACTATAACGTGCATGAAACCTATGGTTTTTTCAGTGAATTTCAAAGGTTTTTTAAAGGCTAATTCCTATCTATAATTTATCTCTAAAGCTATGATGTTTAATGATTTTCATTGAATTTCTACATTTTTCAATTTCAGTGTGTCAATTCCTTTAATTATGTTTTTTTTAAATACTTTTTTATCACCTTTTTTTAACTTATTTTTTCAATTAATTCTTTTAAAAATTAAAAAATATGAATTATTTTTATTGGGTTTTTTAAAAAAAATTGATAATGTTTTAAAATATAGTTTTATATTCTTTAAAATATTTTTTAAACTATAATTTCAAAACTTTATTTTTTATTTTTTTACTCCATTTTTTTGGGATTCGCGCACCCAACGCGTTAGGAACCGAGCACCTTGCGCGCATTTCGCCGTTTAAAAAAAAAAAAGAAAGGGGCCCTAGGGGGTCCTTCTGGGACCCCCTAAGCAATGCTAGAGGGTCAGAGTATTTCTACTCTGCCCCCTTTACATCTTTCACACACTTATTTCCCTTACTTAATCAGCCTCGCTTCTACTGAGGCACAAAATGGCTGCCAACAGTTCCTAGTTTCGAATGTAGACAGACACTTGACAGCCAATTAGTATTCAGCGCGTGATCGGGAGGGTGCGCGCTCGGTTCGGGGAGGGTGCGCTTAGGGTGCGCGGATCCTCCGAGGCCATAGATATATCTATCTTTTTTACTCTAATTTTCTCAGGAACTACTGAACGGATTACACCATTTATGCAAAAGGCACGAGTCTGAACTGAGGACTACCTCTTTGCCAAATTTGGTGTATTTCCATTCAGCAGTTCGGGCTGTAGCTGCGTCAACAGGTCCTATAGGAAATTGCATGGGGAAAATGCGTTTTGGGACCCCCCTTTTTTCTCGGCCCCCGCTTGACGAATCATCACGAAACTTTCAGGATAGGAGCTGACCGGAGCTGGCCGAAAGTTTGGAAAATTTCACGAAGATTCGTCAACCAGCACCAGACTTATTGGGAATAGAATGTTGCGGATTTCCTATGGAAAATAGGTCCTAACTATAACTACCTACTGGCGACCGCCAGTAGGTAATATATATATATATATATATATATATATATATATATATGTTATCTACTGGCGGTCGCCAGTAGATAGTTATAGTTACAACCTAGTTTCCATAGGAAATCTCAAAATTCTATTTTGAATAACTTTGGCGCCGGTTGACGAATCCTCGCAAAATTTTCAAAACTAATGAGGCGCTCCGTTCAGCTCCTACCCTGAAAGTCTCGGGGTGATTCGTCAAGCGGGGGCCGAGAAAAAAGGGGGGTCCCAAAACGCGTTTTCCCCATGCATTTTTCCATAGGACCTTTAGACACAGCTACGGCCAGAACGGCTGAACAGAATTACTTGAAATTTGGCAAAGAGGTAGTCCTCAGGTCAGGCATGTGCCTTTTGCATATATGGTGTAAATCCGTTCAGTAGTTCCTGAGAAAATCAAAAGTAAAATCATATACATATCTGGGCGGAGCCTAACCACACATCTCATTGTGAGATCTGATTGGCTGTCAGCACTTCATCCAAGAAGTGTTGGCAGCCATCTTGGGACCAATATACATGATAGCACCTCATTAAAAAGCATTGCAGTTAATAGAAGGTTTTAAGACTTTAGTTACATTATAAATCATTTGTTGATGGTACCATACTCATTTTAGGAATTGTAGTATGTTCTAAGGTGATTTTACCATGTGAAAAAGCCTTCTGCTGGGATATCATGAATCATGTTTGAGAGAAAACTATTTTCACATGCTTTTCCCACAGAGGTTTGGAAGGTGATCTACAAGCTAAACTGAGAGCATATTTTCTGTAAATTCACATTATCTTTCTCAGTCATGTGAGAATGAAGTCTGACATTCTCAGTAAAACATGTACATCCAACAAGGGCAGAGACTGTCAGTTGATTCCTTTGTGTTCTACTGCAGCTTCCCAGAGTGTTCCAAAGAACAACTAGAGCGCTAACAGTCTTACTTATGACAAAGGTATGGCACACCTGAAGCCATCTTGATTGGAATAAAGTGGTAACATTTAAAACATTTAATTTAAAAAGGAACACAATGAGTGGGTTCATTTTGCCATGGAAAGTATGATTAGTGCTGCAAAAAGAAAAATTAGGGCACATTTTGAGTGACTTCTCAAATCCTCTTCTATTTCATTAAAGAATTCTGACATGCAGACTGAAACATGCACTTTCAATACCAGCAGCAGACTTCCCTGGTGAGCAGTAGCTTTACTACAGTGATCTAATGAGCAACTAGAGTGCTAACATTCTGAATTTATGGCAAATGTGTGACACATCTGAATGCATTCTTCATTGAATCAAAGTAAAAAAACTGACAGTATGCCTACTGAGGAGACTGCAGTAAAGGAGGAAATTAGGAAACTTCATAACAAGTCTCCCAAGATGGCCACCAGAGACAAAAGAGCCCAAATGTAGCACAAATATCACCGAGATGTAGCCCAAGTATAGCCCAATGACAGAAATCCCAGAGTGTTTTAAAGAACAACTAGAGCGCTAACAGTCTTACTTATGACAAAGGTATGGCACACCTGCAGCCATCTTGATTGGACTAAAGTGGTAACATTTAAAACATTTAATTTGCAAAGGAACAAAATGAGGGGGTTCATTTTGGCATAGAAATTATGACTAGTGCTGCAGAAAGAAACCTTAGGGCACATTTTGACTTCTCAAATCCTCTTCTATTTCATTAAAAAGTTCTGACATGCAGACTGAAACATGCACTTTGAATACCAGCAGCAGACTTCCCTGGTGAGCAGTAGCTTTACTACAGTGATCTAATGAGGAACTAGAGTGCTACCATTCAGAAGTTATGGCAAATGTGTCACTTCTGAATGCCTTCTTGATGGAACCAAAGTAAACAAGCATTGAAAATGCAATAGGTCTCGCCCTCGTTTAAGTTAAAGCAATTCTGTTTGTAATCAGGTGGCTTTTTAGCTTTGCTTTTATTAGTGTTTTTCAAAATTTCATGTAAATAACATGCATATCTGTATATTTATGCATGCATTTATATTTGTATTTATATAGATATGCAGATTATATATATGTTTATATATGTATGTATATACATATATATACACATACATATATATAAATGCATATATGTGCATATGTGTGCGTGTAGAGAGAGGTAGAGAGAGGTAGAGAGGTAGAGATGTAGAGGTAGAGACATAGAGGTAGAGAGGTAGAGGTAGAGAGGTAGAGGTAGAGAGGTAGAGGTAGAGAGGTAGAGAGTAGTAGAGAGAGAGGTAGAGAAAGGTAGAGAGGTAGAGAGTAGAGGATGAGTAATAGAGAGTAGAGAGTAGAGAGAGAGTAGTAGAGAGAGTAGTAGGAGAGAGTAGTAGTGAGTAGTAGAGAGTGAGTAGTAGAGAGTAGTAGCGAGTGAGAAGTAGAGAGTAGTAGAGAGTAGTAGAGAGTGAGTGGTAGAGGGAGTAGTAGAGAGTAGTAGAGAGTGAGTAGTAGAGGGAGTAGTAGAGAGTGAGTATTGGAGAGTGAGTAGTAGAGAGTAGTAGAGAGTGAGTAGTGGAGACTGAGTAGCAGAGAGAGAGTAGTAGAGAATGAGTAGTAGAGAATGAGTAGTAGAGTGAGTAGTAGAGAGTAGTAGAGAGTGAGTAGTAGAGAGTAGTAGAGAGTGAGTAGTAGAGAGTAGTAGCGAGTGAGTAGTAGAGAGTAGGAGAGAGTAGTAGAGAGTGAGTAGTAGAGAGTGAGTAGTAGAGAGAGAGTAGTAGAGAGAGTGAGTAGTAGAGAGTAGTAGAGAGAGTAGTAGAGAGTAGTACAGAGTGAGTAGTAGAGAGTGATTAGTAGAGAGTAGTGGAGAAGAAGAGAGTGAGTAATAGAGAGTAGTAGAGAGTGAGTAGTAGAGTGAGTAGTAGGGAGTAGTAGGGAGTAGTAGAGAGTGAGTAGTAGAGTGAGTAGTAGAGTGAGTAGTAGAGAGCAAGTAGTAGAGACTGTGTAGTAGAGAGAGAGTAGTATAGAGTAGTAGAGGGTGAGTAGTAGAGAGTGAGTAGTAGAGAGAGTAGTAGAGAGTAGTAGAGTAGTAGAGAGTGAGTAGTAGAGAGTGAGTAGTACAGAGTAGTAGAAAGTGAGTAGCAGAGAGAGTAGTAGAGAGTAGTAGAGAGTAGTAGAGTGAGTAGTAGAGAGTGAGTAGTAGAGAGAGAGTAGTAGAGAGTGAGTGGTAGAGAGTAGTAGAGTGAGTAGTAGAGTGAGTAGTAGAGAGAGTAGTAGAGTGAGTAGTTGAGAGTGAGTAGTAGAGAGTAGCAGAGAGTAGTAGAGAGTAGTAGAGAGTAGTAGAGAGTAGTAGAGAGTGAGTAGTAGAGAGTGAGTAGTAGAGAGAGTAGTAGAGAGGGAGTAGTAGAGAGAGAGAGTAGTAGAGAGAGAGTAGTAGAGAGTAGTAGAGAGTGAGTAGTAGAGTAGTAGAGAGTGAGTGGTAGAGAGTAGTAGAGAGTAGTAGAGAGTGAGTAGTAGAGAGTGAGTAGTAGAGAGTAGTAGAGTAGTAGAGAGTAGTAGAAAGTGAGTAGTAGAGAGTGAGTAGTAGAAAGTAGTAGCGAGTGAGTAGTAGAGAGTGAGTAGTTTAATTTAAAAGGAACACAATGAGGAGGTTCATTTTGCCATAGAAATTATGATTAGTGAGGAAAAAAGAAAAATTAGGGCACATTTTGAGTGACTTATCAAATCCTCTTCTATTTCATTAAAAAATTCTGACATGCAGACTGAAACATGCACTTTCAATACCAGCAGCAGACTTCCCTGGTGAGCAGTAGCTTTACTACAGTGATCTAATGAGGAACTAGAGTGCTACCATTCAGAATTTATGGAAAATGTGGGACACATCTGAATGCCTTCTTGATGGAATCAAAGTAAACAAGCATTGACAATGCAATAGGTCTCGCCCTCGTTTAAGTTAAAGCAATTCTGTTTGTAATTAGGTGGCTTTTTAGCTTTGCTTGTATTAGAGTTTTTCAAACTTTCATGTACACACCATGCATATGTATGCATATATGTATATGTTTGCATGAATTTATATTTATATAGATATGCAGATTATATTTATATGTTTATATATTCACTGAAAAAACCATAGGTTTCACACACGTTATAGTTACGAATTAGCATTTAAAAAACCTTGCAAATTCACTTAAAAAACCATAGGTTTCACACATGTTATAGTTAGCTGGACATTTCACTCGTAAAAAACCAATGAAATTCCCCCGTTATAGTTAGTGCAGGCAACTATAACTCACGCGACCGCAATCCTCTGCTGATGACGTCAGATATTACATCACTGTATTTAGACACTTATTTACCCATGTCTTCTTCCATTAATCTTTAGCTATACATATATTACAAATATTTATTTTTCATAAAGACACATATGTCATCAGTGATGTAATATCTGACGTCATCAGCAGAGGATTGCGATCGCGTGAGTTATAGTTGCCTGCCCTAACTATAACGGGGGAATTTCATTGGTTTTTTACGAGTGAAATGTCCAGCTAACTATAACATGTGTGAAACCTATGGTTTTTTAAGTGAATATATATATATATATATATATATATATATATATATATATATATATATATATATATATATATATATATATATATATATATGCATATACCATCCATATATAAATATATTCACATATAGATGCATTTATTATATGAATATATCTATAAGTATATATATATATTATCTACTGGTGGTCGCCAGTAGATAGTTATAGTTAGGACTGTGTTTCCATAGGAAATCCGCAACATTCTATTTGGAATAACTTTGGCGCCGGTTGACGAATCCTTGCAAAATTTTCAAAATAGGTGGGGCGCTCGGCTCCGCTCCTACCCTGAAAGTCTCAGGGTGATTCGTCAAGCGGGGGCCGAGAAAAAAGGGGGGTCCCAAAACACGTTTTCCCCATGCATTTTTCCATAGGGACCTTTAGTCCAAGGTACAGCCCGAACCGCTGAACAGAATTACTTGAAATTTGGCAGAGAGGTGGTCCTCAGGTCAGGGAAGTAGTGCCTTTTGCAGGTCTGGTGTCAATCTGTTCAGTAGTTCCTGAGAAAATCAAAAGGAAAATCATATATATATGTGGGCGGACCCTAACCACACATCTCCTCCTGAGATCTGATTGGCTGTCAGCACTTCATCCAAGAAGTGTTGGCAGCCATCTTGGGACCAATATACATGATAGCACCTCATTAAAAATCATTGCAGTTAATAGAAGGTTTTAAGACTTTAGTTACATTATAAATCATTTGTTGATGGTACCATACTCATTTTAGGAATTGTGGTATGTTCTAAGGTGATTTCACCATGTGAAAAAGCCTTCTGCTGGGATATCACGATTGAGAGAAAAATATTTTCTCATGCTTTTCCCACAGAGGTTTGGAAGGTGATCTATAAGCTAAACTGAGAGCATATTTTCTGTAAATTCACATTGTCTTTCTCAATCATGTGAGAATGAAGTCTGACATTCTCAGTAAAACATGTACATCCAACAAGGGCAGAGACTGTCAGTTGATTCCTTTGTGTTCTACTGCAGCTTCCCAGAGTGTTCCAAAGAACAACTAGAGCGCTAACAGTCCTACTTATGATAAACGTATGGCACACCTGAAGCCATCTTGCTTGGATTAAAGTGGTAACTCTTAAAACATTTAATTTAAAAAGGAACAAAATGAGGGGGTTCATTTTTCCATAAAAAGTATGATAAGTGCTGCAGAAAGAAAAATTAGGGCACATTTTGAGTGACTTCTCAAATCCTCTTCTATTTCATTAAAAAATTCTGACATGCAGACTGAAACATGCACTTTCAATACCAGCAGCAGGTTTCCCTGGTGAGCAGTAGCTTTACTACAGTGATCTAATGAGCAAAAGGAGTGCTAACATTCTGAATTTATGGCAAATGTGTGACACATCTGAATGCCTTCTTGATGGAATCAAAGTAAAAAACTGAAAGTATTTCCTACTGAGGAGACTGCAGTAAATGAGGAAATTAGGAAACTTCATAACAAATAAGTCTCCCAAGATGGCCACCAGAGACAAAAGAGCCCAAATGTAGCCCAAATATCACCCAGATGTAGCCCAATGACAGAATGTTCCAGAGTGTTCTTAAAAACAACTAGAGCGCCTACTGTCTTCATTATGACAAAAGTATGGCACACCTGAAGCCATCTTGATTGGAATAAACTGGTAACACTTAAAACATTTAATTTAAAAAGGAACACAATGAGGGGGTTCATTTTGCCATAGAAATTATGATTAATGCTGAAGAAAGAAAATGAGGGCACATTTTGAGTGACTTCTCAAATCCTCTTCTATTTCATTAAAAAACTTCTGACATGCAGACTGAAGCATGCACTTTTAATACCAGGAGCAGACTTCCATGGTGAACAGTAGTTTTACTACAGTGATCTAATGAGCAACTAGAGTGCTAACATTCAGAATTTATGGCAAATGTGTGACATATCTGAATACCTTCATGATGGAATCAAAGTAAAAAACTGAAAGCATTTCCTACTGAGGAGACTGCAGTACATGAGGACATTAGGAAACTTCATAACAAATAAATCTCCCAAAATGGCCACCGGAGACAAAAGAGCCCAAATGTAGCCCAAAATCACCCAGATGTAGCCCAAATATAGCCCAATGACAGAAGTGTGCAAAACACTTATTATTTTGTGTTTTTGCAGTGTTATATAGTGCAGACTTGTCAGGTATTGGAGTGCTTTACATGAGCATTGGTTACATCACACAAGAACAAATTCATTTTGGTTGTAGACATGGGGAGACTAAGTGATTTGACCAGAATCACAGAATGTCGAGCTGAAGCAGAAACTCCAACCTGGTTCCCCAGTTGCAAAGTCTGCAGTTCTGGAAGTAACATCACATCCTCTCCCCTAAGTGCAACATTTAATCAAGTGGTCAACTGGATAAAAAAACATAAAGATAACAAATAATTTAAAAGTGCTTTGTCGCTATTTGAAAACTCAGAAAATATGTCCTTATTTTAGTCTTTTAGAGCACTAACCATAATTTTGATTCCAATAAGACCCTCTCATATATGTAATTTCTAAAGGAAATGCTCTAGGTATTACAGTTTTGATTACATCAAGATGACGTCAGGCGTTCCACACTTTTGTAATAAATATAGAATGTTAGCAATCTAGTTGTTTATTAGGATACTGTTGAGAGGCAGAGGCCAGGGGCACGGACTCTGAAAATTGAAGGCAGGTAGGAGGATGCAAAGGCAACAATTTAACCACACTGAGCAGGCAGGAAGGGCCGTGGCAGCACAACAGACTATGGAGGGCAGTGGAAAGGGGGGCAGGGGCAACAAACCAACAATACAGGACTTGCAAGAGAGGCTGTGGCAATGTAATAGACCATTGTGGGCAAAAGGAAGAGGCGATGGTAGTACAACCATACATGCCAACAGACCCGATTCAGCCAGGAAACGTCCAATGTTTTTAAGCTCAAATGGGCTTTATTTGATCTGTCTCCTGTCTACAATCTCCTCTTTTTTAATGTAACTCAAAGGGGAAAATAAATACCCCAGTTTTTTTTCAAAATCTCCCTCTTACCAAGTTCAAAATGTTCGCAAGTATGGTACATTGGATCATGGAAGGAAATGGGGTAGGGACATGGACTTGGATAACAGAGGACAGGAGGGACATGGAGAGGTGCACCAAACTGACCCTGCAGGGCAGGCATCAGGGTTTGCAGCAGCACAATACACCACACTGGGCATGCGGGACGGGAGTGCAGCACAACAATCCATAGAAAGCAAGAGGGAGGGGACAGGACCATGCACATGGACAACAGAGAACAGAGGGGCAAGAGGCAATGGTAGCTAGCTGACCATAATGGACAGACAGGAGAGAAAGCTGCAGCATAACAGACCATAAAGGGCAGGAGGGACGGATCAGGGGTATTACAATGGAACAGACAAGCCAGGAGGGAGGGAGTAGGGGTATGCACATGTAAACAGAGGGCTGGGGGCAAGGGGGTAGGGCAGGAGCAGCAAGATAGCCATGGAGGTCAGGCAGGATGGGCACTAGAAGCAAGACACACCATGAAGAGCAACAGTGAGACTGTGATGGCATACACACAGACCATGGAGGGAAGGTGGGAGGGGGTCAGGGGCAGCTAACTGACCACACAGGGAAGGTGGGAGGGGCCATGGCAGCACAGAAGACCATGCATGGCAAGTGGGTGGGTTAGTGTCAGCACAATGGCTATGATGGGCAAGAAGGAGGGTGCAGGGGCATGCACAAAGGACGATGGAGGATAGAAGGGAGGGTCAGGACCTGTGCACAGACAAGAAAGTTCAGGGGAAGGGGACTCACAACAGACCGCACGGGGCAGGCAGGAGGAGCAGTTGCAGCACAACAGACCAGGGAGGGCAGAAGGGTGTGGCAGTACAATGGACCATGTGGACAGGAGGAAGAGGATAGGGGCATGGCATGTGGACAGGCAGGGTGGAGGTGGCAGGGACAGGTTACAGTCATCTGACAATGCTAGGCAGGTGAGAGGGGAGTGGCAGCTCAACAGAACAGTCAGAGTAGATAGGAGTGGCAGGTCCATGGAACATGGTGGGCAAAAAGGATGGAGCAGGGGCATGCACAAAGACATCGGAGGGCAGGGGGAAGGAGAATAGGGGCAGCAAGCTAAGCACAGAGTTTAAGTAGGAGGTCAATGATGGGACATAGAATTGGGCAATGGGGGGCAGGAGGAATGGACTGGTACATCATACTAAATTGAGGGCAGTGGCAGCACATCAGACCATGCATGGCAGGAGGGAGGAGGCTAGTCCATGGATTCACACAACAGAGGATAGGGAGGAGGGTGATGGGGCAGCAAGCTAACTGTTCAGAGAAGGCGGGTATTAGGAACTTTATTGTTTTTAAAATGTGTGTCTGTGCGAACTACTTAAAATATGAACAAGTATGCAGCATAATCTCACTTTTATTCAGGAAGAAGAGGACGTTTGTGACTGTGACTCCGGGCTCACTTGGCAGAAACACCCCCTGACCCTCCACCCCCTATCGCAAAATGTAATGCCCGTGAAAAGGGTAGGTGAACACAGTGTTATATAGAACATAGTCCTGAGAGCACGATTGAAAATGAAAACTAGATATAGTGTATGGTATAAACTATGCACCAAAAAGTGTGATATAAGATGAACCGGGCGTGAAATATAATATGCAATACATTGTGCGCAATGAAAGATTCATTGAAGAGCGCGAGATAGCACAGGCACTAGCGCGTGCTATGCGATATGCGCCTTGGAGTGTAATATGCACAGGGCAGTGTTGTGTAACCTAACTAGTCTCTAAAGTTGTAATATAAAATATGTGCTGGGGAGTGTAACGTTGCATATGCACTGTGACAAAGATATGGATCCCAGATTGTAATATGTATGGCATAGCGCTGTGCGTTACAGTGCACATGGGCTAGAGAGTGTCATAGCATATGCACTAGCTGGTGGAATACAATACAGAGGTGTGTGGCACTCAGCGGGCACTGGTGGGTGTAACACAGCATTTGGCTCAGCCAGGAGCGCGCTGTGACTCTCAAGTGAGGTTTGTCTCCTTTCCAGAGAGTAAAATAAAAAGTATTACACATCCGGCGGTGGATGTGTGTTTTATTAACTGTGAGGGGGGTTTCTTGCATAGTTTTGGTCGCATTTTTGTCAAAGCCCCTTTGAATGGCTTGGTGTGCGTGTGTATTAAATGTGCCCGTCAATAGCTACCCATGTTTGTATAAATAAATGACAAGGGTGTCTACTTGGAGAGTACCCACTGGCGGGGGCGCCGGGATTAGGCACGGTAGGGCGTCAGACACGTTAGAGCTTCACTAGCGGTGTAAATACATTCCACGTGGATTCATTGTATGCATAGTCGCCTTTTAATGAATATCACGCAAATCGTCATGGTGATAGGTACATACGGTTTGTCCAGCATGTCCTAGGTGTTTCTATAAATATATATATTTTTTAAATAATAAAAAACAAAGGCCGGGCCCGGGGGATGGGGTCCCCGGGGCCATAGGTGGCCTGAGGAGGGGGGCAACGCAGCCCCCCTCCTAAAGAATAAAAAAAAAAAGGCCATGCCCCGGGGCTTGGGGTCCCCGGGGCCGATTAAGGCCATGGGAGGGGGGCCACGTGGCACCCTTCCAAATCAAAAACAAAAAAAAAACATTAGAGGGTAGGCCCTGGGGGATGGGGTCCCCAGGGCCAATACATTAGAAAAAGAAGGGGGGCCACACAGCCCCCCTTCTGAAAAAAATAAAATAAATAAAGGACCGGCATCGAGCCGGAGGCCACGCCCCCTCCTTGCAGCACTCTGCAAACGCGCCCCCTGGCGAGTTGTAAGTTGGGGAATTAATTCCCCTTCAATACTGAGGGTCCCTGAGGGCCAACTGGCCCAACAGGTATCTTCAGTATGCGCCAGGGAGCTGCGCTGCAGACAGGTGTTCTGAGGCTAAGCCCCTTTTTACACCTCTCTGCAACGCAGCTCTGTGGCGCTTACTGGAGGTACCTAGTGGTCTAGTTTGACCCTAGGGACCCTTAGGATTCAAGGGGACTTAATATCTCAACTTAGAACAGCCACAGGGCGCGTTTACACAGTGGTGAAGGGAGGGGACGGGGCCTGAGGTGACGTGTGCAAACACGCCCTGTGGCGCGTTTTAAGTTGGGGAAATAATTCCCTTTCAATCCTGAGGGACCCTGGGGGCCAACTAGCCCAACAGGTGCTTCCAGTAAGCGCCACTGCGCTGCGTTGCAGAGAGGTGGTGCAGGCCGTGCCCCTTTTTACACCTCTCTGCAATGGCGCTTACTGGACGTCCCTAGGGGCTATTTTGCCCCTAGGGACCCTCAGGATTCAAGGGGACTTAATCTCCCAACTTAAAATGGCCACAGGGCGTGTTTACACAGTGGTGAAGGGAGGGGACGAGCCCTGTGGCGCGTTTTAAGTTGGGGAAATAATTCACCTTCAATCCTGAGGGACCCTGGGGGCCAACTAGCCCACCAGGTGCTTCCAGTAAGCGCCACTGCGCTGCATTGCAGAGAGGTGGTCTAGGACGTGCCCCTTTTTACACCTCTCTGCAACACAGCTCTGTGGCGCTTACTGGAGGTACCTAGTGGTCTAGTTGGACCCTAGGGACCCTCAGGATTCAAGGGGACTTAATCTCCCAACTTAAATTGGGGATATAATTTCCATTCAATACTGAGGGCCCCTGGGGGCTAACTAAGTGCTTCCAGTAAGCGCCACTGAGCTGCATTGCAGAGAGGTGGTCCAGGCCGTGCCACTTTTTACACCTCTCTGCAATACAGCTCTGTGGGACTTACTGGAGGTACCTAGTGGGCTAGTTGGACCCTAGGGACCCTCAGGATTCAAATGAACTTAATCTCCCAACTAAAAACGGACACAGGGCGTGTTTACACAGTGGTGAAGGGAGGGAACGGGGCCTGAGTTAACGTGTGCAAAAACGCCCTGTGGCCTGTTTTAAGAGGTAGTTTTAATCCCCCTGCCCTATTATATACTAGGGGCTTACAGAGGAGGTCATGCTAATCACAGGGGGACCCCAACGCATAATGTTCCCTAGTGTATGTAGGTGTTTTCACTGTATTCTAAGTGTCTTTTAACATAGCACTGGCTCTAGGACTGGTTAGTCAGACTCAGTTACCACCAGTATCCGTCTGAAAAAGTTGAGGGTACATGATGATTTTGCAACAAGGCTTCTTTCTGCTCTTCTTTTGTTCTTTCTGCACGTTATCCTTCTTCCTGCACTTTTCTTCGTCTTTGAGGACTTCTGTTGCTTCTTTCTGCATTTCTTTATTTTCTTTCTGTGCGTTTTTCTTCTGTCTTCACATGTCCTATCTCTGTAGGCATAGTTAGAAATTAGCATTTAAAAAACCTTTGAAATTCACTGAAAAAACCATAGGTTTCAGGCACGTTATAGTTAGGAATTAGCATTTAAAAAACCTTAGAAATTCACTGAAAAAACCATAGGTTTCAGGGACGTTATAGTTAACTGGACTTTTCACTCGTACAAAACCATCGAAATTCCCTGTTATAATTAGTTCAGCTAACCATAACTCACGCGCCCGCAATGCGCTGCTGATGACGTCACATATTACATCACTCATGATATGGTCAGTGACATCACTCATGACATCACTGATGACATCTCAAATGACATCACTGATGACATCATCCTTGTGATAGACTGGCAGACCTCCTCTCACCCTAATATAACCTTTGATACACACATTCAAAAATAGAAACTAAAATTTTCAAAACAATTGACATACCAATACCAGTTACAACAACCTATTCAGTAATTCTAAGATCCACATACACATCCACTCATTCACCAACAGTCCTATACAGTCACTCATATATGTACTCACTCATATGTACTCATACACCTATACATCCTGTTACACAACGCCACTCATTCATAGAGTTACTCACACACATAGTCACTCATGCTAATAAAGAATCAAACATCTATTTACTTGCATATACAGTTATACACACACCACCACACTTACTTCTACAGAAACTTACACATACTTAGTCTTTCAAACAATCACTTATAGAAACACATACTTATTCATACAGGAACTCTTCCAATATCTACTCTCACATATACTCACTTATATGCACCAATAGTCACATATACTAGTTTAAAACATATGTAGTTACTCATAAATACACTATTGAGACAGTCATTCACTCACTAACACACCCATGCACACACTCATCCATCCATACAGTCCTGCACACATGCTGTCTTCAACACATACAAACAGTGAGTCACTCATTCATGCACCTATGCACTACGTATTACCCCCACCGAACCATACAGACAATAAGACACTCATACTGATACTCAAAAACCAACTAATAACCTATATAGACACTCATGTAGCTACTCACCAACCCATGCAGCCACTTATACACAAAGTGAGAGACTGATACAGATATTTACATTTTTAAACATTACTCACTAAGCCATGTATTCACTAAGATACACTTAATCAGTCAGTTATACAATCAATTTTTCAAAAACAAATCATCCATTTAGACACTTATATATCCATTTATTCTTCCATCGACCTTGAGATATACATATATAAAACATATTTAGTTTTCAGAAAAACACACATTCACTGGATGATGTCATCAGTGATGTCATGAGTGATGTCATGAGTGATGTCACTGACCATGTCATGAGTGATGTAATATGTGATGCCATCAACAGTGCATTGCGGGCGCGCGAGTTATAGTTAGCTGAACTAACTATAACGGGAAAATTTCAATGGTTTTGTACGAATGAAAAGTCCAGCTAACTATAACGCCCCTGAAACCTATGGTTTTTTCAGTGAATGTTTATATATGTAAGTATATATATATTCAGTGAAAAAACCATAGGTTTCACACATGTTATAGTTAGCTGGACATTTTACTGATAAAAAAACAATGAAATTCCCCCGTTATAGTTAGTGCAGGCAACTATAACTCACGCGACCGCAATCCTCTGCTGATGCTAATACTGTATTTAGACACTTGTTTGCCCATGTCTTCTTCCATTAAATTTTAGCTATACATATATTACAAATATTTTTTTTTCATAAAGACACATATGTCATCAGCAGAGGATTGCGGTCGCGTGAGTTATAGTTGCCTGCACTAACTATAACGGGGGAATTTCATTGTTTTTTTATCAGTAAAATGTCCAGCTAACTATAACATGTGTGAAACCTATGGTTTTTTCACTGAATTTGCAAGGTTTTTTAAATGCTAATTCCTAACTATAACGTGTGTGAAACCTATGGTTTTTTCAGTGAATTTGTACGTTTTTTTAAATGCTAAGTTACTTTACGCCATTCGTGGCGTGTGCGCCCAGTTAACGCAGTTCGTTCCGTGCGCGCACGGTGCGCATCGCGCACCGTGCGCGCACAGTGAGCACGCGGTGCGCTTCGCGCACCGCGCGCCCACTTTACGCAGTTAGTGCCGTGCACGCACGGTGGGCACGCGGTGCGCTACGCACACCGCGTGCCCACGTTACGCTGGATGGGCCATGTACGCACGACGCGCTTCGCGAACCGTGCACAGATGGAGGACATATTATGCGCTTCGTTGTGAAAGGTAATGTTTATTAAGTTGTGTGTTATATATGCCATGCACAAATGTTGGCCTTCGGGCAACATTTGCACACGGGGTGGGGATAGTGTGGATAATTATTTTTTTTTTACATAATTTTTACCGTACGCGTACGGTAAGCGTAATCGGCGATTTTTCGAAAAAAATTAAAATTGAATTTTTGGCCTTGGGGGTTCTTTGGGGACACCAACATCAATGCTAGGTGGTTGGGAGCTGAATACACAGCCCCTTTAGATGTTTTTTTCCTTTGTTTTTGTTCCCCCACTCAGAGTGCGAGAGAGAAAATGGCGGCCGTCGCTTCCTGGTTTCGACCGATTCGAATGGTTACTTAGATCTAACAGCCAATCAGAATCGCGCTCGCGCACGGCACCGTACGCGTACGGTAAGCTTACCGTAAGCGCACGGTAAGCGCACCGTAAGCTGCCACAGATATATATATTGATTTAAATGCTATTTTATCAGGATCTACTGAACAGATTTACACCAAACCTACAAAAGGCACTTCCTTGACCTGAGGACTACCTCTCTGCCAAATTTCAAGTGACTCTGTTCAGCCGTTCGGGCTGTAGCTGTGTCTAAAGGTCCTATGGAAAAATGCATGGGAAAAACGCGTTTTGGGACCCCCCTTTTTTCTCAGCCCCCGCTTGACGAATCCCCCCGAGACTTTCAGGGTAGGAGCGGAGCGGAGCGCCCCACCTATTTTGAAAATTTCGCGAGGATTCGTTGACCGGCGCCAAAGTTATTCCAAATAGAATGTTGCGGTTTTCCTATGGAAACAGGGTCCTAACTATAACTATCTACTGGCGACCGCCAGTAGATAATACATATAGAATCATATAAATGCATATATACGTATATATGAACAAACATATGCATATATATATATGTATATATATATATGTATGCATATTTATATGCATATATATGCATATATCAAAAGTTCCAATTCCTACTACTTCCACTCAGCGGCGGCGAAGAAGGAAACTCAGACCCCGCTGAACTTCAGGTAGGATATTTATTGCAACTCACAACCCACGCACGACGCGTTTCGGGCTTCGGGAGCCCTTGATCACATGCGAATTCTACATCGCCTCTCCAATTTTTAAGTGTTTGCTTAGTGTACCGCCTACTTCCCCCATTCTGCGTCACATGGTAATAGACATAACAAAAAGACTTGCGATGTGTACTGAATTATGCAAAGTCCAATGTAGGAATGTTTTGCTTATTTGTCTCAATACACGTATATATATATATTTTATATGTTTGCCTTGTACAATAAATACAATTTCAGGATAAATCCATAAAACCTTAAAATATAGCAGCAAGTCATAATAAAAAACGGCTCATTTGCTGGATAAATCCAGTACCATAGCAGAAAAAAGTGCATATGTGCAATAGCAGCAAGGTAAAATTTGAAAAGTGTTGATGTGCAAATGTGCAAAATGATGCAAAATGTGCAAAGTATCTCAAAATACAGTGCAATAGGCAAAGTACCTCGGAAAACCAATTACAATGTAATAAATATGTGAACAATCATAAATATTGATAACAGTAAAATTTCGTTCTTAAAAAATACTGTTAAAAGGCATATACTATGAGATTGCACATAAAGGAAAAACATTTTTTCTTTTTACACTTGAAACAGGTTTGACATTTTTTTGGGAAAAGAAACTATTTTATATATGCATACATATGTACATTTATATAAATATGCAGATGTATATGTTTATACATGTGTGTGTGTGTGTGTGTATATATACATATAAAAATGCATATATATGTATATATTTGTATATGTAAGGACATATGTATATATATACATATATATGTATATATATGCACACACCTATTTATGCATATTTATATAAATATGTATGCATTTATAATTGTATTTATATAGGTATGCAGGTGTATATATATATATGTTTGTATATATATGCACGTATAGATAATATATATGTAAAAGCATATATATATACATATCTATATATGGATGGACCTATGTATATATATTTATTTGAAAATTGTGCAGCCTTTAGAAGGTTTTTACATAATCACAGGAACTATTTGGCCATACAAGTTTCCAATTGAAAGTTGATCAGGAACTTGAATACTCTAATGTATACGATGCACCGTGAGTAGGATGCAGCAAAATTGAGACGGCCATTATTGTCTAAAACGTTTACATAAGCATTAATAACATTAGTATTTTTTGCTTGAATTCCTGTTTGCATTATGCTAATATGTTTGTCCAAATTTCGAATGTCAACATCAGGAAAATATCGCAACTGTACAAGGCAAAGAATCGATGTCTTGGATTTGGGCTTGTGTTTCTATAAGTCTGCCTTCCATGTCTATGTTGAACCATATCACGTGCAGAGTATCTGTCTTCCTATTTAAGGAAGTGTTTTGGATTTGCATGTTGTCATGTGAACAAGGCTCTAGGGGAGCCGAAACGTTATGGCGACAAACTTGCGGATAAGCTAATAAATTTTCGCACGAAGAATACGGTCCGTGTCTGTGTTTTCTGGATCAGAGGCTACGAGGAGGCAGCCTCGCCTGGGGAGCAATATTGACTGATATATTTGGCTGAGTGGCGACGTACGGCCATTACACGAGACCCTTTCCATAAAGGACAACGCCAGCTACGGAGCTATTTCCCGGTTTTCTGGGCACTTTTGAATCCTTGGAAGAGGAACGGCGTTGGTCCCCCCAGGAGTAACGGAGTAGCGAGCAGAAGGCGGGATTCACGCAGGAGTAATCCTCGGGCGGTGCCGAGTCGGAGGATACGTCACACCGGAGGTAATTACTCTAGTGAACACGTTATCTTGCAGCATTCCGAATAACGGGGGAGGAAAGTTAAAGTGCAGTCGGGGATTTACAGAGTGAGGACGAATAGGATTATCAGCTGTACATTCCCTTGACAATAAAATCTAGCTATAAACGCACACAATATAATTGTATCATGTCAGCCGACAACATGAACGAACGCGAGGAAGCTGCATTAAAAATGTTTTCGGACAGTCCCCAATCCCTATCAAATACACAGGACAAGAGCAGCAGTGAACCTGTGACAAGAAACAGCACAATTAAAGATAAAATTAAAATACTTGAAAAAAAGATGCGCAGTGAACAAAGTAAGTGGTGGGAAGCTAAGTCCCTACAAAGCTACCTGGATGTAAATCGGATACCTAGAGGATTATGCATTTTGACGGCGCCAAATTATGAGAGCCCCAACCCCGAGATGATGAAGGAATGGGCAGACAGTAACCTTGAAGCGTCACGACGTTTGGTACAGATTTTGGTTAAGTACGCGGAAATCGACAGGGCACAATTATTAAAAGACATTGCTACTATACAAGATGATTTGGAAACTATGGAGGACAATGATGAGAAGAAAAAATTAGTGGAGGAAATGAGAGAAAGGCTGAAAAAAGAGCAAACGAAGATAATGGACAGAAAAGCTTATAAATTCCAAAGGGACCGAAACGATTTCGAATTGGGACAAATATTTACCTTCTCTAAGAAGTATGATTCCTATCGGGGCCCAAAAAACAATTCTCAAAGTATACCGAAGGCCACAACAAGCAGTAAAGAACAAGTTGACTCAACCAGGTCAGACATTAGCACATATACTAGCAGCGAATCGGAATCGGAACAACGTACCAATGTATCAAACATCACAGCTAAACCACACCCGGGGGAGGAGATACATTTTTTATGTCAGGAAAGGATGCAATCTCTACGACCCCGAGCTCAAAAGAATTACGGAGAAAACGCGCCAACTACAAGCGCAGGCAGAGGTACAGGACGAGGAGGCGGCACCTATTACAGGAAGAGAGGCAGAGGCCAGTGGAAAACAAAAAATCAATAAATTCAATCGCTGACGACACCACCATTATCAATTTAACAAATATCGTACTTACTCAAGCAGAGGAAGATATACTTAAACTTGGCCTCTCCTACGCTGCACAATCCAACTTTAACTATATTGACACCAGATTTTATACCTATAAAGCTATACGAAAATTGAAACTCCGCAAATTCCACGCGATGAGAAATACAAATCGGCAAATACCTGAAACAACTGAGATAACTGATACAGGGTCTGTTTTGGAATCTCATATACCCAGGGAAATTCTCGACTTGTGGTGCAATGATGGAACTGATTCCCTGGTTGGTACACAGTCAGGGATGGGAGACACTGGCCAGGAAGCAGCCAGGAAACAAATTTCTCCGGCTACACCATTCAAACCTGCCTCCACATTTGTTCCAATATTATTACGGGACTCCATAGATATTTTCAATGAGAATGTCACATCTCAGATCAAAGATCTACATAGAAAAATTAGCAACAAAAAACACAGTTTTGATGTGAAGAATGCCAAATACTATGCACTTATTCAAAAATTGAACAAAGACAAAAGCATTATCATACGTGGCAGTGACAAAGGAGGCAATATTGTGCTCATGTCTAGATCTCTATATGACAAAGAGGCTTACTCCCAGCTAAATAATAGACAGCACTATGAACGTAGCAATATGTCTACATTAAGAACTTTGCAAGCTGAATACCATAAGAAATTGTTAAAATGGAAAAACAAATCTATGTTGACCAATGACGAATATACATTTCTTAAAACGGATTATCCCAAAGTTCCATTCATCTATTTTATCCCGAAAGTTCACAAGGATATGGCAAATCCCCCCGGTAGGCCGATTATTTCTGCCAGAGGTGGTCTCCTGGAAAAGACGTCTGTTTATATTGATTACTTTCTGCAGGGATCTGTGAAAGCACTTGAATCGTATATTCAAGATGCTGGTGATTTCCTATTAAAACTACAAAGGATTGAATGGAAGGTGGGATATTGGATGCTTGCACTAGACGTATCATCACTATATACCAGCATAGTACACAAAGATGGCATGGCAGCGGTTGAATATTATCTATCTAAGAGGGAAGAACAATTTAAAGATCACACAACCATGCTTATGGAAATGTTAAAAATATGCCTCAACGACAATGTGTTTATGTACAACAATTTGGTGTATCGTCAGTTACAGGGAGTGGCCATGGGGGCCAGCTTCTCTCCAAGCTACGCATGTATGCACATGGGAGCTTGGGAGGAGCTGGTCCTCAGAACTGAGTATAGGGACATAATGGATTCACATGTAATTGCCTGGTATCGCTATATAGACGATCTTTTCGTAGTATGGGGGGGCAGCAAGGAGGCTGCTGAGGAATTTGTCAGGTCCATCAACACGAACAACTTCAATCTCAGTTTTACAGTCAGCATGAGTCAGACTAATGTTACATTCTTGGACACGGAGGTATATATCTCCAATGGGGCCATTGAAACCAAATTATTTAGAAAAGAGACAGCTGGAAACATTATTTTACATGCGGCAAGTGCCCATCCTCAGCATATTATCACCAGTATACCATATGGTGAGATGCTACGGCTGCGCAGAGTCTGCAGCAATGAGACGGAATTGGATGTGGCCCAAGCAGCCAGCAAAATCAGATTTTTACAACGGGGCTACCCTGAAAAGATTATTGATACAGCTATTAGTAAATCTCGAACCAAATCCAGACAGGATTTACTTAATAAATATGACAATACGATTAATAGCAATACAGTGACCCAAACAATTTCTAAACCACAGAATGATTTCAGAATTATAACGGGGTTCAACAAACAACACTGTGAACTTTATCGTATTTTTAATCGCAACTGGCCCATACTTTTGAGTGACCCCATCTTAGGCCCAACACTGCCCCGTAGAGCGACTGTAACGTTTAGTCGAGCACTCTCTATGAAAGATCATATAGTTGACACTAATCCGGAAATCATGGAAAAGACCAGTTGGCTCCAAATGAATGGGGTTTTTTTAAAATGTAAAACGTGCAAAGCGTGTACACACGGGGTCAATACCAAACATTACAAAGATGGCTTTAGCGACAGAAAACACAAAATTGAGAAGTTTTTAACATGCAAAACGGAATATGCTGTTTATGTGCTCCAATGACCATGTGCACTAAGGTATGTAGGCAGTACTAAATTAGAGGTACATAAACGAATCCTACAGCACCTGAGGGCAATTGCAAACCAAGACAATACCTACCCAGTGGCCCGCCATTTTAAGGATATACATCGCAGCAATAACAAAGAATTGACTTTCTTTGTTATTGATTCAGTACCAGCTAGCAGACGCGGTGGCAATAGGGAAGCTAGGTTAAGACAGTTGGAAACTAAATACATACTCCAACTAGACTCCAAATCCCCGGGTGGGCCTAATGTCACAGAGGACTTACACACTATTTTGCATTAGGGGCACACTTCTCAATTTATGTGTACACTATGGAGGTCAGTACGTGAGAAAAATGCATATTAAGTATGGGTATATTTACCATTATCTAGCCTATTATACAATGGATTTTATTAATGATTTTTTATTATTGTGGGAAAATAATTTTAACCAAAATGTACTCTATTTATTGTTTTACCATCGATATTATTTATCAGTCAAAATGCATATTCTGTCATCTTGATGATTTTTAAATAGAGCTAGACATTATACATTACATCTACAACAGTACTGATTGGTGATGCCATTAAGCCGCAAACACGACAACACCCCATAGACATTAGCATTAATTTAAGCTGGACCAAATAACCCCATGGGGTACCAAAAAACCCGTAGTGACAAATCACCCCCAATTTTGGTAACCGTTAGTATGCTCGAACCCGCAATCTGTATTCTCCTGTAGGGTATAGTCAAACCTAGTACAATGTCGGTAGTAACCTATTAGTTGCTTTAGTGAATTTGTTATGTCAGACAAGTATATGTCAATGCAATGGATTTCTGTGACTGGGATCAGTCAGCGGATCTCTATTATAACTTGTACATTTCTTGCACTTTCAGAGTTTAACTTTATTTATGCTGTTTACATATTTATATATTTATACATTTTCTATGGGAATAGCTATTTATGTATAATGAATGAATGTTAAATTATTTGATAAGATGTTAATTTATTGGCACTTTTTGCACTTAGCACACTTCCTCGCATACGTGTATAACTGCAGGGATCTGCAGTCCAAAATAGGTTAAGAGTGACGAAACATGGAATTTATGGGGATTTATCCCGTTATTTGAAAATTGTGCAGACTTTAGAAGGTTTTTACATAATCACAGGAACTATTTGGCCATACAAGTTTCCAATTGAAAGTTGATCAGGAACTTGAATACTCTAATGTATACAATGCACCGTGAGAAGGATGCAGCAAAATTGAGACGGCCATTATTGTCTAAAACGTTTACATAAGCATTAATAACATTAGTATTTTTTGCTTGAATTCCTGTTTGCATTGTGCTAATATGTTTGCCCATATTTCGAATGTCAACATCAGGTAAATATCGCAACTGTACAAGGCACATATACAAAGAATCGATGTCTTGGATTTGGGCTTGTGTTTCTATAAGTCTGCCTTCCATGTCTATGTTGAACCATATCACGTGCAGAGTATCTGTCTTCCTATTTAAGGAAGTGTTTTGGATTTGCATGTTGTCATGTGAACAAGGCTCTAGGGGAGCCGAAACGTTATGGCGACAAACTTGCGGATAAGCTAATAAATTTTCGCACAAAGAATACGGTCCGTGTCTGTGTTTTCTGGATCAGAGGCTACGAGGAGGCAGCCTCGCCTGGGGAGCAATATTGACTGATATATTCAAATATATATATATATATGATAATTTTACATATGAACATGCATACATATATATGCATATACACATACACATATATATATGTATCTATGTATTACCTACTGGCGGTCGCCAGTAGGTAGTTATAGTTAGGACCGTGTTTCCATAGGAAATCTTAAAATTCTATTTTGAATAACTTTGGCGCCAGTTGACGAATCCTCGCAAACTTTTCAAAACTAATGGGGCGCTCCGCTCAGCTCCTACCCTGAAAGTCTCGGGGTGATTCGTCAAGCGGGGGCTGAGAAAAAGGGGGGGTCCCAAAACACGTTTTCCCCATGGATTTTTCCATAGGGACTTTAGTCGCAGCTACAGCCCGAACGGCTGAACAGAATTATGTGAAATTTGGCAGAGAGGTAGCCATAAGGTCCATGAAGTGCCTTTTGCAGGTTTGGTGTAAATCTGTTCAGTATTTCCAGAGAAAATAGCATTTAAATCAATATATATATCTATACGCGCGCAGCGTGCGCGCACTGAGCAAGCCCTGTGCGCGCACCCTGCCGTGCGCGAGCGCACTTCTGATTGGTTGTTAGATGTCAGTAAACATTCGAATCGGTGGAAATCAGGAAGCGGCGGCCGCCATTTTGTCTCTCGCAGTCTGAGGCAGTAAAAAACAAAGGGGGAGAACGTGTAAAGGGGACAGAGTGGGGAGATATTGACCCACTAGGCATTGTCAGGGGGTCACAGTAGGACCTTGTAGGGCAAAAAAAAAGAATTATATATTTTTTTTAAATATCGCCGAGTGCGCGCACCCAGCGCGCACCCGAAAAAAACTTTTAACAAAAAAAAGAAAAAAAAATCACAGTAAAGTGTTTAGATATTAGGTGGCTCTAAAAAGAGCCCTTGTGTTCATTGAGTGCTTTTTTTGGTAGTACCTACAAGTAAGTACTGATGCAGAGTCTTAAGTTCAAGAGGAAGACTCTGTTGCCTTCATCAGTGAAGTGTACACCATCTCCTCTATAAATGTCTTGCATGTTGTAACGCAAGTTGTTGTGGTATATAGAACCCATACCATAGTCTCTGAGGAAAGCAGAAATAGATTTGTTGACGTGCTTCCTTGCTTTGTCAATCTGCGGACAATGTTGGTTGGACCAGTTCCACTTTTGCCTTTGGCATATATTAGAATATACAAAGGCAGTTTGTGGAAAAAGTGACATCAATTGCAAAAAGGTGTCCTTAACAAGCATTTCCAGACCTACCCCAGTTAAAGTGCCTAGGTCATTTCCACCACAGTGCACAATAATAAGGTTAGGCTGTGGGAGAGGTAGAAAGGTTTTCACGAAAGGCATTAATTGGTGCCACTTTAACCCTCTCTGACCAATCCATTTAATGTCTACATTTGGCAAAGCAAGGTCTCTCACCATACCTCTTTTTACTGCATACTTTTCACTCCAGAAGACATAGCTGTGACCTACAATCCACACTGTGAACATCTTCCAAGGAGATCTGGATGCACTCAGGATGTGTCTTTCAGCAGAATGGCAATATGAAAAGAAAGACAGTTGAAAAATGGAGGCATACATATTTTTTTTTAACAAAAAGAACTGATTGGCTGATTCAAACTATTTTAAAGTTAAAACTAGGCTGTCTGTATACATTTTTAGAAGCATGTTTTGTATTGGTTATGAAAAATGTGTTGCCACTGAACATTACTTTGGACAGGTCAAGCACTCTTGCTCTTTGGATTTGAAACATTGTGTGCTGAACTTTTGACCTCTCTGCACACACCAGTGTTCCATGACCTGTTGATATGGCAGCAGGCAGAAGTCATGTTGGGGGAAGGGTTCAGTTGGAAAAGGGTTGAAAATGACAACCAATAAAAAAGTGTGATTCCATTTGAAAAAATGTGGGAAGGAATGTGATTTGGAGTTAACATGTATATGTGTGAAAAAAGAGAGGGAAACTGTGCCATTAACTGGTTCTGCTGAGAGGAGAGAGGTGTTCAGCTCAGAGATTCTGGTCTGATAAACTGCTGTGTGACTGCCACATTTCTTTCACAACTAACTAATTTTAAAGTTGAGTTATGAGTTTGAGAGGGGGTGTTTGTGGTTAATTTAGATATAAAAAAAAGAATTGTGATTATTTGTTTAAAGTTGTGATTTACATTTTGTGTTTTGGGAGATATTTAACTGTCTTGAATATGTAAAATATTATGGAGTATGTTTTCACCATAAGTTAAGGTGTACTGGTAACAATGAGGAATAATATTTTGTGCCTACTATCAAACCATGAGTCTGTGTGCAGAGAGGAATTGTTGACAGAGATTTAATTTGTGTTGCTGTTGAAAAGTAAGACTTGCACTTGAAAGAAAAGGAAAGCTTCTTTTTAACTGTGATGGTTAGGATTTAGCAGAAATCACTTTGAAAGAAATGAGAGGCAAATGCCAACACATTTGAAATTAGCATGGTAGATTTTCGTTCTACATTAAAAGTTGTGAATTACATTTTATGTTGTGGAAGATATGTATCTGTCTTGAACATGTTAGATATTTTGGAGTATGTCTTCCCCAGAATCAAAGGTGTGCTGAAACTATGCACTGTTACATTCATCCCAGCAGTCTTCATGCATTTCTCTTGCACCAGACAATACACAGTCTCTGTGTGCTGTTTCAGATAGCACTGTGTAATGCAAACACATTCAACGTCACCAAGGCTCATTTCCTTTGCTCTAGTGTAGTCACTCACCCAGGTTGCACATGCTCATGGTATGAAGTAGCTGTTAGGACATGTGCTCTTTTCTGCCTCTGTGATCTACAAGGAAAATGTGTCAGGCTGTAACAGTAATTATCACTTGCTCTACCACAGTAGTAAATGTGCTTTGAAATTGCCAATCAAATTCTGTTTTCTGCTTAGAATCACACCATGAGGCTGTGTGCGCACAGGAATTGTGGCCGGAGATGTAATTTGTGTTGCAGTTCTTCTGTAAAACATGCACTTGCAGGAAAGGGACAGCTTGTTTTCTTCAAATGTGGTGGTTAGCAGTCAGCAGAAATCACTAAATCGCAAATGAGAGGCAAAAGCTAAAACATTTGAAACCAACAGGGTAGATTTTCCTTTCAAAATAGCAAAGGCACGGGTAGTTGCCATATGTTCAAAACTGAAATTAACCCTTAGCACACATGCACTGTTACATACATCCCAGCAGTCTTCATGCAGTTTTGGAAGTCTCTTTGCTCATCTGTCTTGCACCAGTCAATACACAGTCTCCAGAAACACACTCTTGGCACACACGCAGCAGCTTCTCCAACACTCCCATGCGTAGTACTCAGCTCTGTGTGCTGTTTCAGATAGCACTGTGTAACGCAAACACATTCAACGTCACCAAGGCTCATTTCCTTTGCTCTAGTGTAGTCACTCACCCAGGTTGCACATGCTCATGGTATGAAGTAGCTGTTAGGACATGTGCTCTTTTCTGCCTCTGTGATCTACTAGGAAAATGTGTCAGGCTGTAACAGTAATTATCACTTGCTCTACCACAGTAGTAAATGTGCTTTGAAATTGCCAATCAAATTCAGTTTTCTGCTTAGAATCACACCATGAGGCTGTGTGCGCACAGGAATTGTGGCCAGAGATGTAATTTGTGTTGCAGTTGTTCTGTAAAACATGCACTTGCAGGAAAGGGACAGCTTGTTTTCTTCAAATGTGGTGGTTAGCAGTCAGCAGAAATCACAAAATCGCAAATGAGAGGCAAAAGCTAAAACATTTGAAACCAACAGGTAGCAAAGGCACAGGTAGTTGCCATATGTTCAAAACTGAAATTAACCCTTAGCACACATGCACTGTTACATACATCCCTGCAGTCTTCATGCAGTTCTGGAAGTCTCCTTGCTCATGTCTCTTGCACCAGAGAATACACAGTCTCCAGAAACACACTCTTGGCACACACGCAGCAGCTTCTCCAACACTCCCATGCGTAGTACTCAGCTCTGAGTGATGTTTCAGATAGCAGTGTGTATCGCAAACACATAAAAGCATCATCAAGGCTCATTTTCTTTGCTGTAGTCTAATCACTCACCCTGTAACACATGGTCATGGTCTCAAGGAGCTGTTAGGACATGTGCTGTTTTCTGCCTCTCTAAATGATAAGGAAAATGTGTCAGGCTGTAACAGTAATTTGGTACTATCCAGGAACACTGTTTTGTGCCTAAAATCACAGCATGAGTCTGTGTGCGCAGAGGAATTGTGGGCAGAGATTTAATTTGTGAAGTTGTTGTTCTGAAAGAATTGCAGTCCCAGGAAAGGGGCAGCCTGTGTTATGTGCCTAAAATGACGGCATGAGTCTGTGTGCGCACAGGAATTGTGGGCAGAGATTTAATTTGTGAAGTTGTTGTTCTGAAAGAATTGCAGTCCCAGGAAAGGGGCAGCCTGTGTTATGTGCCTAAAATCACGGCATGAGTCTGTATGCGCACAGGAATTGTGGGCAGAGAATTAATTTATGAAGTTGTTGTTCTGTAAGAATTGCAGTCCCAGGAAAGGGGCAGCCTGTTTTCTAAACTCAAATTATCCCTTAGCACACATGCATTGTTACATACATCCCTGCAGTCTTCATGCAGTTCTGGAAGTCTCCTTGCTCATCTCTCTTGCACCAGAGAATACACAGTCTCCAGAAACACACTCTTGGCACACACGCAGCTGCTTCTCCAACACTCCCATGCGTAGTACTCAGCTCTGTATGATGTTTCAGATAGCAGTGTGTAACGCAAACACATAAAAACATCATCAAGGCCTCATTTTCTTTGCTCTAGTCTAATCACTCACCCAGGTTGCACACGCTCATGGTATGAAGTAGCTGTTAGGAAATGTGCTCTTTTCTGTCTCTGTAAACTATAAGGAAAATGTGTCAGGCTGTAACAGCAATTATCACTTGCTCTACCACAGTAGTAAATGTGCATTTAAATTGCCAATCAAATATTGTTTTCTGCCTAGAATCACACCATGAGGCTGTGTGCGCACAGGAATTGTGGGCAGAGATTTAAAGTGTGTTGCAGTTGTTCTGAAAGACTTGCACTTGCAGGAAAGGGGCAGCTTGTTTTTTTCAACTGTGGTGGTTAGCACAAATCAGTAAATCACAAATGAGAGGCAAATGGTAAAACATTTGAAATTATTGAAAAGCTTAAAAAATATTTTAATGAATTATAATTACAAAAAGGATTTTTTTTTAAGTTTCTTGCAGGTATTGCTGAGCAACAGTGAAAAAATAAAAAAATGCCTTTAAGGACAAGAAAGAGGAAAGAAAAGCAACAACAAGTATGTCTGGACAAAACTGGGAAAAAAAAATAGGAGGAAAAGCTTGTGATGGAAAAAAGAAAAACTCTACTGGTAAGAAAACTAAAGTTTTCTTTAAAAATATCTTCAAAAAAACAGAAAATGGCAAAAATAAATGTAAAACAAACAGTGTTTTATGTACAAAGCAACAACAGAGTCAACAGCAAAAAACAAAAGCTAATGTACAATCAGAAGTAAGTAAAACTGATTTAACACGAAAATTAGATTTTAAAAACATTCATCGAAAAATGTTTCAGAGAAGAGTGATGTTAAATTTGCTAAAGGATGTGAAAAAATATAAGAAAAAATCAAAATTTATTAAGAAAACAAAATTTGTAGAAAATATTGTAAGTAAGGCTTTGGAAATAAAAAGAAAACTTTTTATTCTAATTTTGAATAGGATGCGTAGATTAGATAAATTAGTCAATGCAATGAAGTCACAAAGCAAAAGGAAAAGAGAAGTGAAAAAAAGTAACTTTTGTAAAGTGTTCTTGGGAGAATGGAAGCACAGTTCAAGTAATGAACCATTTTTTAATGAAGAGAGTTATCTTCAAAGTAATAGTTTGTTGCATGCAGTTGACACCAATGGTAGAGCATATGAAGTTAAGGATAGTTGTGTGATGGAAAAAGAGAAAATGGTCCCAAGAAATGAGGAAGAAGTAATGGCTGCTGAGGCTATGGGGAGACGTCCAAAAGCCCCAGTGTACACTTGGAACTGTAGTAGTATTTGTACTGTGCGTCAGGAATCTATTGATAAATTACGTGACTTTCTAAGAGAATATAGCAAAAAGAGTGTAAAACAGAAGATGAAGGTGCTTCAAACACTAGATCCATGCAGAGTGAGAGAGAATACTGGTTTGCAAGGACATTCTCTGGCTTGTCTATCTAAAAAAGTGTGTAAAAGTGTTTTTCACCATTTTAGGATGCTGGCTGTTCATCATACTGAAATGAGAAAGTTTGTGAGAACATTGTATTTTGCTAAAAGTCCAGCAGTAAAGTTAAATGAGTTAAATAATGCTCTGTTCCGTGGATCTGTATCAGATGTAGTGAAGGTTACCGATGAGATTCAGTTTTGCTACTTCGGTCCAGAACAACAAAGTGCAGAAAAGGGTTAATGAGGAAAATGAGGAACAGAATGTAGAACTCATTATTACTAAATTTTGAAGATGAAATGACAAAATTTACTATCATCTCTAATGAAAGACCAAATATTACTTGTATTTGTTGCCGCAGAAGCCATTACAAAATTCAAACAAGGAATGTGGATCTGTATAAAAAAAAGTGAAAATGAAGATAATTATAAGTGGAAGGATTTTGCAACATATATATTTCTGGAAAATTGTTTTGATTTGGGCGAAGATCAGCGTATTTGTAAATACTGTTATAATAAGTTAGAAGAAAATAGAATGCCGACCAGAGCTGTACATAATAATTTAGAATTGGATGCTATTCCTGCCGAACTTTCTGATTTAAATACATATGAGTCTATACTCATTCAATGTGTTCATCCGTTCCAGACCATAGTACGTATGGAGCCCAAAACAGGTAAATTACCTCCTTCAGATTTACTGAGAGGTTTAAAAGGAAGAGTGGTCTATTTGCCGTTGGATTTGAAAAAAAATATGGAAACTATTGATGCAGATACTTTGGAAACTGAACCATTAGTTATTCTGGTTAATGGTGTACCTACAAAGAATAAGAAGATTTGGCAGGAGCTGGTAGATGTACAGAAAGTACAAAGAGCAAATTTATATTTGAAAAGGAATAATAAATGGTATGAATCAATTTATATAGATGAAGAAGAAGAAGATTTACAAGAAGACACAGAAACACCAACTGGACAAATTGAAAAAGTGGACAAGTCAAAAGAAGAAGAAATTTATGAACATTTTAGCATACATCCTCTTCATTCAAAAGAAGTTATGGGAGACACTATTGATCTGTTTCAGATGAAGAAAGCAAAAGGAACTCCCGTGAGTGTATGGGAGAAGAGCTTCGAAGCTCAATGTTTTCCTCAGCTGTTTCCTACAGGAAAAGGTGGACGATACGATGAACGCCCAGAACAGATTCCAGCTTCTGAGTATCGGACTACAAGACTATATGCTGAAGATTCAAGATTTCGTCAAAGTATTCCTTATTTGTTTCATCTTTTATTTGAAAGCGACGTGTCTGCATTATCTTATGCAGTAAATCACATTTTAAAAAGTGAAGTACATCTACATAATGTGTCTGCTAAGGATTTTATGGAGAAAGTGCAGCACAGAGATGATCATTTGGAAACACAATTGATCAATCTGATGGCTTGTCAGCGTGGGACAAATGAATATTGGTACCGACGCCATGGAGAATTGAAATGTATGTTACGGAATTTAGGAACTCCTACATGGTTTGTAACCCTAAGCTGTGCCGAGTACGCTTGGGATGATTTATTGGATTTTCTACGAGAGGCAAATTCGAACATTAAAAACATTGAATACAAGACAGCAGGAGAACTGTGCTCATTGGATCCGGTTAATGTTTGCAGATATTTCAATCATAGATTTGAGGCTATGATGTCCTTCATCTGCAATAAAAAAAATCCACCTCTTGGAGAAGTTGTGGATTTCTTTTGGAGAAAAGAGTACCAGGCAAGAGGTGCTCCTCATATTCATATGCTGTTGTGGATCAAGTATGCTCCAAAATTTGGAACAGATGCTGATGAAGCAGTGTTATCTTTTATTGAAGAATATGCAACATGTGCTATACCTAAAAGCACAGAAGAGAAAAAGTTAAAAGAGCAAGTTTTACGTTTCCAAAGTCATCGGTGTGGAAAATACTGTCGACGGAAGTACAAGACCAAAGATAAATTCTACACAAAGTGTCGATTTGGATTTCTTAGACCTGTTCTTTCAAAAGGAAGAGTCAACAGTTTTATGTCAGCTGTGCGACATACTATAACAAGAAAATCTCCCAAAAATACATACAACCTAAGAAGAAAAGAAGAGTCAAAATTTATAAATGACTACAACCCAGTCATTTTAACCATGTGGAATGCTAACATGGATATTCAGTATGTGGCAGACAATTCTATTGCTGTTGCTCGGTATGTCACATCTTACATCACTAAATCTGAGAAAACAGAATTGAAGGAAATGTGGGAAGAGATTTCTCACGAGAAGACTGTCAGTAAGAAGCTGTACAGTTTCAGTTTAAAGATGTTATCGCATCGTGAAATTGGATCCTACGAATGTTCAGATAGGTTATCATCTGCAAGTCTGTACAAGAAATCAAGAAGAATAATTTGGGTCAGTTTATGCCTTGCAGGAATGCAAAATCGGGTACTGAAATCTGTTGGAGAAATTGAATATTTGGCCGAGAATGACCCAGAAAGTACAGATATTTTGAAAACAAACATGTTGGACACATATTACCCAAAAAGAAGTCATCATCTTGAGAACATGTGTCTCTATGAAGTGCTGCAGAACTACATTTTTTCACGGAAAGCCACAGAAGACATCAACAATGGAAAATATAAAGTCATTGGTGAAGAAGGATGTTTGGTGAAGCAAACAAAAGGAAGTTTGATAAATCACAGGAAGCTGAGTTGCGACACTACTGACAAAAAGGAATTTTACTACTTGGCACTTTTACAGCTGTTTAAACCATGGCATTCAGAGGACGAACTACTGGGAGAATTTCAAAGCTATGAAGATTCTTTTAATGCTAGCAAAGACAGCATAGAATGCAGTACTTTCACAACTTATGTCCAAATGTTAAATGAAGAAAATGAACAGGAAGCAAAAATTGCAGCTGAAGTAGCTAGAGACAGTTCTCAAGACAGCCAAAGTTCTGGAACACTCAGTCAAGATCCCCTAGGACAACCAATCGTAGAAAATTAAGCTGCAGTAGCCATGACTGAAGTAGAAACGGCTATGAATCAAGCACAGGAAGATTCAATAGACTTACTAAATCTGGAACAACAACTGAATGAAGAACAAAAACAAATTTATGAAGAAGTCACCAAAAAAATTGATCATGGATTACTACATGAAAAAAAACAGTGCTCATGAACATCATTTGAACCAATCAGGATGTATGTGAGTGGACAAGCTGGAACTGCTAAAAGTTTCTTAATAAAAGTCATCAGAAGCTACCTACAGCAAAAAACAGCTTCAAATGTGTCTTGTGTGGTAACTGCTCCAACTGGGTTAGCAGCCTATAACATAAAAGGAATTACCTTACATCGCTTGCTAATGTTACCAGTGGAGCATGAGAACAAAATAGAATACCACAAGCTAACTGGAGAAGCATGCTTCAAAGTTTCAAGAGTGTTGAAGAAGATGCAAGTTCTCATTATTGATGAGGTGAGCATGGTATCAAACTTAATGCTTGCCTTTGTGCATTTAAGAATGCAACAAATTCTTAAGAGAGACTATGACGTGTTATTTGGAGGAAAACACGTCATAGTTTTTGGGGATCTTTTACAGCTCACTCCAGTTAAAGGACAACCCGTGTTTAATACTGTCACACATGAAGACACGAAGAAGTCATTAGGAAGCATTGGTAATGCGAATATTTGGTCGTTCTTTGAGTACAAAGAACTCACTACCAATATGAGGCAAGCAAACGATGAAGATTATGCAAGTATTCTGAAAGATATCAGAATTGGACTACTCACAGAAGTTGGCAAAAAAGCATTACAGAGTAGGATGCTACATAATTTATTTCCAAATGAAGAAATAGTTGCAGAGAAAATATACAAGAACATTGCTGAAAAAAATACTGTAATCTGCTTAATGCCAACACTACGTGAGTGCTCAATATTCAATGAGGATCTTTTGAAATTGGAAAAGGAAGAGATTAAGAAAATGGAAGCAGAGGACAAAATTCAGCATGAAAGAATTACTATTACATTAACAGGCAAACTGAAAAATAAATTGGATTCACTAGAGAAGAACATTTCCAAAACAGCTGGATTAGAAAAAAATCTATATGTTTGCATGAATTGTCGAGTGATTTTAAGGAGAAATTTGGATGTAGAAAAAGGTTTAGTGAATGGAGCTATGGGAAGAGTTGTGGGTTTTATTAATTACCAGAAAAAAGTTGGAATTGAATGTTTAAAAATAAAATTTGATCAGATAGAAGAAGTTAAAGATATTTGTCGTTGTTCTGTTCGTTTCATGCTTGTGAAAGACTTATATGTGCGTAGAAAGCAGTTTCCATTTTCTCTAGCATATGCTGTAACTATTCACAAGTCTCAAGGATTGACTGTAGATAGTGCTTTTGTAAACATTGGTTCTACTGTGTTCAAAGAAGGTATGGCATATGTTGCTCTGTCACGAGTAAAAACATTATCTGGTTTATTTATGATAGACTTTGATGACTCAAAAGTTAGTGCTGATACAAACTGTGTAAAGGAGTATAATAGATTAAGAAGAACCTATGCTCCTCATTTAGGTCAGTATCATGTTGTTTCTCGGAAAAGGAGAATTGAAAATATCTGTAATGTGGATGAACAGAACAAAAAAAAAAAGGACAGTGATGTGATAGCAAGGAAAAAGAAAAAGGACAGTGTTGAAGAGGTTGTTGGTTGCCATTTTGAAAATAGCTCTGGTGTCAACTGCTATGCAAATGTAGTGCTGAATGTTGTATTTTATCTTGAAAAGTTGCAAGAACAGATAATAGTAAATCATGGAAAAAGATTGTGTTCTCTGCTGAGTCTCCTTTATGAGAAGCTAAGTAATGCTAAAACTAAAATAGAAAGTGCTTCTGATGTTAGAAATCTTTTAGATGTATGTTCTGGATCTACACAGTTTAAAGAAAATGTCCAGCAAGATGCACAGGAATTCTTAATATATATACTGAGCGTACTTGAAGATGAAGGAGTAGAAGTAGAAAACTTATTTGGTGTCTCTTACAAATGGGAACATTGCTGTGAAAACTGTATGAACACATGCAGTAGTAATGTTGATTCAGAAAGGTTCATATTTTTACCATTACCACAAAGTAAATCAGTGACTTTTAGTAAATTAGTTAAAGATGTCAATCACAACATGGAATGTTCTGAATGTAAATCTGACATGTTTTCCACATTATTTTTACAGAAATATGGTCAGTATGTAATTTTAATGATGCAACGTTGTAGAGCTGATGGTTCAAAATTGGATACTTTAATAAAGAAGTTTATAGGACAACAATTATCAATTTCTGGAAAAACTTTTGTTACAGTTGCAATAATTTTTCATGAAGGACCTACTGTAACTTCTGGACATTACACAGTTTATCTTAAATGTGAAAAAGGCTGGACACTGTGTAATGATTCCCAATTGATTTTCAAGCAACGTTTGCCTTATGATTTACCCAATTCTTACTTAATTTTTCTGAAACCTAAATTTTGAAAACTAAAAACTGCATCTGAAGAAAGCATTTTTTGTAATTTTAAAGGATTATAATTGAAGATATCACTTAAAAAGGATTTTGAAATTACTATTTGGCCTAAAGGAAAAGTGATAAAAACAATTGTGGACTCCTTTGACAGAAATTATTTTGGCATGTGTGCTTTTGCAACAAGGTTTAAAGACGGTTTATCTAGAAAAATTTTATTCATCTAGAAAAGTATTTGTAATATATATGTAATATTTCTAACAAGGTATATTTTAGTGAGGATAGTTTTGGGGCTTTTTTTAAACAATCTTTCAGATTGTTTTTTTTTTGCCCGCTGTTAAATGATGAATACAATTGTTTTCACTATTTTCAGTGAAAATTAAAAAATTCTGAAAACAGCAAAAAAAGGGCAAAACATTGCTTTGTTAAATATGTAAAAACATGTAATGCTTTTTAAAATGTATGATTGAATATTAATACTTTTTTTCTTTTTTTGCAGAACTAGAAAGAAAAATTAAAAAATGAAATTCTGTTCCCTTGCAAATTACTAAAAAAATTTTCTTCAAAATAAGTTATTTTTTTAAAAAATAAGTGAAAAATATTTGTATTTCTCAATCCTCCCTTTTCATGCTTCCATTTCTTCACCTCTCTTTGTAAATTAAATTTAAAAAAAAAAAAAAAAATTTTTTAAAAACATCCTAAAATGCGCGCACCCAAAAAAAAAAAAAAATCCCCCAAAAATTTTTGGGGGTTTAGTTTTTAAGTTAATGTAGGGAAACAGGAAGAGAAAAACGAAAAGAAAGAAAAAACATCTATGGCCTACTGCACTCATGCGCATCAAATTTTCTCTGAATGAGATCAAGACTGGTCTCACCCACAGAAATAAGTCGACCGCAATCAGTGCAGCGTGTGGACAACCTCGCCAAACAAGGTGGTCCAACAAGAGGTGTGGAAGAAGGCGAAGGCACCATCGCAGAAGAAGTGCTCGCCTGAGCTGCCGAAGATGTGCTCGGCTGAGCTGCTGCAGATGTCGTCGGCTGAGCAGGTGGAGGGTTTGCTCCAGAAGCTCGACGAAAAGTCACTGGATGCATTGCCTCAACATGCCTCATCATAGTATGAATACTAAAAGAATACTTCTTGTTAGCATTCCCACGTGATAAGACTTTTTGACACAATGTACAAGTAACTTTCGGTGCATTCACCTTGTTTTGTCCCTCAGGGAAAGTAAAAAACTGCCATATAAAGCTGTCTTTCTGCTTCCTGTTCCTCTGTCTCTCAAGAGTGTCCTGGTCACTGTCTGAAGATGGTTGCTGTTCAGCCATTGTCTCTCAACAACGGAATAGCTCCTTCTCCAAGGGAATCAGAACTAATAATGAGGGGAGTAGGTGTGGTTTGGGAAGAATCTGGAACTGAAAGTACTTCAAACCAATCAAAAGTGATGATTCTTGATCACATGACTTGCCATGAGGGGATTGGGTGTGGTGTTGAAACAATCAGAAACTGAAAGTAATGAAAACCAATTAGAAGTGTTGTTTTATTAAGCACATAACCCGAGGTGCGCGCACTGAGCAAGCTCCGAGCGCGCACCTTGTGATTACGCATGTGCGAACGCGTAGGAGCGCATGCGCATACGTCATATGCGCGTACATAACGCGCATACGTAGCACACGCGTATACGCGAACGTAAACGCGCGTAATTTAAGCGTATGCGGAAGTGAACCGCGTGGAGCGCGTACGACGCACGCACGCATGCGTACGTACGCATACGTACGTACGCATGCGTACTGGGTGCGTGCTCCCAGCGCGCACTAAAACGTATGTATGCGTACGTAAATAACGTACGACGGTATTCATAAAAAACTTACGAAAACGTACTAGGTGCGCGCTCTGAGCGCGCACCCCAAGAATTTATATAAAAAAAAAAAGTGGAGAAAAATTAATAGAAAAAATTAAATATACTGTTCAACTTTATCCTAATTGAAAGTTTAAAAAAAAGAGCCAAAACAAATAAAAGGATACAGATAATATATAAATGAATACATAGGAATTTTTTTATTATTTTTTTTAATATATATAATTTAATAATTCAAAAATTAGCATTTAAAAAAACCATACAAATTCACTGAAAAAACCATAGGTTTCACACACATTATAGTTAGGAATTAGCATTTAAAAAACCTTGCAAATTCACTTAAAAAACCATAGGTTTCACACACGTTATAGTTAGCTGGACATTTCTCTCGTAAAAAACCATTGAAATTCCCCCGTTATAGTTAGTACAGCTAACTATAACTTGCGCGACCGCAATCCACTGCTGATGACGTCACATATTACATCACTCATGACATGGTCAGTGACATCACTCATGACATCACTCATAACATCACTCATGACATCTCAAATGACATCACTGATGATGTCACTGTTGAAGACATCAATGTGATAAATTACCACATCTTCTCACACCCTTATAAAACCTTTGATATACCATCTGAAAATTACACAGTTCCATTCTTAAATCCATAAATAATGCAATACTAATAACTGCATACCCAAAAAATAACTTATAGGTCTTCATTCACCTCCACACACTCACCTGTACAGTCACTCATAGTTACATTCAGTCCATAAAAAAGTATCATATGAATTTATACATACATCTATATAGACACTCACACACTAACAATCATCCATAGAGGTACTCTCACACCTAGTCAGTCATGCAAATAATCACACTGCCATTTACTCACCTATGCAGTTATACACACTCAAGTTCACTCACTCACAAAAATAGTATCATATTCTTATGCTCTATTAGAATCATTGACACAAGCACACATTCATCCATACAGTCACTGTCACAATCACACACTCTCACATCTAGCCACTTATATACTCTTACACACATATATAATGCCTTTTACATATTTAGTTAGTCACAAATGTACCACTGAGATATACATTCAAACCATAACACAGCCATACATACACTCACTCAACCAAACAGTCCTTCAGAGATGCACTTTTAATAACATCCAGTCATAGAATCACACACTCACTCATCTATGCACACTCACACACACTTTACCCACACAAACACTCAGGAATTCATACAGATACTGAGACAAGCAATCAATAACCCATATAGACACTTATATAGCTATTCACAAAACCATGCCACCACTTATACACCAACACACAGACACATACAAAACATTTATACAGTTTATGCACTAGTCTGAAGTAAGATGCAGGTAAAGGACTCACTTGTCGAGTCAGTTACGCAACACAGAAAATCATCCCTTTACACACTTGTACACCCACTCATTCTTTAACAGGCCTTTCCCTATATTTGTAAACATTTTTGCAAAATAAACATTCACTGGATGACATCATCAGTGACGTCATCAGTGATGTCATTTGAGATGTCATCAGTGATGTCATGAGTGATATCACTGACCATGTCATGAGTGATGTAATATGTGACGTCATCAGCAGTGGATTGCGGTCGCGCAAGTTATAGTTAGCTGTACTAACTATAACGGGGGAATTTCAATGGTTTTTTACGAGAGAAATGTCCAGCTAACTATAACGTGTGTGAAACCTATGGTTTTTTAAGTGAATTTGCAAGGTTTTTTAAATGCTAATTCCTAACTATAACGTGTGTGAAACCTATGGTTTTTTCAGTGAATATATATATGTTTATTTTTAAACATATATGCACATATGCATATGGATGTATTTAGATAGATTTATAACTGCATTTATATAAATATGCAGATGTAGATTTATATACATACATATAGATATATGCATATATAAATTCACTGAAAAAACCATAGGTTTCACACATGTTATAGTTAGCGGAAATTTTACTGATAAAAAACCAATGAAATTCCCCCGTTATAGTTAGTGCAGGCAACTATAACTCACGCGACCGCAATCCTCTGCTGATGCTAATACTGTATTTAGACACTTATTTGCCCATGTCTTCTTCCATACATTTTTAGCTATACATATATTACAAATATTTTTTTTTCATAAAGACACATATGTCATCAGCAGAAGATTGCGGTCGCGTGAGTTATAGTTGCCTGCACTAACTATAACGGGGGAATTTCATTGGTTTTTTATCAGTAAAATTTCCGCTAACTATAACATGTGTGAAACCTATGGTTTTTTCAGTGAATTTGCAAGGTTTTTTAAATGCTAATTCCTAACTATAACATGTGTGAAACCTATGTTTTTTTCAGTGAATTTGTACGGTTTTTTAAATGCTAAGTTACTTTACGCCATTCGTGGCGTGCGCGCCCACTTAACGCAGTTCGTTCCGTGCGCGCACGGTGCGCTTCGCGCACCGTGCACGCACAGTGAGCACGCGGTGCGCTTTGCGCACCGCGCGCCCACTTTACGCAGTTAGTGCCGTGCACGCACGTTACGCTAGATGGGCCATGTACGCACGATGCGCTTCGCGCACCGTGCGCACATGGAGGACATATGATGCACTTCGTTTCGAAAGGTAATATTTTAATTTTTCGTAAATGTTATAAGCCATGCACAAATGGTGCCCTTCGGGCACCATTTGCACACGAGGTGGAGAGAGTGTGGATAATTTTTTTTTTTATTATTTTTTTTTTTAATATTTCAGTTTATGTCATCTCTAATAAGCCATGCACAATTGTTGCCCTTCAGGCACAAATTGCACACGGGGTGGGGAGAGTGTGGATAATTTTTTTTTTTTATAATTTTTTTACCGTACGCGTACGGTAAGCGTAATCGGCGAAATTAGCGAAAAAATAAAAATTCCGTTTTTGGCCTTGGGGGACCTTTGGGGACTCCCTCAACATGGCTATGTGTGTGGGAGCTGTCTAAACAGCCCCTTTACATGTTTTTGTGCTTTATATTTTAAACATGACTCTCAGTGCGAGAGAGAAAATGGCGGCCGCTGCTTCCTGGTTTCGGCCGATTCGAATGTTTACTAAGATCTAAGAGCCAATCAGAATCGCGCTCGCGCACGCCACCGTACGCGTACGGTAAGCGTACCGTAAGCGCACCGTAAGCTGGCTCAGATATATATATTGATTTAAAGGCTATTTTCTCAGAATCTACTGAACAGATTTACACCAAACCTACAAAAGGCACTTCCTTGACCTGAGGACTACCTCTCTGCCAAATTTCTAGTAATTCTGTTCAGCCGTTCGGGCTGTAGCCCTGTCTAAAGGTCCTATGGAAAAATGCATGGGAAAAACGCGTTTTGGGACCCCCCTTTTATCTCAGCCCCCGCTTGACGAATCCCTCCGAGACTTTCAGGGTAGGAGCGGAGCGTAGCGCCCCACCTATTTTGACCGGCGCCAAAGTTATTTAAAATAGAATGTTGCGGATTTCCTATGGAAACGTGGTCCTAACTATAACTACCTACTGGCGACCGCCAGTAGGTAATGTGTATATATATATATGTACCTATTTATATATGGATGGTCTTATGCATATATATAAACATTTCTATACATATATATATAAATATATATGCACATATATAATTATACATATTTATATACATATGTATGCATTTATATATATATGCACACACATATATATATACAGATATCCGTATTTGGATACAAGAGGAATTTATAGTAGTCACATAAATATACAAGAAAACAATTGTAACATCTACATCAATGAAGGGAATTTTAATGAACATATTTTTATTAATAACAAAAATTTAGTTTTAGCACTTGTATTTTGCACAGATCTTGCACAATTTGCACATCAAGGGGAATAGGCATAAAATTCCAAAATCACAGTACCAGCTCATATTATGCTAATAAGAGTAATAATGAATAACAAGAAATTATTCTTGCATTATGAATCAATAATGCCCTGCACCCCATCGCATTTAAGCGAACACTACAATAAAAATAAAAATAATGAACCCAAAATTATTGCGATGCAAATAGAATTTGAAATTTGCAAGCTGCAGCATGAGTTATAATATAGCCACATGGGTGCAAAGATGAAAAACATAAAATGGCTGGGATTTAGAGGCTAGCATTTGCGGTTTATTTACACATTTGAATGTATGAGGATATGATTCCAAAAACAATATAAATTGCATTTATGCATAGAATTGTTATCGATCAAAATTTAAAGTTGTAATATGAATGTATATACACTTTTACTGTGAATGCTTCTTCTATGCCTATGATCACGTGCAAATCATGAACCTATCACCAAGCACAGTATCACTTTAAATATGCGAAAGTTGTAAAAAAACGTTACCATGTGATCAAGACTCGGATGAGTTGAAACGCGTAATGGCGGAGGCATCTACGAAAATAAATACGTAAATTTTGCACTACGACTGTGGTCCGTGTGTGGCTATCAAGGCAAAGACGCTGCGGATTCGTCTATATATGTATATATATGCATATATATTCATATGCACATATATGCATTGGTATATCTGTATGTATATATATATACATACATACACATATAAACATATATATACATCTGCATATCTATATAAATACAAATATAAATGCATGCATACATATACATATATATATATCTATATAATATATATATACATATATATATATGCATACATATGCATGTTATGTTCATGAAAGTTTGCAAAAACACTAATAAAAGCAAAGCTAAAAAGCCACCTAATTACAAACAGAATTGCTTTAACTTAAATGAGGGCGAGACCTATTGCATTTTCAGTGCTTGTTACTTCCAGCTTTGGTGCTGTGTGGAGGGCTACCTTGAAAGGGACAATAGTAATGCCTTTTATCCCTCGCAGAAGAAAATTTGGATAATCTAGCACTACAAGGACCAGTAAGAACATTGCATTTTTTAAATCGGATAAATTAAAAACTTGATTCTGCAAAGTAGTCTCAGCTAAATATGAACATCTCTCATTAAATCATCTTTGTGTACATTAAGAATAGGTCTACCATCAAGAATAAACCCCTTTAAGATCCGTAACATTACTGATAATAGACAGAGAGTCCCCATCAGAGTACACCTGTAATGTATGTCATCACAAATATTTTCAAATTATTCTGTGTGGAGTGCAATTATGTTTTGTTTAACCGTTTCCAAAAATAAATAAGTATACATTTTACACACACACAGATTGCTTCAAGATAGATACATTTAAAAAAAAAGAATAAAACCTATTCATTCATTGGATTAATTGAAACCAGTCTTAAAATACACATCAGAAAGTTACTGTACAGTGACATTATGTCTGCTTATGAGTGTGAGCATGTCCTTTCTGTGGTACAGGAAACACACCAAAAAAGGCCTGATTAGGAGTTTGGCGGGGTACTCTGACCGATGCATATACCCCCGTTCATGCACGGTTTGGAATTTGGAGTTAAAAAGTTCTGAACACATCTGAAGACGATCATATACTTTAAACACCTCAGGCTTCAGTAAATTTCAGCAGCTCAAACCTACTGAAATTTAACAGGGGAAACCTGTATGGTATTTACCATTTCACGCAAATGTTGGTGCGTTTAACACCAAAATCTGAATATTAGTCCAGACAAACGTGTAACAGGTGCAGTTTATCACACCCGATAGATAACATACACCATGGTGTTATTATTTATCAGGTGTGCTAAACAGCATCTACCCTCGTAATCAGGGCCTTAGTGTGCATTTACCTTTGGTGAATATAAGAAACACAAAAGGACGAAGATCAAAATCTCAACTACAGACAAAAATCAAAAGCCCATCGAACCATGAGGAAACACTATGGGGTCAATTTGGATGTAGGGCGGATCGCCACCGCCCGCATGGCGATCCGCCCTACATCCTGCCTCTCCCGCCACTCATTTCCCCCCGCCATATTAGTATGGCAGGGGGGACCCCGGCGGACGGAAAGACTGTCCGCCGGTTTTCCACCGGTCGACCAGTCGACCGGGTGGAAAAGGTGCTATATATGATGTCGGTGTCTGCTAGACACCGCTATCCATATTAGCATGGGCAGCTGTGCATGGCTTTCCATGGCTGAGACCCCGCCATGGAAAGTCATGCGGAGTCTGCTTTCGGGGGCCCGTTGCAGGCCCCCAGTGTATTGTGGGAATGGGGGGTGCACATGGGGGGTACCTATGGTACCCCCCTGCATTGTCATGGACATCGTGGCAGACACCTCGCGGTGCCTGTCACCTTGTGCATGACAATGCACACAGTGCATTCCTAGCATTGTGGCGGGGGGTGCTGTGAGCACTGCCCGCCACAATGCTGGAAATGGAGGATGCCACCGCCACGGTGGCGATGACATCCTAATTGCAGGTGCGGGACCGCCGCACCACTGGCGGCCGGTCCCAGCACCGCTAGGGTGGCGGGCGGACTTAATTGGCCCCCATGTTCTCTGATCTGACATTATGAAGCAGGGGTGATCCTTAATAAAGGGAGTGCATTCCTCCGTCTCATCTAACCTGTCATATTACGCAAGTATTTGTTATACTAAATGTTTTTCGGAAAATTATGTGGAGATTTTGCTAAATTCTTTGAGAACATTTGCAAGTGAACTTTCTTTTTTGTACAAAAAGGAAATACATACATATTAGGTTAGGTAGCCGGGGCTTCATATTTATTGTTAATCAACTCGTACAAGTTTGCACATATGACAGGGAATTCCTTACATAGTACATGCTGATCAGTGTCTGTAAACAATGTGTTTGTAATCATAGGAGGGGCAGCGTGATAGCTACTTCCCTCCAGAGACAGTTCTTACGTTTCTTAAACAAGCGAGGACCACAAAGTTAATTGGCTTCAGAAACTGCAATTTGCAAACTAAAAACCAAGGTTTTATTAATTGCCTTGTATCGTACTCACTTTAAGTTGTACAATAGTGATCAAAGAAAAAACATTCACATTGTTTGCTCTAGGAAATATAAAACCAGTAGCATAAAAGATCAAAAGTAAAAAAGACGCCCCACACAGAAAGCGAGTACAGTGCAATAGATGCATGTTTAACATGCAGGTTGAAACTTGTATATCGCATGTCTGTGTGTGTTCAGTGAGCATCAAAACTGAGAAAAGTCTTGAATAGCATTAAATAAACATTTTCAGCAATATTCGGAACCTCTCAAGGGTGTGTACTTCCTTTGATTGAGCGAGAGAGCACTCAAATGTTTACAGCTCATAAAAGACCTACATCTATCTCCTCAGATCAAAAACAGTAGACATGGTATAATTCTCAAATCTAAATGGGTCATTTAAACTCCATGTAGAGAACATCGTAATTGTATTTATACCTTGTAAATAGCTAGGAACAGCAACAAGTCAAGAGTTCTCAAATATCCTTTCCGTTTCCCAATGTTCTTTGATTAAGCTGAGGATCCGGCCCAAAGAAGGATTAAACGTATCCAAAGAGGCATTAAATCAATCAATCACTGACCACTACTAGTGGCTATTTTGTAGTGGTAGAAACAACAATTCTTCAGCTGGGGCGGGGGGGAGGGGGGAATCATAACTGTTCGAATCTGAGCTTATATTATTAAGTGCAAAGACCTCCCGAAGCTCCACCCAAGATATAATCAGAGATGCCATCAGTTCTATGGAGACCATGCAGGATCACCACCAATATTTCCGTCTTAGTGCAGCTTGGACCCATATTATTTTGATGCATCCACTAATCCAATTCACCAAAGCAATTCAACTTGGTGGAGAATTGGTTATATTGAGTACAGCTGGAGACAACAGGTCTATCATTCTGCAAGTTACCAATAGATTAAAAAAAAAAACCTCAACCATTCAATAACTGCTCAGAAACATCTAGTGGTCTCCTATGCTGAACGGTGCCAACTAGTCAACCAAGATCTGCATAGCCATTAAACTGTCATACATTTACCAAAACCTATTTGGTGACACATTTTGAACAGAACCCCAGCTGAAAAAAAAATAATAATGTATTCTTTTATTATAAATGCAGGATCTTGCATTCTTGGGGTTGGACAATTTACCCAATCTAGCACACTTCAAACCATGGAGGTAGCGGCTTGTTGGGGATTGTGTCAGGGTATGTAAAATACATCTATGCTTTTAGAGCACTTTGTACCAATTTGGCTTAGATTCTAAGGATTTTTTTGTTTTACAGCATGTTATTCAACAATTTAATATCTCTTTCCATATAATAGTAATCTCTGTCATCGAGAAGTGACATTAACTTCCATGTGCCATATGACTTTACCCAATGTCAAATTGCTGAAATGACAATAACGGTCAATATATTTACTGGTAAAAAAAGATAGCATAAGAAATCAACTAGGAATATGACAGGTTATTTAGACAAGCCAATCTTGATGTATTTTTCTTGTCTTTCGTATGCGCTGTCAGATTTTAGTGCCTTGTCCACCACAAGCTGACAGGCTGGGACACTCTTTATCTGGCAAGATGACACCTCAACCCACTATAGAAGAAGCAGTGCCATTCACTGTCAGCAGGTGGACTGAAATCAGCAGCATGGTGGCAAAGTGGCAACGGTCTCTGGGGAACTAAAACCGTCAGTACAATCATTAGAGTGCTCCATCTGCTAAAACTTGCGCTAGTAATAAAAGCTGAATACGGCTATAGGTTATGAAATTACACAACCTCCACTAATTTCATCTTTTTGAAAAAGAATTCTCAAGGAAGGTTATATTAGTAATTTTGATTTAACCCAACAGCGAACACTATTTGTGGAAACATTAATCTACAAGGACAGCCAAGTTCCACAACAAAATTGATGACTCTGTGTTAATATCAATGTGAGAAAAATACACAAATCCTCATTTTAGTAATTTAAAAGCCACTACGACCACAATAATAGCATGTGATATGCTAAAATAATGTTAAAGTGACAAGTAGCAAAACCCAAATCTCTAATAATTGTCTCAGTATCAGTTAGACTTCTATAATCCAAAACAAATTAGTCAAAGAAAAGCCCTGAAGCTGCCAAAAAAACATAGTAAACCACTCAACTAATAGGTCTTCGCATGCACAGTGTCTGCTGCTTCATAAACCAATAGTGTGATTTAACGTAATTTCTTGTGTACCAAAAAATATTTTGCATTTAAGCACTCCCATAAAGGGAGACAAAAAACGAATAAAAAAACCCACCAAGATCATATAATTTAGTCAAGCGAGGAAGCCGAGATTCGGACACTTTTCACGATGAAGTTCTAAACATAATCACTAACCACATATTGTCTCCTTTCAACACTTCACATTTGTTTACCTGCTACTATCAAAAGGATGACTAAATCGTCCGGTGTGTGTGAGAGTGGAAGGGTGCAGGTCTGCAGGCTGGGTTGGATTGGGATCAAAAATAGGCCCGGGCACCCTAGAATAAGTGGCCCACATTTGCGGATTGCACCTTTTTAAAAAAAAAAAACACTGCTTCAGTGTTTTAAGTATTATAAAAATGAGGGGGAGGGGTTCCTTGGAAGAGGCATGTTTTCTTACATTACTGAGATTAAAATATATATCTATATCTATATCTATATTCACTTAAAAAACCATAGGTTTCACACATGTTATAGTTAGCTGGACATTTCACTCGTAAAAAACCATTGAAATTCCCCCGTTATAGTTAGTTCAGATAACTATAACTCGCGCGCCCGCAATCCACTGCTGATGACGTCACATATTACATCACTCATGACATGGTCAGTGACATCACTCATGACATCCCTGATGACATCATCCTTGTGATAGAGTGGCGGTCGCACGAGTTATAGTTATCTGAACTAACTATAACGGGGGAATTTCAATGGTTTTTTACGAGTGAAATGTCCAGCTAACTATAACATGTGTGAAACCTATGGTTTTTTAAGTGAATTTGCAAGGTTTTTTAAATGCTGATTCCTAACTATAACGTGTGTGAAACCTATGGTTTTTTAAGTGAATTTGTAAGGTTTTTTAAATGCTAATTTATGTATGTATTATTATATTTTTTATATATTTATTTTACAATAAAATACCTATGTATATGGTTATAGATTGACTGTATCCTGTAATATGGAATGGCTCAGCTCTTTTTTTTTAAATTTGGATAAAGTTGAACAGCATAGTTAATATCTTCTATAAACGTATAAACAGTTTAAAATGTTTTTTTTAAGTTTCTTTCATGGTGCGCGCACCGTGCGTGCATGGTGCTCGTACGGTGCGCGCACCCTGCGATTTTTTGAAAAAAAAATATAATGTTTTTTCACCCTTCGGGGTCCTTCAGGGACCCCCTGACAAAGGCTAGGGGGTCAGGAACTCTCTACCCTGCCCCCTTTTCACGTTCTCCACCTTTCTTTTTCACTGTCACACACAAAATGGCGGCCGACACTTCCTGATTTCGACCGATTCGAATGTTGACTGACATGTAACCACCAATCAGAATTACGCTCGCGCACGTTATGGTGTGCGCACGGTGCGCACACGGTGCACGCTTATAGATATTTATGTACTTTTAACTGCAATTTTCTCAGGAACTACTGAACAGATTGACACCATATATGCAAAAGGCACATGCCTGACCTGAGGAATACCTCTTTGCCAAATTTCAAGTACTTCTTTTCAGCCGTTCGGGCTGTACCTTCGACAAAAGGTCCTATGGGAAAATGCATGGGGAAAACGCGTTTTGGGACCCCCCTTTTTTCTCAGCCCCCGCATGACGAATCACCCTGAGACTTTCAGGGTAGGAGCTGAGCGGAGCACCCCATTAGTTTTGAACATTTCGCGAGGATTCGTCAACCGGCGCCAAAGTTATTCAAAATAGAATTTTCAGATTTCCTATGGGAACTCGGTCCTAACTATAACTATCTACTGGCGACCGCCAGTAGATAATATATCTATATATCTATATATATATATATATATATATATATATATATATATACACACATACACACACACACATGTTGGCAGACATTTCTTGCACGGATTAGTTCACAGTGGTGAACTATACCTGAACGGAAGTGAGGCCACTCCTGTTCAGGCCCCCTGCCCCTGTTCAATCAGCATACAGTAATGGGCCGTCCTCCCAGGGAGAGACTGGGAATGACATCTCCTCCCCTTTGGTAACAGCAGGGTAATAGAGGCTCATTTTCCTCCAAAAAGGCTGCTCAGGCCCCCCTGTGGCATGTGAACAGTACAGTCACATCCCAAATCGGCCAACACGGTGTCAAAAACAACAAGCACTGAAAATGCAATAGGTCTCACCTTTGATTAAGTTAAAGCCATTTGTTTTGCTAATGGTATTGTATAGCAAAGCAAATGGCTTTAACTTAATGAAAGGCGAGACCTATTGTATTTTTAATGCTTGTTATCTCTAGGCCTGCTGTTTTGAAACCTTTCATGCCTACTTGGGCTTAGCTATTGGTATTAAAGATGTTGCATGGAGTTCTCTTTGAACTATTATTCTTCTAGATTTGAAATATTTAACAATGAAGGTGATGTTCTTGATAGTGGCAAAATTCACCAGAAGGACTGGAGAACTTAGTGCATTACCATGAGAATTTCCTTTTTTTTTAAGGATGGTAGAGGAAGTAATTGTAGTAATGCATAATCCTGCTTTTCTTTCCAGAGACTTCACTGAGAACAAGAAATCAAGAAACAAACATCTTCTCTAACCCATTTTCTAAAGCGAGAGTTACGGCATTTACTTGATATGAAAAGAGCACTATCTAGTTACTTAGATTTACTGTTTTCAGAAAATCAGATAATTTATTTGTGACTTTTGGATTTTAAAACACAAGGCCTCTTAACATTTTAATTAGTGGATGGATTTGATACACTATTTCCATGCCTTATTCTTTATCCATTCCAGTTCCAGAGGGAATTCAGGGGGTTCAACAAGAGATGTGTCAGTTTCATGGTAGAGATTTAACGCCTCTTTGAATGACTTCTGTAGAGCTGCAACTTGGTTTTCTTATATTTTTGTTAAATGCTTCAGAATAGGTGAGATTTTTGGAGAAGTTTATTTTGGTCATGAAGTTTTGATGAGCATTAAATATTTTTCATCTCATTACTGTTTTCTAGAATGCCAGTTGAGCATTGGTATAACTTAAAAGTAATGACTAGAACAGAGGCATGAAGATGATACCCTGGTTACCAAGCAGTATTCTTAATTATCCTTAGTCCCACTCATCCTCGTCACAGTCATTGCAACCTTCCCCCCCACCCTGTATTCCAGTCTTCATGGGGTTGGTACAAACAGGACATACTTTGGGTAGAATTGTTCTTATAGTGGCCGTAGGCAGGCAAAGTTTAGCTTTTTACTTGCTGTTCTTTCTCATGTGATATGGAGATTACTTCAGAAGTAATGACTGTGATAAGGACAAGTAAGGAGGAAGGACAATGAATATTACATAGTAAGTACCTAGGGCATTACTGATACTAGTAGCAAGAAGTGCATGCAGAGGAGGTTTAGGAAGGGAATGTCTCCTGCATGGTGTACAGTGGTGTTCTTCTTCCCTAATTACCCGAATGCATGTATCAGGTATCCTGGTTTTTTAGTCTAACTTCACTGTAATTTGGTGTGTGGGCAGAGGCCTGTGCCTGTCCCCTGAACGGAGTGAGGTCAAGGACCTGTCCTTTGATTTGTAGGTGTGCACCAAGCATGCTCTCATTGCACAGACAGTGTTCTTCTGTCCCTGTCATGAGCTTAGTACATAGACCAGTAGTTGTAGTGTATCATATTTCATGATATCATAGTTGTGACCAGACTTTTTTTATCTTTGTCACTGGAGTGGAGTCTTCCTGGCTCACTTGTGTAAACGTTAGGTTCTATGTTCCTACCCAGCTTCTAATGCTAACATCCTAAGTGTATGTTGTGCTTGTTGGTGTGTGTATCCTGTCTGGTACATACAGAGTGTGTGTGAGTGAATTATGAAAGTCTGTGGGATCCATTTTGATGCCCCAGGCCATATCGTTTGCTCAAGATAGAGGTTAGATTGTTTTCCTAGACTGTGGAAGTATATTGCTGACATTCCTGTAGCTGTCCTAGACATAGACTCTGAAGTGATGGGAGAAGAGCAAGGCTCCTTTAGAAGTTCAGTTAGCCTTTTGCTCTGCTGTCGATTAGTCTTCCTAGAGGTATTTGTTAGATTGTGGTGGTGAATGGAGGGACTGCGGGTTCAGTTGTGTAAGGGCTAGAAGACCCCATTGGGGAGGCCTATTCTTTTGTCTTTCCTTAAATACTCCTTCAGTTTGGCTGATGACACTTAGATGCCGAAAACCCACATTTTAGTGCCTCTGTTGTGGGTACTCCAGATTGGCGACAATCCTGCAGTGAGGAGCATCAATCTACACCAAGGCTGTGCCTGGAGAGCAGCCTGGGAAGAGCACTTGAAAGGAAAACCACCTCAAACTTGTTCTGAAAGTGCCAACGGTGGATCTTCTGTCTGTGCTTTTACTGTATAAAAGTGGAACTCACTAATCAATTTGTTCCAGTTCCAAGGGTTCTATTACCAAGGAAGGGAGTGCTCCACTCCACAGAGTACTCAAAGGACTGCTGTGCAACCAGAGCTGGTGTCTGTCTGTGTACCCACCCTGATGCACTTAGAAGCCAGTCTGCCTGCTCAGAAAGGGAAGCTACCAACCCTGCAGGATGACTGTCCAGGTGGAGAGACCCCAACATGGTTAATCTCCAGAAGAGGAAGACTGCGGAAAGCATTCTGCATGCCCCAATACTGGTGGGCTGTAGACTCTCTACTGGGTTCCTGTCAAGAATCATTAAGCTATGGTGTGACTTGCGCGTCTGTGGTCGAATTGTTAGGCTGCCGCATGACCTGAATGTGTGTCTAAATTGTGAAGCTGTGGCATGACCTGTGCCTGTATGTCTAAATTGTGGAGCTGCTGTGTGACATCAACTGATGTGCCCTAATCATGATGTTGAAGCAACACTTGGGTTGCTGTGCCCGAACTGTGAAGCTCTGATGTGCCCTAAATCGCTGCATGGCCTGAGACCTTGGTGTAAACTAAGCCTTGGTTCCCATCCAGCCAGTGAGGAATGTGCGAGGACTTACCTCCTGCTGAACTCAGTCTCTCCACTAATCCGAACCTGATCAAACCTAGCAGGGCTGTTCCAATCACCCTTCTGACCAGCCCTGAGAGGTCCCTGAGAACTCCCTGTGCAGCTGAAGCATCCACATCATCACAAATGCAACCACAAAAGAGGACGACATGAAAGATGGGCTCACACTCAGAAGAGCTGGGGGTGGGATTCAGAGGTGGGATATGGCAACCACCCGAGAGCACCAACTTGTTATGGACTGAGAGACTCATTGGCTGAGAAAGATTGTGTAAATAATAAGAGTACAGGAGTAATTTTTACCTCAGCCTCATTGCGCTAGGTATCAACCCATAGAGGGAACCTCCTGGACCATAAGGGAGAACCAAGCACAATAGCAGGACGAGATGCAGACAAACTACAGCTCCAGCAAACTAAATTGCATTGTGCACATTTTCATATTTGTAAGATTTGATTCTAGTATGCATTAAAGCACTTTTCTTGACAATCCGATATTGGGTTGGACAGTCATTTATTATACTAATGTGAGTTTGTTGAGTGCTGAGCTTAAGCATCTCCAAATTATCAAGTGCTGAAAGGAATGTGCTTGGCCCAGTTGGCAGTGCTATAGTACAATGGACTGCAAGACAATAGAAGCAAACAACGTCAACCTGCATGTTTGAGGCCTGGACGCCCCTGTTTGCCTCGTGGCACCCTGAATGGGGTCTGTTGGGAGGAGCACAACAACATCACTGAGAAGATGCTGCAATGTACATGTGGTTTGCACTTAAATGCTGGGGGCCCAATTCACAGAACTAACTTAAGACAAAATCCTAAACTTACTACCATTTTCGTATTCACAGAAGGTACTTACTCATTTTGGTATTCACAGAATACACTTACTCATTTCGGTATTCACAGAAGTTAGGAGTCCTAAGTTTAGGACTCCTAAATGCCTTCTGTGAATACCAAAAGTCTTAAAATTAGGATTTTTCTCAGTTTAGTAGTAGTATAGTTAGGACTCCTAAGTTTAGGACTCCTAATTGCCTTCTGTGAATACCGAAAGTCTTAAAATAAGGAAAAAAAGCGTTACAACAAACAAATGATGGACGGAATGTTGACAATGCAGACATTCTCCCCCAGTCAAGAGATCTGGGTTAAATCCATCGTTTTTTTGCCCACTACACCACCCCAGTTTAGACATGGCCATATGCAAATCAGTCTTGACCCTGTGCCTCATGGGAACAGTCCAGCCCGAACTGCCAAGCCATGTCTTCCCTGGACCGGAATCAAGCATCCTAGGACCGGTTTCTGGCTATCAGCCGTCATCAGCCAGGATAGCTTGACTCCAGTGGCGTAGTGAGCACGGGTCCCACGTCTGGGAATACCCATCCCACTTAGGGCGAAAAGCGTTACAACAAACAAATGATGGACGGAATGTTGACAATGCAGACATTCTCCCCCAGTCAAGAGATCTGGGTTAAATCCATCGTTCTTTTGCCCACTACACCACCCCAGTTTAGACATGGCCATATGCAAATCAGTCTTGACCAGGGCACAGGGTCAAGACTGATTTGCATATGGCTGGGTTCAAACTGGAATGGCATGGTGAGCAAAAAAACGATGGATTTGGGCCCAGATCTCTGTACTGGGGTGAATGTATGACATTGTTCTGCATTCTGTCCATCAATTGTTGTTTTTGCATTTGTCACCCCGAGTGGGAAGGGTATGCTCAGACGTGAGTCCCTTGCTCTCCATGCCACTGGAATCAGGCTATCCTGGCTGACGAGGGCTGAAAGCCCGAAACCGGTCCTAGGATGCTTGTTTCCAGTCCAGGGAGGACCTGGCTTGGCAGTTCGGGCTGGACTGTTCCCATGGGGCACAGGGTCAAGACTGATTTGCATATGGCTGGGTTCAAACTGGAATGGCATGGTGAGCAAAAAAACGATGGATTTAGGCCCAGATCTCTGTACTGGGGTGAATGTATGACATTGTTCTGCATTCTGTCCATCAATTGTTGTTTTTGCATTTGTCACCCCGAGTGGGAAGGGTATGCTCAGACGTGAGTCCCTTGCTCTCCATGCCACTGGAATCAGGCTATCCTGGCTGACGAGGGCTGAAAGCCCGAAACCGGTCCTAGGATGCTTGTTTCCAGTCCAGGGAGGACCTGGCTTGGCAGTTCGGGCTGGACTGTTCCCATGGGGCACAGGGTCAAGACTGATTTGCATATGGCTGGGTTCAAACTGGAATGGCATGGTGAGCAAAAAAACGATGGATTTAGGCCCAGATCTCTGTACTGGGGTGAATGTATGACATTGTTCTGCATTCTGTCCATCAATTGTTGTTTTTGCATTTGTCACCCCGAGTGGGAAGGGTATGCTCAGACGTGAGTCCCTTGCTCTCCATGCCACTGGAATCAGGCTATCCTGGCTGACGAGGGCTGAAAGCCCGAAACCGGTCCTAGGATGCTTGTTTCCAGTCCAGGGAGGACCTGGCTTGGCAGTTCAGGCTGGACTGTTCCCATGGGGCACAGGGTCAAGACTGATTTGCATATGGCTGGGTTCAAACTGGAATGGCATGGTGAGCAAAAAAACGATGGATTTAGGCCCAGATCTCTGTACTGGGGTGAATGTATGACATTGTTCTGCATTCTGTCCATCAATTGTTGTTTTTGCATTTGTCACCCGAAGGGTACGCTCAGACGTGAGTCCCTTGCTCTCCATGCCACTGGAATCAGGTTATCCTGGCTGACGAGGGCTGAAAGCCCGAAACCGGTCCTAGGATGCTTGTTTCCAGTCCAGGGAGGACCTGGCTTGGCAGTTCGGGCTGGACTGTTCCCATGGGGCACAGGGTCAAGACTGATTTGCATATGGCTGGGTTCAAACTGGAATGGCATGGTGAGCAAAAAAACGATGGATTTAGGCCCAGATCTCTGTACTGGGGTGAATGTATGACATTGTTCTGCATTCTGTCCATCAATTGTTGTTTTTGCATTTGTCACCCCGAGTGGGAAGGGTATGCTCAGACGTGAGTCCCTTGCTCTCCATGCCACTGGAATCAGGCTATCCTGGCTGACGAGGGCTGAAAGCCTGAAACCGGTCCTAGGATGCTTGTTTCCAGTCCAGGGAGGACCTGGCTTGGCAGTTCGGGCTGGACTGTTCCCATGGGGCACAGGGTCAAGACTGATTTGCATATGGCTGGGTTCAAACTGGAATGGCATGGTGAGCAAAAAAACGATGGATTTAGGCCCAGATCTCTGTACTGGGGTGAATGTATGACATTGTTCTGCATTCTGTCCATCAATTGTTGTTTTTGCATTTGTCACCCCGAGTGGGAAGGGTATGCTCAGACGTGAGTCCCTTGCTCTCCATGCCACTGGAATCAGGCTATCCTGGCTGACGAGGGCTGAAAGCCCGAAACCGGTCCTAGGATGCTTGTTTCCAGTCCAGGGAGGACCTGGCTTGGCAGTTCGGGCTGGACTGTTCCCATGGGGCACAGGGTCAAGACTGATTTGCATATGGCTGGGTTCAAACTGTAATGGCATGGTGAGCAAAACAACGATGGATTTAGGCCCAGATCTCTGTACTGGGGTGAATGTATGACATTGTTCTGCATTCTGTCCATCAATTGTTGTTTTTGCATACATCTTATACACTTAGCAGACTCTCTCGGCCCATATCTATGTAGCTGCACCGGGGTGTGATAAAGCTGCTGGAAATATTTAAAATGAATGATTCGCAAGTTGCAATTAGCTGTGAGTCGCCCGGTTAGGGTGCAGCAAAATTCCCACTGTTTCTCTGTAATTGGGTTACCTGGCACCATGTTCCATCTCTCCATGCCTCTACCAGTTTGTGGCGCAGTCTCCGCCTGCATTGCAGCATGCAGTCGAGTAATCAGCTTCACTCTGGGTGGGCTATCGAGCATAATTTGTAGAGGCTAGTAACCGCAGTGCAGCGGGGTGGTGTGGGTTCACTTTTTTCAGGGCTTCTTTCAGCCTATGATAAGTGATTATTCGTATAGGGTTCATGGTAACCTGTGCAGAGACTGCTTTCAGTGTAATAAAAGTGCTATCTGGGTATACATCTCCCATAGTAAAAATACCCATAACAGTGCCAGCGCCCTCGATTCCTGTGCCACGGACACACCCGCATAATGCGCCAAAGGCAATGCAGGGGCAAAAAGGGGTGTTTTCACAGCCCATGTCGCAAGTGCATGCCATGCCTTAACTGTGCTACCAGCCGTATTCATTTGAGTTCTACTTCTAGGGCCTAGTCTGTGCTTCTGTGGCAACAAGGCTGTGAACTGTCGAGGGTGTAGACCGTGTGCCTCCACCGCTATTTGAGGGAAAAAAGGGGGAGGGTAGAACCAGTAATGGGCAAAATGAACTTGCGCGCACAAGTAATATAAATAGAGGTCCGGAGCCCCGAATCCCCCCTGTGCTTACGGCCTAGTGATTACCTCCCAGCTACATCGGGGTTGTTCACCCGCCCACACCAGTTTGATCAGATGAGATCGTAATGCGATGGAAAAAGCTTCAGTCAGGTTAATGGGGGGCATTAATGAATAAATATAAAAATCGTGGGAGAACCACCATTTTTATAATTGCTACTCTATCTGCTAGCGTCAAGGGGAGTTTTATCCATCGAGCCCCTTGATCCTCCAGATCTGACAATGCCCGGCCATAGATTTACTTCACGGACTCTACGCACCATTCCAGTGGGAATTCCAGATCGTATGGTACAGTGCATCTTGTCAGGAGAAATATGAACAATTTTGTCCAATTTATGCTAAGGCCGGAAAGCTTTTCGTATTTAATATACTCCCTTATCAGGGGACCAAGCTGCTCCTCCGGATTTCGAACATAGAGCACCATGTTGTCTGCATAGAGGGATGTGGCCAGTGGGCGCTGCCTGAGCCCCAGTGTCACCTCCACATGCCACTGCCGCACTCTGCACGCCAAAGGTTCCAATCACAAAAAACATAGGGGATAGAGGGCATCCTTTTTTTTAAAAACAAAAAACTTTATTGCCTTTTACATGTATCTCTCTCAGCACAATATCGACTTTGCAAATTAATATTTTGCAAGTTCAGCTTATCCCATACCCCTCATCTCCTTTACATGTAAATTGCTCTTGAATTATTATTGTCTTTAGTGCTGTGGTGCATTCACACACCCCCGTATGCATTCAGTCCCCCCCTCCTACACCACCCTAAAACTTAAACTCAACTACTAGGCACTTTTGTCTCCTATAGTTACAGGAATGCGCCCTTGTGATCATATTTAGTATGTCTCGTTGTGTGCGGCTCTGCCATTCGGTTACTATTGTCCAACTCTATCCCCTTTCAGTTCATAGGCTTCTAAGGGTCCTCATCTCCTGGCACCTGCTCCCTTCTCCTCTCCTTATTCTGCCTCCGGGGACTTCCCTGTCGTGACGGTCTCTCAGGGGTGGTGGCTTCAGACCCACAGTCCTTGTCCCTCAGTTCATCCATCAGCACCTCCCATGCCTACGCCCTCTCCAGCTAAGGGGATGGAGGGCATCCTTGTCGCATTCCTCAATTTAACTGTATGAGTGATGAGTGAGTATTATTAATTTGCATTCTAGCCACCAGTTCAGTGTACAGTAACCTTATCCACTGCGTGAAAGCCTGTGGCATACCCATTCGAGGCAGCACATCAAAAATGTAGCTCCATTGTATCAAATCGAAGGCTTTAGTCGCATCAAGTAGCACTGCTGCTGCCTTATGTTCGGGGTCTACTTGATGCAACACTGCAAATATCGTTCTTAGGTTATGTGTAGTGGATCGTTCCGGAACGAATCCCGACTGATCCGGGAGCACAAGCGTGGGCATGAGTGGTTGCAACCTGATTGCAATGACCTAAGCGAGTATCTTCGTATCTATATTTAGCGGCGACAGCGCCCTGTAGGAATCGCATTGCACTGGGCTCTTACCCGGCTTTAACAGTGTGATCATCAGGGCCTCTCTCAATGTTGGGGGGAGTGTCTTAGCATCATATACCTCTACATACATAACATGAAAACGAGGCACCAGCAGGTCAGTGAACGTCTTGTAAAACTCTCTGGGTAGCCCATCGCTCCCGGCCACCTTGCCGTTGGGCAGCTTTTGGATGGCTCCTCTCACCTCCTCTTCAGTGATAGGTTGTACTAAATATCCACGCTGGCCGGGAGATAACCAAGCGAGTGCTATCTCGTCCATGTAGGATTCGGTCTCAGCTCTCGTGACTTCCCCACGGAAGCCATACAATTTTGCATAGTATTCCGTAAACTGCGCAAGTATTGCAAGTGTGCTATAGCACTGTGTACCATCTGAACACTCCAGCTCTGTAATATATGCTCGGGAACACAGCACCCTGATCTTGGAAGCCAGGCAGCGGCCAGGCCTCCCTCCTTCCCCATATGACCTGGCCACCCAGCGCCTAGACATATGTTTCATTTCTTGATTGGCCGTTTCATTATATTCAGAAATCAAGTTCCTGATTTCCACCAGAGTGTCCGTAGCTTGGGTTTCCTCAATGCCTGCAACTGCCATCTAAAGTCATGTGGCGCATTTGTGGAGACCACCAGTTCCAGCACCACTGGTGAGTGATCTGATAAAGTTCTAGGGAGGTGGGCTACTTTTTTCACTTACGTGGTTACCTCCTCAGCAATTAGCCAATAGTCAAGCCTAGACCAAGTTTTGTGAACAGATGAGACATGTGTACCCTCACGTGCCAGGGTGTGTCTTGCCACCTATATTTCTAACAGCGAGTATGCTTTCATTATGTACTGTATCACTCGCACAGACCTTTAACCCTGCCATTCTGTACTTGCATTTCGATCTAGTTTAACATCCAGATACGTGTTGAGGTCCCCACCCCATAAGACTTTTGTGGGCTGTAGGGTATATAGATTTGATTCCAGTTGGCGATAGAAATCAGGGTTGTCTATGTTTGACCCATATGTGGTGACAATGGTTATAGGTGTGCCATGTAGAATCCTCTGTATAAGTTCAAAGCCTCCCGTTCATCCGATACAGTATGGGTGAAAATAAAGGGCGTGCCCTTCTTCACCAGTATGAGAACCCCCTTAGAGTAGAAGGAATACGAAGACGCCACCCTCACCACTGCCCACCTCGCTCCCACCCGTATGTCTCCAGTTTTCATCAGACGAGTTTCCTGCAATAATGCAATTTTCAGGTGATGCCTGTCAAGGTACGCAAGAACATGCCTGATCTTTTTAGGATTGTTTAACCCCCTGGCGTTCCAAGTTAGGAGCCTAAGTTCTTCCACCAATTGTTCCTCAAAGAATTAAAACATATTCAGTGCTGAACTCGACACTCCTCCCTCTCTGCATGTAGCGCATGTCATCGACATTACTTGTGCTGTACCATACATGATAAAAACAACAGCCCTCCTCCACCCCCACCCACTTTAGCATCCCAAACATGCCAAAGACATTCCCATTGCAATAGAACAATTAACAGCATTTGAATCTTTGTGCAATACTTACCTCTCTCCATGTTATAAATCTGTTCTAGCTCAACCTGTGGGGGTAAGCCCTTGTGGGGGCAGCCAGATGCCTCAACCAAAAACCCTCCCTGTGTGGGAGTGGCTAGATAAAAAACTAGGGCAGACATCTGGCTATTGCTGCATTTAAATCCATGAGGCACTTTCCTGTATCTACTAGCATAGACCATATTCTCTCTATATAGGTGAATTCCACCCCCCATCTCCAGCGTGGTGCTCCCCCTCCCGCTAGAGGATGGCCATGCCCAGCCTACATTATATCACAGAGAGTGGCCCTCCAATGGCATTCTAGTGTCTACAATGAAATCAATCCCTGTGTACATGCATATAAATCCTACTTGCGATTCTATATATTATTGCACCTCTTCAGTTTCACAGTCTGGGTTGCAGCCTCTCTCCATTCCTCTTCACACAAGTCCCAGCGGGAGATAGCCGAAACAATATTGTTCTCCACCTTTGGATCAAGATTCTCTCTGCCTGGACGCAGGCCTCTTTGCATTGCACCGCCCGCTTCCCAACCATCAGTCCAGCGGGCACATCGTTGAGGAAAGGTACCCATCGCTACTCCAAGTGTGCTCCCCATGCCACTGGAGTCAAGCTATCCTGGCTGATGCGGGGTGAAACCCCAAAACTGGTCCTAGGATGCTTGTTTCCAGTCCAGGGAGTACCTGGCCTGGCAGTTCGGGCTGGACTGTTCCCATTGTGCGCAGGGTCAAGACTGATTTGCATATGGCTGGTTTTAAACTGGAATGGCATGGAGAGCAAAAAACGATGGATTTAGGCCCAGATCTCTGTACTGGGGTGAATGTATGACATTGTTCTGCATACTGTCCATCAATTGTTCTTTTTGCATTTGTCATCCCGAGTGGGACGAGTATGCCCAGATGTGGGTCTCGTGCTCTCCATGCCACTGGAGTCAAGTTATCCTGGCTGATGAGGGGTGAAACCCCAAAACCGGTCCTAGGATGCTTGTTTCCAGCCCAGGGAGGACTTTGCCTGGCAGTTCAGGCTAGACTGTTCCCATTGTGCGCAGGGTCAAGACTGATTTGCATATGGCTGAGTTCAAACTGGAATGGCATTGGGAGCAAACAAACGATAGATTTAGGCCCTGATCTCTGTACTGGGGTGAATGTATGACATTGTTTTACATTCAGTCCATCAATTGTTCTTTTTGCCTTTGTCACCCTGAGTGCGACGGGTATGCCCAGACGTGGGTCCCATGCTCTCCATGCCACTGGAGTCAAGCAATCCTGGCTGATGAGGGGTGAAACCCCAACACCGGTCCTAGCATGCTTGTTTCCAGTCCAGGGAGGGCCTGGCAGTTCGGGCTGGACTGTTCCCATTGGGTGCAGGGTCAAGACTGATTTGCATATGGCTGAGTTCAAACTGGAATGGCATGGGGAGCAAACAAACAATAGATTTAGGCCCAGATCTCTGTACTGGGGTGAATGAATGACATTGTTCTGCATTCTGTCCATCAATTGTTCTTTTTGCACTTGAGGATCCCGACAGCGGCGAACCAGGGCACTCTCACTGTATTAGCTGCAAGAACTCTGCAGATGGTCCTGGCATCATGAAGAACCTCGGTTTGCCCTTGTAAGTAATTCTGAGATGTGCAAAGTAGAGCATCCCATAGGGGATGTTTGCAATGCATAGTTTCTTTTTCACTGCAGCAAATTCCCTCCGAGCAGCCTGGACTGTCAGAGTAAAGTCTGGAAAGAAGGTCACCTCATTTCCTTGGTATATGATATGTTGTTTTTCTCTCACCAGATGAAAGATGGAGTTGTGATCCCGATAATTCAGGATCTGTGCTATGATGGGCCTTGGCGGTGCTCCCGGAGGTGGCCTACTGGCCAGTAACCTGAACGCCCTTTTCACTATCAGCACCTGTGATAGGTTTTCCTGGTCCGAAAATTAGTTTCAGCATGGTTTTGACGTAGTCCTCCAAGCGGCCCATGTTTGTATTTTCTGGAATCCCCATGATATGGATGTTATTGTGCAAAGAGCGGGCCGCCAAGTCCTCGTTCTTGGCTCTAATAACTTCCAACATTTTCTCCATCCCCCTACACTTGCCAGCTGTGTCATGCAATTCATCCTCTACGTAGGAGATCCGCCATCCAAGGTGGTAAGCCGCGCTGCTTGTTTATCTTATTTGGTGGCCATGCTATCCATGCGCAGCATCGAGGTGTCAATTTTCCCATCTATGGCTTGGAGACTTTGCTGCAGTGACATCAGTGTGGCCTCCAGAGTTGGTGTTGCTGTCTCAACCTCCCCTTCCATGTCAGAGTGCGCATTTGCTGGTTTTGTCGAGCGGCGCTGCTTAAAGTTTTGATGCGCCTGTTTGTCGGCCTTGCCCATATTTGCGGCGTATGTGATGCGGGGGGACAGTGGCAAGCTGTAAAGTGTAGATCTGGAGTTTTCCATGTTGGGCGCTTTTCCCCATATCACCCGTTTATACATGGGGTTGGCGAAGCGCCATCTCCTACATCAAATTCTGTGGTCACCCAGTATGCGCTGCCTCCACCCTATTGGCCACCCGGCCCGTATAAACAAACTACGAGCCTGCTATTGCAAGTGTCTAACGCAGTATACCGAGGGCTGCTGATATTTATCCCCCCTTCATGGGGCGGGTAGATGCTCCGACTACCTGGACTGCCAACCTGCTATAGTCAGTGGGGGGGGTAGATGCTACGACTCCCTGAGCTCTCGCTGCCAGGCACAACCCCGCGGTGAAGCCGCCACCACTGACCCTCTTCCTCTGATTCCCTTCACTGCCATGCGTGCCATGTAGCAGCCTTCTCCCAGTTTCCCTTGCTACAGCTGCAGGTTGCTGAGCGGGGTAGAGCACACAGGTCAGCCGAAGCCTCCGAGCCAGTCCGGGCAAGCAGGATCCTCTCCCGGTGTCTCAGCAGCCTGCCAGGCCTACCCCTGACGTGCCCGCTGCGCGGCCCCTCTCCACTCGCTCACTTATGTCGGACGTCCACTGCAGGAGGGCAGGGGTACAGTTGCACACCGGTGGTTTGATTGCGCCGATCAGATAATCTCAGAATCTTCCACACGGTAGCCCAACACCTGGCGCAGTCAAAACACTTTAACACAGCACCTTTAGAAAAGGGTTTTATTTTACAAAATGCAAGGACTCTCTCTCTTTTGAATAAGGCTTGGGGTTTATTTTACACAATGCTCTCTAACAAAAGCTTTCCCAGATGTCAAATGCACAAGATTCAAATACACAAAGAGATATATATATGTGTATATGCAAGCAATAATAACACATTTGGTAAATATAATGCATGAATAAAACTGATGAATAAACAAGCCGCAAATAATATGAGATAAGAGTCAAGCAAATATACTGGACGTCCTGCAAGAGATCAGAAAGCTATATATAAATCAAATGAGTACTTTGGAGGTGCACATTGACTCACTCACACATCATAAAGAAAACACACTCACTCACACATCAAACGATCACAGCCACTGGCTCACATCACAATGGCAATAATCAAAACTCAACACATCACCTGGTGCAAAACACCGCATCTCAGACTGGGGAAGTAAACATCCGTGATTGAGAACCTCAGCAACCAGGGTCCACACTCCGAGATAGACGTGTCCGTCCTCGCTCGGATTCCAAACTCCCAGTTTCCAAGTCCACAACCCTCAGCTTTAAACACACTAGAAGGTTTGAGAAAGATTTCCCCCTGGAGGAATCTTACCAGAACTGGCCAGGTTCCAAGCAAGCATTCCCACGGCAGGAAGGAGCTCTCACGCCCCCTTCTTCAAATCTCGCTTGTTCCAGCCTCTTTCTTGACGAAGCTCACAAGGCTTTCAGAATACCTAAACAATCCCTCACGAAAACAGAAAGACCTTGAACGTGAATAACCCAAGCAACTTGCAAGCACTGCTGTGCACACAGAAAAGCTGAAGCAAGGCAAAGTCAGAAAACAAGATGACATGAGGCCATGTCAAAGCCAATAGTACAACATCGAGCACATGTATGCATCACTGCCCACAAAACTGCACTTCGAAACCAAAGAGTACATTCTACACCTCTCTCTCCCTTTCATACTTTCAAATGCACATACCACACCCTCTGCTCTTGGCAAGGCTGTCTTACTCCGTGACAGCTCCCACTGAAAGACAGCAAGATTACAAGAAAGAAGAGAAGTTAGGCATATGCAGGACCGTGGTACATCCAGGCTAGGATGAAATAACACACTAAAGTCAGTTAAAATAATGGCAGTCAAAGGTCGTCACAGGGTCTCAAACCACAAGAATGCCTCTAGCACTACAACCGACCCCCATTAGTTGCACGTGGTCTCTCTAGTTCCTGATTCTAAGTCTTCCAGACAGTGCCGCTAGCTGCTTCTTTGGTCTCATTGGTAATTCTTCATTCTAAGTCCTCTAGACAGTGGTGCCACTACTGCTCTGGTCCTGTCGGTAAATCCCACATTTTAAATCCTTTAGGCAGTACTGCAGCTGTGTCCCTGCTCCCAGAGGAAATTCCTCATTCTGAGTCCTCTAGACACTGCTGCAAGCTGCTTCTCTGCCCCTGTCAGTAAATCCTCATTCTTCATGTTCTGGGCATTGCTGCTAGCTGTTTCTCTGTTCTCATCGGTAATTCCTCATTCTAAGTTCTCTAAACAGTGCTGCAGCTGCTTCTCTGATGCTGTCGTTAATTCAAACATTCTAACCCTCTAGACAGTGCTGCAGCTGCTTCTCTGGTCCGAGTAGTCATTTTTCATTGTAAGTCCTTTAGGCAATGCTGAAGCTGTGTCCCTGTACTCAATGGTAATTCCTCATTCTCAGTCCCCTACACAGTGCTGCTAGCTGCTTCTCTGGTCCTGTCAGTAATTCCCCCATTCTAAGTCCTCTAGAGAGTGCTACTAGTTGCTTGTCTGGTCCCAGTGGTAAGTCCTCATTCTAAGTCGTCCAGACTGTGCTTCTAGCTACTTCTCTCGTCCTGTTGGGTACTCCTCCATTCTGAGTCCTCTAGGCAGAACTGCAGCTGTGTGTCTCCTCCCAGTGGTAATTCTATATTCATAGTCCTCTAGACTGTGCTGCTAGCTGCTTTTCTGGTCCCAGTGGAAATTCCTAATTCTAGGTCCTCGAGACAGGGCTGCAGCTACTTCTCTGGGCCAAGTGGTAATTTCTCATTCTAATTCCTCTAGACAGTGCTGCAAGCTTCTTCTGTGGTCTCAGTGGAAATCCCTCAGTGTAAGTCTTCCAGACAGTACTGCTACTCTACTCCCTCTGTCAATTAGTCATTCTAAGTCTTTAAACAAGTGCTGCTAGCTGATACTCTTGTCGCCTCTGTAACTACTCATGCTAGGTTCTCTGGACAGTGCTGCTAGCTGCTCCTCTAGTCTCATCCGTAATTCATCATTATAAGTCCTCTAGACAGTGCTGCAGATGCTTCTGTGCTCTCGTCGGTAATTCCCTTGCTTTAAGTCCTATATGAGGTGCTGCAGCTGTGTCTCTGTTCCCAGTGGTAGTTCCTCATTCTTAGTCCTCTGGGGACTTTTTCATTCTTAATCCCCTAAACAGTGCTGGTAGCTGCTTCTCTGGTCCCATCAGGTAATTCCTACTTTTTAAGTCGTCAAGGCAGTACTGCAGCTGCTTTTTGGTCCACTCAGTAATTCCTCTTTCTAAGTCCTCTAGATAGTGCTGCTAGCTGCTTCTCTGGTACTGTCAGTAACTCCTCATTCTAAGTCCTCTAGATAGGTCTGCTACCTGCTTCTCTGGTGTCATCAGTGATTCCTCAATATAAGTCCTCTAGACAGTGCTGCAGCTGCTTCTCTGTTCCCAGTGGTAATTTTTCATTGTAAGCCCTCTAGGCAATGCTGCAGCTGTTTCTCTATTCCGAATGGTAATGCCACATTCTTAGTCCTCTAGACAGTGTTGCTTGCTGCTTCTCTTGTCCCTTCAGTCAATCCCCCATTCTAAGTACTTTAGACAGTGCTGCAGCTGTGTCTCCGTTCCCAGTAGTAATTCTTCATTTTAAGTAGGGGTGGGCGGAATTTGCGAAATTAACTTTCGCAAATTATCGCGAAAATGCTAAAAATCTCTGCAAACACGCCGGAAATATCGCGAAGAGGCAGAAGTTTTTTTCCCGCCTGTTCGCGGTATTTTTTGCGTGACCGCGGGTCGCCAACTTACCCATGCGGTTGCTCAAGGGCGCGGCCATCTTGTTTTCACTTGTCCCGCCCTCTCGCGATGCTTACTTCCTGTTCCGGGTCGTGCAATGCATGTTCGCGCCCGTTCGCGGTCGAAATTTCCTGTTCGCGACCGCCTTTACTTGATCGCGTTGCTTTTTGCTTGCTCGGGGAGAAAATATCGCGCAAACTTACGCATGTGGTCGCAATGGGCGCGGCCATCTTGTTTTTCACTCTATTGCATGGTTCTGGGGCCTGATTTTCAATCCTCCCAAAATCCTTTCAATCCTTTGTTTTTTTTGGATCTTTATTACTTATTGTTCGTCTAACTATTTTCCTGCTTCTATATTTTTGTTTTTTGTCTACTTTTTTTTTGTTTTTTAGCTACTTTTTCTCTTTCTATTGCCTGCTATTTATTTCCTTTACTCCTTTATTTATTTTACCTTTTCTTTCCCGCCCCGTCCCCAGAACCATGTCCAAGGGTAGGGCTGTTCGCCAGCGCAGCCAGAGCCGCGACCGCCTTCCTTGCGGAAGACGGCGCCCACAAGGGGTGCAGGCACGGGCCTTATTTGGGGAGGAGGAGTTGGCTGCACTAATTTTCTTTGTGCAGCGCCACCTCCCCTCAACCCTGGCAGCAGGTGGCAGGCCTGGGTCCAGGTACGGCCTCCGGGAGCGTCGGCAGCGGTGGGGGAAGGTGCGCCGGGCAGTGTCCCGCATCTCTGGGGTCCGGCGCACCCAGGCACAGCTGACGCACCGGTGGTCCGACATCCTGGACCGTGAGCAGGACCTGCTGGACCTGCTAGGAGTGGAGGTCCCTGGGGCTTGGTGAGTTCATATTTAATTACTACAACTTTGTGTTTGTTCTTCTGCTCTGTGTTATATATTGCGAATATTTTTTTTCCTTCCAACCAGCTAGAAGGTTGCTGCTTACAAATCAATACATTCCAGGTTAATAACGTTTAAAAGTCTTCTGTGATTATGGTGCTCTTCTGCGCTACTACTAATCTTACTTGTTTGCAGCTTTGCGTTTGCCATTGCTTAGCGTGATTCTTTACGAGTTTATTTTAGAGAAATTAAGTTACGTAATGCAACAGTGACTCTAGTCCACTCCTTACTTTGTCCCGTCACTAATAGATAGGGGCGGATTGATGTTTAGGTACACTACTTTGTATGAGCTTCTAATTTGTTAGTGGTATGCGTGATGCCCCCTCACTCTGTTACGTGACGTGCTGCTAGTACGGCAGTCTTTAGAACCTTTTCTAGTTTGTTCAATGAGTGGTGGTAGGCTTAGCAGTTACTTAGCAGTAGCAGATCAGCATCAATCAAACCAAAATTTGGTGTATACAAAAAATGTAGTCATGTTCATGTGTCCTTCATGATTTGACCATACGCATTGTTGAGGAATACAGTGGAAATGCATACTTAATGTACAATTGGCATGCCTGGAATAGGTGGGCTAGGTTGGGTGGTACGTTGTACTTAGGCTTAGTTGTAACTTAGTTTTCTGGAATCAGAATGGAAGACTGGATTACTGTTGATAAATAGTAACTTAAGTAGTCGAACTGCGAATCCCCCGATATAACATGTTGACCAGATGAGATCGGTCAATGTAGTTATTGCAATTGTTGTTTACATAAGTGTTTTTTGACCGTTGTTGAAAAATATTGTATTTGTTTGACACCATCCATCAATGTTTGTCTCTTTCTTATATCTTTCCTGTTCATCAGCACCCAGGGGCAGACCGACAGGGACTGGGCAGTCGGCGGGACAGGAACAACACCACCAGGAGGACACCGCTGATGGCTCCTCTGCTGGCTCCAGTAAGTCTTCTTGTTTTTAATAATATTTCTTATTCCATAACTTTTACTGCCCCATATTTTTCCTGAACTATTGTTGGTTTCCAAATGCTATTTTTTTACCACCAATTATCCTTCGATCTGTACGGTTTCAAAAATCTTATCCCTGCCTCCGCTATGATGACTCTGAGTACTACTACTACTACATACTATCAGTCTGTCTGTACCGTAGTAGCTAGTCTTGCCCAGTTGGCCAGTTCCACTCTTTGTGAAAGGTTGTAATATAAAACTCATATTCACCAGTAGCTCGAGCCATTGAGTCCAATCCGTTGGGTCGTCGTCTTGTACTACTTTTACTCTTATTGATCTTGAGGCTTTGAAAATTCACAGCAACAACAGCCCTACCAAATTTATTACTATTTTGATATGATACCCTATAGGACATACTACTGTTGTAGGGATCTTGCACATATATTTGCACCAGAAAATAGGATGTTGGTGATGGTAGGTTGGACCTTCCTTGCACACCTCAATCAGAAATTCCACACCCACCACAATTCCACTGCTTGACTATAGTACTGTCTTGTCATAACTATTAGGTCTCGGAACCCTCCCCCCAAGATACCCAACAAGTAGACAACCCAGAACATAACACACCCAACCTCTCAGTCGTGGAAGCAATTCACACGCACACCCTTACTTTAATTTGCTCACTCGTGTAAGTTAGTCCACACCAAAATACCACCAAGTCTATGTAAGTTCAAAATGTTTATTTCAATTTGAGAAGGTCTGTACACTGTTTTCTTAGCAGCACCAACCGGAAAATCAATAACATTAAAACAATATACATTGTTGTTAAACTTATACAGTTGGGAATTAAATCATGATAACTGAACAGTGGTGGAAGGCAGCACCACCATCCCATAGCAATTTAGTTTATATAAATGTATAAAAGAAGATGTGAGTGAAGGGACCCCTCTCCTTAGAAGAACCTAGTACTGGTAGTTGTTGCATCATTCAAAAGCTCTGGTTCGTAGAAGGGAATCTTGCGTCTGTAATGCGAAAAAAGAAATGGTGTGCGTTAGTATATTGCAACTTGCAAGCATTTCTCAGCCGTGCCAAAAAGTGTAGCATCTATGGATAAGCAATATGGACTAACAGTAACAGTAGTACACCAGTACTTCCTAAAAAAGTGGCTTGTTAATGTTTTTGTTGACCGCTTGTACGCAGCGCGTAGACTAGACAGTAGCAGTGTGAGGCAGGTCATGTAGGCTCAAAGGTGTCTTAAGAAGCTGCAAGGTAAAGGTAACGTCACATGTGCAAAAATAAAAGCCACAAAGGTAAAATGGTAGCATGGCTAGGGCTAATTAAGCAAAGGCTACAATGATCATATATAACTATTAGTGTCTACTCTACTACTACCTGATTTGTACTAGTGATGTATGTTAGTATTAACTCATTTTTCAACCTTGCAACTGATCAATAGGGGGGAGGTGTATATGACGCCTAATAAATGTGTAATGTTTTCTAGGCGCACTACCGACCACCAGTGCCGGGGCCAGTGAACAATGCGACGCGGAGGGAGAGGATGCGGCAGTTGCTGCCGATACCGACGATGGAGTGGTAGGGGGAGTGGCAGCACCAGTGGCAGGCGGTGGTAAGTTAGATTCATAATCCTTAACTATTGTTGAACTTGACAGCACACTCACTGCAAGGGTGTACTGTATGTATATGTATACTGTACAGTTGTGACTTATGGCCCCAATAGGATGGTGGGCATATTGCCCCGCCGGGCCGGCTGGAATTCACTGCCGACACCGCAGGGGCAAACCTCCTGCCATCCCTGTAGAAAATATTCAGACATGTCGACCAGGCGGAAAAGGGTTCAATATGGCGGTGGTGTCTCTCTCACCACACCGCCAGCCATATAATCTGCATTTTGGAATGCCTTTTACGTGGCGGGATTGCCGTCCGCCACGGAAAGGCATGCAGACATTGCAGAGTATGCTTGGGGGCCCCCATGGAGGGTACCTACCTATGCTATGGTACCCCCCCGCCTTTCAAAGCAAAACGTGACAGGCTCCGTGCGGGGCCCGTCATGTTGTGCTTGGAAAAGCAGCACAACATTTTAGCATTGCTTTCAGCAAAGCCAACCAGAATGTAAAAAAAAAAAACAGGGTGCGCCCGCCACTGTGCCGGGCGCATCATCCTAATTAATTGTCCCCACGGGACCCCCACCCTTTTTAGCAGTCGGATGGCGGGCGGACAAAGTCCGCCCGTTATCCGATGTCGTAAGTAAGTATGAGTTGTTGGGGACGTTTGAAGAGTGAACTAGAAGACTAGAATTCCCTTTAATTGGTATAGGACTAGGAGCCGGAGTATTGAGTAACCAATGGCCTCATCTATCTGATTTCAACTCCGCTTTGAAAGTTTTATGGAGAAGAGCACCTGGTGCACTGTTCAACTAAAAAGTGTAAGACAGGTGGAAGGAAGAAGTACGGGCGACATTTAAAATGTTATGTACTACTGTGCTTTATTTTATAGTGCTACTCTACCATGCCACTATGTGTATAAATAATTACCTTGTCCTACTGTTTTATCAAGACTATATTTTACAATTGTCTTGTTTTTTTCTTTTTGATACACAGCTCCTCCGAAACTCAACCGGAAGGAGTTGGCCGCCAAGGCACGGCGCCGGAAGCTGGAGGCAATCCAGCGGGAATACCGGCGGCTGGTGGTCCTAGCCGAGGAGGAGGAGGAGACTGCGGCAGCAATTGTTCAAGCCTCCTCCAGTGCCCCGGGCCCCAGCCACCACCCTCCAGCGGTACGGCGCCACCGTCTGGCGGCTGCCCGCCGCCACCGTGCCATCTCCGGTGCCCCCCCCACTGTGGCTGCAACTGCCGCGGCCTTAGACGCCGCGTTGCCCGTTTAGAGGACGAGATGCGCCAGATGCGTGTCCTCCTCCAGTCCCGCCCCACCAGTTAGTCCCTGTCACTGCCCCTTTTTTAATTCTTGTTCTTAACTCGTTTGGGCGTTACAGACTTTTTTCTACTATGGACAGTGGTTGGGGTTAGGGAGGGGGGTGGGTCAGCTTTTGTGGGTTTAGTTAATTTTTGTTAGGGTAAATTAAATATATTTTTCTATGTTACATGCAATGTTGGAAATGTTTTGTAGGTGGGGTAACTGTTTTACATCACACTGTTTCCTTGCTGGTGCATTGCCGCCCATAGCCTGTGTTTGATTTCAATAATTTGCTGACTGTATAAGACACAAACAGATAGATGCGACACACCTCACTCATTGACTGGTCCTTCTAGTACTTTCAGTCTGTCCTCTAGTCTATGCATTCTTTGGAGTGGTGTGTGAAAATGAAATCATTGACATGTCCATTATTAATCCTGCCTCCCCCAAACTTCTCTTTTACCGGTGCTTGATGTTTATGTCCAACTGTGGCACAGCACTGGCTGCATGGTGAAGATGGTTTCCTTTTTCATACATGCCATGATTGGGGTGGTGGTGGTGGTGGTGGTGGTAGTATAGTAGTAGTAGTAGACACTGGCAGGGCGGCAGCATTTCCAAAAAAAGAAAAGGAGACAGTCAATTGCCTTTGAGAGACTGTTAGAGGAGTAGTTGAATGAAGTACAGTACAGAACTTACCGAGCAACAATAATATGCTCAAATATTTGACAAAAAAACTGAATGGTGGTTAGGAGGATAGCCTACTTGACAGAGTTACAAACTATAGTTGTGTCGAGTCACTTGACTATGCCTACAGTCTAACAGTTAGTGCTGTATATGAGGAATGACAACAAACAAATCCAATCAATGCCGGCAATTCATGCTGAGGTATATGTTCCTTTGTTAAATAAAATAACCTCTGAAATATCCTACTCATGGGTGGCCAAGCAGAAGAAGATCATCGCTCTGCCTTCAAATTGAAGTAGTGTTGCTTTCACCACATCCGCCCCAGCAAGTGTGTGATTAAGTATTGGTGTACATTTAATTTAGTTACACCTCGACAATAAGTCACACAGCCCGGGGGAAGAGGGTTAGGGTTTGTTGAATGGATGGGAAGGGGGTTTTTGGGAAAGGTTTGACATAGAAAAACAGTATGCAGACATAGACAAACAAACGACAATCATTGAAGACTACCATATCCATATGTTAAGGGAGAAAAAGGCAATGCATGCATGATGATGAGAGACCCGGATTACATACACTTCTATTTCTTGTTCTGTTGTTCCGGCCTTAATACTTTAACAGATAGCAAATAGAAATTTTAAATATTGGTAGGGAAGAATCGTAAACACAGAGCAAACATAATGATGATTGATAATAACAACTCCAAGAACACACTGTTGTAAAGATTGTATACAAGATATTAATCAAATTATTTAAAAGAAGTTAAGTGGATACTGTTACTGTCTTATCCTGGTCAAAAATGTGGACTGGATTTTTGCATCTCGGCAGTCCTCTTGCTCCTCTCGTCTCGTCCATCAATCTTGGGTGTGTCGCCTCGCCACTCGCCACTGCCCGGCTGGAAAAAAAAAGGTGATTGATTGGTAAGGTAATTAATATGCATTGTAATGTTTTACAAAGTTTTGGGCAAAGCCCGGCCTGTAATTTTAGATGGAAAAGCAAAGGGTATATTGAGAAAGAAAGTGAAAACAAATGCACAAGTGATGGTGTAGTGCAACAAGAACACTTTCTAAGGTGACATGTATGCATATGCATCATCTCTACTCTAGTTTTTTTCCAAGCATTGACATTCAACAGTAACAGGAGAGAGCAGGGCCACAGTGCTTAGCATTAGCACATCCTACGTTAACACTTTAGAGTCCTTTGTTTTTCTCTCAAAGAGTTGGACAAACGCAAAGCACATTATCTATTCCAAACATAGCATTTTACAGTTTAAGTTAGTAAAATCAATGCACTGCAGTCATCCCACCGCTACACTCTATTCAACTTCTACACAGACATTTGGGTCTGCTGTGGTTGTTGTTGACGTGTTTACCTTTAGGCTTTTCCGTTTTATGCCACTCCTGAAACATCCTCCTGACTTCATCATAATCTCTGATACTTTTACTGACTGACTGAAGATCGGCCTGCAGTATAAGTATAATTTTTATGACACAACAAGAGAAGAAATATAAATATTACTGACTTGAGTCATTCTTTATTGTGTACAGAAAGATAGATTACTACTAGTACACTTTGACATCACTTTGTGCACAACAAACAACGCAAACACAAAGACCAATAGCTCAGAGTCAGGTGTCCAATGCATGCCATTAATTGTCATCATTCATTACCTGTTCCTTCTCATCTTAAGTTAACGGGCCATCTCTTTCGCCATCATCATGATGGACGGTGCTGTTGTGTCACAGTCATTTGCATTGCGCAGATTGAGTGAGTCCCCTTCCTGTATTGAATTAAAAGCAATGTATCACCAAGATGCAGGAGAAGTACAAATTTCTTATTTGCAAGAAGGTGAAAATTAGTGAGTTCTGTAGAAGGTTGATTAGTGGCAGTGCACAATTACATAAATTCATGCGCAACAAACACAACAAAATCTACATCATTCAGTCTACAATTCTGCGGCCAATGCATGGCATCAATCATTACCTGTTCCATCTCATCTTGTTAACGGGCCGTCTATTTCGCCATCATCATCATGGACGGTGCTGTTGTGTCACAGTCATTTGCATTGCGCAGATTGAGCGAGTCCCCTTCCTGTATTGAATTAAAAGCAATGTATCACCAAGATGCAGGAGAAGTACACATTTCTTATTTGCAAGAAGGGGAAAATTAGTGTGTTCTGTAGAAAGTTGATTAGTGGCAGTGCAGAATTACATAAATTCATGCGCAACAAACACAACAAAATCTAAATCATTCAGTCTGCGATTCTGCGGCCAATGCATGGCATCAATCATTACCTGGTCCATCTCATCTTGTTAACGGGCTGTCTATTTCGCCATCATCATCATGGACGGTGCTGTTGTGTCACAGTCATTTGCATTGCGCAGATTGAGTGAGTCCCCTTCCTGTATTGAATTAAAAGCAATGTATCACCAAGATGCAGGAGAAGTACACATTTCTTATTTGCAAGAAGGGGAAAATTAGTGTGTTCTGTAGAAAGTTGATTAGTGGCAGTGCACAATTACATAAATTCATGCGCAACAAACACAACAAAATCTAAATCATTCAGTCTGCGACTCTGCGTCCAATGCATGGCATCAATCATTACCTGTTCCATCTTATTTTCAGTTCATGGCCAGTCTCTCTCGGCTCTGAAAGGAGGATAGCTATAGTAGTCATCTGATTCATGGTCCACTTGTTTTGGAAGGACGAGGAAAGTTTGAATTTGTTGTTACCATCATCCAATCATCATTCATGAGGGAAATGGAATTGAGCAGGAGATTCAGAATGATCGAGCGGAGGAGCTGGATTCGGAGGACTGTACTGTCAAATGGCAGACACCTGAAACTTGTATATTAAATTAGAAGAGTAGAAGACGGTGATAATGGATTTGTGGCGATTCACAAGTTTATAACCGGAACGACAGACACATAAACAAAGGGGGAAAAAAGGGAGGAAGATAGTAAGTGCGAGCCTAATTGTCAGGGAAGTATAGCTCGTCCTCAAACTCTGGGGGTTCTTCCAGTAGTAGGTAATCATCTGACACAATACTTCCGTCACCTGAGCCGCTGTCCTCATCTTCCTCTGTTGATTCATGCATTGTGTAATTCGGTGGTATGAAGTGCTGATTCATTTTGATCATTGTTAACCTCTCCACGTTTTTTGGAGATAGACTGGTCCTTCTCAATGTTACAATGGAACCAGCAGCACTGAAAACACGTTCGGAAGAGACACTTGCGATAGCCAGATAGCTTATCGCCAGCCTGCTGAGCTGTGGCCATTCAGACCTTTTCCTATACCAATACTGCAATGGGTTTTGATCAACGTACACCTCTGTTGGGTCGTCCAGATAGGCCTGGACCATCCGCTCAATGTTCAGGGTTGCTGATGGTAAGCTTTTGTGCTGTTTTTTCTGTGCATCAGCACTGTGCTTACAATAGCCCATCTTTACATACCAATCTTGATTGTGCTCGGCCTAATGATCCAGTTTTTGTTTCTGTAGTCGATAGTGATGGTGAGTGTTGTGATTGTGAGCCAACCGCACTGCCCTCAGCCGACGAAGTTGCACTTGATTCTGTATGGCCTGCTTCAGTATCAGTACTTGTTGTGGGTTGATGTGGCGGGCTTTTAATTAGCAGCCCTTCGTTTTCAAACTTAATGGCTGCTTCAGCTATACAACTTTTGTAGCGGGCAACATCATTGTCGGAAAAAGCAAGGAATAGTCCTAATTTTGCACGTGGATCCAGAATTGTGGCACAAATGTAATGATCTTGTGACAAAATTTTATTTTGTATCCTTACTTTTTCAGATAAGCGCCTGGATAAGCTCTCCACCAAGTCATGGGCTTGCCTTCTGTCCTCTACACCTTTGTAGGATTCAGACACATTATTCAGCTCATGCTCTAGCATTTGCAACAATGGGATAGCTTGGCCCATTGTACAGTCCTCCTTGCTGACTTCACGTGTGAAGACCTCAAAAGGAGAAAGCATCTCAGTCAGGCATTTAATTAGGCTCCATTGCTCCCTCTGAAGGGTCATGCCTTTAACACTAGCATCACTGCTTCTGTGCCAGACATATTCATGGAGGGACCTGTGCTGTTCGTACAGACGATCAAGCATGTAATACGTTGAGTTCCAACGTGTTGCCACCTTCTGGATGAGTGCCTTGACTGGCATCCTAAATTCACGTTGGATGATCCTCAGCTGCTTCCGAGCTTTAAAAGAATGGCTGAAATGAGTGCATATTCTTCGGCAGATGGCCAGTAAATTGCTGACTATGGGTTCTTTTTTCAGAAAGTCTTGCACTATAATGTTTATGCAGTGTGCCAAACACGGAACCCTGAAATAGGAACCAAGTTCCATGGCCTTAAGTACATTACTGCCATTGTCTGTGGCAACAAAACCAATACCAAGCCCTCTGGGCCGCAGCCATTCCAAAACCTTGGTGCGAAACTCTTCTAAAATGTTTTCAGCCGAATGAGATTTCTCCATGGCGAACATGGCTACAGTTGCATGTTTCCGAGTACCTTCAAAAATCGCAGCCGTGTCAACAACACCTCGTGCAGATAGTTTATCTCTAACCCCCACAAAAGAGATCCAGTGTGCAGTGATGCACATGTAATCTGTGGCTTGGCAACTGCTCCACATGTCTGTTGTCAGGTGGATATTGTGCACAGCACTCTTCTCCAAAGCTTGTCCAACCAATTCCAGCACATCATGATGTAGTGCCGGAACAGCAATTAATTCTTGCGAAATAGGACCGGCTGGGAACTTTCCATTTCGGGCAGATGGCATACACAAATTCAAGGAAACCCACCCCTTCCACAAATGAAAAAGGAAGAAGGTCCAGCGCTAACATTTTAGCCAGCTTCGCATTGTACAACCGTGCCGTTGGGTGGTTGCGTTGGAACTGCCCCTCCAACCTAAACATGCTCTCAATGGTAGGCTGGCTTACTTTCCTTAGTGGTGCTGTTTTCATTAACCCACTAAGGCTCAACGACACAGATTGTCTCATTGAGGTGCTCGCCGGTCGCCTTGGTGTCTCACCCACACTCTGAGTATGGCTCTTACTGCGGTGCCACTCTGATGTTACTGAGGAGGATGTGTGCGTTACCACTGCAGTGACTGCACTACTGGAGACAGGGCTAGAAATGCCTCCCTGTTCTTCACCTGCCACCACAATAATATCGCTCCCTGATTCTGAATCCTGAGCAACTTCAATGGGTTTAGTTTTTCTACTTTCTTTTAACTTAAGTAGGTGATCCTCCCACACGATAGTGCGGTGTATTCTGAGATGACTTGCTTGCCCTCGGGTACCATAGTTTGTACCAAGCTTACCACGCCGAACACCTTGCCGACAAATTGAGCATATAGCAACGTTCTCCTCCTTGGCACTAACAGAAAAAAAGTCCCAAACTGGGGAGGAGAACTTTCTGGCACTGCTGGATGTGCCACTTTCAACACCAGATGAACTTGAGGGGGTGCTTGAAAATATGTGACCCTGTCCACCTACACTGTGACTTTTACTACCACTTCCTACTGAGATGGTTGAGCTGGATGTAGGTCCCTGCCGGGCCTTGGAAAATATGGCAGCTGGAGGTAGTGGTGGTGTAACCTGTGTTGGTGAGATCCGTGCTACATCCCGCTCAGTAGCAGCCTTTCTGGATAGGGTGAGAATGTCGGTCTCCAATCCCTTTGGGGCGGGAGTAATGTGCGTGATGACTGGCTCGTCTTCATCAACATCATCACCCCCCTCTTCTACATCTACCTCCATAACTCTAAGTTTTTCTGGGACCTTCCTTTTCAGAAGCATTGTCTTGTGGCGTATATCACTCTCAGACCGAGCTGGTGGGACCCAAGTGTCATCACGATCATCAGAAGCGGGGCTTGAAGAAGAAGATGATGGACTAAGCCTCCTTTTCCTTGCTGGTGGTCTGGAAGACAATAGATCTTCTGAAACAGTGGTTTGACTTTGCTTCACTTTGTCTGCAGGAAGCTCGATTTCCTGAAATGCCCCTACGTCAGGAGCAACAACTACTATGGTGGGCTGTTGCGGCGGCTGCTGCAGCTGTTCTTGTTGCGGTGGCTGCTGCTGCTGTTCTTGTTGCGGCGGCTGCTGCTGCTGTTCTTGTTGCGGCGGCTGCTGCTGTTCTTGTTGCGGCGGCTGCTGCTGTTCTTGTTGCGGCAGCTGCACACTGATCTGCTGAGTTTGCGCCTGCGTTGAACTTGATTGTGTACTACTTTGCGGTAATGACATTTCTTCAACATCGCTGCTCGTTAGTAGACTGGCTACCTCTGCGACACTAAAGCCCTTGGGCCTAGGTTGGTGGGGTTGGACCGCTGTGCTGCTCCCAGCTTGGTTCCCGGACAACGTTTTGGTGCCAAAAAAAACATTGGCCGGCACACCACCAGTCGTGGTTAATGGCACTTGCTTTTTCTGTTCCTTCTTCTCACCGGCAACTTTCTTGGTACTGGACCTGGTACCTTTCTTTGGGGCCATCTTCTTCAGATGTCAGGCAGGATGCAGATGCACAACAAGTTCTGGTCTCACGTGGACGTGATGCGCAGCAGGACTTCTGTCTGGCTGGCAGTACAACAGGTAGCCGGGTGATGCTGATGTCACCTCCTACTCTTTCTTTTGTGAACCTAAAAGCAAATAAGACAGGAGAAGAACATCAGTGAAATGTTGCATTTGTTGTTGTGGTTCAGTTACTTAGTACTGTACTAGTGCAAACAAAAGATAGTCTAGCCATTTATGACTTTTTTTTTTAACTAGAGCTATGTTATACTACTAGTACTGTGTACAGCCACACACTACACTCTCAGGAAGGATAGGAAAGTTAATAATAAACAACAAAATAAAAATTTAATGGAAGTGGGGTGGACCATTGCATTATTTGAGCATCTCAGCATCCATGGAGCTGCTGCTGGCAAAGGGGGTGGATGGATGGAAGCAGTAAGCCAAAGAGCCAATAGAAAAACCATGCAGGCCTATGGCAAAAGCAGGACACTAATAACTCACAGTCCAAACACCAAAAAAGGCCACCACCCACATGGACACACACAAATCACAAACACGCCGGGGGCCTGGGAAACACCAGGAGCTGACAAAAGGCCTATAAAAGCCAGGTAAAGGATGCCTGCTAAAGCACACTGCTTTGCCTTTTTAATGCAACAAAATGTAAATAGGAACATTCACAGGCCCCAAAAAGCTCTGCAGGGTGCATGCATTGCACACCAACACACCAGACACATACAACAAAAGCATGTCTTTAAGACAACCAACATCAGAAAGGCCACCCCAAAAAACACACTTCCCCAACTCAATCCAATGCCATCCATGCCCTAAATGATGTCTAAATTCAACAGATCACACAGAAAACACTTGATCAATAAAGCTGTGGCTACCTGCTCTGATCCTAGTGGATGAAAAAGCAGGCCTGTTGGCAGACAAGGCCAGGCAAGCTTGCAGGCCTAGGCTTCAAAATGGCCACCAGCCACATGGCCAGGCCCAACAACATCACAAAGGCCACCCCCAAAAAATACACTTCCCCAACTCAATCCAATGCAATCCATGCCCTAAATGATGTCTAAATTCAGCAGATCACACAGAAAACACTTGATTAATAAAGCTGTGGCTACCTGCTCTGATCCTAGTGGATGAAAAAGCAGGCCTGTTGGCAGACAAGGCCAGGCAAGCTTGCAGGCCTAGGCCTCAAAATGGCCACCAGCCACATGGCCAGGCCCAACAACATCACAAAGGCCACCCCCAAAAAACACACTTCCCCAACTCAATCCAATGCTATCCATGCCCTAAATGATGTCTAAATTCAACAGATCACATAGAAAACACTTGATCAAAAAAGCTGTGGATACCTGCTCTGTTCCTAGTGGATGAAAAAGCAGGCCTGTTGGCAGACAAGGCGAGGCAAGCTTGCAGGCCTAGGCCTCAAAATGGCCACCAGCCACATGGCCAGGCCCAACAACATCACAAAGGCCACCCCAAAAAACACACTTCCCCAACTCAATCCAATGCCATCCATGCCCTAAATGATGTCTAAATTCAGCAGATCACACAGAAAACACTTGATTAATAAAGCTGTGGCTACCTGCTCTGATCCTAGTGGATAAAAAAGCAGGCCTGTTGGCAGACAAGGCCAGGCAAGCTTGCAGGCCTAGGCCTTAAAATGGCCACCAGCCACATGGCCAGGCCCAACAACATCACAAAGGCCACCCCCAAAAAACACACTTCCCCAACTCAATCCAATGCCATCCATGCCCTAAATGATGTCTAAATTCAACAGATCACATAGAAAACACTTGATCAATAAAGCTGTGGCTACCTGCTCTGATCCTAGTGGATGAAAAAGCAGGCCTGTTGGCAGACAAGGCCAGGCAAGCTTGCAGGCCTAGGCCTCAAAATGGCCACCAGCCACATGGCCAGGCCCAACAACATCACAAAGGCCACCCCAAAAAACACACTTCCCCAACTCAATCCAATGCCATCCATGCCCTAAATGATGTCTAAATTCAGCAGATCACACAGAAAACACTTGATTAATAAAGCTGTGGCTACCTGCTCTGATCCTAGTGGATGAAAAAGCAGGCCTGTTGAAAGACAAGGCCAGGCAAGCTTGCAGGCCTAGGCCTCAAAATGGCCTCCAGCCACATGGCCAGGCCCAACAACATCACAAAGGCCACCCCCAAAAAACACACTTCCCCAACTCAATCCAATGCCATCCATGCCCTAAATGATGTCTAAATTCAACAGATCACACAGAAAACACTTGATTAATAAAGCTGTGGCTACCTGCTCTGATCCTAGTGGATGAAAAAGCAGGCCTGTTGGCAGACAAGGCCAGGCAAGCTTGCAGGCCGAGGCTTCAAAATGGCCACCAGCCACATGGCCAGGCCCAACAACATCACAAAGGCCACCCCCAAAAAACACACTTCCCCAACTCAATCCAATGCCATCCGTGCCCTAAATGATGTCTAAATTCAACAGATCACATAGAAAACACTTGATCAATAAAGCTGTGGCTACCTGCTCTGATCCTAGTGGATGAAAAAGCAGGCCTGTTGGCAGACAAGGCCAGGCAAGCTTGCAGGCCTAGGCCTCAACATGGCCACCAGCCACATGGCCAGGCCCAACAACATCACAAAGGCCACCCCAAAAAACACACTTCCCCAACTCAATCCAATGCCATCCATGCCCTAACTGATGTCTAAATTCAGCAGATCACACAGAAAAAACTTGATTAATAAAGCTGTGGCTACCTGCTCTGATCCTAGTGGATGAAAAAGCAGACCTGTTGGCAGACAAGGCCAGGCAAGCTTGCAGGCCTAGGCCTCAAAATGGCCACCAGCCACATGGCCAGGCCCAACAACATCACAAAGGCCACCCCCAAAAAACACACTTCCCCAACTCAATCCAATGCCATCCATGCCCTAAATGATGTCTAAATTCAACAGATCACACAGAAAACACTTGATTAATAAAGCTGTGGCTACCTGCTCTGATCCTAGTGGATGAAAAAGCAGGCCTGTTGGCAGACAAGGCCAGGCAAGCTTGCAGGCCTAGGCTTCAAAATGGCCACCAGCCACATGGCCAGGCCCAACAACATCACAAAGGCCACCCCTAAAAAACACACTTCCCCAACTCAATCCAATGCCATCCATGCCCTAAATGATGTCTAAATTCAACAGATCACACAGAAAACACTTGATTAATAAAGCTGTGGCTACCTGCTCTGATCCTAGTGGATGAAAAAGCAGGCCTGTTGGCAGACAAGGCCAGGCAAGCTTGCAGGCCTAGGCTTCAAAATGGCCACCAGCCACATGGCCAGGCCCAACAACATCACAAAGGCCACCCCTAAAAAACACACTTCCCCAACTCAATCCAATGCCATCCATGCCCTAAATGTGCTTGAAAATGAAATACATTAAAAAAAAAACAAAAGGAACAGTTGCTTCATCATGCACACACACACCCATGAGGCCATGCCCATGGCTAGCTCGGGCCTACTACTACTACCCACAAAATAAAAAAATAAAAAGGAATGATGATAATTAATTATCAAAAATAAATTGTAGTTACAACAACTGCAATGCCCACAATCAAACAAACACAACAACCACTTACTTGTAAAATATCCTATTCCAAAAATCCTGAAATCCAATTGCAATGATGCAGCAGACAAAAAGAGTGATCTTTCCAGCTCCAAATCCAAAGGCAGAATGAGCAGGAGATGGACAAAGCACTGGGAGGAGCCTGCTGGACAGGAACAGGAAGTTGGAGATTCTGTGTCACTTCCTCCCTCTCTCCACCTTTTAAAAAAATGACTCCTTGCACAAAAAAGGAAAGCCAAATGTCAATGTAAGGAGTTCTTTTCATCCAAAATCAGCATTTGAAGATGGTTTCATGCTGCTAGAGCCGATATTCCTCTCCAAATTGAAAATTTTACGTTATTGAGTTCTCGAGCTTCACATTACTTCCGACGGCGTGTCGAAAACAACATGATCGCGTTCTCTTCTTTGTCCCTGTCGCGTTGGATATGACGTGTTCGGGGTCTCTTTCTCCTGTTCGCGTTCGATTAGACGTGCCCGCGTCCTCATCCTCTGGCTCGCGATGTAGAATGACATGTTCGAGATCTCAATCTTCTCATACTCGCGCGGTGCATGATCGCGAGAAGAAAGACGTGATCGCGCGACAAATGACGTGATCGCGTGACAAATGACGTTAATGCAGCTGCGAACTGTCGCGAGACAGCGCAAAATGGCTACCAAAATCCAACATCTCGTGGAGAACGCGACCGGGTCAAGAAAACTTGTCGGCGAACGCGGGGTTTCAGGTAAGGCGATCGTGCGAACGCGAGAATGTATTTTTTTACAGCGCGAGCAAGAAACAAATTATCGCTAAGCTGCGGAATGCGAAAATTTTGACATTTTCGCGCTTTCCGCAAAAATGCCAAAATATCGCAATTTCCGCGAACAGAACGGAATTTTGGCCCAGGCCTAATTTTAAGGCCTCTAGACCAGGCTGGTTGCTGATTCTCTGGTCTCATTGGTTATTCCCCCTTTCTAAGCCCTTTAGATAATGCTACTAGCTGCTAGCTGCTCCCCTGATCCCAGTGGTAATTCCTCATGTTTAGCCCTCTAGGCAGTGTAACAGCTGCTACTCTGGTACCAGTGGTAATTCCTCATTCTTACTCCTCCAGGCACTGCTGGGAACTTTTTATTTGCCCCGTCAGTAAATCCTGATTCTTAGTCCTCTAGACAATGCTCCTATTAGATTCTCTGGTCTCATCGGTTATCCCCCTTTCTAAGTCCTCTAGACAATGCTACTAGTTGCTTCTCTGGTCCTAGTAGCAATTCCTCATTCTTAGTCCTCTAGACAGTGCTGTTACCTGCTTCTCTGCTCCCATCAATAACTCCCCCATTCTAAGTTTTCTAGACACTGCTACAACTGTGTCTCTGTACCTAGTGGTAATTCCCTATTCTTAGTCCTCTAGGCTGTGCTACAGCTGCGTCTCTGCTGTTAGTGGTAATTCCTCATTCTTAGTCCTCTAGGCAGTTTAACAGCTGCTTCTTCGGTCCCAGTGGTAATTTCTCATTCTTACTCCTCTAGGCACTGCTGATCGCTTTTTCTCTGTCCCCATCAGTAAATCCTGATTCTTAGTCCTCTAGACACTGCTACTAGCTGCTTCTCTGGTCTCATCGGTATTTCCTCATTCTAAGTTCTCTAAAGAGTGGTGCAGCTGCTTCTCTGGTCCCGTAGATAATTCCATCATTTTAAGTCATCTAGGCATTGCTGCTAGCTGCTTTTCTGGTCCCATAAGTAGTTCCTCATTCTAGATCCTCTAGACAGTGCTGCTAGCTGCTTCTCTGGTCTCATTGGTAGTTCCTCATTCTAAGTCCTCTAGACAGTGGTGCCACCTGATTCTCTGGTCCAGTCAGTAAATCCCACATTTTAAGTCCTTTAGGTAGTACTGCAGCTGCGTCCCTCAGGATATTCCTCATTCTTAGTCCTCTAGACACTGCTGCGAGCTGTTTCTCTACCCCTGTCGGTAAATACTCATTCTTCATCTTCTGGGCAGTGCTGCTAGCTGTTTCTCTGGTCTCATCGGTAATTCCTCATTCCAAGTTCTCTAAACAGTGCGGCAGCTGCTTCTCTGGTCACGTCGGTAATTCAAACATTGTAAGTCTAGACACTGCTGCTAGCTGCTTCTCAGGTCTCATTGGTAATTCCTCATTTTGAGCCGACTAGACAGTGCTGCAGCTTCTTCTCTGGTCCCAGTGGTAATGTTTCATTGTAAGTCCTCTAGACAATGCTGCAGCTGTGTCTCTGTTCCTAATTGTAATTGCTTATTCTCAAGACAGTGCTGCTAGCTTCTTCTCTGGTCTTGTTAGTAATTCCCCCACTCTAAGTCCTCTAGACAGTGCTACTAGTTGCTTGTCTGGTCCCAGTGGTAATTCCTCATTCTAAGTCATCCAGACAGTGCTGCTAGCTACTTCTCTCATCCCGTTGGTAACTCCTCCATTCTAAGTCGTCTAAACTCTCTCTGTCTTCCCAAGGGTAATTCTATGTTCTTAGTCCTCTTGACAGAGCTGTAGCTGGGTTTCTGTTCTAAGTGGTAATTTCTCATTCTTAGTCCTCTAGATAGTGCTGCTAGCTGCTTTTCTGGTCCCAGGGAACATTCATCGTTCTAAGTTCTATAGAGAGTTCAGCAGCTGCTTCTCTGGGCCAAGTGAAAATACCTCATTCTAAGGCCTCTAGACAGTGCTGTGCGCTGCTTTTGTGGTCCCTGTGGTATTTCCTCATTCTAAGTCCTCTAGACTGTGCTGCTAGCTGCTACTCTGGTCGGATTGGAAATTCCTCATTCTAGGTCTTCCAGACAGTGCTGCTATCTGCTACTCTAGTCCCGTTGTCAATTGGTCATTCCAAGTCTTTCAACAAGTGCTGCTAGCTGCTGCTCTTGTCCCATCTGTAACTACTCATTCTAGGTGCTCTAGACACTGCTGCTAGCTGCTCATCTGGTCCTAGTGGTAATTTGTAACTGTAAGTCCTCTAGGCAATGCTGCAGCTGTGTCTCTGTTCCCAATGGTAATTCCACATTCTTCGTCCTCTAGACAGTGCTGCTAGCTGCTTCTCTGGTCCCTTCAGTAACTCCCCCATTCTAAGTACCTTAGGCAGTGATGCAGCTGTGTATGTGTTCCCAATAGTAAATCCTCATTCTAAGTCCTCCAGAACGTGCTGCTTACTGCTTCTCTGGTCTCATTGGTAATTTCCCCCTTTCTAAGTCCTCTAGACAGTGCTTCTAGCTGCTTGTCTGGTCCCAGTGGCAATTCCTCATTCTAAGTCATCCAGACAGTGCTGCTAGCTACTTCGCTCATCCCGTTGGTAACTTCTCCAGTCGTCTAGACTCTCTCTGTCTTCCCAAGGGTAATTCTATATTCTTAGTCCTCTAGGCAGAGCTGTAGCTGGGTCTCTGGTCCCAGTGGTAATTTCTCATTCTTAGTCCTCTAGACAGTGCTGCTAGCTGCTTTTCTGGTCCCAGGGAAAATTCATTGGTAATTTCCCCTTTCTACGTCCTGTAGACAGTGCTACTAGCTTCTTCTCTGGCCCCAGTGGTAATTCCTCATTCTGACTTCTCTAGCCACTTCTTCTAGCTTTTTCTCTGCCCCGTTGGTAAATCCAGATTTTTATTCATCTGGACAGTGCTGCTAGCTGCTTCTCTGGTCTTATTGGTAATTCCTCATTCTAAGTTCTCTAAAAAGTGGTGCAACTGCTTCTCTGGTCCCATAGACAATTCCAACATTTTAAGTCCTCTAGGCATTGCTGCTAGCTGCTTCTCTGATCCCATAAGTAGTTCCTCATTCTAAGTCCTCTAGACAGTGGTGCCATCTGCTTCTCTGGTCCTTTAGGTAAATCCTACAGTTTAAGTCCTTTAGGCAGTACTGCAGCTGTGTCCCTGTTCCCAGAGGAATTTCCTCATTCTTAGTCACTGCTGCAAGCTGCTTCTCTGCCCCTGTCGATAAATCCTCATTCTTCGTGTTCTGGGCATTGCTACTAGTTGTTTCTCTGGTCTCATTGGTAATTCCTCATTCTAAGTTCTCTAAACAGTGCTGCAGCTGCTTCTATGGTCCAGTCGGTAATTCACACATTTTAAGTCTTCTAGTCAGTGCGGCAGCTTTGTCTCTGTTCCAAGTGGTAATTCCTCATTCTGGGGCCTCCAGATAGTGCTGCTTGTTGCTTCTCTGGTCTCATCTGTAGTTTTCCCATTCTAATTCCTCTAGACAGTGCTACTAGCTGGTTCTCTGGTCCCACTGGTAATTCCTCATTCTTAGTCCTCTAGACAGTTCTGTTAGCTGCTTTGCTGGTCCCTGTGGTAACTCCCCCATTCTAAAACCTCTAGGCAGTGCTGCAGATGTGTCTCTGTTCCCAGTGGCAATTCCCCATTCTTTGTCATCTAGGCAGTGCTGCAGCTGCATCTCTGTTCCCAGTGGTAATTCCACTTTCTTAGTCCTCTAGACAGTACTGGTGGCTGCTATTCTGCTCCAATTGGTAATTTCTAATTCTTATTCCTCTTGGCTGCTTCTTTGGTCCCAGTGGTAATTCCTCATTCTAAATCCTTTAGAAAGTGCTACAGCTGCTTCTCTGGCCCAACTGGGAATTTATCATTCTTAGTCCTCTAAACAGTGCTGCTAGCTGCTTCTCTGGCCGTGTTGGTAATTTTTCATTCTAAGTCCTCTAGACAGTGCTGATAGTTGCTTCTCTTGTTCTGTTGATAATTCCTCATTCTAAATCTTCCAGACAGTTCTGCTAGCTGCTACTCTGATGCCCTCTATAATTGCTCATTCTAAGTCTTCGAGACAGTGCTGCTAGCTGCTTCTCTGGTTTAATCAGTAATTCCTCATTCTAAGTCCTCTAGACAATGCTGAAGCTGCTTCCCTAGTACCGTCGGTAATTCCCACATTATGCATCCTCTAGGCAGTGTTGCAGCTGTGTCTCTGTTCCTAGTGGTAATTTCTCATTCTAAGTCCTCTAGACAATGCTGAAGCTGCTTCTCTAGTCCCGTCGGTAATTCTCACATTATGTGTCCTCTAGGCAGTGTTGCAGCTGTGTCTCTGTTCCTAGTAGTAATTCCTCATTCTTAGTCCTCTAGACAGAGCTGCTAGTTTCTTCTATGATCCAGTTGTCAATTCCTCATTCTTAGTCCTTTAGACAGTACTGCTAGCTGCTTCTCTGGTCTCATTGGTAATTCCTCAGTCTAAGTCCTCAGAGAGTGCTGCAGCTGCTTCTGTGGTCTCATCGATAATTCTCACATTTTGAGTTTTCTTGGCAGTGCTGCAGCTGTGTCTCTGTTTCTAGTGGTAATTCCTCATTCTTAGTCCTCTAGGCACTGCTGCTAGCTGCTGCTCTGGTTGTGTCCGCAAATCCTCATCTTTAGTCCTCTAGACAGTGCTACTAGCTGCTTCTCGGGTCCTGTAGGTAAATCCCACAGTTTAAGTCCTTTAGGCAGTACTGCAGCTGTGTCCCTGTTCCCAGAGGAATTTCCTCATTCTTAGTCACTGCTGCAAGCTGCTTCTCTGCCCCTGTCAATAAATCCTCATTCTTCATGTTCTGGGCATTGCTACTAGTTGTTTCTCTAGTCTCATTGGTAATTCCTCATTCTAATTTCTCTAATCAGTGCTGCAGCTGCTTCTGTGGTCCAGTCGGTAATTCACACATTTTAAGTCTTCTAGTCAGTACGACAGCTTTGTCTCTGCTCCAAGTGGTAATTCCTCATTCTGGGGCCTCCAGATAGTGCTGCTTGTTGCTTCTCTGGTCTCATCTGTAGTTTTCCCATTCTAAGTCCTCTAGACAGTGCTACTAGCTGGTTCTCTGGTCCCACTGGTAATTCCTCATTCTTAGTCCTCTAGACAGTTCTGTTAGCTGCTTTGCTGGTCCCTGTGGTAACTCCCCCATTCTAAATCCTCTAGGAAGTGCTGCAGATGTGTCTCTGTTCCCAGTGGTAATTCCCCATTCTTTGTCATCTAGGCAGTGCTGCAGCTGCATCTCTGTTCCCAGTGGTAATTCCACTTTCTTAGTCCTCTAGACAGTACTGGTGGCTGATTCTCTGCTCCCAGTGGTAATTTCTAATTCTCAGTCCTCTACACAGTGCTCTTAGCTGCTTCTTTGGTCCCAGTGGTAATTCCTCATTCTAAGTCCTTTAGAAAGTGCTGCAGCTGCTTCTCTGGTCCCACTGGGAATTTATCATTCTTAGTCCTCTAAGCAGTGCTGCTAGCTGCTTCTCTGGCCGTGTTGGTTATTCCTCATTCTAAGTCCTCTAGACAGTGCTGATAGCTGCTTCTCTTGTTCTGTTGGTAATTCCTCATTCTAAATCTTTCAGACAGTTCTGCTATCTGCTACTCTGTTGCCCTCTGTGATTGCTCATTCTAAGTCTTCGAGACAGTGCTGCTAGCTGCTTCTCTGGTTTAATCAGTAATTCCTCATTCTAAGTCCTCTAGACAATGCTGAAGCTGCTTCTCTAGTCCCGTTGGTAATTCCCACATTATGCGTCCTCTAGGCAGTGTTGCAGCTGTACCTCTGTTCTTAGTGGTAATTCCTCATTCTTAGTTCTCTAGACAGTGCTGCTAGTTTCTTCTCTGATCCAGTTGTTAATTCCTCATTCTAAGTCCTTTAGACAGTACTGCTAGCTGCTTCTCTGGTCTCATTGGTAATTCTCACATTTTGAGTTTTCTTGGCAGTGCTGCAGCTGTGTCTCTGTTTCTAGTGGTAATTCCTCATTCTTAGTCTTCTAGGCACTGCTGCTAGCTGCTTCTCTGGTTTTGTCTGCAAATCCTCATTTTTATTCCTCTAGACAGTGCTGCTAGTTGCTTCTCTGGTCTCATTGGTAATTCATCATTCTAAATACTCCGGTAGGTATTTCATCATTCTAAGTTCTCTAGACAGTGCTGCTAGCTTCTTCTCTGGTCTCATCGGTAACTCCTCATTCTAAGTCCTCTAGATAGTGCTGCAGCTACTTTTCGGGTCCCGTTGGAAAATTATCACATTTGAAGTTCTCTTGGCAGTGCTGCGTCTCTTTTCCCAGTGGCAATTCATCATTCTTAGTCCTCTAGACAGAGCTGCTAGCTGCTTCTCTGGTCTCATTATTAATTCCTCATTCAAAGTCCTCTAGGAAGTGCTGCAGCTGCTTCTTTGGTCCTGTCAGTAATTCCTCCTGGTAACTTCATTAGACAATGCTGTTCTCTGGTCTCATCGGTAATTCCTCATTCTAAGTCCTCTATACAGGGCTGCAGATGCTTCTCTGGTCGCATTGGTAATTCTTCATTCTAAGTTCTGTAGTCTAGGCAGTGCTGCAGGTGTGTCTCTGAACCCAGTGGTAATTACTAATTCTTAGTCATCTAGACAGTGCTGATAGCTGCTTCTCTGGTCCTGTCAGAACCTCCCCCATTCAAAATCCTCTAGGAGGTGCTGTGGCTGTGTCTTTGGTTACAGTGGTAATTTGTCATTCTCTAGTCCCCTAGGCAGTGCTGCTAGCTGCTTCTCTTGACCGGTTGGTAATTCTTCATTCTATGTCCTCTAGACAGTGCTGCTTGATGCTTCTCTGGTCTCATCAGTAGTTCCTCTATAAAAGTCTTCTAGATAGTGCTGCAGCTGCTTCTCTGGTCCTGTTGGTAATTCACATGGTTTAAATCCTTCAGGCAGTGCTGCAGCTGCTTCTTTGGTCCTGTCAGTAATTCCACATTCTATGTCCTCTCGACAGTGCTGTTAGATGCTTTTCTGATCACGTTGGTAAAAGTCCTGTAGACAGTTTTGACACCTGCTTCTCTGGTCTCAATGGTATTTCCTCATTCTAAGCCCTCTAGACAGTGCTGCAGCTGTGTCTCTGTTCCCAGTGGTAGTTTCTCATTCTTAGTCGTCTAGACAGTGCTGCCACCTGCTTCTCTGGTCTCAATGATAATTCCTCATTCTAAGTCCGTCAGACAGTGCTTCAGCTGCTTCTCTGCTCCCAGTGGTAATTCCTCATTCTAAGTCCTCTAGGTAGTTCTGCTAGCTGCTTCTCTGGTCCCATCAGTAACTCGCCATTCTAAGTTCTCTAGGCAGTGCTGCAGCTGTGTCTCAGGTCACAGTGGTAATTCCACATTCTTGGTCATCTAGGCTGTGCTGTTAGCTGCTTCTCAGGTCCCGCCAGTAACTCCTCTTTTCTAAGTCCTCATGGCAGTGCTGTGGCTGTGTATCTGTTGCCAGTGGTAATTTCTCATTTTCACTACCTCTAGACAGTGCTGCTAGCTTCTTCTCTGGTCCAGTCAGTATCTCCGCCATTCTATGTCCTCTAGGGAGTGCTGCAGCTGTGTTTCTGCTACCAGTGGAAATTCCTCATTCTTAGGCCCCTAGACAGTTCTACACCTGCTTCTCCGGTCCCGTCAGTAACTCCTCCATTCTAAGTCCTCTAGGCAGTGCTGCAGCTGTGCATCTGTTCCCATTGGTAATTCCCCATTCTTAGTCCTCTAGACAGTGCTGCATTTGCGTCTCTTTTCATACATCCACTATACTCCAAACCAAAACACATAGGTAAAAGACATTGGGCCTGATTACGAGTTTGGCTCCCTCACCGTCAAACCTGTGGTTGAACTGCCCATCAGATTATGAGTTTTCTCCTGCTATGGCAGGCAGTTCTTCTCACTTTGCTATTGGATTCAAGATAGCCTGGCTGATGAGGGGTGTTACCCTGAAGCCGGTCCCAGGATGCTTGTTTTCTGTTCAGGGAAGACCTGGCTTGGCAGTTCAGGCTGGACTGTTCCCATGAGGCACAGGGTCAAGACCGATTTGCATATAGCTGGATCTGAACTGAGGTGGTGAAGTGAGCTAAAGAACAATGATGGATCCAACCCAGATCTGTGAGTGGCGATGAGTGTCTGAAAGGCTTCAGCGCTCCGTCCATCATCTCCTTGTGTTTACTTTGTTCGCCCTAAGTTGGCAGGGTATGCCTAGACGTGGGTCCCTTGCTCACTTTGCCACTGGATTCAAGCTAGGCTGACTGAAGAGGCGTTACCCCAAAACCTGTCCCGGGATGCTTGTTTCTGGTTCAGGGAAGACCTGGCTTGGCATTTCAGGGGAAGTGAGCTAAAGAACGATGATGGATTCAACTCAGATCTGTGACTAGTGGTGAGTGTCTAAAATTTTTTAGCGCTACGGCCCTCATCTCCTTGTGATTGCTTAGTTCTTTGGCATTCCCATGGCGGTACCTATAAATTAAATTTTTTTTAATACATTTCATATTGGCTCCTCACCGGGAGACCGTGTGATGGGAGCCGATATTATATGTAACGCAGTGGCACAGTGTGAATTGGCAGGTATGGGGCAGTCCTGCCCCTCAGATCCTCCCACTTCGACCACTGGCTGGTGAGAGGGGGGGTGATTAGGGTGGCTATTTGTTCACACAAGTCAGACTGTATTATACAGTGGCTACTCCTCTGACATAGCACAGGGGTCTGGGGACCCACAGGCTGCCACACTCAGGACCATTCAACCGCAGCTGAATGTGGGGCTGTTCGGGACACTGTTACTCAGAGCTCAGCAGCTGCAAATCACAAACGCATGCGTCCCTCCTGGGAGGGGTGTGAGGCGAAGCACTGAGGTGATGAATGTCCTCAGCTCAGAAACAAGGTCACAACCAGGCAATAGAATGGGCACCCGTAGGATTGTACTGTGATTACTGAGCGTTTCCAGCCAAGGCCTTCAGGATTGTTGTTAACCACCTAAAGGGCTTATCAACGTCTAATTTGCAGCGCTGGGACCAAGAAAGAATTGAATTCTCAATGTGAGGAGTAACTTAAAAGTGACAGGCTAGCACATGATGCATGGCACACTTGGCAGGGCTGTTCCTGCCCCTGGACAACTTTGCTAAACTCCACAGTTGCATGGTAGTGAAATTTTCAATAAAACACACTACTGAGCACATGCAATAAGACAACACAATTATCATGAAATATTGGGATGTGCCTCCCAAAAGGCCTGACAAAATTACATAATGACTTTACTGCAGTTTCGCTTGAGACATTCAACTGGTCTCACAAAACAAAAGTCGGAACCCAGGAATACTTAGGCAGGTGCAGAATGCAACCACCCACATCAAAATTCAAATGTATTTTACTAAGATTTACATCTGCTATGAAATCCACGTTACTTAAATTTAATAACACACAATTAATGTTAATTCTAAAACCTTTTTACAATTTTAAAACACATCATTTCATTCACAGGGCTGAGTAACATTTGTAGGGCTTCACTTGCAGCGCAAACACCATATTTCAGAAACAAAGGCTTCAGGAAGAAGCAACGACTGAAGTGCAACACGGGACAAACAACACAAGATCAACACTTTGTGTAGCTTTATTACATAAATCCATTAGTCTGTCCTCAATATTTAGTTTATTCCAAGAACCTGTACCATTTTTAATGGTAAAATACAGTGGTGGCTGGTGACATTTGCAAGTGGTAGGGCGTAAAATTATTGTCACACTGCACTGTAGCCAGCGAGCGTAGTGAGCGAGCCGGAACAACCTACAGGGCGTTTGGGGGGGTTCTCAACCCGAGAAAAGTTTGAAAAAATAGTGGACAAATGGTGCATTTTGCAAGCAAATTTGAGAAAGCAGGAAGGTTAATAAAGCAATTGTGAAAGTGCAGTTATTACATTAATAAAGAGATGTCATATAACATAGGTAGCTGCTTATGCAGTATAGCTACATTCAGATTAATATAAGCAACGTTCATTCGCAAAACCGTGATGTGAACCTGTTTTAATATTAACCGTTGTATTCCTGGCATCATAATATGGATTTTATTTTAAATAAATTATCGCTTCTATGTTCATGCAACTGAAATACGTTTAAGCTGTCATCAACATTTACAAAGCATGTGAGACGGTCATAAAGTAGTGTGGACAATAAAAAGGGCAAGCAATAAATAAGGTGAAGTGAGTGATGCACAAGGCCATCTAATACCATACCGTTCATGGTGAAGTTAGGTTTGACAGTATGCTTTTAAACAACGAGCTACTGGTCTTGGGAGAGAAAATAACATGTGCGCAATATGCTTCATGGCAAATAACACTGTTTGCACAATTGCAAAGCTTACATCAAGTGTGTAAACATACCTCACTATTGGAAAGGCTGCCATTTTTCAATGCACACTGCAACACAGTAATTCCTAGACGCAAACTAGTGCATTGTGCTTTTTCTATTCTTATGCCTAAAAAACCTATAGAACTTTTACATTTTAGCGCTATTTGCATCAAAGCAATTTTCACATTGACTATGCTTTTGTTTTTTAATTCTGATAAAAACGAATATGTATGTGTTGACTTCACGAGGTACTAAACGTTTATCTCGGTAGTGAACGGGATGCCCACGATCCTAATCTGAGGGTTAGAATACAGGAGGGGCTCATGTGAGGCCATACTCTTTTGTAAAGCCGCTCAAATATGGACGACTGAAACAACTGCATATAAATTTGTTTGTTCTCAAGTGCCTTTACCACCTGCTGGATGAAGTCATAGGTGTCACAACCTCACAGCGTTGCTTGCACAAATTCCACATTAAGAAGATTACGAGTGGAGTCTTTCTCCCTCAGCTCCTGACACAGAAATCATTGTTCTACAGCTACAAGACAATACTATTTCAGTTTGTGTGTCTCATCCAAAATGAGGAACTGGATCCACACAGGTCTAGCTGCAATGATTAAAGCACCATTTCAATACTTTGCTTTACTTAAATGCGTATTTGATTAAAAAACACACATGCGCGGGGGGTGGGGGGTGTCGCGCGGGGGTGGGGGCCGGGTGGCGGGAGGGGGGAGTGTTAAAATAAATTAAAAAATCCTTATCCTACCTGAGGACCTGAGCAGGTCCGCGCCGCCTCGGGTCCATTGGCGCCTACAGCCCCTCCCAGCCAATCCTGGCGCTGCCAGCAGCGCCAGGATTGGCTTAGGGCACGGTTACTGCTCGCCCGCCTGCCCATTAGGAGAGCAAGGTTTGAGCCTTTGCTCAACCCTCGCTCTCCTAATGGGCATGCGCCAGCCAGAGCAGACACTAGTGCGCATGACTGGGCACAGCGCGAAAATTAGCTCACCTTCCCTGTAGGAGAGTAGGATCTGCACTTATGTTGCCCCCACTTTTTTTCTGATGTTAACACTGGTTTCTGGCTATAGTCTGGCTGGGTCCCTGCTAATCAGAGCCCCAGTCTCTCTGTTCTCTCTAAACAACTTGGAGTGCATATTAGCTGCACTAGTGATTGGATACTGTGGTACCTTATGAGCCCCTAGTACATGGTACCTTTGGTACGAAGGGCATAGGTACTTCACAGGCCTACCAGGGGCTGAAGCATGTATTATGCCACCCCTGGGAAGCAGACTAAATCTGACACCACAGGCCTGCTACTGCAGCCTGGGTGAGGTAGTGTTAGCACTCCTCACTGAGGTATAGGTTCCCTATATCTCACCTTACACACACATATAAGCCTATCAGTCACCCCTAAGGCAGACCCTATCAATCCTGAGGGCAGGGTGCTTGGTTTCCATGTGAGGGGGTGCCTCTGCCTGAGCAGGGCCCCTCTGCAGCCCTCAGAGTCTATTCTCTGTAGCTGTTTGTGGATGCGGGTAAACCATATACTCTTAAGTGCATTATAACCTAGCCGTAAATGCTAACTTTGGAATGGCTGCATCAAAACATGTCGTGTTTGGTGTCAAACGCTTTGGAATCATACCCCCACACCAGTAACTGGTGTGGGTGTATGATCCCACCCTTCTAGAGGGGAAGACATGTACCTACTGTGGAAACACAGTAGAATCCTGAAGAGCCCTGGCATCACAAAATGGATGCCACCAGCACAGACACTGGGCTGCCCTCCTGCTGCTGACCGAAACTCGCAGTGGAGGAGGCCCAACAATAGGCATCCTGTCACAGGGAGGTGTAAGCACCTTCCAGACAGGATTTAGTGTATTGGAGCTGGGTGGGTGCATTTCTAGAGTGCTTTGAAGTCCTGCCCTGGGGGAGCATTCGGCTCCTCTGTGCATATGCCAGCTCAAACCGGTTCAGGGGCTACCAGCCCCTGCTCTGGCGTGAAACTGGACAAAGGGAAGTGGGTGTAGCCACCCACTCCCCTGACCCTCCCATAGGAGTGGTCATAGAGCTAGTCCCTCTCTTTCTTTTAGTATAAGTTAGGGAACCCTTGCCATTGCAAAGTAGATATCCCTGGATGACGCTCTGAAGAAGAATCCTGGACCTTCGACGTTCCACTACCTTTGGAAGACTGAAGAATCTCCCTTGGAGTCAAGAAGTGACTCCCCTGCTTGGTAGGCACCAAAACTTTGCGTCAACGGTTGCAAACTTTCCCGCTCCTGCCGGAGTCCGAAGTCCCTGCAGCCCCAAAAGTGGATTTCCTGACTTCTCGACGGCCATTGTGAGTCCCCAGCAAAACTGAGGCGAGTGGACCCCATGAGTGATGAGGAACAGTAATACCCGGGTGCCATGCACTATTGTCGAGTGCAACCCCTTCACGACATTCTATGAACTTGTGCATTGGATCACGTGTGGTCCAAGCCTCCAGCAGGATTTCCGTTGAAAATCAGTGGCCTACCTTGTCCCAAGTGACCGTGGGCTACTGTGAAGTGAATCCTCACGAGGCATCTTTGCGATCCCTTGCCGGCTGGCTTGTGGGTCCCCTGAAGACTTTTCTACCAAACCAAAGGGCTTCCCTGGTTGCTCCAGGCTGACCTTGACTTACCCTCACTGGGTGAGTCCCTCAGACCCTGCTGCTCTGCACCGCTGACTTTCTTCACATTCCACAAGACTTGCTGTTGCCAAGGCTTGTTGGCTCCAATCCGGTTGCCAACACCTCAGTAAGCTGCAGACTTTGTGGGACACTCCGAATCCAGCTCCTGGTTGTCGTTCACACCTCCTGGACCTCATGGCTGAAGAGTCAAGACACCCGTGATCACCCAAAAACACCCGACTTCTGTGGGCATCCAGCTTCCTGGCCCCGGGTCATTGGCAAGTGACTTTGAACACTGTCTCCACTGCTTTCAGGTCTTCTTTCTTCAGAATCCAGCCTTGGATTCCACCGGACACTTCTCCTGTCTTCACAAGCAGCAAGTCTTCTTTGGCTCCCATTGAAAACTACGCTGCGACCCGACACCAAAAGACACCTATGCACCCGGCTTCCCTAGGTGAGGTAACTTGAGTACTCCGGTGCTCCTGTGTTTGTTGGCTCTAGAACTACTTACCCAGTAAGTGACTTGCTTGTAGACTCTGCCGAAGTATCCTAAAACTTTAAAATTCCAACCACGACTTGCTCCATTGAAGTCTATTGGGATCCGCTGCTGTTTTCTCACACTGCATGCGTCTCCCGTGGGTCCTTTACTTACCTGCCTTGTGTGGATTAGTGAGGCCCCAGCGCTTCTCAAGACTTTAGGCCTTCTCCCTTCTCAAGTCGTTCTTCTTATACCTCTTTTTTAGTATATGGTCTGGTATGCCCCTAGGGCCCCAGCCATATAAGTGCTTAATTTGTTGTGAAATGTTGATTTGTGCATATGTCCTTGACTTCTAATCTCATAAAGAGATTAGTAGAGTGTGTCTAGTAATAAATACATATATATTTTATATATATACCTGTGTGGTGTCCTTTCATTTAGTGATTCAAGAGATTATAAGGTAAAACAAGCTGCTTTACATTCCTCTGAGACTTAGCCTGAAGGCTGCTCTCCACAGCTACCACTAGGATAGCTTTCTTAAAAAGGTTGTCTTAAACCTATCTACCATAAGAGTCGAATTGTACTGGTGCAAGGTGGCCACTAGTGACCAGCATATACCAGGCCAACTTGTCACATTCCCCACTTATGCTCACTTGTGCTGCTGCCTGTTGCCCCTGGTCCGTCTGACAATCATGTCAGTCAACATGACGCCGGACCGCCCACCCCCTTCAGACCCTGAAGGGGGTGGGCGGTCCGACGTCATGCTGACTGACATGATTGTCAGTTCTCCCTCGGCGTCTTTGAACTTAAGTAAACTGATTCAGTTTACTTAACTTCAAAGACGCCGAGGGAGCTGCGGGCGGGGGGGGGCTACGCCTGAACGCCCTAATGGAGGCACCGCGGCTGGTAAAATATGAATACAAAACAGTAATAAAAAACGATGAACTCTGTGGTCTAAAGTCCATGTTAAATAGTGTTGTGGGTGGTCTTCAATACACGAGAATGCTATAATACCCACCTTATTTCTTCCCTTACAAATCGAGATGTCATGAATCATAGAACTTCTCCTAACAGAACGTTTCAAATAATTTTTACGTTGATAACGAGACACTCCTATTAGATTAACCTTATAATAAAGTGCTGGGTTGCATTATTAAAGTTATTACAGAACGTAATAACCTTCATATTCTGTCCAAAAACTTTAAGACATAGCAGACCTCTTAAAGTATTTTCCTTGCTATGAGGAAATCAATCTCCCCAACTTAGAATTGCAGCCAAATCCATTATAGACGTACTTGGTAGTCCCATTTCAAAGCGTACTGCTTCAATCAAGGCCGGCGTATTTAAATTACAATTTAAAAAAATCTATATTTTACCCTTCATCATGTACATAAAGGTCCAATGCTTTATATCTATAATTTCAGCAGCATATAACAATGTGGAGAACTTTCGAACAATACACTGAAAGGAGACGAATAAAATGCCTTCGACCTGTTGCCCGGTGACAAAAGTAAATTTGAATGGAGCATCGCTTTACGCCAGGGATGTGGAATGTGCTCTTTATCTAATAGATGAGCGGAGAACATTTCCCATAAATAAGGTTATGTATTAACAACGTGCATCTCCTCACTCCCTAAAAGCCATTTATGTTCTATATTGGTTCTACATCTCTTATCCTGAAAAGTCATTATTTCACTTTTCCTGATAGTGATTTTCAAATAATGGCATACCTTTGAGGACAATCCAGCCATTTTTGCAAACCTTTGGGCGTGATGTCCAAAATCACAATGTGGTTGGCGTATAGAAACAAAGCTTTGTTCTGGTGGCCCACTTTCAGGGAATCCCCTCCCATATCATTAAGCGCTTCTGGCAAATCATAAACATAAAGTGGAAGTAATAGAGGACCTTAAAAGCATCCTTGTTTTAAACCATTTTTTGTTAAAGTTTTAGGTCATAGTCCATTGTTGTCTCCAAGCAAAACATGAAACAAGGTGAAAGATTATAGTGCAAAAATATTTTTATGTAGTTTCTCAGGCATATTCAAGCCTTTTGCCACAGGATAGGCGTGCCACACCGTCAAACTCAGTTGAAAAATCAATATAGGCTGCGTAGACTAGCATACCCACACCAAAACATACTTCCCTAAAATCATTAGCAGAACTGCGATATTATCAAGAGTTGAACTATTCAATTTAAATGCGGCTGACTACATAGGGACAATATTGTTATAATTTGGTCAAGTTTATAGATGATTTAATACGCTCTTGGCTGTTTTAATAAGCACTTAGCGAATATGTTCGTGTTGGGTGTCATGTGTTGTGTTTGTGCTTGAAGCAAGATGACCTCATTGGGTTCCAACTAGCACATTCTGTAGCTATGGAATCCGGTGAGATCACTTGCTGGCCGACCGACGTTGGAAGAGGAGTGTCCACACTGTCCTCCTCACTTCTGCTGGGTTTTACAGAATAAAGCGACTAAACACATACTGACTTGGATCTGTCATATGTAAGATCATGCAGTGTTATCTGCCTATGGTTACTGGCTGACAAGTGTAATCTTCCTTGTGTAATAGAAGGATAATACTGCTCCTCTATGAGGTAGGCACTTCTCCTGTGAGGTAACACTTTCTAAATAAAGGTGCCAGGAAGCTTGACCACAGATTTATTCCAACTGTACAACTGTAACACTTGATCGGGGCCCCTAGCACATGAGACTCTAGCTCAATGTATAATTACTCTAATCTGTGTTTTGGATGGGGTGTATAATCTTACTAACTCCATAGAGGGGGATCAGAAGGGGAAACAAACACTTCATCCAATGAATTTGATCACTCCTTAATTGTAATAGTACACATTTTAGATTTTTAGCAACTCCTACTCATGCAATAGTTCTTCAGAAATGCCTACAGTCTTTATGGGTTACTGCCTCAGAAAGTTCTAGCCAGACCTGTTCCTTTTTTTTTAGGTTAGTGTTGTGATGTGTTACTGTATTTACTGTCCACAAGGCAGGCGCATGCAGCCTTCGCATGTGAGCGCATACAGCCTTCTCGTGGACAAACCAGTTGTGCCTTGACTTGAGTTCCACACTCTACAGAGCTTTGTCCACTGTGTAATCCCCAGCAACATTCAGTTGTGCTGGGGATCTGCAGCTGCCAGACGCTGCGTGCAGATGCCGTCATACTGACACACCGCCTCACTTCATTATGCTCTGAAAGGGTGCACTACACATCTGGGCAGGAGCCTCTTTTCAACGTGCACCCTCCCAGCGCTAAATGTCAGTTTGTTCACCGGCTGCTCCTCTTTAATTTTTCACCCCAGCAGCATTAACTTCACGCTTTCAGCTTTCTCATACGGAGCAAGCATTTAAACCAGGTATATCACCTATTTTACTCTTTAAAAGTATTTTCACTGTCATTTCATCGCATATTTTGTAATTTTCCTATTATTACGATTCCAAACTATGGCTTCTGTGCAGCAAATTACAGTTCCCCCACCTTTTCTGCAATCTCCATGCAAACCAATTATCAAATGGCGTCAATTGATAAAAGTTTTTGATAATTATCTGGTAGCCATTGATGCCATACGCTTTTCCCCTGCACGTAAAACAGCAGTCCTTTATAGTTGTATCGGCCTCGCTACGCAGAAGGTTTTTGACAATTTGCCACATGCACCCAAAGTAGGTTCAGGTAATGACTGGGATCCTTTTTACGAAGGCATTAGCTCACCTAACAAAAGAATATGATGATGAACCAAGCATCATGCTTGAGCGTCACAATTTCTTCAAAAGGAAACAGAATGTTGAGGAAGCTGTAGAAGAATACATAGCAGAACTAAGAATCCTTGCTTCTACCTGTGAATTTGGAGCGAATGTAGACATTTCCATCAGAGATCAATTTGTCTTTGCATGTTTCTCCCATAAAATACAGGCGAGGCTATTGGGTTGCAGCAATTTCCCTTTATCAGAGACCAGTGACCTAGCCAAAGCAATATAACACTCTATGATCTCTTCTAAAGCCATCCATGAAGGTCAATCTGTCAACTCACTTGTCTCTCAACTGGAAACTTCTATCAATGGATTTCCACTAGTAGCAATGTTGTAAGAACTTCACTCAAGAACATTTTGGCATGTTACAGGTGTGGATCTAAATCGCACATTGGCAACTCTCCCAACTGTCCAGCCAGTGGCAAGAAGTGCATGTCATGCAAAAAAATTGGCCATTTCCAGGCTGTATGCAGGAGCACCAGAAGACCAATGAAGATCAACAGCATTGATATTACTGAGGATTTACATGCATGTTCAGAAAATCTTAGCAATGTTGTTTTGACAATTGAGTGCAATATGATAAGTTTTGGACTTGGCCCTTCTGGCAGGTTCACCCCTGAACTTTTTACCTTAAGCTCTGACATATTGGTAGTGATTTTTGGCCTCTGCGCACTTTAGCACTGTGGCCCAGTGTAAAGTACGTGCACTCTCTGAGTGCGTGTGGTGAGATTGGCCCGCCCTCCCATAGGAATGCATGGGGGATATGTGTGTCCATGGTAATTCCTGATGTGAGTGGAGTGCAGGGTCGAATTTAGTATGTGCGAACTCGTGAGAATAAATGCTGCGCAATGGTGTGCGTAGATTTATGGTGACTAGTGGAGAAGTGCCACTTCTAGAAGTTGGCCTTTCTGTGTACTGTGTGTCTGTCTGCCTGCCTGATGTGGAGTGCATGTCTGGTTTGTGATTGACAGGAGCTGAGAGGGCTGGGGAATTCCAGGAGCCAGGGTGAGTCTGCCCGGTGGTGAATGGAGAGATCTGCATGTAGATGGGAGGGAGGAGTTGCACCTGGGACCTGAATAAGGCTGTGCCTTCCCTCCACAATGCTGGCTCCGCCCCCCGTGGTGCGTCTGATGTCCCTGGCCTGTCCTGTGAATAGAGAGGGGAGCTGAGCAAAACAAAGTGCCCCTGAACCAGTTGTATCTGGTTCTGTCCTTGCCTACACTTTTAAAACAAAGGATTTGCTGATATAAATAGAGGGGCTGTGACCCCATGTAAATGTTCTTGTTCTTGGACTCTAATCTGCCGAGGGCATGCTGCTGCTGGGGCCCAGGGGAAGGCTTGCCTCCCTGGGCTCTGCCCTGCTCCTGGATGTCTGGAGGACTTCTTATTCTGGGACCCTTCTGTCTTACTTTGATTCCAGGACCCTAAAGAGACTTTGGGACTGCCCCAGCACCTTGTGAGTGCTGGCTTTATTTTTTAATGCACCTGGCTCTTTCTGCACTTTATTTTCTCCCTGCAGTGCTGAACTGCGCGCCGCTGCTGAGAGGGGATCCCCCAGCCTAGGGATACCCACCTCCTTGTGAGTTTTGCGGGTGCCCACCCCGCTTATTTGAGCCCTAGCGGGTGCTCACCCTGCATGCTAGCTTTATTTCTGCTCTCGAGGGAGCCTACCACTCATTTGCCACTGCTAAAATCACCGCGGCGGCCCGAGTCGCGGACAGGGCGGAAGTCAGGCAACTATGTGCCTGACGGCGGGTGGGACTTTCGGTTTTGAGAAGGAAGTCCCGCGCACGCCACCGCCGCCTCTTAAAGAGCCAGAGGAGCCCGTGTTGTTTCCCACGTTTGCCCCCATCATTTCTAGAGCCCGTGCGTGGCTCCAATGTTTTGCACAGTTGTTTCAAGGGCAATTGAGAGCCCATACCACATTTTTAACTCTCACAGCTGCCCAGCAAGTAGTGGGCAGCTGCACCGTTTAGGTCTTTATTTTAGGGGACATGCTGAATTCAAGAGTGAGACGCACTCCTTCACCCCCATCTTTTCCTACACAGCTGCGCAGCACTTAGTGCCAGCTGCTACGTTAAGGCCTGCGCAAAGTGCGCTCCCTTGACTGTTGCTGCATTGGCAGCAGCCCTGACTTTTGGACAGAGGGCAGTTGAGCCCCATTGGGATGGCCAGTTGGCCAGGGGGATTGTTAGGTTTATAGGGCGCTAGGCCCTACTGTGATTTTGGGTGCTAGGAAATGTGATTCATGTAGAATGATTTACGCACCCTGTGTTGATACCTCTAAATGTGTTTTATGATTATGAGGTTGGTTCGCATATTATGGTTCATGCTAGTGAGATTTATTTCCTAATGTAGTTATACTTAGGAGGTCAGGGTCTAATGCGTTTAGACTGGTGAGATGATGGCCTCATGTGTTTATGATGGTGAGGTTGGCGCAGAATGTAATTCGCGCCTGATGTGATACTGTGCATAATGTAGTTTATGTTACAGGCTGATGCTAAGTACAGTGGTTACCAGTAGTTACTAGTTGTGTCCTATGATTATGATATGTTCTGCATTTACTAAGTTCACTTTGTGATGGTTCTGACAGTGGTCCAGGTGGCCCTGTCATGTGTAAATAATCCCTTGTAAATATGACCTAGTGCCAGGTGGCACCATGTATAATATAAGCTTACTATTCTAATGTGTTATGATAATACAAAGGCTATTTTTGATATAACCGTGTGTGGAGTTCCTTTTGTAGTGTGCCTGGGATGTTGTTGCTGTGTGCTTGCGCAAATGCTTTACACATTGCCTCCGGGATAAGCCTGACTGCTCGTGCCAAGCTACCAAGGGGGTGAGCAGGGGTTATCTTTGGCGTGTAACTCCCCCTTGCCCTCACTAGAGGTTTTGATAGCAGGTGTAACACTTCAGGTTATGGCTGTCTCTGGTTCACCGATTAGGTTATTGTCTGATATCACTTTTCAGGAGGAATGGCATGGTACCATACCACTCTCTGTAACTGAGGTTAACCCTAAGGCTTTTGGGGAAACCGAAATTGACATGCTTGGTTATTTTAAACCTAAGTTGATGTGCCTAGGGCGTCATGTTTTCACCAAAGTATATGTTGCAGCTAGAGGCAGGAACATCGTTGGTTGGCAGGATCTAGCAAGAATGTGAATTTACCTTAAACCAGGTTCAAACTCTCCTGTTATCCTTGGTGAATTACCTCAAGGATATATAGCTGATGATACATTCAATATGGATACTATATCTGTTGTTAACAACTTTTCTTTTTCAGATACTTCTTCAGATATCAAGAAAATTGTCAACCAATTTCCAATGGTCCTCACCAATAAGATTGGCACTGTCCTGGGATTTGAGCACCAAATTAGGCTCATACCTGATGCCAAACCCGTTTAGCACAAAGTTCGACTTCTACCCCTTAGTGCTAGGGATGATATAAAAAAAAGTCCTGGATAACCTTTGCCCTGCGGGGTTCATTGTTCCATGTGACTCTTCTTCTTGGGTTTCCCCATTGTCGTTGTCCTAAACAAATCTGGGGAGGTGAGACTCTGTGCTGACTTGCTCTAGAAACATCATTGTAGATTGTCTGTCATCCCCTCCCCAGAATTTACAAAATTTTGGCTGGCCTTGGTGGGTCAAAGTATTTTTCCTTTATTGATCTACACTCTGCATATCATCAGATTCCCCTTAGTACTGAATCCCAGGAACTCACCCCTTTTGTGACCCCTTTTGGGGCATTCAAGTACCTCAGGCTACCAGTTAAGGCCTACCAGGATGATATCCTGGTTCATGCTAGCAGTCACGAGGAACACAACATCACCTTGCCCAATTTTCTCCCCAAGTTGAGCATAGCAGGAATGACTATCAGACATGGAAAATGTAAGTTTGGTGTCCAAGAACTGGATTATCTGGGGGGGACACTATCTACAGAAGGTATCAAGATGGTATCAAGCCCAAAATGTCATTAATTAAGGCTGTGCGTGATGCATCAGTACCCAAGGACAGGGATGCATTACGCTCTTTCCTTGGTTTGTCTGAGTACTATGCTCGTTTTGTGTATGGCTATGCTCAAATTGCTTAGAAAAGGTGCTAGATTCATATGGAATGATGAGCTACAAGATACCTTCGATCAGGTTAGAGTCATCATCGAGCGAGCTCCTGCACTACAACCTTTTCAGGATGAATGTAAATGTTTTTGGAACGTGGATGCTAGTTTGTCTGGTTTGGGTGCTGTACTTAGACAATAGATGGGAGGCAAGGAGCACACAATTGCTTTCGCTTTCAGAACATTACAACCCGCGGAAACACGCTACAGCAATAGCTTGCGTTTGGGCTATACATAAGTTTAGATCTTACATTTGGGGTCATGAGTTTGACGTATTTACTGATCACTAACCACTGGTGTACATTCTCAGTGGTACTGATTCCCATAAGGCCCCTGCGAGGCTGGTTGGTTAGCTTTCTACCTTACAAGAGTATCATTTTGTAATTAAGCATCTTCCTGGTGGTAGGAATTTTAGAGCGGACTGCTTATCACGCATGTCTCTTGAATGTGAAGAGAAGGACACAGAAATCTCTAAATGTGTGGTGGCAGCCATAGATCCTGTCAAGGAGTGTTCCCTCATTTCTGAGAATACCTGGAGAGAAGAATGCGCCAAGGACCACAACCTTAATAAAGTTAAAGAATTTATTATTAAGGGTTGGCCAGAAAGTAGGACACATTCTGGTGAAATGAGGACTTTTGCTTTTGTGTCCAATGAGTTGTCAATTGTTGATGAGATGGTTATGCGCCATGACTTGTTCATTCGCCAAAATGTTTACGCATAAATGTCATACAGACAGCTCATCAGGGTCACATTGGTATTTCTAAAACCTGTCAGCGCCTTATGGAATTTTATTGGTGGCCTTCTAAGGAATGCCAGGTCAAATCAACCATTGAGAGTTGTGCAGAGTGCCTTCTCTCCGACAAAAGATCGAAAACCATGCAAACTCCCTTACACCCGGTGCCGTTTCCTTGTGGCCCTTGGGATAAAGTTAGTCTGGATTTTTCTGGCCCTTATGAATTGTTACCCACTCACAACAAATTCTTAATCCAGATGGTAGACTACTTTTCAAAATGGATGTTCTATTGGTTTTGTGATGGTCCCGCCACTGATAATGTCATTACATTTTGGCGCACAGTTTCAAAGTGGAGGGACTTCCTAAAGCACTTGTCACAGACAATGGAACTCATTTTGTTTCCCAAATCATGTGCAAATTCTTAGAACATCATAATATCCAACACCTCAAAGTAGCCCTTTACTCATCCTCCTCCAATGGTTTAGTGTAGAGGGGTAACAGATTAATCAAGGAGGGTGTACAAACCGCAATTACATCAGGGTTAAATGTTATAGACTATTTGAAGGATAAGGTTTGGTCTTACAATGTCACTCTCCATTGTACCTACCAGTGGTGTTGCATCTTTCACCTTACTTAGAGGAAGGAACGTGCACTCTAACATATGCCCAATGTGGCTATCCAGTAAAGTTGATCGTAAATTGGAATCTTTGGATGTCATCAAAGCTAGGGTCAAAACCACTAAAGATGCCATGAAGCGTCATTTTGATTCTGACAAACAATTTAACAGTGAAGCGTTCAAACCTGGTGATTGGGTTTTAATTAAAAGCCCAATGAAAGGTGCTTGCTGATTTTCTTCACCCGTCCAGGTCAGTCAAGTGAGCAGAGGTTCAGCTCTTTTAGCAAATAGGGGATGGTGGAATAAGCGAAATTTGTTCCTTCTCACTAATGCTCAAGCTGACATCTTCATGAATCACCCTGCTTTAAATGCAGATTGTATGCAGTCTTGTAACTATTACAGGATACGTTAGCTTCCATTCCACCTGTTGTCTCCACTTTGCCCAGCTCTGTTCCTTCTTCCTCACAAGAGACATCCTCCCCTGTTACTTCTTAATGTAAAACGACAAATGAGTAAGGAAGTGTTCGCTTGAGAAAATTGCCTGACGAACTCAAGGATTATGTTCTGAACTAAACATTTTGCCTTTTGCTTTACACGTTGTGGCACAAACTCCTTATGTCTTCTCATCTTGCATTTTATTCATCCTTGTGTTGTAAACATAGCTGTTTATTTCCCTACTTCTTATTTATTGCTTCCGCTTGTTAAGAGGGGAAATGTTGTGATGTGTTACTGTATTTACTGTTCACGAGGCAGGCGCATGCTGCCTTCTCTTGTGAGCGCATGCAGCCTCCTTGTGGACAAACAAGTTGCGCCTTTACTTGAGTTCCACATTCTGTAGCTGTTCGTCAACTGTGACTTCCCCAGCAACGTCTAGTTGTGCTTGGGATCTGCAGCTGCCGGACTCCGTGGTCGTTGGTGCATTGATCTCCATGAATAAAACCTTCGTATTTAACCTGCTGCCTTTGGATGGTACTTTAACAGTAAGCTTTTCATCTTTTCCTTCTTTTAGGAGATTGATAATTTTCCTTTGTTCATTCGATAAATCTAAGATTTTTCTTTCCCCGGGCAGCCGATTATATAGAAAATATCACATTCCTAGACCTCGTTCACCAAGTCTCCAACATGCAGATAATATCACTTTCAAGGATTATAATTTATTAATGAATTTAATAAAACTGGATTATTTAAAAGAGTCTTAAAATAATTATTTGTCCTTGTTTCTGGCTGCCCCGCACCTTCCAAGCCCATCTTGAGTTTGGGGAAGGAAGACACTGAGTCACACAATTATATAGAGCCATGTCGGGGGATGGGCTGCATCCACCACCTCCATCTGATGCAGCTTGGGAAGAGGAACTTGGGACACACTTTGAGGAAGCTCAATGGACCAGAATATGTGTCCTGATGCAATCAGTCTCCAACAATGCCAGATTTAAGCTTGAGCATTTTCATTTTTTACCCCGCACCTATGTGACACCTATTGTGCTCTGCAGATAGACCCAACAAAATCACAACACTGTCTCCGATGTGGTCACCAGAGGGCCTCCTTCCAGCAAATCGCCAGGCACTGCCCAATGGTTAACACCTTCTGGATGGAGGTGGTCTGCACAGTGGAAACCGTGGTGACGATCTCCCTACAGGGGGAACCCCATACTTGTTGCATGTTTTGGTGATGGTTTTGGTGATGGCTTTTCTGAAATTAGCACCTTTTCGGTATAGTGGTGCATGGGTCTTCTTGCTCCATTTTTTCTAAATATTTTATTAACGTTAATAATGATGTGAATATTTATATTTGTTTGTACCCACAGACTTTTGTTCTATATATTGTCTGATGCACTATACATAATTGGGTTGAGTACATAAGTTACAGATGATTTATGACCACTGATCAAAATGTGAATCCAGCGCCCTGATGAAGGATGGTTTAAGTACATGGTATTTCCGAAACGCGCGTTGGCACATTTCTTCTGTGTTTATACATTGTGACGTATTTTTTCATCTTTGGATATTGGATGTCATTGTGTATGGTTTTTTTAAAAGTCTAGTGTATAATTGCATTGTGTTTTTTGTGGATTCACTACATGTTTGTTTGTTACTATGGGGACATGTACAGCTTATGTATGATTTTTTACCATGTCCATGGGGCTCTTTCTCATTTGATGTGCTATATTTATGATGTATTTATGTATGCGTATCAATAATGTTTGATCATGTACATGTGATATTAAAAAAGAAAAAATCTATTTTTATATAATAAATGATTAAAATCATTAGTCTGTGGGGCATGTTATTCTGGATGATTACCTGATTTTGAAGTTATTAGTGGGGGAAGTGTTTTCGTTGTATATTATTGTGTTTTCCCTGTTTTTTTTCCCCTCCCAAAGTACTATTTTCAGGGACCCTCTCATGTGTTCTTTTGAGCCCCATACTTAGGGCATGTCCGTCGCAAAAAAGGCCAAAAAATGGCATTCAAATTTTTACAGCTACTACTAGTCCTGGTCAAAAAGTGAGTTGCAATCACATGGTTGAGCAGGGTGGGTCCCGACTTGGAGCTTTGAAGGAGGGATGTTACAGAATGGGCCCTAGAAGAGGAACTGAGATTGAAGTAGTGCCACCAGGATGAAAAGCTAGCAGACAACCTTGCTGTTTGGGGTGCTTTGCTGCTTGATTTCCTTAATTTACTGCACTCACGTGAGTCCTCTGATGCTTACAGTAAAGGGTCCTTTGCTCTATAAAGTGTTTAGTTACCCACATATTGGGTGCATTTGCTGAACTCAACTGCTACCATGGAATACCTTTGTATTTTGTAATCCTAATTCTTTTGTTTCTTTGGATCTGTTGCCCAGTGCTAATGTGTTTGATGGCAAATGTTTGATGTAATCCATTCATGGTTTGTTGAAACAGATAGAAATGACTAATGAAAAAAATATTGTGAAATTCTTAATTTTACCAGGGGGTCTTCTTGTGACAGAGACTTCTTATCCCCAGGCTTCATCATGTCCAGCTCAAATTTATCAACTGAAATTAGTCTCCGGTCTGTTTTATTTTTTATAAAAAATGTTATGCTTCCATTAGAGTTTCATTATTAGATGTATTCCAGTGCACCCTACCATTGGATGCGCGGAAGTGTACATTCTCACCCTTCATATTCCAGGGTAAGAACTACAATGGCCTGAAAATAGCTCTGTGGCAGCTTGCTGCAAGGTCAAACTCAGGGGTTTCAGAATGCAAGAACATAAAGTAGGAAGGTAATTTGGCCAATTGGCTCCTGCCATGTAGCATTCTGCATTTTAATTGACCCAAGTATCATAGAGCTTAAGCACTAGGAGTTCTGGCTTATGTCACAAGGCCTGCCTGCACTTAAATGCATATGTCACAAATGAGTTCATAATGACTTAGTTCCAAGTTGTGCTGTCCTTTCTGGCTCTCATTAGCCATCTCAGTATTGCAGTGCTTGCTGACATGCCACTCCCTTTTCCAGCATTCAGCACTGCTTAGGGAAATGTGGCACAGGAAAGGTAAAACAGCTGTAACATTTGAAAAATGATAGGCAAACTTCTACAGCTGCTTCATGTAACCTTCTTTGAAAGTTCAACACCACCATCAACAAAGGAATTTTCTGAGGATCCGCCCGCTACTGCTGCTTATTCCCCCTATGGACTTCTCCTTTTCTTTCAGTATAAAATATTCATAATCAGCATTATGTTCTTCATCTTGCTCCTGACTAATTGGCTTCTAAAACAGGAGACCCCAGAAATTGAAGTGCAGGTAAGTGGCTGGAACATCGACTATATTGAGGGTTGTCTCAAAATATCACCATAACAAGTGTTGTTGTAGGTAGTAGTGGTCTACCTCGAGTGCTTTCATCCCAAGGTAGTCGATTTTCCTATTTGGGCGGAAGCATAAAATTCCACCAGCATCATTCATTCTGAGTAATGTAGAAAAAGTGCATGCATGTTTTTCTGTAAAAAAAATTAAAAAAATCTTTATTGCATTTTTACTCTTAAACTTTCTGTAAATACATCATACTTGATCCAAAATGGATACCACCATTTCAAGAAAATAAACTGCGACATTGCTTACATAACCAGTTTGGACTCCGATGTGACTATACCCAATAATTAGATTATTTGTACTTGGGTTAATTAAAATATCCCTCAATTCAAACATTCATTTACTCTGCATTCCAGATCTTCCTACGCAGCCAAGTTGTAGGTTATAGCAAGTGCATCCAGAAACTATACAACACATCAGATCAGTCTAGTCACATGCCCACTCATGGATGCATCTAATCAATTTGTCCTCTTTGTCCTGTGCTGTAGGTCTGTCTAGCAACTTCTGTTGTCTATTATTGCAGTCATCTCGGCGTCTGCCCATTTATGTACATCCTTCAACCAGTCCAACAATGCAGGAGCCAATACAGCCTTTTAACTCATCGCAAACCTGCGCTTTGCCAATATTTAGGCCAGATCTATAAATTTACACTGTTTGCTGTTCTGATTCCGTGTTATCTTCACCATCAGACACAACACCATGCACCATGCCCGTCAGTTCTGTAAGTGTTTTTACCACTGTTTCCAGAAGCGTGCTAACAACACCATACTCCCACACCATATGAAAAAAGTCTGCTCCCAAGGAGTGACACCGTGGGCAAGTATCTATCACACTCAGCAAAATCCTTCCCAACCTGGCCGAACCAAATCAGGTGTAAATAATTTACTTGCGTTTATGTGAACCACTGATTTTGCATAATGTATTTAGGGGGAGATTTACAATATCTCCACGCAACGCAGCGCAGCCCTCCACGAGGCTGCACTGCGTTGCGCGACTGGGAGGGAGCAGGACAGTGCCATATCTTCAAAGATATGGCTCTCTCCTTTCCCTTGCGCCGGCGCTGGTTTCAACTGCTGTGCGCCATGCACACACTTTAGCACCGTAGCGCTAGGGTGTGTGCATGAGTATAGCATAAGTTTTGTACATGAAGGGTACCCTTCCTGTACAAAATACTATTCCAGGCATGATGCAAAGCTTTTCCCACTCTGCATACGTGCTGCACAGTGCAGCACGCATGCAAATTCAGAAAGGGAAGGAAAAATGAAAGTTGTCTCCTTCCTTGCACCTAATTGAAGTTTTAGTAGATTGGGCTTAGCGTGAGAAACCTTGGGTGGTTGCATGGGAACACCCATGCACCACCCTTGGTACGCCCCCATGGCGCAAAGTAATGGGAATTGCGCTGCTTTGCATTACTTTTAAGTTATTTCTGCAAAGCTATTTAGGAAAAAAAGATTTTGCGACATTTTGCACCACTTTTGTGATGCAAACACGGTGCAAAATCTTAGTAAATCTCCCTCTTAGTATATTCCAGTATACTCATGGAGACTGATTCACAAAGAGCCTCCGAACTGGGAGAATTCTCATTGCGGAGATTCTGACCGAGTGCAGAGACAGCCCCAAGACTGTGGGGCCTCCGCCACCAATGTGGAGGCCCTTTCTGAATCACCTCCTTTATCTGATATTGCCTCCCTAAGGTTACTTTCCTATTGTAGTTGGATTTTAATTATGTCTGCACAAAGGGCCGGTGTAACTGCTGCGTACAGTGCAAAACCAACTTTTTGTCCTCCCCATGCATCAGCAACAACTTTAGTGTGTCATTTTATTGCAATTCAAGACTCTTGCTTCCAAAATGCTCTTGCTCTCACGGTCAGCGCTTTACACTGGAGAAACTGTCCTGTAAGTAATTCTGTGTAAGTATGTAACTCTTTGAAGGAAACCAACTTGCCTTCTCTATATAAATCTACAACTGTCTCTAATCCTGCCTCAGTGCACAACCTACCATCAAATTGTACGCGTCTGGGTTGGATATCTGGAAGAGTGTGCAGGGATAGCTCCTGGGAACAAGGCACTTGCACTCCCATGTATGGCACATATCGCTTCCAACTGTCATTAATCACGAGTAAGGTCCCATGGTGTTGTGAAGGCATCGTAACCCTGTCCCACAATTGGTCTACTGGAGTATAGCGCCTAAGCATTGTTTAATCTCTACATTCTCTGCATTTCCGCTCACCCTATCCAGTGCATGAGCCATTGCAACAGTGCTGCCATTTAATAGCCTTCATAATTGGATGACCGTATTGCTCCTGAGTCTAAAGGACGAACAGCTTTTCCCAATGCCAATCGGCGTCTCCCTCCACTCCATATGAGTGACCCCAGCAGTGTGTGCCATTTCCTAAAGAATCCCACAGGGATCCGCACTTGAAGGGGTGCCAAATAATAGATCAGTTGCAGTGGCGAGTGATATCTTTCCCATAGGATAGATATGCAGAGTGTCCCAAAAAGAGAACGAGTGCCTCACCGAGGCCATCACCCTTCTGCAGTTCTCCGTAAACAATTTATCACTATCTCGTTACACTTGGACTCCTAAATACCTAAAAGAATCAGATTTTTACTTTAGCGTGTTGTCTAAATGGTCCCAGTCCTCCCCAGCGACCCCTTGCACCAGGGGAAAAACAAATGACTTTCCTTAGTAAAACTTTTTAAAGCTATATACGTGAGCGAATTTGAATAACTCTTGGACTACTTCAGGCATATGTCGGATTGGGTTCCTATGAAACAACAGATGACGAAATGATCACTCCCTGATAGCTGTATAACCCACTCTCCTGCCTTAGTGTAATAAGCAGCCAAGAATCACGGTAAGCTTAAGTAGGTTTATTCAGTTCATAGAAACACTCCACCCGTAGCATGAGCGCCCACTCACATAGACGTCCAGACGGCAACTGACTTGATACCATCGGAACGCCCGTGAGTCGAACGCCATGCCCCGAGCTATATTCAAAAGAATACCAACACTTTACAATCATCACCTAGTGGCATCGCGTGCCTAACACTCTACCCGGCGCGCGATACCAAATACCCCATACTACACTTAGTCTGTAGCTTCACAGCCAAAGGTTCCTTGGCCATTGCAAACAGTACAGGGGACAGAGGGTATCGTTGTCTGGTGCCTCTAGATATAGTGCACTGCTCAGAAACCACCCATTCCAGGTTGCGCCGTCATCACCAGCAAGGTGTACAATAAACGTATCTAATGCAGTATGCTGCCCCACATTCCAATACATGTCACGATGCAAACAGATACATCCACATCAGTGTATCAAAGACTTCTCTATGTCTAAGGATGCCACCACTGCATTTCTCTCTTCACAAGACCATGTCCTTGCATGTATGTTTTTCTGTGGACACATTTGATTGGTATGCCCCTGTGGGAGCCGAACCCCAGTAATTCTGTGAACCCCAATATCTTATGCACCCCAATTTTACATTGGACAGGTCAGCTCCGGGATCTCTCATTGATCTATTGGCAAGAGAATACCCTCCTCATCAGTGACTCAATAAGTTAGAAGAAAAAAATTCAAAATACAGAATGAGACTTTTTAATAACTACACTCTAGATCCAAAAGTTATCTTTCTTGGAGTTTCTTCATCTTTTTCTTTTTTAACAACAGTCTTTCTCACTTGGTCTTCTTCAAGACTTTGACTTGATCCCAATCCTCTAAATTGAACTTGAGCTTGCACTTAGATTAATCTCATCATTGAATACCTTTTCTTTTGAAAGGGCTCTTTTGTACTTTAATTTTCATTTGCAACTTGTCACTGCTTTGATCTGAGACTATTTCTTCTTGTTGCCACTTGTGCTTTGCTCTTTTGCACCATAAACAGCTCTTCACTCTGATCGCTCTGCAACTGAACTTTCACTCACCTGAAACTTTTGCTCTTATTTTTTCACTTTATCTTCACCGGTTTCAGAAAAATCTCCACCCCCCCCTTTGGATTTACGCAGCAAACTTGGTCTTGAGTAATAGCCAAGGTGCGCAAGGGTAATAGTCCAGGGGGTCCATGCCAGCTGGGATAGGGATAAATTGTATGTTCAAAACGGACCAACCTTTTAGTGCATTCTACCCCTCAAATCCGCAGTCCAATCACAATAAAAAATTGGAAAACGTGTTAGTCCCTTATATTACAGGTCTCCAAAATTTCTAATTCAAATTGAACATTAAAGTCCAAAAGTCATCATTTTCTTGTATAATATTACTTTGTTGATCACGTGGTCCTTGATGGTCTTGAAATTAAAAGTTTCCACAATGTTATCAACAATTCCCAGCCAACTTTTTTCCCCCCATGTGGCGTGTACACCTGGAACTTTTTCAAGGCATGGACTTTGTTGGTCTCATAATCAGAAACCCTCTTTGCCTTGAAAAAGCCCCAGACGTACGTGGGAATTTGAATTTAAAATGTTGATGGCCTATAATACAAGGGACTAACCTATTTTCCAATTATTAATCTTGGTTATGACTTGGAGCTTGATTTTGTTTAGTCTGTGTACTATGATCATCTACCTCATTCACCTCTTAAGCTACTCTTACTCTCTTTGTGTGAACAGCATGGATTCACTGAGGCACACCTGCACACGTGACAGTGCTATTTGTTGTCAAAAATACTTGAAAAGGACCTCTGCAGCTTTCATTGAGACAGTCTTAACAAACATGTTTGCGTATTACCACTCAATCTCTCACATTTGGTCCATAGTAGGGTGTATCTTTGTTATCTTCTGTTGACACATTCATCTGATGAAAGACAAATTCACCATATCAACCAGACCTTTGCAATAATAAAGCAGAATGATGTCATCAGTTATCGAAACTAGAGCTGCTTAAGGTACATATGTAAGGCTCATTGCTCTACCCATTACTACTTCATAAGGAAGACAAGCCTGTCTTCCTGTCAGGAGTACTTCTCATATTCATCAAAACAAGAGGGGAAGAAAATAGGGCCACTTCAGACCAATTGAAGCACAGACTTTTGAGGATTGTGGTCGATAACTCTAATGAAATCTCTGCTTGATCTCAAAAGTTGTGCACATTATCTGGAACAATTAATTCTGGGCATAATGATCAGCCTCATCAGAAGTAGGGAGGCCAAATCTTGGAATCAACTCCCTCAACAACAATTTGGCAACGGTAAGGCAATCTGCTCTGCCTGTGAGAAATGTTTCAATCCATTTGGAGAACAGGCAGACAATACTAAGAGATATTTCAAGCCGTTACATTGTGGCATCTTAATAAAGTCTGCCTGCAATCTTATAAATGGGCCTTATGATTTTCCAATGTAATTTATGACTGTAACGGTTTCCTGTTGTAATTTGCTTGTGCTTGTTAGTATCTTCATATGGAATCTGACGTACGTCAGATTCCACAGCGCTTTGTAATTGACTGGAGATTTCATTCTGTTCAGTTGACCGCTGGCCAGGATGGGATCGGGTTGTTACCAACGGCGCTGAATAAAGGCCTAACTTCAAGGAACTTGCCGTGTCTTGGTCTTTACTACATTTTGGCGACAATCTGACCAGTCGTCACTGTTGGTGTTACAACACGCAGCGCACCGGTGGAGACTTCTGGGAGATGTTTGAGCCTGCCTCATCCAGCTGTGTATGCCCTCCATTCCTTCGTTTCCAGTGTTGTATCTCGAGGAGAGTTCGCAGTTACCCTGCCGCCTGAGCAGGAGCCCCTGGAGCAGGCGGGGTTCGGCCGGAACACCTAGCCCAGCTATTGGTTGCTCTGTGTGAAGCAGAGGTTAGCTGTCCAGCTAACGTACATGTAGGCGCCTCCATCTTGAGTAGAGGAAGGAGTACACGCCGAACGTCTGCTTCCTTAGACTCTGTGTGAACCAGCGGTAGGGGGTTCAGCTGGTGTACATGTGCGTACCTCCATCTTGAGAGGAGGAACCTGTACACGCCAAGCATCTGTTTCCTGGGAGCGGAGAACCTGGTCTGGAACGGACGGACCGCATTTGACATTTCCACGGTTGGCGCTGGAGACAAAGTGACAAGCAGCACGGTGACATGCACACCCTTTGTGTGTCAACCCTATTTCGGTGACACACATACCTTTATCTGCCTAATCTTATCCACACACCACGTTATTTACATATTACTGGTGTTCTTTCCTTCAGTGACACGCACACTTTATGCCTGCCATTTTCCTAACTGTGACGCGCACACCTGCTGTGTGCCATCTCATGTGATACACATACCAATTACTGCATGTGGGTGCAGTGTTCTTCATTTAATTTCACATCTTTTGATAATTGTTACTGGCCTGTGGACATGGGTGAAGCTTTTGAGAGTTCACTTAGTGCAGCTTCATCGAGTATCACCATGATCCACGTGTCTGTAGCACCCCCACCCTACTTTTTAGCTCAGCCAGGCTCTCCTCCAGTTCCATGGGAGGGTTGGATTATAATGTCGACAATTACATTGAAGCATTGGATGGCCAAGACTTTTGTCTATCCAAGAAAAAGGCGTTACTATTGAGTGTTTTGGGCAGTGAGGGTGTTTTGGTTTGTCCCTGAGGTCACAGAGCATAATGGCCAACTTGTAGCAGATGTTTTTGAAGAAGCCAAATGCAGGTTAAGTGTCAGATTTGCTCAAGAAGAGAACTTAGTTTTGACACGTTATAAATGTTATACACAACCTCAGAGGGTGGATGAATCGATTGATGAGTTTGTCGCAAGATTGCGTGAGCGTTCTATAAAATGCAAGTTTGGTAGTATGACCAATGAATTAATAAGAGATCAGTTTATTGTCCATAGTAATGTCAAAAAAATTCAGCAGCTCTTCTGGGCAGCAAAAAAAACACTTTGAGAGAGGCCATAGATATGGCTAAAGTTTTGGAGCAATCTGCATCTTTTATGCAATAGTTGGAGAAAAAGAAGCAAGAGGGAGATGTTTATGAAGTAAATGTAAGTGTTGTTAACAAGTTGGATTCCCTGCCACGCCTAAGTACAGCAACAGATTTAATAGGTATAGTGGGTTTAATAAACAAAGTACCAGGGTATGCAATCGGTGTGGCACTACTAATCATTCTTCGGAGTCAAGATTTTGTTTTGCTAACAGTAAGGAATGCAGAAAATGTGGTCACTTGGGACACTTTGCATAGATGTGCAAGTTGGGCAACCGCAACAAAGTGTCCTTGGTTTCTGATGGGAGTGAGTGTAATGTGGAGTCTTGCGACAGAATCCTTATGGTGGGTGATGTATAGGAAGTTGGTCATAAAGGAGAAGATGTTCAAAGGAGAATTAGACCCAAAGTATTGTTTACCTTAAATGGTTGTGAGGTAGAACTGATGGTTAACACAGGGCCGATGTACACAATTATACCAAAGTCAGTCTTTTAACACTGGTGGGTGCTAGATAGCTTGAAACCCAAAGATATCTCCCCCGTGGGTTTTCAAGGGTTGTCTGTTAACATTCTGGGATTTATGGCGGCCAAGATTGAGTTTGAGGGACTATTCACTGAGGGTGAAGTGTATATTGCTGAGAGTGGGCCACCAATTCATGGATGGCTTCATCAATATGATTTGCACATCATTGTTAATCCAAGGGCACCTTCACAAGTTATGGTTGTTGATCAGGAGTCTATTGAAGACATTCTGTGTGCAAATGGTAACGTTTTCAAAGAAGACTTAGGTATGTTGAAGGGTTATGCACACACAATTGTTTTAAAAGAAGGAGCCGTCCCTGTCCAACATAAGCTTACGAGGGACCCTGTGATGGTGTGTGATGGAGTGAAGGGATTGTTCCAAGATATGTTGCAGCAAGGTGTTATAGAACTTGTGGAGGCATCCAGCTGGATCTCTTCCGTGGTCATCACATGCAAGTCTGATGGGTGGCTCAGATTCTGCGTGGACTTGAGATCACTTAATGAGAACATTGCGGCAGATACTTACCCTCTGCCAAACATTAATGAGTTGGTGTTGTTACTCAAGGGAGGAAGGTACTTTTCCAAGTTGGAATTGAAGAGCGCCTATCATCAGATAAAACTCCACCAAGATTCTAAAGCAGTTTATCACACTGGAGGGTACATACCAATTTACTAGAATGCCCTTTGGACTCTCATCCGCGGCTAGTGTTTTCCAAAGAATGATCTCTGATATTTTTAAAGGGTTGGAAAATATCATCTACTTTCAGGACGACATCCTTATTTTTGGAAAGTCGATTCAAGAACACAATGCTATGTTAAAACTTGCTTTACAGAGAATTGCTGAAGTGGGGCTTAATTTGAGGACGGAGAAGTGTTGCTTCTTGAAAGAACAAATTGAATATCTGGGCTATACTTGGTCTGCTGGTGGTGTTAGTCCCAAAAAAGACTTGTTGGAAGCCGTGGGCTAGGTTCCTTCCCCTAAAGACAAGGACCAGCTTAGGTCTTTCATGGGCCTCATCGAATATTATTCAAAGTTTGTTTGCAATTTCTCAGACAAAACAGAGTCTTTGAGGATTCTCTTAAAGAATGGCAAGAGTTTCGAGTAGTCAAGTGTGCAAGAGGAATGTTTAATCCTGCATTAAGAAAGAGATTTGTGATGCTGGTATTTTGGCACGTTTCAATATTAAACTCAAGTCTGTGTTGACTGTGGATGCAAGTGCTACAGGTCTGGGCAGCATACTTTCCCAAAAACATAAGGATGGTGAGAGAACTGTGGCCTTTGCATCTCACACCCTAACGAATACTGAAAGGAACTATTCAGTAATTGAAAAGGAGGCTTTGGCTGCTGCATGGAGGGTCGAGTACTTTCGCACATATTTGTGGGGCACTCAATTTACCTTGAAATCTGACCACAAGCCTCTGATCAAAATCCTTCTCCCTGGTGGCTCTAGTAAAGGAGAGCACATTCAGGGATGGAAGAATGTTCAGGCGGATTGCCTGTCTCAGTTACCTTTGCAGTGGCAAGTGGTACGAGGTCCTGCTGTGGAGGTTCATGAGGATGAGGGGGCAGTTGCTTCTGTGTAGGATGTGGTGTCAGAGTGGGCAGGTGCCTTCTCTAAAGAAGAATGGGGTCAAGCCATGGGTGCGGATCTCACACTTTTTTTTTTTAAACCTTTATTACAAATTTCAATAGATATACAGGTATGGGCCTACAACCTCCGGGCCTGCCGCTAGAAAACAATAAGGTCATAAACATATAGGTATAAACACAAGCAGCAAGCAGTGTAGGTCCCAAGGATCCGAAATATCATTTGCGGCTATAGGCCTTGACATCCCACATGACGGTTTCATTTTAAATGAAAAAAGAAACAAACCCCACAAGGCGGCAAAAGTCCAGGTGACATTATGCGCTCCCCTCGGGAGGGGCCTACCAAACTACAATGGAAGGAGGGGGGGGAAGGGCAGGGGGCAGAGACAAAGTTATCCCGATAACACAGAATCATGGAGATGCGCAGACTAGGGAGACAGGGCCTCAGCAGAGTCACGCGTTAGGGGCGGGGCGCAAATCCCACCACGATAGGAGTTCCAGGGGCCCCACACCTTTACCCATTTCCCAGGCTTGCCTCTCGCCACATACACAGTCTTTTCTCGGAACATACACCAATCCATATTTTCCTTCCACACCGAGATCGTGGGTGACCTCTGGGAGCCCCACAATTGTGCTATGTCACGCTTGGCCACCATATATCCCAATGTCACCCACCACGTTTGCGCCACCGTGTAATCAGTCGGCTCCCAAACATTCAACAAACACCTCCTCGCCTCGGGGAACAACGCGACATGCGTGACCGCCTGCAATACTGCATGCACGCCACGCCAGAACCGAGTCACCTCCGGACATTCCCACAAAACATGGAGGAAGGTCCCAATCATACCACACCCACGCTTACACATCCCATCCACCGCATATCCCATACGCATCAGGCCAGGACCCGTAACATACACCCTGTGGAGTATCTTGAGCTGGACGAACCGAAGGCGGGCCGGTATGGCCACCTCTTTCGGGGAGGCCACCGCAGACACCCAATCCTCGTCATCCAGCTCCAATCCATCAGCGACCCATGCCTCACGAAGGGCGGCCAGCAGCCCCGAGCGATCATTGACGAGCTTTTTGTAGATTAATGAAATAGTGCTATCCCGCACATACCCATCTAGTACTCTATCTTCCAATGGGGAGCACTCCGGGATGGACGCGACCTCCGGGAATACGGAGAGCAACGCATGACGAACCTGCGCATACCAAAAGTACTCCCTGTCATGCAATTGGTACTCCGCTTTCAGCACATCGAACGTTTTAAATCCCCCCTTCGTCCAGAGATCCCCTACCCTGCTAATGCCGATCGTGTCCCACTTCTCAAAGCCTTTCGTCGTCCACAAACAACCCAATCGCTCAGAAGCATACAATGGCGTCGCCCGGGTCAGCCGATCCTTACACCCCATCGCCGAGTTCGCCGCGTGCCACACACGTACCGCGACCCGTGTCGGACCCGTCAACCGCGCGTCGAGCGATCTGGAGTAGAGCGCCCTATTGTAGTCGCCACCCGGCAACAACAATTTGTCCATCTCAAAAGCCGGATTAAGGGCAGGCCCATAAAGCCCGTGATTTATCGCTGCCAGCTGGGAAGCCCAATAATAACGTTTGATATCGGGGAGGGCGACCCCCCCGTCGTTCCACGGGAGCGTCAGCTTCGCGAGGGCGATCCGCGGCCTCCCCTCCCAGAACAGTTGGCGCTGCAGACCCTCCACCTCCCTAAAATAGCTAGCCGGCACGACATCCATTGTGTTTTGTAAGGCGTATAAAAACCGCGGCAATTACATCATCTTAAACAGCGCCGCCCGGCCAAGCGGCGAGAGCGGCAAGCGCCGCCAACACGCCACATCTGCCTTCAAACGTTGGAGAGGGGGGAGTAAATTCTGTGTGTATCGGGCCGCTGAGTCCAGAGTAATAAAAATTCCCAGATACTTGAATCCCTGGTGAGCGACCTGGATAGGGCAACCCCGCGGGAGGATAGGAGCCTCTCCAAAAAGAACATAAACACAGGACTTAGCCCAGTTGATGACTAGGCCGGAGTTACGGCCAAAGGAGGACAATACATCCACCAACACAATCAACGATTCACGCGGGGAAGCGAGATACAAAAGAATATCGTCCGCATAGAGAGAGACTCGGTCCTCATACTCTGGGGTCCATCGGAGACCACGAATCGATGGGTGCCACCGCAGCCACTCCGCCAGGGGCTCCAAAGCGAGCGCAAAGAGGAGAGGCGACAGCGGACAACCCTGACGCGTGCCCCTGCCCAACTCGAAGGGAGCCGACACTCTACCATTCACCACCACCTGCGCCAGCGGTCTAGAATACAGCAATTTCACCCAACCGATGAATCCCGGGCCAAACCCAAACTTCTCCAGCGTCGCCCAAATATATGGCCACTCAAGCGTATCAAACGCCATAGTGGTGTCCAGGGACGCCAAAATGGCCGGCTCACGTATAAACGGAACCCTCGCGAGCACCCCATGCAGACGCCGTAGGTTAAGCGCGGTGTTGCGATGAGGAATAAAACCGGACTGATCCTGATGGATCAGATCGCACACCACGCCAACCAGTCGATTAGCCAGCACCTTAGCAAGGATTTTCGGTTCCGCATTCAAAAGCGAAATGGGCCTGTAGGACGTGACTCGATCCCGCGGCCTCCCCTCCTTATGAATAACCACGATGGTGGCGAGACGCTGGTCCAGCGGGAGAGAACCCGCCGCCCGAGCCGCGAGAAACATATCACGAAGATGAGGCGCTAAGGTATCCGGCCGCAACTTGTACAATTCAATGGGAAGGCCATTAGGACCCATGGCCTTGCCAGAAGCGACTGAGCGTATGGCCAGGGCTATCTCCTCAGACGTCGGAGTCGCGTCCATCAACAATTTATCCTCCTCCAAAAGGGAAGGCAACCCAATATCTTTAAGCAGGACGCGGGAATCCTCTTCTGGGCGAGAAGAGACCGGGGAGTACACCCCGCGGAAATACTCTGCAAAGCAATCAACAATTTCCTCGGGATCAGTAACACACACACCATCCACTCTCTCAACCAGCGGCACAACTCGACTCGCTCTCTCCTTTTTATCCAGCCACGCAATCAGTTTTCCAGCCTTATCCCCCATATCATACAGTCGCCCCTGTTGCTCCCTACTCATGCCCTTGGCCGCTTCAGTGACCAGGGCCTTGTAGTCTGCTTGTTTGAGTCTGAGAGCATGCAATTTGTCCTCCGTGACACCACGATCCAGGTCACCCTCCAACTCAGTAATTTCAGACTCAATACAAGTCACCTCCTCCCGCTCGCGCCTCTTGGAATGGGAAATGAGGGACAGGGCTTCCCCCCCGGAGTACCGTCTTGAACGCCTCCCAAAGAGAAACAGCAGACGAGACCGATCCCACATTATCTTCAAAATATTGCTCAAGGGATTTAATCAAATCTGCACGAATTGTGGGATTACGCAGGTACCAGGAGTTGATCGGGACCACCCTCCCCTCCACCCCCAGGACAATGTCGAAGTGTAACAGAAGCGGGGAGTGGTCTGAAATACCCCGGGCCAGATGTCGCACCTCCCCGATCCTCCCCGACTGGGCCGCTGGCATAAGAACATAATCAAGTCGTGAAAGACTACCATGGGCCCCGGAGTGGAACGTGTACTGTGTCTGTGCAGGGTGTTTTAGCCGCCAACAATCCACCAATCCCAGGGTGTCCAAGAGTCCAGACAACCAAGTTTGGGCCCGGGGGAGATCTCTGGGGGGGTATCGATCCTCGGCTCCGGAAACCACAGCATTAAAGTCCCCTCCAACCACTAGAATCCCCTCTGGTAGCCCAAGAAGAAGGCGCCCCAAGTCGGCAAAAGTAGTAGTCTGCAAACCCGGCGGGACATAAATAGAAACCAAAACAATCACTTTACCCTCCCATCTGCCCACCAGTGCAGTGTAGCGACCCCTGTCATCATGGATCACCTCGTCAACCTCCAGCGGGAGCGAGGTTTTAACCATTATGCCCACACCCCTCGAACCAGAGGTGAAGCCCGAATGAGCCAGAAGGCGATAGCCCCGCCTATTCATAGCACGGAAGGAATTACCAATGAGGTGTGTTTCCTGCAGAAACACGATATCGGGTGAGATCCGTTTTAAAAACTGCAGGACCACCCCCCGTTTTATCCTGTCCCCCAGTCCGTTAACATTCCAGGAAAGAAGTCTCAGTCCTCTACCCCCCATCACAACCAGCTCCAATCACCACCCTCCCAGAGAGCACTTCAAGTATGAAACAACAATAATCCTGCCTTGTGGTACGAACAAACAATACCCAACCCCAACCCAACATTCCAAACAAAACTCCCCCCACCCTGCACCCCTGCATGAGCCCAGACAGCCCCCCCAACTTGCAGTGTGCCTGTCGCCCTTGCATGAACTAAACTACAAAAAGACCCCCTGGAGGAGGAAAGAGAACCCCCTCAAGACACACCACTACCTCCAAGCGAGGGAGGACAAAACACGACAGTCAAGGAACCCTGAGCCCAACAAAGAAGTGACATCATCAGAAAGTAGCCCCAGTGTCAATACATTAGGCCCGGTCCGGTGGGCACTCCCCACTCGCGGCCCCCAGTCCCTCTCGATCATGTCCCCTAGTGTCCAACCAATCCCCCGCCGCCTCCGGACGGTCAAAGAAACGAGAACGACCCTCGGATTCCACCCGCAGCCTGGCCGGGAAAAGCATGGCGTACTTCAAGTTCATGTCTCTGAGCCGCCGTTTGACGCCCATGAAACCCAGCCTCTGCTTCTGGACCGCTTGCGCGAAGTCAGGATAGAAGTTCACCTCAACGTTCTCTAGCTTAAGCGGCCCCTGCACTCTAGAGGCTTGTAACATCGCATCCCTATCCCGAAAATTGAAGATACGTGCAATAAGAGGCCGCGGAGGAGCTCCAACCTTCGGCTTGCCACCAGGAACTCTATGGGCCCTCTCCACAGCGAAGAATTTACTCAATCCCCGAGGCATCAGACGATTGGAAATCAAGTCCTCCACAAAGAGATCCGCAGCCGAATCCTCCAATCCCTCAGGCACTCCGATAATGCGAATGTTGTTCCTCCGGGCCCTAGTCTCGGAATCCTCCAGTCGCCAATCCGTGAGAGCACTGGCCTGCCGGAGCCGACGTACCTCCGTTTGGAGGGCAGCCACCTCAGTCGTGAGGCCCGACGCGGTGTGGGCCAAAGAGTCAACCCTATCATTTGTCTTGGAAAGATCAGCCCTAACAAGGTTGACATCGATGAGAACCGCGTCAAGTTTGTGCGCCAGGGTGTCAAACTGTTGACCCACCGAGGTCTTCATCTCCGCTATGGCGCCCATGATATCCTGCAAGGTCGGGTCCTTTGGCAAATCCGGGGCATCCGTGGGCCGCTCCGGAGACTTATGCGACCCGCCGGGAGAACCTTTCGGCAGGGTGTAGCGATCCATAACGTTGGCCTGGGTAGAGGCACCACGCCGGGCCGATTTGGCCTTCAGCCTCTCTCCATCCTGCTTCGTCGCCATCGCCCTGTAATCCGTGCACCCACGAGTCCAGCGACTGGGGGCGAACAATCGAGGCCGAAGACCCCAAAGGTCGCCTCAGGAAGGCGGAACGGGTCCCCTCAGAGTAGGCAGGGTCCCCCAGTGAGCCAACCACCACACTCCGCGAAAGAGCCGAGATCCCACTTGTGATGATGGCGAGAGGGCTCAAAAGCGAAAGTGAAAGTGAGGGGTGCGCGCCCCGCCAGGCTCGTCCCGCCGTTGTTATTCACTTAACCACTGGATCGCCCCTCAACTCAAGTCCGGGGTCAGAGGAGAAGCAGGCCGCAAACTTCAAGCGAAGCCCATCACGGCACCCGGGGTCCGATTCGAAAACGGAAAACGGGCACCACCTCGGCTCAGGTTCACAAACAAAGTCCCCTCAACCAAATCAGGATGAGGACAGGATAGATGTAGGAGGTCGTGGAGGTCCTCGGGAGCCTCGCACCTACGCGGCCATCTTGGTTGCGCGCTAGGCTCCTCCCTCGCGGATCTCACACTTAAGGAGGTCATACGTTTAGTTGTTTTGGGTAAACAGAGGGAGAGTTGTCTTGCTAGTCTGGTCCATCCGTTTGTCAAGGTATTGGAAGAGCTGACTACTTGCGGTTCTCATATTTTGATGAGGGGTGAGTGGTTTGTGCCACCCGTTAATCTTAGGCAAAGGCTTCTGGCGATGGCCCATGCAGGTCATTTAGGTCAAAGTCTCACCCAGAGGCACCTTAAAGCCCAGTTTTGGTGGCCAGGTATGGACGCTCAGGTGGTGGATTGGGTGCTCAGATGTAGCACATGCAAAGAAAGTTAGAAGCGACTGCAGTTTGGAATCCAATCTGCCATTGGTCACATTGCCAACCCGGGCTTGCTGTGGCACACTGTGTGCATGGATTTCATTGGTCCCATGTCTGAGGTTCGCTGTGGACTCAGGTTCGCCATGGTTTGTGTAGATTCTTATTCCAAGTGGTTGCGTGTAAAGTTCATGGGGGAGCTTACTACTGGTGCCACCATTTGGGCGTTGAAGGATTTGTTTTTTGAGGAAGGTGTTCCCTCTGTCCTACTGACGGATACTCAGCTCACCTCTAGGGACATGGTTAAGTTCTTGTGCAGCAATGGTATCAAACACCAGCGTACATCTTTTTATAATTCCCAAGGGAATGGCATAGTGGAGAGAGCAAATAGGATGGTCAAGGGGGTCATTCAAATGGCTTGTGTATCTAATCTGCAGGTAAAGGAAGCAGTTGATGAGATGGTTTGGGCGTATTGCGCCACTGTGCGGGACTCTTTGGGTAAATCTCCTTTTGAAGTGATGAGAGGGCGAGTTCTGGGAGACAAGTTGGTTCCAGGGTGGTTGAAAGATCTAATCTTTGGCCAGGGTGCCTCCTTTGAGGAAATGGTGATGAAGAAGAGCATTGAACCTAGAGATTTGGTGAAAGTTAAACCTGGTAGAGTCTCAAGGGGGTTGATCAAGTTTAGAGGTCCTTTTAAGATTAGACAGTCATTTGATTTTCATGTGTTCTTGGAGAATGGCGAGCACTGGAGCAAACGTAGGGTTGCCTTATATCAGAAGGGTGGAGTTTGTTAAAAGGGTGGTTGTGATGAGGTTGTCCATGATTCTTTGTTCATGAAGGATTGCGATTTCACTGGTAGGTCTTCTTTGAATCATGACCAGGCTCGAGGAGTGAGCTCTCAAAGAGCAATCGTTTTTTCAGTGGTTCCTGAGAGTCAGAGTGATGACTGATGCGAGAGTCAAAGTGTTGACCGATGTGACTATGGCGAAGGCAAAAGCTCTAGAGAACGTAGAGCTCCTTTGTACTTAAATGACTATGTATGGTAGTTCTTCAGAGCACAAGGCTCTTTTGTATGTAAATGACTATGTTTAGCAATTTTTCCATGTTTGCTTTTTGCTTTTGTCCTTGCCTACTTTCTCCTCTTTTAGCTTCTCTTCTTTCTTGTTACTCTTCACTCCCTCTTCATCTTTTCCCTTTTCGGTCTTAATCTTTCTGTCTCGTTGAAGAAAACGAGATGTGTTGTAATTTGCTTGTGCTTGTTAGCATCTTCATGTAGAATCTGACGGATGTCAGATTTCACAGCTCTTTGTAATTGAATGGAGATTCCATTCTGGTCAGTTGACCACTGGCCAGGATGGGATTGGGTTGTTACCGAAGGTGCTGAATAAAGGCCTACCTTTAAGGAACTTGCCGTGTCCTGGTCTTTACTACATTTTCCTACACTGATTATTCAAATGGCATATCAAACAACAACTACACACATCTTCAGCAACATGTAGAAATCCTGTGTTTTCCTTACATTTTTTAAAGATCCTAACCAGACTATCTCTACCTGCATGAATTTGATTATGGAAATATTTACACATGCGCTGCAACATAGAGTCTGGTAGGACAAATTGCTGCTCTGAATTTACATACAAATCCTGAAAATATCCTGATGATTCTTTATATAGTTCAATTTCTCCCACTTTCTTTCACATTTTCAGAAGCATCCTCTTGCAGATCTCTTAGTCCATTCAAAGATGTTTGTACTGGATTCATAAAGAAACAATTCACATTATTTAAACTCTGGGAAGTATCAATTGTAAAATCATAATTTCCATTCATTTGAACAATTGACTCTTCTTGCAGGGCTCAGTAACTTGAAATCTGATCTGCATGTATATTTCCCATTGTGACAATGTCCTTGCCAGCCTTATGGGCTGTGCACTTAATAACAGCTATTTCTTTTGGCTTCTGAATTGCACCCAACAAATCCAATATATACATACTATTTTGTATTGGGGCTCCTGACGCTGTCATAAATCTCATTTGTGACCCAAACTGTCCAAATCATGAACAACACAGAAACCATACTGGCAGATTGTACCATTCAAATTTTCGGATAAGCGGCAAGCTCTCGTTAAGGCAATCAATTCTGCCACTTGCCCTGATGTCACATTTGGTAAAGAGGACATTTTAGATGTTTCTGTGATAGTGCATACTGCATAGGCAGCTTTTAGTCCTCCATATTGGTCTCTCATACACAAAACAGCAAGATATAATGTCAAATCTGACACTTCTAATGGAATTTCTTTTATTTCTGGTCTTGGTTTTGTTCATAGTTTGGTCACTTCCATAGAATTATGCTGCAACTCCTAATCATTTTCATCTTCCCTGTCTTCACAATTCTTGTCTGAAATTGGAAGCAGTGTTGCTGGATTCAGGACATTACATCTTCGGATAGAAATATTTTCTGCCACAAGAAGAGTTTGCTCATAACATGTCAACCTACCATTTAGTATTTACTGAGTTCTTGGTGTGAGATCTCATCTTTCTTATGACAAAATAAAATAAAACTCATATTGTAATCAGGTATCCTGAGTGTTGATGTGTGTCACCAACACTCTTATAATGTCTTAAATGCATCAAGAGACTCCTCATCAAATGGTACCCGATTGTGTACATAATTGCGTGTTAGCCTTACTGAAGGTTTCGCAAGCAAGGAAAGATTTGAAATCCACTGAAGATAGTACCCAACAATTGCAAGAAACATCCAAACCTCCTTCTGGGTGGTCAGTGAACTCAATTTTTGCAGAAAAATGTTCTTTAGGGACTTTCCTCACACATCCTTTTCAATATGGTGTCGGAGATAAACAGCTTCTTTTTTACAATACTGCATCTTAGATGGGGAAACTTTATGCCCATTTCTGGCCAAATGGCTCAACAAAGCAATTGTATCTAGTTTACAGTCCCCTTTCATTTTGGATGTAAATAGCTAGTGATCTATATAGCACGAGGATTGAATTACAAGAAATTTGAAGAACTTTCAGCATACCCTTGTGGGATGCTGCACCACACAAGAACTTCTTCAATAATTGAAAAGCGAAGAGGAACTGTAAATCCTCATATGATGGAATTGAGAAGAACGTTTAGAATAAGCCAGTGATACTCAAAGTATGACCAGAGGCCGCACGAGGCCCTCCTGATCTTTAAATGCCGCCCCCTCGTCAGCTGCAGCACTGGCTATTTACTCAACTCAGCAATAACAAAAAAAAGAGGTTAATTAAACAGGAAAGCATTTATTTCAAGGTTAATAGAAGTTAAATAAAGGCAATAACTAGAGTGTCCAGCACCGCTTAACTTTAAGAACACTTTAATTTTTTAAGACATGCAGCAAAAATGTCCAAAAACGATGAAGTCTCTTTAGAAATTCAAAAAGTGCATTTCATTAACATGCACAACCATTTCACCTTAGTTCATCCAAGTATATCAATGTATTGAGAAGTATTATTTTTAAAGTGATAGTTTTCGAACATGAATTTAGAAACATTAATTCTTCCACCCACCTTGACAACAAAGTCAATAGTGAACCAAGACACAAGTCAGTTGTTATGTGCACTCTTTGGCTGGCCTGGGCTCCTTTTATACATGAACAACATTATAGTTTATTAAATCAAACACAGGAGATCCTGTGTAAAGTGCACATCCTGAATTCATGTATTTCAAGGTCCTCTTATATGTGATAATGAAGAAAAAGGAGGGAAAGTGAAATAAAGCTATTGCCTAGGATCACAAAAATTGGATAAGTGGGGAAGCCGGAACTAATCCCAGGGTTTCTGGTTTCACATTGTGCAATTCAGCCACTAAATGTATATGCTTCACTTCCCTTATACCTACCTTACTGCCAATTCCCCCCAACCACCACCCTGCAGGCAGCAATGCAGCCCTCAGTCACATCACAGACCAAACCTTTTAGCCCCTGGGAAAAGGTTTGTGAGTACCTGTGGTATAAGTCAATGACTGTATACCATTCTGCTTCTGAATTTGAAACAATATTACTGTTGGAGTCAATATTACTGCTGGAGTCGGTACCACTGGCAACAAGTAACAACAGTTTTATTTACCCTTTAGAGATCCTGTATGATTTTCCATTTGCTATTCACCTTTTTAATTTCAATCACCGGAGAAGTGCATGGTCTACCAAGCGCTTCTTGGAGAATTCCCTGCTCAACTATTTTCTCAATCACTGGTTTCATTCCCTCTTCCACCTCCTTTGTAAGTTTGTACTGCCTTGTTATAGGAAATATGGTTTATTCTTTATTTTCACTGGTTCTGCTCTTTAAATTAATTTAATTTTCTTACCATTGTAACCCTATTCTTCTTCTTTAGCAATATATCTGAACTCCGGAGGTAGGTCATCTTTTAATAAAACTGGGTACAACTCAACTCTCAAAGTCTTTGAAGTGATTTTAAAAATTGAATCCTCATCTTCCTTTTCAATTGCAACACTGGCCAGTGTACAATATATCACGCGATTCATTTTACAAAGAAGATCCCTTCCGGGTAAATTCATAGGACACGAATCACATAATATAAACTGATGTTTATACTTCATCTGACTGGATTTAACTGGAACATCTGCTGTAATCTGATTATGTGTTTATTGCTGATCCCTACAACTTGGACATTTCTTCCTGAGAGTAGTAGGTTTGATACTTCCATAGAATAAAGTATAGGATGGGTAGCCACCCTATGAATCAGAAATTAAATGGGATGGCCATTGACTTCAACGTCAATATATGGGCCACTCTTGTCTACCTCCAGGACTGCTCCAAGTAGGCAATCCTCCTCCCCCTCAGGCACCATCATTGTGAACTACTTCCTGCAATCTCATTCTTCAAAACCATAGCATTTTGTTTGTACCCTGCATTATATGGCATTTTGTTCATGTTTTTTTGCATTACCGGGACTATGTCAGCATGGATATTCAAAATAATTTCTGATTCTGCATATTCTTCATCATATTACCTCTTTGTGTTTCCTGAACTTGTTCCGATTTCTCCTGAATCCTGTTTGGATTTTGTCTTCATTCTTTTTTCCAGTGTCCAATCCTCCCACAACAATGGCACGCTGTATTCTTTTTCAACATCTCAACATTAGCATTCACCCAATCTCCTTTACCTCCTTGCATTACTTGATTTGTTCCATTCATTCCATTCTGCACAAAATTCATATTCAAACCCATTTAATTCCACAACCCTCTCTCAAACTAATTATCTTTTCTTTTAACTTCATTTGCTTTCTCTCAAAATAGTCACTCCTATTTTTTGCCACCATTAAGATCTCATAAATGCCCTTTATCAGCTAACACAACTCACTCTGTTGAATGTGATTACTAATCTCTGATCTCAATCCATTTACAATAGCAGAAGCTAAACCACTACCTTTCTCTGTGTTTTGACACCACTATGTTTCTTATTAACATGCATCAAAATCTCATATTAGCAGTGCACTGAATCTTTGGGTTTCTGTGCCATTCTCAAGATCTTGTCCCAATTTATAACCTTTTCAGGAGCTCACTTTTTCAAATACTCAATCACAGTCTTGTATTTGTCTGCTATCTCCGCTGCTGGCTCATTTTAGGATCAAGTCTAGCCGGTTCTTGTGTCAGCCATCTAGTAACAACCTTACTCTCTAACCACAGGTCTCCTGGAACCACAATCTCAAACAACATATTTATGTCAGTCCATAACATTGGGTAAATGTGTATCAACCGATGTATTTCCTTATACAACTTTGGAGGATCTTCTTGCAATTTTGGAAAATTATATGTAAAAGCATACAAATCATTCCTTGTCCTTGAGACATGCACCAAATTCCCTCCATGTATTTCTCTTAAATGGAACTCAGTCACCAAATTTGTCCCTACTTCTGAATCACTTGCAATGTTTATTGCCTTTCCCTCACTCCCTTTCATTTTCTTTTCATTCCTTTCCTTTTCTTCCATTTTTCTAGATATTTCTTCAAGTCATTCAAATCTTGGGCTTTATCAATTAATTCTCTCAAATGAGCCCTTAAAGTAATAAGGCTTATTTCTTTGATCTCATCATGTGTCAAATCCATTTTATAATTTTGTTTTACATTTTTCATTTTGCTATTGTCAATTTCTAAAGCATAAGTGAATTCTTCCAATTTATCATGCGCTTCTTCGCACATCTAGCTGATTCTTTTATCAGATACCTCGCATCAGCATTGTAATTCAATAGTCTGTTCAAATCCACATTCCCTTGTAAAATTTCTCCAAATTCTGTTTTTAAAATTCTAATACAAATTTCTTTCGGAGGTGGCTCTGCTACCAATGTTCTCTTACAGGAGTAACCCATGCCTGATCCTCTGGTATCCCGCTTCTACTTGTATTAGACATTGCCCCTGTGGCTGTAACTTCTGCCGGGCACTTGGTGGGACTCCAGTAGGGTCTTGTACAATTCCTATATCTATCCCAGCATCCTTGTCAACCTTTACAACAGTCTGGGTTGCCTTCATTGATCTATCGGTATGTAGAGGATGTCTTGAATTCAGCAACTCAAATATGATTTGGTCATCATCATCATCATCATCATCATCAGACTCTTCACTGTATTTTTCTCTTTATCCTGCTCTTTTCTAGTACCTATAGCAGGACAGGAAAGGTCTTGACACATTTAGTCATATCTTCTCTCCAACCCTCCTCTTGGTGATCTAATTTATTTTCTAACCAAATACTGAATGACTTCTTTACAGTCTTATCTTTCTTTTCCCTTTCCTTCTCAGTTGCCTTGCAATCTTATTTATTAAGCGCCTCAAATTGTGTTGTTCTAGGAAATGGCCTCCTATCATACATGATTTGTCTTAGAAAATCTTGCTTTTTAATATTAAAGGTGCCCGCCTTCGGAAAGTGTAAAGCCTGTTCATGTGCTGTGTATTTTTTCCTATCAGAGATCCAGGTGCATGTATAATACCCGACCTCCATCATTTCATATGCTTGTGTTCCTTCACTTGGCCATTTCTGACCCTCTATGGGTATATCATCCTTAGGTTTGGGTTTTGTGAATACACCATCCATGATTTACACCTAAACAAACTCAAAATCACAAAAAAACATAGTGAACAACAGCCAATAACAGTGCTGGTCTGTCAAAGGTCAACCTATCACAGTGCTGCAATGTGCCAGCAACCAACTAATCAAAACCAGAGAGAATAGAGGGCCAGAGCATTGAGGAGAAGGGGCCCGGTAGAGAGAAAATGCCCATCACATGGGGACTGTATGAAGGCCTGTGAAGCAATCAGGAGGCCCTGGGGCGTCTGTGGCTGCACATGCCTCTAGGAGGTAGTTGAGGTGAGGCGAGCTGGCTGGCAGCGGACCCTTAACCCTGTGGGCATCACTGGGAAGAGAACCGGGGAACGGGCAGGAGCACTGGAGAAAGGACTAAAGCCCGGCAACTCCCAAAAGACCACAAGCTAGGACCCCGCCGGGGCAGTGGTGGGCAGAGAGAGTGCCTGGAGAATATGTCATGGTAATCATCACAGCTCCACATCCACCGAGGTAGTAGCCAAGAAGCAATGTGGATCTCGGATCAGAGGTGTCCCCACAAAGATGGTAGAAGGGACAACAAAGCCCACACAGGAGATACTTGATAAATACACTAAGGAAGAGCCGTCCGCAAGAGGAACTGCTGAAACCCTGCCAGGACCAGGCTCTCACTCTGCTGAGGACTCAAGGATAGCCTTCAAGGGTCACAAAGACAGAGTGGGCACAGAAGTCTCCCTCCTCCTTCACGACCGACGAAAGATCACTGACCTCATTACAGAGGTGGAGACGCGGGTTTCCTCGGCCAAAGACGAGTTACAATTCCTCAAAGACAATCTGGTAAAACTACAATCTATGGCCCTGCAACTGCAGAGACGGGCATAGGATGTGGAGAGCTGCTCTCAGAGAAATAATATCCTGCTGGTTGGGATCCCAGAGGTCCTGGAGGGAGACAGCCCGAAACAATATCTCACCCACTGGTTTCGCTCCGGGATGCCAGTGGGGGTCCTGTCACCCTGCTTTGTCATTGAAAGGGTGCATAGATATTTGGCAGCCCGGCCTCTGCCCGGAGCCCCTCACAGGCCAACAGTACTGCGCCTACTTTCCAATGTCGACAGGAATGTTATCTTGGTAGAAGCCCGTTGTCAACAAACCGTGCTGCTACAATCCAACAAGGTGATGCTTTCCCAGACTACACACTACGGGTGCAGCAGAAATGATAAGCCTTCATGGAAGTGAAACAGAAACTGAGAGTGATGCAAATAAAGTACATGAGTCTGTACCCAGCACATCAGAAAGTTATCCACCAAGGAAAAACTCACTTCTTTGATGACCCGGAAGATGCCTGGCGATGGGCAACAGAAAAACCACAGTTAAAGAAAAGAGGCGCCAGAGAGGTACACCTTAACTGGCAGGCATGGTATAGGGTGTTGCCACCCAGGGCTAAGTGCCATCAGAGGAGGACACAGTCCCCAACACAGCAAGAGAGAGGGGGACAGCAAGACTCTTACCCGTCTGGGCAAGAGGCTGACAGGATGACTCTGTACTCAGTAGAGGAGGGGAGGTCATCCTTGGCCTTCCGGATTGGCCCTGACAGGTGGATGAACTTGGGGGAGATAGCAACCCACAACATGCCCGGGGAGCCACAGGGGGGAGGCTGAGGTAGAAGGAGACTCGGGGGAGCCACAAGCATATCCAGCACCTTTACAGGTTACCACATCCACTAGTGGGGTCCAGACATATTACAGTCACGCTTGGGAACCCCTGTCACAAGAATTGTTGTTAAAGTAGCCACATCTAAGTGTGATGGCCAGCAGTATTAGGTCAATTTTGGTCCATACCAATTTTATTGTGAAAAAAATACTGAAAGAGTCCCCAATGAAAGTCCCAAAGGAATATATATCCTAATTCTAATACAAAAGTTACAATTACATTGGATGAGGAGCCCTCACCCACTATATGCTTTATCATCGGCAACTTCATCCCACCCTGGTAAGATGGTACTACCACTGCAGACTCAACCTTATTATGAAGGAGTTCTTATTAAAAGCTAACTGGGTAAGATGGGATCCAGATAAACTAAAAGTGCCTTAAAGTTAACCCGTTGATAGGACCTTCATTAGTGGGTACCTTAGGTACAGCTAAAAATCAACAAGAGGATGGTATGTAGGTACAATGACTTTACCATTCATGTTAAGCCAACATGTTTCTGCCGCCAATCTTGCCAATACTGGTCAGGGGCATTCGTCAGGGCCAATCGGGATTCCTATCTCTACTCCTTATGCTAAGTACCCGAATGTGATGTGCATAGTTGTCAAACGTCAGTCCTACCTTGACAACCCAAGGAAAAGGTTCCCAGCCTCTAGGGAACTAGAGCTTCATGGCCTGGGGGTGGAAATGGTACCCTCTGTAGTCACATATTCGTCAAAAGGTATAGCACCTAAATAGCTCCCGTAACCCAGCCACTTGTTCACAAGTTATTGTCATTCACACGTTATGTTGGGAAAAGTTGTGCTCCTGGGTGTCAGATACTTCCACAATAGAAGTGTTTACACCAGGACACATGGAATAGTTGTGTTCAAGTCACAGATTTGTGGATAATTTTAAACTGTACGTTGTTACACACCACCACAGATGCATCCACTAGAGTAGGAGAGGTAGGGGAAGACAACACAGTCTTAACAATAGGCATTTCCTAGACACACAAGGGGCAGAGGGCCCACACCTTAGTACGAGAGGGGGAGGCAAGAACCCAACAGGTAAACACTGTCCACAGCCACGACACACTACATAGGAGAGAAACATACTGTGGAATCTAAAGACTTCAACACTCCCATGGGGATGGATAGCCTGGCCCGTTTCATGGTTTTAATATTGGAACGTCGACAGCTTCCTGAGTAACATTGAAAGGAGATAGTCACAAAATACATCAGATCAACCTAGCAGGAAACCGCTTCCCTTGCCTTAACAGGGAGCACTACACGGTACCATGCAGAATATACCAGGGGAACGAGGAGAATATGGATCATGGCCAAACATCAGTTCTTAGAGACCTAACGAAAGCTGTATGAGGTAGGAAAAAAGGCTGGATGACTTCTTGTGTCGCTCAGCAGACAAGAGCTTTCGTCTAGATGGGTGGGACAGCTGGAAAGGCACAACGGCTCTAGGATCCAAACGGATGAGGACATAGTGGAGGAATTTACATGCTATTACAAAGATATCTACAGGCCACAGGCCCAAGTTTCGGAGGTGGAGATTGAGTCCTTCCTGAAAGAGGTGCTCCTCACTCGGCTCTCACTGGAAGACAGGAAGCCATTGGACCAGGACTTCACCCTTTAAGAACTAATAGAAGCCCTGGGCATGATGCAAACTGGAAAGATGCTGAGACCTAATGGTGACCTGGTGGAATTCTATAAAAGCACCTTCATGATATTGGGCCCACACATTCTGTCCATGCTGGTGAAAGCTTTGGAAAAGGGGGAACTTCCTTCAGACCTCCGCACACCCACAATAGTGGTGCTTCCAAAAAGTGGGAAGCCTGGAACCAGTGGTTACTCATACAGACCAGTCTCCTTACTGAATACGGAGATAAAGTCTCTGGCCAAAGCACTAGTGATCTGGTTGGCTAAAGTTATCCCACAGATAGTCCACAATGACCAGACCGTGTTTATACCCTGACAGGCAACATAACAAAATCTCCACCGCCTCCACTGCTGGCTGGACTATAACTGGGACAAGCAAGTTTTTCAGACTATTGTCTCCTTGGATTTAGGGTCGGAGTACCTCCTTTGGTCTTGGCCAGGATGGAAATTGGCTTGACATTCTGTAGATGTGTATGCCTCCTATACCAAAACCCGGTGGCAAGTGCTACAAAACACCCTGTGGTCGATACCCAAAGAATTCTTTGATAAAGTGGACAGTTTTATGCGGAACCTTCTATGGGACGGAGGTCCCCGGCACATTGCCCTCTGCACCCTGCACAGAAACGTATATAGTGGGGGCATCACACTGATGGATCACAGAGCTTACTACTGGGCCTCCCTTCTCTGGGTAGTTAAAAAAGGGTGCTTTTCATCTCGATCCAACCCAGCGACCCAGCTGGAGCGGTCGGTCAAGGAGTTCAAGTCTCACTTCCACTACTTATATGGGAAAAGGCATCGCCGGCACCTGGTCTGCCCCACAAGAAACTCATTGGAAGCCTGGGACAAAGCAGTAGTTATGTGGGGTGGAGGAATAAACTCTCCTTGGTGACCCCGTTGTAGATCGGTGACTCCTTAAAATAGCTCAGGGAGTGCCAGGAACATCCCCATGAGACGTGACTGGAATTTCAATGCTTGGATATTTGGATGGGAGAGAAGGTATCAAATCCTACCAGATCCTGATGGCAGAATATGACCTGATAGAAGCACAAATATTCTGCTGTATCCAAATTCACCACGCACTACAAATGGAAGGAATACCAAGGTGTTCACTAGAAGACAGCGGTCCCCTGGAGAATAGGATACTCCAGAATGAAATGCCTTCAAAAGCGATAGCATTGACATACCGCATCCTCCAAAACAGGAGGTCAGACAATCTCTGGTCGTTGAGCTAAATGGGACTTGGTGAATCAAACATTTGAGATGGTGGCGTGTGGTGTCTGACGGTTTTTGTTCATGGTTAATGTGAAAATGAAAACCGACAAAAAGAGTTCTAAAAACAAAAATTTCAATAAACCCTTTATCCGTTTACCCAAAAAAGGAATAAAAGTCAGTATATTAAGTAAAGCTGCTAAATAGCAAACCATAGAAACTCCATCAAGGGCAAAATAAGAATTTCAAATCAGAGACAAGAACAAATGACAGAACAGACCACAAACCCCTGCAAATGTTCTCCCTAGGCAAACTCTGATCAGCAGAAATCTACCTCCGAGTCAATGTACTCTGCCCCGTGCACTCAGGGTAAGCACTGTAACTAAAGTTAAGCTTCCAAATCTGAAAAGAAAATAAATCATCAATTCAGAGTCTCTATAGATGTGTATGCAGAGTCGCGCTCTACACACCTCAATACAGACAAATAATCAATATCTCAAGATCTTGGATTTACAACGAATCTAATAACCATTGCAATTCAATCCGATAACAAAATAACCTTCAAATAGGATTACAAATATGAATAATACATCAAAAGTAACAGTAATCAGACCTTAAAAAAACCCAGGGTTTTGTCAAACATAACCTATGCATAACAATTAGCAAAACTGCAGATTCAGCATGATACGATCATGGTTAGATCACATTGGCTAATCAAAAACAACTTCGTATTAATTATATTACTTTACCCAAACCCATTTCTTAAGATAAAAGAAATCTTCCGCTTGCTTCCTCAGCAGCTGCACTCCAGAGTTGTACAGTATAACATGAAACATTTCTCAAACAATAGCTTGTAGAATTATGTTCTTTTGCATGCCTGCATCGGAACTTCCAGCGGAAATCCTTAAATTGATACATCAGGTACACGATGGAAAGTTTAATTCACAATACATGCTTCCCAATACATTTACCCTTTTACATCATAGCACTCTGTGCTCCACGGAAACTGTGGGGAGAGAATCACAGCAGGTCAATGATTGGAAGGGGGAATAATAAGCAGGAGTAAGATAAACAGAACACCAGAAATGACATACATTTTAAATAAATGTTGATTTGTATGAAAATGTGGCATAACTATGCACATTATTAATCACCCTACTAAATGAAATAATCAAATTTATTTTTAAGTGCAACATCATTAGTTCATCGGTTCCCGACCCTTTGCATTATTAAAATCATTTAATCGCACAAATACTGTCACTCAGAACTACAGATTTAAAAAACTTCTACGACCATGGAAAATGGCCTGAAATGTGGAAAAACTTTTGGAAATCGGTGAGTTTGCAGTTAATCCTCATTCCTTGGTGAATAATCCAGCTATACAAGGCATCAAGATCATGAGGTTCGATTATTCCAAAGTACCTCAGCCTGTCTATGATCTGCCCATGTTTGTGGTTGCAGACATTCCCAGAGCATAACCTTGGTCAATGAGCTGTTTCACCTAAAAACAACGAAGACTCAAAGGAAACGCAAATCCTTCATGAGGGTCAGGAAGGTGCCTGGCCTAGGTGTTAAGATCAGGAGCTCATTTGCTTACAGTTTTAATTTACGACTAACAAGGATGCTATTTGCATTCCAACATACTAACACTTGGTTTTCTCACATCAAGTTATTTAAAAAACTGGGGGCATATGTAAGTAGCTTCATGTGGAAATATGAGGGCATACACATGTCATGTAATAAGCTGCAGTGAGCACACAGTTAGGTTGACCAGGGAGGCTTTTTAGAATTTTTTTTATTTGAATATTCAGATAACACAAAATTGTCAAATTATACAAACAAAGCATATGCAGCGATTCAGCACACTTTCCTCTTCCCATCCCTTACCCACCCACCCCCTGGTTATGTATGCAGCGTTCACAATATATCAAGACAATTCCCCCCCCCCCTTGTTTTACAATCCTATTAGCTGGAACCAGGAACCAGGTGACCTTCCTGTTTTTCTGATCTCCATCCTGGAAATCCATTTCTCCCCCGCCTCCTGTGCCTTTTTTCTCCTTCTTCGGATTGCATTGTCTCTACTTCCCTATAGATCACCTTCTCCCGACTTCTTCAAATGTATGGGGGCATCCCCTTCCTTCATATAAATGTTTTTGCTTTGTCCTATACATTTCCATACCCACTACACAGTAGTGCAGTCTTGGGCATGATATGCTTCTCCATTTCTGGTCGATTTCGCTCTTTGCCACAATGCATCCTAGGTTAATCAGGAGTCACTTGTAGGATGTTGCATCAGATTCATTCTATATTCCCAACAATGGCAGGAGTACATTTGTTCCGACAGATTATCAAGTGGCATTGAGGCAGGTTTAAAAAAAATATATATATCTTTTTTATTAACTTTGCTCAAGGTCTCATACATTACACAGCAGTGTTCAAATGCCTCGCAAACAAACAGCATGACATTGCACATTTGAGGACCAACTGGGCAGCAAAATGGGCCCGCTACAACTGTCCCCCCTCTCCCCCCCACCCCTCGTAGCTCGGTACTTGCGCCATGGGCCCCACACCCTCTGAGGCAGGTTTTTTGATGCCGTTCTAGGTATCTCACAACCAACATAATTCCAATTGCCAACAGCTGTCATTGAGAAGTTAGCACACAAAGAAGTTCAACTGGAGCAGCTAGTGTTGGAAAGATCATTTGCACGGATCACCTGTGAAATTACAGGAGCTAAATTTAAGCATCAACAACTTGTACCTTTCTCAATTTTGCCCATTGTACTTTGATAAACTCCAGAATAGTAACACTCCCAGGCATGAGTGGCCAGGGTGTGGGGTGTTGGACACAGATCACGGCACATGTTTTGAGTTTGCTCAACATCATCAACATTTTGCTATGAGTTTTTCTCTATTTTCAGTAAGGTAACAAGGACTTACCTGCCTAGGGATGTTTTATAGCATTGCCTGGCGTTCATTTATATGTTCACAACTTGGTATTTAATGCTCCATGTGTGATTGTCTCCTCAGTAAACCTACCCTGACGCTTAGTGCATGCAAATGTACGCATCCTTCCCAGTGGAAATTTCAAGACCGGGTGTTTGAGATGCGATACACATTTTGTACTGAGGCTGACCAAAAGCGTGCACAGTTTGAAAGGTAGCGAAAGAAGAGTGAGCAACTTTAGAAGGCCATCATGTATATTAACAGCTTGATTCTTCATGTTCAGGATAAAGCTGAAGTTGCTTCCTGCAAGGGTCCTAGCAGGAGTCTGTTCTCTTTATCATCTGCAAAGCTGTTCATGGTATTGTCATTGCAGTGTTCCTACTTGACATCTCTGTGGCATTTGACACCGTCTATCCCCCCAACCTTTTGGATTGGTACTGGATGGCAGGGTTTTCTAGCTCTGCTTTCTCCTGATGAAGTGCTTTCCTTTTGAGCCTATCTGAAGCAAAGCTGTGCCCTATCTTCATTTACCTCCCGCACCTCTTCTCTTTCAGTGTGGGGTTCCCCAGAGCTCTTCCCTATCAATACCTCCCCCTCAACATAAATGTTGACCTACTAGCCAGACTTCCCGTCCTTCTGGGTGTGGCTTCAATATGTACACCTACAACATTCAGGTTAGTATTAGGATGGATGGTGAAGCATTAGCTTTACTTTTCTCAAATAGTATCATGCATGTCTGGAACCGAATGGGCAATCAGTGGCTCATGCTCAAATTAGACAAAAGAGAGGTGTTTGTGGTAGGGTATAAGACTTGCACGTGGCTGGACAGCAGTTAGCCTGGGGAGATTGGTCTGTGTTGTGGCCCCCTAATTACATCAGCAACTTGAATTTGTGTTCGATTCTGACCCTTCCCTTGTTCCCCAGATTTCCACTTTGAGGTATAGATGCACTTTTTAGCTCCACCTCTTCAGAAAGGTTCTTCCCTTCATGAATGAAGATGGTGAAAGGGCTGGGCCCATAGGTTCTGGGCATGTTCTAGAGTCACACTTCGAGGGTTCTTTTTCACAGCATGAAAGCATAAAGGGGAGAAAAGTTATTAGGTGGCCAATAAACAAACTTATGAGTCTCTTGAACACATAGTAACCACAGACCACTACTTAAGGTTAGATTGATTTATTACAAAGCCCAAAATACCTCAACATATAGACACCTCAATATGAGCGAGTAAAAATACATCGGAATCAGCATAGAGCCAAATCTGCGTATCCAATTTAGACGATGTAGCATAAGCAATACAATTAGTCGAAGAAGTAAAATGCTAAATATCAGAAAGCATGAGTCCAAGCTTTCCTGCATTGAGGGTTGGTGAATGAAAAGCATTAAATCTATCTCTACTGTAGTACTAAGATGACATCCCTACTTAAACATTTTCAGGAGGAAGGATAAAAGGTGTCTTCCCAATAAGTCTCTCCACAATCAATGGGTCATATAGAATAAAGCGACCAAGACAGAGCTTGTTCTAAGATGCTCTCTCTTGGAAGGCAAGGAAGAAGTGGGCACTTTACCTACTCTCATCAACAAATTATTTGCGGTAGCATTTACAGATTCCAGGGCAAGTCACCCCATCTGCGCTGGGTTTGGTCCTGAAGGTGATTTTCCACAGGACAATGGTATTCTTTCCTCGATACATTTTGGTGCCGATCACGATCCGGCAAAAACCGGGTACGAACCGTCGGACGGAGCATAATCTCCGCCCGACGCGTACCCGGTCGTCAATTTTTACAAACAAGGAATTACGATTCGCACGGGTACACCATTACCGTACGATTCGTAAAAAAGCCCGACCGAACAAAAAACACCTACCAATGCGATCCGGGAAAGCGCCGACCTGACGTCGGGACGCTCGCAGCCAGCCATTCACGACCCAGGAATCACGATTCGCACCGACGTCACCCCGCACGGTGAATATTTTGCGCCAGCCAAAAACTGCCGGGAAATCAGGACGACGCGAACAAGGACCACCAGTACGCGACGGACAGACGACGACGCGAACAAGGAGGACCAGTACGCGACGGACAGACATGGACCCGAACCTACGAGTCATCCCTGCCCTCATAGCAGTACACCTCCTCTACAGGTTACGCCGCAGACGCCGCAGAAGGTCAGAATAACTAAGGGAGGGGGGAAAGTGGGGTGGGGTGGGGGTGGCACGACCAGGGCAGGCCACAAAACAACCACATAAGTCACACACCACACATGGCCTGGACATACCTGACTCCCATGCCCTGGTCACCACGAGGGGGTGGGGGCGTGCCCTGATAAGCCAGCGACCGCCACAACGGAAGTCCGTCACCACGCGAACCGGCAACACAACCAGACAGGTACGTCCCGTACCCACGCCTGAAGAGCGTGGGTACGAGTCGGACCACGCCCACACACGTCACCCCAACAATGGCGGGACGGATCGCACCCACGTGGCAAAGGCCTGGGTACGGGCCGCACAAACATCACATAGCGTGGGGACGGATATGTACGGACCCTACCCCCACCCCGTATGCAAGGAGCGTACCCCCCAGCCCAACAGTGAAAGTACGACCCGTACCCCCACCCGCGTATGCATGGAGCGTACCCCCACCCCAACAGTGTAAGTTCGACCCGTACCCTCACCCGCGTATGCATGCAGCGTACCCCCCATGCCAACAGTGTAAGTACGACTCGAACCCCCACCCACGAATGCAAGGAGCGTACCCCCCAGCCCAACAGTGTCAGTACGACCCGTACCCCCACCCGCGGACGTACGGAGCGTACCCCCACCCCAACAGTGTAAGTCCGACCCGTACCCTCACCCGCGTATGCATGGAGCGTACCCCCCATGCCAACAGTGGAAGTACGACTCGAACCCCCACCCACGAATGCAAGGAGCGTACCCCCCAGCCCAACAGTGTAAGTACGACCCGTACCCCCACCCGCAAATGCAAGGAGCGTACCCCCCAGCCCAACAGTGTAAGTACGACCCGTACCCCCACCCGCGAATGCAAGGAGCGTACCCCCCAGCCCAACAGTGAAAGTACGACCCGTACCCCCACCCGCGTATGCATGGAGCGTACCCCCACCCCAACAGTGTAAGTCCGACCCGTACCCTCACCCGCGTATGCATGCAGCGTACCCCCCATGCCAACAGTGTAAGTACGACTCGAACCCCCACCCACGAATGCAAGGAGCGTACCCCCCAGCCCAACAGTGTAAGTACGACCCGTACCCCCACCCGCGTATGCAAGGAGCGTACCCCCCATGCCAACAGTGTCAGTACGACCCGTACCCCCACCCGCGGACGTACGGAGCGTACCCCCACCCCAACAGTGTAAGTCCGACCCGTACCCTCACCCGCGTATGCATGGAGCGTACCCCCCACCCCAACAGTGTAAGTCCGACCCGTACCCTCACCCGCGTATGCATGGAGCGTACCCCCCATGCCAACAGTGGAAGTACGACTCGAACCCCCACCCACGAATGCAAGGAGCGTACCCCCCAGCCCAACAGTGTAAGTACGACCCGTACCCCCACCCGCGGACGTACGGAGCGTACCCCCCACCCCAACAGTGTAAGTCCGACCCGTACCCTCACCCGCGTATGCATGGAGCGTACCCCCCATGCCAACAGTGGAAGTACGACCCATACCCCCACCCGCGAATGCAAGGAGCGTACCCCCCAGCCCAACAGTGTAAGTACGACCCGTACCCCCACCCGCGGACGTACGGAGCGTACCCCCACCACACCAGTGTCAGTAGACTCGTACCCTCACCTCGAATGCATTGTGCGTACCCCCACCGTGTATGTGCCAAGCGCACATATCCTGAAATCGGAGGTGTGTGTGCAGAGTCCACCCAGCAGTGCCCTGACACAGGAGGGGTGGGTGCCTATCACTCCCAGCAGTGCCCTGAGACAGGAGGGGTGGGTGTGGAGTCCTCCCAGCAGTGCCCTGAGACAGGAGGGGTGGGTGTGGAGTCCTCCCAGCAGTGCCCTGACACAGGAGGGGTGAGTGCAGAGTCCTCCCAGCAGTGCCCTGAGACAGGAGGGGTGGGTGCCCATCACTCCCAGCAGTGCCCTGAGACAGGAGGGGTGGGTGTGGAGTCCTCCCAGCAGTGCCCTGAGACAGGAGGGGTGGGTGCAGAGTCCTCCCAGCAGTGCCCTGAGACAGGAGGGGTGGGTGTGGAGTCCTCCCAGCAGTGCCCTGAGACAGGAGGGGTGGGTGTGGAGTCCTCCCAGCAGTGCCCTGACACAGGAGGGGTGTAACACATGTGTGTGAGGCCAGAATTATCCACATGCATACTGTCTACAAGGGAACATGTCCCCATGAACTCATGTCAACAGACTCCACACACAAGTACAGTGATCACCAAGGATGCCACGATTGTCGCAGGTGGAGACATGGCCCTGCATGCATGGCCAAAGTAGAAGGGCTCCGTCACACATACAGCTCATGTAGACACAGCTCTGCGCTAAACATTGGGAACACCCTGCAGGGAAGAAAGCTGGGTACACAGAGGAAGGAATACACCCTGGGACAAGTGCACCATGCAGTAACTGCTTACATGAACAAAGAAAGTTAGCCAACACCTTGTGATGGCACACAGATCACAGGGTCCCACCAATGAGCAGTACACTACTACATATCCCACACACCCAAACCCTTACACACCACCCAAAACCATGTAGCAGCCCCACCAACACCAATACCAGCATAGCAGTAGTGTGATAATGAAAACAAAATTAAGCTTTATTCAGCATGAGCACAATGTCCGTGGATCGCAGGCAGTTCAATCTTCACAAAGCCCATAGGGCAGTCAATGATTCTCAGCTGGATGGGGGACACAGTGGGATGCGTGTCCCCTACCTTGCCTGCACAGTCAAATGGCATCGTCTTCCACACTGGTGAGGGCATCAGGGGGGGGGGAAGCAACAGGCACCGCAGGGACATCAGGGCAAAGGGGCGGCGTTGTGGGTGCAGGGATGGAGGACTCCACCACAGGGGGTGGGTCAGTGCCAAAGGCGGAGGCCAGGATGGCACTACACACCTTTGCAAGGTCCTCCAGGGAGTCCCCTGCACCCGAAGGGACCTCAGGCCCCAAGGAGGGGGGGGGTCAGAGGGATGGGTCGCAGCGCCACCGGGGGAGGGTGGAGACAGGGGGGGAGACTCAACCACCCTGACCGGGGACCTCCTTGACCGCTTGCGTGGTGGTGTAACTGTGGGGCTCAGGGACAGAGCGGCCATGAAGGAGTCCTTGGGGGAGATGTGGCCAGGAGAGCTGAGGGGAGGGGATTTGGAGGGAGTGGACTGGGTGGAATGCGGACTCCCACTATGGCTGCGTGTCACACGTTTGCCCCCCGACCCAGTGGGTGTGCCTACCTCACCCTGTGTGTGCGTGTCAGGAGGAGTGCGGTGGACCTTCCCTGCTGGTGTGGTGCCCGTGTCCGTTGATGTGGGTGCATGCCGACGTCTGGGTGTACGTGTGACAGGCATGGGAGTGGGAAGTGTGGATGGGGCAGGGGTAGGTGGGGGGAGGTCGCGCTGCAGGAGACCCACTGCTGCAGTCAGTGTGGAGTCGATGGACCTCAGCAAGTTGCGTTGGTCAGCCTGCGATGAATGAATGCCCTCCAAGAAAGCCTCGATGTTGGTGAGGGTTTTGCCGTGGGCATGGAGGACATTAAGGATCGCAGCCTGACCAACCTGCAGTTGCCGCTGGATGTCCACAGACTCTGCATTGGCGGCAGCAGTGGAGACAGGGGCAGGGGGTGCGGTGCCTGGCAGGAAGGAGACATGCTGTGACCGGGCACGCTGGGAAGGGACACGAGCAAGTGGGAGGCGGCTGGTGGAAACTGAGGGGGCGGTGCGAGGTGTTGTTCCGCTGTCAGCTGCTGGTGCAGCCTCCGCCCACTCGGAGACATCGTCCCCGGACCTGTCAGCTTCGTAGTCTGATGTGCCAGTCGACAGGTCCTCGGCCACACTCTCCTCCGCCTCTGTCCCACTCGATGTGCCAGACCCGATGTCACGGCTGGCACTGGTGCTCGGTCCCTCCGCCTGGTCTGTGTCCATGTCTCCCTCTGTGTCCCCCGACGATGCTGTGGGCAGGGTGGAGAGACAGAAATTATTCAGACACCTGTACACATCTGTCACATGAGTCCAATCTACATAGGTAACATTGCATGGCCTGAAAAGGAAGATCCCTAACATCTACTGAACAGGGTACCGATGTAGGGCATGAAACACACAGTTGGTTGAGCCACCATGCCACTGAAATACCATGGAGAGCATGAGACAATAGCTAAACACAGGAAAAGGAGTCTGACATAGCACCCAGGCCCTGGGGACAATCCAGCACTGCATCTGCACCACACAGCGTTGGCGAAAATACCGATGACCAGGGACCATATCCATGAACTTGAGACACATGCTGCATAGGTAATGCTGAAAACATGCACAACATGACTCGGTCACTGCACATTGCGTGTGTGTCCAGGCACATCACACACTGCCCAGACCCAGCAAGTGGTAATCAGGATTTAACACATAGGCATTGCCCGCCCCAACAAGACCCTACACGAGGCAAATTGTTGAGACACAGGTGGCACCAACATCTCATAGTCTGGGTGATACACACAGGGGCAGGCAAAAAGCAAGATTGGACGCCAAACAGCCAAGGTGCGCCTGTACAAATAATGAGGTACCAGTGCCCATCCTCAGATGAGTATAACAAGACACACAGGCACTGGCAACTGTGAGTATGAAGAAGGACAATCAGGTCAGGCTGCACAGTGGACACCTGTACAAAATAGCACGTCTATATACATGGTGACAGGGGACAATGGCACAGAGCACAACTTACGCTGTAGACACTGACAGTGGCCACGTTTATGATGACACATACACCACTGAGGAAAAGGTGCCCCAGGGGACAGTAGTGGGCACGCAACTACATGCTACTGAATGGTAATGACTGCAACACACGTCACCATCCCTGCACTATGTGTATCGCACACTCATGCACATCATGTCACAGGCCACTACATAGGACATGCGCGCTGTAAGGCATGACACATGAGAGACCAACTCCCATGTCTGGAGTCAGCATCAGTGCCAACTGACATGGAACCCACATGCAGTGAACTTGACAGTGCACAGGCAAGGTCCCACAACCTGTTACACACCACCCCCACACATGATGCTACAGACATTGTTCCCGTGGACAAAGCGCCAGCCTACATTACCCTGTGAAGGAGTGACTACACACAGACCAGGGAACACATTGCAAGGAGGGGAAGGGTGGCAGGGGCACAGCGCTATACTGGGGCAAACAGGATCTGCACAGCACCTTTAAACCCTGCCAGTGGATTCATGCTACTGTGCCCTTACAAATGCCGGTGACACACAACAAACACACATGTACCTACCCCCTTCCGGCTGCTGCATCGCCTGTAAGCGCCTCTCCAGGTCTGGAAAGACCACCGGCAGCACACGCCTGTGGAGGTGGCTCAGACGGCGGCGGCCGCGGTTCTTGTGGCTCTCAGGTGAGTCCCCCAGCAGGAGCCGTGCAATCCTCCGCGTCCAGCACCGGATATCCTGCCAGCGTTTCCTCACCTGGGGCAGGCTCCGCCTCCGACCATCCACACCCCTCACGGCACTGACGGCGGTCAGCCAGATCTGCTCCTTGGCAGTGGCGCCTACCTGTGAGGAGGAACAAGTGACACCACATCAATACACCAGCCACATGTCACAGAGAGACATATGGGTACAAATTAGCTGGTTACAACAAGGCATGTCATGCAGCCAACGCATTGCACCTTTGTCATAGGGACATCATCCCCTGGTGAGGGAAAAAGCACTACGTGCCACAGTGGGTACACAGGTGGAATGATGGCAATGTCACAATCAATGATCAAGGCTCACACTGTGCATCACACCCACCCCTCCTGTCTCAGGGCACTGCTGTGAGTGATAGGCCCCCACCCCTCCTGTCTCAGGGCACTGCTGTGAGTGATAGGCCCCCACCCCTCCTGTCTCAGGGCACTGCTGGGAGGACTCCACACCCACCTCTCCTGTCTCAGGGCACTGCTGTGAGTGATAGGCCCCCACCCCTCCTGTCTCAGGGCACTGCTGGGAGGACTCCACACCCACCCCTCCTGTCTCAGGGCACTGCTGTGAGTGATAGGCCCCCACCCCTCCTGTCTCAGGGCACTGCTGTGAGTGATAGGCCCCCACCCCTCCTGTCTCAGGGCACTGCTGGGAGACATCAGGCACCCCCCCCCCTGGGACCCCCCCGACAGTACATGGCATGTGTGTTACACCTGGACGCAATGGCAGAAGTCACAGTCACCACATAGGGACAGTCTGTGGCAGTGGCCTATGCACTCACCTGATAACCTGGTCGCCCATACAGCATGGAGTACTGTGGGAGGATCACATCCAGCAGAGCCATGTTCTCCTCCAGGGTGAATGGCTGTGTCCTCTCCACAGCCCTTGACATGGTTCCAGGGAATCAGTAGCAGCAGCTGGGTCGACGAATGCAAAGATGTGCAGGCAAGTGCTCCCTCATGGGACCTGGCTGCCTTATATGTGCCCTTCTGCCCAGTCTCATGCACAGGAGTACAGAGAGATTGGTCACTCACATTTGCATCCTATGTTTCCACCAATCCCTTCAAACCTAGCAGTCTGTGGGTTCTCTATCGGTTTCATTCTCCTGCATGATGTCAGCCCCACAAACACATTGCAACAAAGTAGACAAATCCCAACTGACTTCTGCTGTGCACCTTCCAGAACAATTTTGAATTTTGAACTTGGTCTCCATGACAACCAGCATGCATGTAGGCCTTAATACTTGTCCCCTATGTAATCTGGAGCATCACACACAGGTACGGTGCGTGTGGGGGCCCTAGGGCACCCCAAATGCATGGCAACGGCCCGTACATGCATGCATACGCTCTCCATCACTTTTGGTCTGCACGCGTATGCGTACCCGTAGTGGTACGGACCGTACACTCGCATCTACGCTCTCCATCACTATGGATCTGCACGCGTATGCGTACTCGTAGTGATAGTGAGCGTAGATGTGAGTGTACGGTCCGTACCACTACGGGTACGCATACGCGTGCAGACCCATAGTGATAGTGAGCGTAGATGCGAGTGTACGGTCCGTACCACTACGGGTACGCATACGCGTGCAGACCCATAGTGATAGTGAGCGTAGATGCGAGTGTACGGTCCGTACCACTACGGGTACGCATACGCGTGCAGACCCATAGTGATAGAGAGCGTAGATGCGAGTGTACGGTCCGTACCACTACGGGTACGCATACGCGTGCAGACCCATAGTGATAGAGAGCGTAGATGCGAGTGTACGGTCCGTACCACTACGGGTACGCATACGCGTGCAGACCCATAGTGATAGTGAGCGTAGATGCGAGTGTACGGTCCGTACCACTACGGGTACGCATACGCGTGCAGACCCATAGTGATAGAGAGCGTAGATGCGAGTGTACGGTCCGTACCACTACGGGTACGCATACGCGTGCAGACCCATAGTGATAGAGAGCGTAGATGCGAGTGTACGGTCCGTACCACTACGGGTACGCATACGCGTGCAGACCCATAGTGATAGTGAGCGTAGATGCGAGTGTACGGTCCGTACCACTACGGGTACGCATACGCGTGCAGACCCATAGTGATAGAGAGCGTAGATGCGAGTGTACGGTCCGTACCACTACGGGTACGCATACGCGTGCAGACCCATAGTGATAGAGAGCGTAGATGCGAGTGTACGGTCCGTACCACTACGGGTACGCATACGCGTGCAGACCCATAGTGATAGTGAGCGTAGATGCGAGTGTACGGTCCGTACCACTACGGGTACGCATACGCGTGCAGACCCATAGTGATAGGGCCGTACACTCGCATCTACGCTCTCTATCACTATGGGTCTGCACGCGTATGCGTACTCGTAGTGGTACGGACCGTACACTCGCATCTACGCTGGCCATCACGATGGGTACACATACGGCAGCACTCCCACAGTGATTTGGGAACATGCACAGGCCCTCTCAGCAGCAGTACGGCGGATTTTACACATCACTGTGGTGATAGGCGACACACATGTGGGAATAGGGCGGACATACTTGTCCATGGATGGACATACTTGTCCAGGAATGGACATCAAGGCATCGTCTGTGCATTACCACATGTGTGGGGCACAGGTGTCACAGGCTGTGATGTGGAACATGCCTCCTGAGTGGAGAAGGCACCAGATGTATGATGAGATGTGTACATGTGTACTGTGTGAGGGTGCAATGTGTGCCAGGCATGCCCTTGACTCCTTTGACATGTGTGCATGTGGGACTGCGCACTTGGGGTGAGCGTCACTGGCATGGCACGGGCACCAACACACGGAAGTGTCCCATGATGCCCGGTACAGGGGTCATGACACATGACTTATCACTACCCACAGTGCACAATGTGACTATGCCATATATGTGTCCGGGATTTACATCAGGTTGATGTTGTAGCACCCTCAAAAGCTGCAGCCGTTGCAGCAACCAACATGTGGCTGTGTGTAGATTGTCATTGCACACTGTTCCCAACACCATGCCACATGTGTTCTCGGATGTGAGGTGCACATGTATGCAAGGGACACGGAGTAGCGTGACAAGGCCATGTCAGCAAACTCACAAGGAATGTGTGGTGAGTCATGACATGTGCACCTTCATGGCAAGGTGTGTGGGCTGGACTAGTGTAATGTCATGTGACCTGTGGCTCAAGTGTTCCGCTGCCAGTCTCTGCAATCGGCATCACACTTCTGCTGATGTGTGGGTGTATGTCACTCCTGTCTTGCGTCGGGCAGTGCACTTGCACTGGGACACAGCTATTTCCATGGCGTGGCATGGGGAGGTTCTCAATCACCGTGTGTAGCTGGGTCTTGGAAGGAGTGTCACCTTGCATCCATACGTGTCCTGGGCATGTAGCACATGCCTGACTCCCTATGTGGCATGTGTGTATTGCCAGATTTACATGTGCTCAGTAGACATGAGTTGTTCTCGTAGTGCACTCACTCTTCCTTGTCACTTCCAAATTACTGCAGAGCGCCTCCTGTTGCCCGAAGAATTCCAGACTTGGCCACCATGCAGGAGAATGACAGGATCCGGCTCTACCGCTTCACCCAACCGTTGATTCTGGAGTTGACGGCGAGACTGGCACCACACCTGCAACCGCAGCACAGGTATCCTACGGCACTGACACCCCAGCTGAAGGTAATGGCTGCCCTACATTTCCTTGCCACGGGTAGCTTCCAAAATACCATAGCTCATGTTGGTGGCATGTCCCAGAGCATGTTCAGCGGTGTGCTGCATGATTTCTTGGAGGCCATGTTGATTCACCTGGATGACTTCATCAAGTTCCCAACCCCTGAACAGATGACTGAGGTCAAGCGTGGTTTCTATGCCCTGGGAGGGATGCCCCATGTCATTGGGTCCATAGATGGGACACATGTAGGTTTGGTACCACCACACGCACGGGAGGTGGCGTACCGCAATCGGAAGCACTACCACTCCATCAATGCCCTTGTGGTGTGTCTGTCCAACATGGTGATTTCACATGTCTGTGCTCGTTTCCCAGGATCAGCACACGATGCCTACATCATGAGGCGTAGCGGGATGCCTGATATGATGATGCAGCTGCGCAACGAACGAGCATGTGTTGTTGGTGGGTACAGTCTGTCTGTCCTGTATTCTGTTTGGCCGAGCAGCACTACCGCTTCGCCAGTTCTAACGATATCCATGTGCTTTCCATTTAGGGGACGCTGGCTATCCCAACATGCCTTGGCTGCTGACACCTCTCCGCAACCCCATCACGCCGGCCCAGCTCCGCTACAACACCGCCCATGGCCGGACAAGGCGAGTGATAGAGAGGACGTTTGGCATGCTGAAGAGCCGATTCCGGTGCCTCCACAAGACCGGCGGCGCACTCCCATATGCCCCGGCAAAGGTTTGCAAGATCTTCATGGTCTGCTGCATGCTGCACAACATGGCAGTTGAAAGAGCTGTGCCACTCATCCTGAATCAACATGACGAGGACCATCCACCCGTGGAGGACGAAGGTCTTGGCAATGGGGCTAGTGATGTGGAGGATGTGGAGCCGCAAGAGGACATCCGGACTCGGCTCATACGCGACTTCTTTGCTTAGTGGTGAGTACCAGTGTCTGAGTGTGCACGCCTTGGTCCCCGTGTGGCATGTGTTGTGATGCGTGTCTCCACCTGCATGTATGGCACGTGAGTCAGAGGTGTGCGTGGGTGTGTCACTGGAGTGATGGTGGCAGTGATGGTAGTATTTCCCCACTCATAATTGTGACCTAGCATTTTTTCATCCATACATGTGTCGAGTCAATGCACATGCAAGTGGCTGTGCTTTTTGTGGCTGACTTCTTGTGTGTCTCTCTTCCCCAGGTACCTGCGCATGCTGTCTTCTGGTTGCATTGTTGTGGCACTGCTATTCCTCATGGACATGGCATCGTGGGCTGACTCAGCGTTACAGGCACGGACACGTTTGGAAGTCTCCATGGGGTAAGGGATGCATCTGGGGTGTATTGGGTGTGGCAGTTGTTCACGATGTGTGCACACTGCCCCGGTCGGGGTGTGGTTCCTCTGCAGACATGTGGCATCCCCATGGGACACAACATGCAGCTGGGTACACCTGAATAGATGGGCTGCCTGGTTGTCAGTCATCAGTGATGGGATAGTGGATTGTGATGAAGGCATCAATGTGTGTGACACTGCCCTCGGACACATACGGTTAACATTGTCTTGACATGGCGTGGGACTTCCACATCAGCGGATGTATGGTGTATGGCAGTCTCTCCGTGAGCAGCTGTGGGTATTTAGCTGTTAGCCGACACTTGTGTGCCAGTTCCATGGCTATCACGCATTTGTGCTGCAGAAGGGGGGTGCCAGTGTTTGAGCCACATGTTACTCCACATGATGTGTTCATGTGTACTTCAAGTTGCCTCTGCAATCCCAAAAACATGACTATTAAAGGTGTCCCTATGCCTCCAAGGTGCCTCTTCTCAGTCAATGCTGGTGTGTTGGCACGGTGCATCCTGCATGTCTGGCATGGTATTCCCTGATTGTGGCTATGTGTCAATGTGTCGAGTGGCAAGATGCAAGCTGTGTGTGTGTGCTGAGACTGTGTATTGGGCATGAAGTCCATGACTGTGTGGGTAGTGTGACATGTGCCATCCCCATGCATCCAACGTTGTCCAGGCCCCCATTCTCTGCATCCACCGGACTCAAGCTTGCAGGACATGGTTCTGCCACCTGTCTACACGTACCTGGGTGCCCCCCAGGACACGGGCCAGGATCCCTGACCTCTGCGCATGACTGTTGCTGTACTCAATGTGTCTGTCAGCACGGTTGTTCGGCCACCCCCTCAGCTGGTTCTGACCATCACGGGTGTGTATGGTGCTCCATGTCTGTCTTGCCTAATAAACTGTGACCCATGTGTCCTGTGCCAGACTCAGGCCCCAGGGTGTGGATGGTTGAAGTGAACAGATGACTCAGGCATGTTTAGACTGTACAAGACACATGTTAGGTGATAATGATACCAGCAGGCATCTACTCTTAATAGTGTGATTTATTATTGGGGGGGGGGGGGGACAAAGTGAGGGGCTTTCCGGGATTAGGGAATCCAAAGTTCAGTAGGGGAGTTGGTGTCCTTGCCATAGGAAATCCTCAGAGTCCATGCCACAGTCTTTGTCAACATTGGTCAGCCAGTGACCAGCAGGGCCATGTGGCAGAGAATGTCTCTTGATGCTGTGATGCTGTTGCTCCTGTGGGCCAGGTGCCAGGCCAGGTGTCCTGGGAGATGGTGATGTAGCAGCCACCCTCACGGTCCTTTCCGTGGACGACCCGGCTTCCTGCGGGGAACCTCAGCAGCAGGCCGTGACGACGTCTGGGATGCTCCGTCGGATGTTTCCTCCTCCTCCTCATGATCCCTCCCTGTGGGTGGTGATGTTCTCCGCCTTCTGGCACAGGGAGGGTCGGCCATGTTGTCGGCCATCCGACGGAGTTCAGCGTGAATCCCCTGGGACGCCGTCACTTGCTGAGCCTGTCTGTCCTCCATCCTCCGTTGGTGTAGCTGTAGACAGGCTATTAGCTCCGCATGTTGCTGGGCCTGCTGGACCTTGATCCCCTCGAGGACGGACACAACCTGGGCCATGCCCGTGGTGTCCTGCCGGTATGAGTCCAGGATGTTACGGACATGGGAGAATACCGGATCCCCAGCCAACTGGTCAGGCTCGTGCCTCCGCCGTCCTCCACTCCCACCACCCCTGCCCACTTGCGTCTGGCCTGCACTTGTGGGCACATGGGGTCTCCGGGACCCCTGAGGGGTGGCATTGGCGTTGTCGCCTGCCTCCTCCTGGGTGCCCGGGACACCGTGTCCCTCCTGGCGAGCCTGGCTGCATTGTGGTGTTGGGGCAGGGATCCTGGGTGTCTCCTGGGATGTGGCAGGAGTGGGGGTGGTGGTTGGCACGGTTGTACCTGACGCAGGTGCTGCAGGTGGTTGGACACCAGAGGGGCCAGGTCGGTCGGGGTCGTCCGCAGAGTGGTGAGAGTGGTCGCTGCCGGTGGGATCGGTCTCCTGCAGATCCGGGTCCTGTGAGTGTTCCCCCCCAGTGTTGGGGGGTGCAGCACGACGTTGACCTGTGTGTGAGAGAGAAAATGTTAATTTTGATCCATGCAACATCCATGTTTCATCCGTTACAAAGTTGGCACATTTCCTCTTGGAATTAGGATCTGTCTTGCATTCCACTCACAGTGCACTTGTGCATGTGTGTGTCCCTTGGGCACCAATTTTGCCCCTTTAACTATGTGTGGCACAGTCTTACTTGCTGCGTCAAGTGTGACTGCAGTCAGCAGTGGAGTGTGCATGTGTGCCGAGCTATGCATTTGCGCCTTCCTTGTAGCACTGTACATGTGCACATGGAGTGGATCCACACACTTATATGATGCAGGTGGCTGTCCTTGTGCTCGTGTACAGGTTGTGACATGGCCCTGCGTTTTGCCATGATGAAGAGGGGGGGTGCTGGCACTGGCCACCCTTGTCTACATGCACGCAGTCCACCTGCTGACGAGCAGACATTCCCACACACCACAGGACTGATTTGCTCTCCCTGTGTCTCCCTCCTTCTCTGTCCCCCTCTCCCTCCCTCTGTGTGTCAGCCTCCTCCCTCTGTCCGTCTCCCTCCCTCTCAGTCCCCCTCTCCCTCCCTCTGTGTGTCAGCCTCCTCCCTGTGTCCATCTTCCTGTGTCTCCCTCCCTCTCTGTCCCCCTCTCCCTCCCTCTCTGTCCCCCTCTCCCTCCCTCTGTGTGTCAGCCTCCTCCCTGTGTCCGTCTCCCTCCCTCTCAGTCCCCCTCTCCCTCCCTCTGTGTGTCAGCCTCCTCCCTCTGTCCATCTTCCTGTGTCTCCCTCCCTCTCTGTCCCCCTCTCCCTCCCTCTCTGTCCCCCTCTCCCTCCCTCTGTGTGTCAGCCTCCTCCCTCTGTCCGTCTCCCTCCCTCTCAGTCCCCCTCTCCCTCCCTCTGTGTGTCAGCCTCCTCCCTCTGTCCGTCTCCCTCCCTCTCAGTCCCCCTCTCCCTCCCTCTGTGTGTCAGCCTCCTCCCTCTGTCCGTCTCCCTCCCTCTCAGTCCCCCTCTCCCTCCCTCTCTGTCCCCCTCTCCCTCCCTCTCTGTCCCCCTCTCCCTCCCTCTCTGTCCCCCTCTCCCTCCCTCCGTGTGTCACCCTCTGTCACCTTGGCCCAGCTTCCTGGGCACACACTGTTAGCAGATCTTTGAGTGGCCCTTGGCCTGTTGATGTGAGTTTGTTTCTGATCTCCAGGCACCCATTTTGTCTGCTGTGTGTCTGTGCGCTGCTGCTGTGGTGGTGTGTGCTGCCACTCTTTCACACTGTTGGCTGTTCATTAGCTGCTGTCATGTGCAAAACAGTGCCTTCACCCCCATGTGTTGATGCAAGGCGTCCGCCATTTGCTGGCAAGTCATTCCTGTGTTGGGACACAGTGTTTGTCTGGCTGTGACCTAGGCCATATGGGCAGAGGGCATTGTTGTCTGCTTTGGAGTCGCACTATGTAATTCTTGGTGCCCAGCCTCCCGCCATCCGGGTTACCGTGTCATGTGTTGTTGTCTTCTGTGGCCTGTGACTTGACATTGTCCAGCTGGGTGCATGGGGCATGGTGGCAGCAGTGGCATGTGCCTGCTCATGGAGTGTGGTTGAGTAATGCGATGGCTTGTGGTGGTTGCGTGCCTGTTATTAATTTTGGTTGTGGTTGCAGTTCCCCCCATGTGAGGTGCGTTGTTTGTGTACTCACCCGGGTCTCGGAGTCCTTCTACTCCTTCAACTGCCTCCACCGGCAGTATGGCCATCACCCTCTCCTCCCAGGGATGGTACTGTACGGCTCTGCGGGAGGGCCCTCCTCCGGTGGCGTTGGCCTGGTCGTGTTCCTCCTGTCTCTTGGCTCTGACCCTCCTCCGCAGATCGTACCACCTGTTCTGGCAATCCTGCTTGGTCCTCCTGGTGTCCGCAACAGCATTCACAGCATCGACGATGGTCTGCCACATGGCTGTTTTGGCTGCCTGGCTGGTGCTTCTGACCAATGTTCCAAAGATCTGTGGCTCGACTCTGAGGATTTGATCAACAAGGACCTCCAACTCTCGGTGACTGAACTTTGGATTCTTGGTAGTGGGCATGGTGAGGGGTGTGGGTGGGGATGGTGTGGGTGTGGGGGGGGTGTGGATGTTGGGGGGGGTGTGGATGGTTGTGTGTGTGTGTGAATGTGATGAGAGGGTGTTTGTGAGGGTGGTCGTGTGAAGGTGTGCAAGTGTAAGATGTGGTGTCGCTTGTAGTCTGGTTCTGTGGTGTCTGGCAGCAGTGGGTCTGTTGCAAAGGCTCATGGTTTGTGTGTGTGGGCCCTTTTCATTGGTCCATGGGTGGGTGTGGCAGTGTTTGAATTTTGGGTGGGTGTGTTATAAGGAGTGGTGGTGTATTGGTCCTCTGTTTGTTTTTGACAGTTGCAGGTCAGTGATTGTGTTATTTTAGTGGTTGTTGGCCATGTTTAGTGGCTGTGTGCCTTTCGAATGGTGTATTGTTGAGTTGTTTTGTTTTGTCCTTGTTGTGTACGTGCGTTTTGAGCGTGTGTACGGTGTGTACATGGGCCATTTGGTTGTACGATTTTGTCCTTGTGTGTGGCTTTGTAAGACTCGTACATGCGGTTGTGATGTTGGGGCATGGGGTGCGCTCCGTACTTAGGAGGTTGTGTTGGGGGTGCGCCAGGAACGTACTGGGGTGGGGGTACGACTGGAACGTACTGGGGTGTGGGTACGACTGGAACGTACTGGGGTGTGGGTAGACGGGGCTATGACACGTCCTGGGGTGGGGGTGTGGCTCGCACGTACTGGGGTGTAGGTACACGGGGGGTACGACACGTACTGGGGTGGGGGTACGACTGGAACGTACTGGGGTGTGGGTAGACGGGGCTATGACACGTCCTGGGGTGGGGGTGTGGCTCGCACGTACTGGGGTGTAGGTACACGGGGGGTACGACACGTACAGGGGTGGGGGGGTGTACATGGACGGTGGTACGACACGTACTGGGGTGGGGGGGTGTACATTGACGGTGGTACGACACGTACTGGGGTGGGGGGGTGTACATTGACGGTGGTACGACACGTACTGGGGTGGGAGTACGACTGGAACGTACTGGGGTGTGGGTAGACGGGGCTATGACACGTCCTGGGGTGGGGGTGTGGCTCGCACGTACTGGGGTGTAGGTACACGGGGGGTACGACACGTACTGGGGTGGGGGTACGACTGGAACGTACTGGGGTGTGGGTAGACGGGGCTATGACACGTCCTGGGGTGGGGGTGTGGCTCGCACGTACTGGGGTGTAGGTACACGGGGGGTACGACACGTACAGGGGTGGGGGGGTGTACATGGACGGTGGTACGACACGTACTGGGGTGGGGGGGTGTACATTGACGGTGGTACGACACGTACTGGGGTGGGGGGGTGTACATTGACGGTGGTACGACACGTACTGGGGTGGGAGTACGACTGGAACGTACTGGGGTGTGGGTAGACGGGGCTATGACACGTCCTGGGGTGGGGGTGTGGCTCGCACGTACTGGGGTGTAGGTACACGGGGGTACGACACGTACTGGGGTGGGGGTACGACTGGAACGTACTGGGGTGTGGGTAGACGGGGCTATGACACGTCCTGGGGTGGGGGTGTGGCTCGCACGTACTGGGGTGTAGGTACACGGGGGGTACGACACGTACAGGGGTGGGGGGGTGTACATGGACGGTGGTACGACACGTACTGGGGTGGGGGGGTGTACATTGACGGTGGTACGACACGTACTGGGGTGGGGGGGTGTACATTGACGGTGGTACGACACGTACTGGGGTGGGAGTACGACTGGAACGTACTGGGGTGTGGGTAGACGGGGCTATGACACGTCCTGGGGTGGGGGGGTGGCTCGAACGTACTGGGGTGTAGGTACACGGGGGGTACGACACGTACTGGGGTGGGGGTACGACTGGAACGTACTGGGGTGTGGGTAGACGGGGCTATGACACGTCCTGGGGTGGGGGTTCGACTTGAACGTACTGGGGTGTACCTAGACGGGTGGGGGTATACATATACGGGGGGTACGTGTCGGACGTACGGGGGCTGGGGGGAGTGTTGGGCGCGTATGCGGGCACATGTCTCCATGGTTGCTGTAGGAGTTCGGTGCGGACGGTGTTTTTTCCATACGGTTGTTACCTCGGACGCACGGGAGGGATCGTGATTCCTAGGTCGGACTTGGTTTTTCACGTTTGTATGGTAAATCGTCCGAGGACGTGTCGGACACATTTTCCGACCCGGGGACGTGTGGGGAATGATTCCCAGTGCGGTTCGTATGGACTTTTTACCATGCGAATCGTGATTGCCAGTTCGTACGGCACTTGTACGATTCGTACGGTAAAAAGACCCGATACGAGTCGCACGGGGACATTTTTTACCGGATCGTGATCGGCACCTATGTCCTTGGTTCCCAGGCCTACTCCTGTGTGAACCACAACGACCTTCCAATATTGACACAAGCCACATGATTGAAATTTCTTCTCTCCTTGCCTGGCTAGTAAAACAAAGACATTATTCTATCTAACAAGAGTGCTTCTTTCACCTGCAACACAAAACTTGAGAAAGAGCAGATTCCACAGCACATGTGAAAGTCAATTGTTAATTCTAAAGTAAGAATTTTCAGGGAACTGCATTTAAGGCCTACAAAATCCAGCTAACATAAAAAAGCATCATATGAGCTTTATGAATTTGCATGACAATACGGCACCTTCAATTAAGGCAACATGTGAAATGCCACGATTAATAAGCACTTTTAATTCATGATTAGGTGTCAATTGCATAACACAAGTTTCTCATGTTAATGTTTTCTGCTAGTTACTTTCAGTTTATATGTTGATTCGCCATGGTACTTTTCAATGGCATAAACATGTCACATTTTCATGTAAATACATTTCACAATTCTAACACTTTACATTAATACAACAAAGGATTAGTGGCCAGATGTACGACCATTGGAAATTGCGACTTGCAAATTTCGCCAAATTGCGAGTCACAATTTGCGAGTCGCAATTTCCAATGTAGAACAGTGTCTGAGATACTGTTTGTGATTCCCAATGGGGGTCGCAAATTGCATGCCTCATGCATAATAATGAGGCTGTCGCTATTTGCAACCCCATTGGGAATGGCTGGCACTCCCAGGTATGGTGGCCTGCTGGGACTGCTTTTAAATAAAACAGTTTAAAAAAAAAAAAAATGCAGCCCCGTTTTCCTTATAGGAAAACAGGATGCATTTAAATAAAAAAATGAAACGTTTTGTTTCATTTTTTTAGGGCAGGTAGTGGTCCCTGGGACCACTGCCTGCTCTGAAAAAATGTTTGTGCACCCATTCACAAAGGGACCACCCTCTGGAGGAGGGTGGTAAACCGCAATTGTGGTCGCAAAATATAGTTACATAGGTGTTGGACTCTGAGGTAATCACACGTAGGCAGGTAGGTGAAGAGACTTCATGTTTGTTGAACGTTTGCCTCCACAGCTCCCAGGAACTGACAGGTTCCTGACATTCAAACAAGTACATTCCATTGTCATGGCAATGACATCACAAATGCCACTAAGGAGATGGAGGAGACTATTACAGACTCGCTATTAAGAAGGGACGACCTTGGAACTCCCCTTCCTAATAGTGAGTCGCTAACCCTATATTCAATATGCTATTTAATTAGCGACTCGCAAAATAGGGTTAGTACATGGACCACAGGTTTTTTGCATGCGCAAACCGGTCTAAAACCCATTAGCGCACGCAAAAAAACGTCGTACATCTGGCCCTATATGGGGGTGTGATCTATATGCGATTATAATGCACCCCTACAAATAAAATGCGGTTTCCACTCTATCAATAGCAAACACATGGGGGGGCAGCAGTCTTCAGAGCTCAACTCGACAGCATATGTGGATGCGCCTAATTGTATTTATAGTGGTTGCATGTGATCCAAAATCATGCAGCACATCTGGTGCTGGGTGTAAATGGGTTCTGTCATTCTTCCCTCCTCCTAGCCGTCCTGCACGGGCTTAATGTCAAAGTTTGTGGTATTTTAAGGTTCTCTGCACAGTCCATCATGCTTTATTTGGTCATGTGGTGCTTTTTATTCATATACACACATACCTATACATTGTAAGAGAACCTTTAGATCATCCCATGCTGTTTTACTTGCTGCTCCTAATTTCTAGAGTGCCTGTGTTTAAAGCTTCAGTGTCTTTCTTTCGGCCCTCTCCATTTGAAACGCTCCTCTATTTTATCTTACTCCATTGCTTTCTTCCTGTCTTTCCGGAAAACTCTTAAAACCTGGCTCTTTGCCAATGCCTGTTAGTCACTAAGTCAGTTTGCCACCTTGTCTACCTCCGAAAAACACTTTTGGTGTATGTGTGTGCCATAAGTGTCCTCTCACGTATTATATCACAGCAGAACATAAAATATGTCATAAACACAATGACTTGCGACAGAAGTACATTGAAGCCCATTTTTCCCTGTCTCTGCCAATACCCTTGATGCTGCATTATGATAAAAGGCATGGATCTTCTTGTATTTCTGGGATCCGCACATGTTTTGGGTGAGGTTAGGCAGTGGACCCTCCCTTCATATAGATGGCGATAAGTGATTTATGTCCCAGAGATACTGCCCATTCAACATTATTTTTATGAGCACCATACGCTGCCCCCTCTCTCCACCAATATGCTAATGGATTCATAAACAAAGAAGATTTTCAACCAGGCTCATTGTTTTTTAAATTTCTTTATTGCATTTTTAAAACATATAGGTGCCGATTCCGATCCTGGAAAACCGGGTACGAACCGTCGGTCGGAGGGTTTTCTCCGTCCGACTCGTACCCGGTAAAATAACCCTACAAACTTGCAAGTACGATTCGTACGGAAACACCATTTCCGTACGAGTCGGAAAAAACACCGACCGACTGTAAAAACACATACCAATGTGATCCGGGACAGCGCCGACGTGACGTCGGGACGCATGCGGGCTGCATTTCACGAACCAGGAAGTACGAATCGTACCAACACCAGTCCGGACGGCAATATTTTTACGGCACCCAAAAAGTGCCGGAAAAGCGAAGTACGGCGCGATGCGAGCGGAATTGGGGGCCCGGTACGCGCCGAACCCCCCCCAGACCCCACGGATGTATGTGCCGTACCCCCACCCGTGTATGTACACCCGTGTATGTACGAGTCAAACCCCCACCCGTGTATGTACGAGTCGTACCCCCACCAGTGTATGTACACCCGTGTATGTACGAGTCGTACCCCCACCCGTGTATGTACACCCGTGTATGTACGAGTCGAACCCCCATCCGTGTATGTACGAGTCGTACCCCCACCCGTGTATGTACGAGTCGTACCCCCACCCGTGTATGTACACCCGTGTATGTACGAGTCGTACCCCCACCCGTGTATGTGCACCCGTGTATGTACGAGTCGTACCCCCACCCGTGTATGTACACCCGTGTATGTACGAGTTGTACCCCCACCCGTGTATGTATGGTTCGTACCCCCAGCGCGTAGCGCTGGGGGTACGCACCGTACATACACGGGTGGGGGTACGACTCGTACATACACGGGTGTACATACACGGGTGGGGGTACGACTCGTACATACACGGGTGGGGGTTCGACTCGTACATACACGGGTGTACATACACGGGTGGGGGTACGACTCGTACATACACGGGTGGGGGTACGACTCGTACATACACGGGTGTACATACACGGGTGGGGGTTCGACTCGTACATACACGGGTGTACATACACAGGTGGGGGTACGACTCGTACATACACAGGTGGGGGTACGACTCGTACATACACAGGTGTACATACATGGGTGGGGGTACGTCTCGTACATACACGGGTGGGGGTACGGCACGTACATCCGCGGGGTCTGGGGGGGGGTTCGGCGCGTATGCGGGCACATGTCTCCATGGTTGCTATTACAGTTCGGTCCGTACGGTGTATTTTGCATATGGTTGTAAAATTGGAAGGACGGGACGGAGCGTACTTGCGCGGTCGGACTTCATTTTTCCGATTCGTAGGGTAAATCGTCCGAGGATGTGTCGGACACATTTTCCGACCCGAGGATGTGTGGGGATATTTTCCCAATGCGATTCGTATGGACTTTTTCCCATACGAATCGTACTTGGCAGTTTGTACGCTACTTGGACGATTCGTACGGTAAAAATCCCGGATACGATTCGTATGGGGAAATTTTTTCCAGGATCCGAATCGGCACCATATTTGGGTTTTTATACAGCTCCTTTCATCATCCCTTTACCATGTCTTTTGCTTACATTCAGCTCATAAAAATACATTTGTTTATTTGTTTAGGACACATGTGCATGAGTGTATATGGACTGCATATCTTACTCAATATTTATAACTTGTGGCATTCATGTGCAGATCTGTCCATGACATGCTTCACTGCCTGAGTGCAGGTTCATTCTCAGTCAGACAGCTAAGCATTTCCGTATGCTCTTACCCCTATAAAGTATTTAGAGGTCGATTATGATGTTGCCCGGAAAGGCTCCGTACGGCATTCGATTAATCCAAATCCGATTCGGAACCCGCTTTTCCAACCGAATCGGACATGTTTCCCAACGACCGATTATGATGGCTGGAAAGCATTCAGCCTGTCCAACTCGGTTCTGAAAGGTATTGGGAGTAACTGAGTTGCTCGGAGCCGAATCGTAGCGGTCTACGGACCACGTTTCCAGCCGAACGATTAGGATGTCAGATTCGGACAGCCTTTCCGAATTGATTGTGCCAACATGGATCAGCTGTTGGAATCTCACTATGGGGGCCCGTAGCAGGCCCCCCTTCACCCAGGGCCCTCCGAATCGGGCCAGGGGAGACACATGAGTCCCCCCTACCCATGCATGCACAGTGTGGCAGGCACCATGGGATGCCTGCCACAGGGTGCAAGGTTTTCTCCAACCAACCCTTTTCTCAATGGGAGCCTGTGTTCTCATTCGGAACACAGGCTCCCATTGAAGTCAATGCGAGTCCGACAGAACAATGTCCAGAAGCATCGTAATTGCTTGGTAGGACACGCAGAACCTGATTCGTTAGGAAACGATTCTGGAACCGATTCGGTCGGAAGATTTCCCTAACGAGATCGTAATTGGCCCCTTTGTGTCCCCTTTCCTGACCTTAGTATAGCCGCTTTGCCACTACTCTTCTGACTCATTTTCAAAGTTATGTAATATTTCATCCCACAAGTCTGCTATTGGGTGTTTTTGCAAACCTCGGATTTCCTCCCATTAACTTCACACTCTCAGATTTGGCCCACTTTTCAACCTCACTTGTCCACCTGTTGAAGGAAGGGCCCTTGCCTACCTTCCACATCCTTGCTATTGCCCTCTTAGCTAGACCAAATGAAGGATCCAGAAAACTTTTACTGGCTTAGGTTTTGGGTGTTGGAATAGTCCCAGCAAACATATCTCAGTTTTACAAAGCTCATGCCGCCTTAGTGTATTTTCAAGGTGTCTAGTAACATCCTCACAGCAATGGGTGATTTGGGAAAAACGCCATGGATTTACAACAGGCACATGTGAGGGTCTCAGTGGCAAGTATCTTATTTAGCTCTTCGGGCATTAGATATATCTGGTAAACATACTTAAGCTGGGTGTGCTTAAATCAGGGTGTTCTAGAGACCTTGTGAATATGAGAGGACATTTTCCCACTCTATATCTTCTTGTTCCCTTCCTAGGTTAGTTTCCCAAATTGCCTTGGGTTTATTCAGACTTGGTGTCGTCATCGTACTTAGAGTTCTATAAAACAATGTAACCAGCTCGTGGTTAGCTCCCATCATAAATATGAGTAGCAGGGGATTATATTAAGGATGTTTGTTAGTTTTAGTTCCACATGAACCGTATAGCACTTGTGCCATTGCCCCATATGTTAGAAACTGATTAGAGAGTAATAAGTATTCCTCTATCAGCGTAGCTAATGCTTTGAGTACTTGGGTTCATAACGGTCACCTAATATAACAAGTTCCACCTCCTTCCATTTGGACATTTGTCTAGTGGTGTAGGGAGTCGACCAATGGTAAATGTACCAATGATGCATATAATTGAAAGTTTGAGTTTTTTTCACACAGAGTCTCCAATATTTCAGAGCAGTCCTGAGAAGTTGGGTTTCCATCCAATATCCTCCTTCAGTGATGCTATCGGTGCTCTCTGTGTAGATTCCGTGCCAAAATGTCCCACTTTCTCTAGAATTCACCATATAGGCATTTAATAATACACTGCAAATTGTGCCGCCAAGTTGTATAGTTTGTAATCCGGAGCACTAAAGCCTCACTCATCCAATGTTCCCTCTAATTTGTTTCATATGTATGTGCCAACGCTGTGAAAGTCGAAATCATGCAACAACTCACTATGAAAACAATCTCAGTGAGTGAGCTACCAAAATCAGTAGGATCTGCCTCTACAAATTAAATGGAAACTGTGCATTTTGACTTACTCTTAGTAGCATGTAATAACCACATTTAAGTCATATTCTAAGATATTTGTATTATACCCTAAAAGGATCATACCAACACTCCGTGATGTTTATTCCACTAGCTAACCCCGGGCGTAGAACTCCGCTCCACCCGCGGAGTGTGCAGAGATTTTCCTTCTCTGTGCTCTGCCGAGAATGTGGAGAAGGCAAATCTCCGCACACTCCACAGCGGAGCGGAGTTGGCCAACCCGCGCCTCCACCCCCACTATTAACAAGTAAGGAAACATTAATTAAAAATACACTTACCTCTGTACTGCAGTGTCCCAGGCTTCATTCCTCCTCTTCCTCGCCCTATCGGTAATCCTTGTGAAAAATGCGCATAAACAAAATAAAATAAACAAAACTGCAATTGTTAGAATTAAAAGAGAAAAGAAGATTGGATGAGATAGCCACATCTGATATTGGACAGCTGGAGAAGAGCTAGCCATGCCTTACACTGTAAAACAGCACATATATGTACACCACAGCACTGACTTCAGAACTGGCATATTCATTTGATGCTATTTTTATTTAAGTGAGTGACATTATATTTACCATATCAGACCCTAATAACATCACTAAATTACATTAAGCATTAAGCATGAGTAGCGCCTCCAGCTTTAGCCAGTTTCTAGGCTTCATGCACTGGTTTCCTTTAGTTGCAGATACTTCTCTATAATGAATTCAGAAGGTAAAGTGGAAAAAGAGCTACGGATACCTTTGTTGTAGTCACAGCGCACCACTGAAGGTAATTGAGAACACCTCCTAAAATACAGCAATGCTCAGGCAAATTAATGGATTGAAAATAATCTGATATGCAAATCATTTAACTCCCTACCAGAAGTTTTTCAGGAAACATCAACATGCACAGTCTACAGGGTAAAAAAATTAAATGCTCTATAATCAACCATTATTCCAATGTGAAGTAAATAAGCAGATGAAACACATTTAGAATACACAGGACAAAACGAAATAATTCTAGAGTAAGATAGACAAATTTACAAGTGAACAACACACACACTTTTATGCCTCGAGCAAAACATGTGCAATGATAATATAAATTCGTATTTGTAAAGCGCTAACATATGACCCCTCAAGAGTTTCAAGGCTCTGGGTCCGTCAGCGGAGATTAAGTGAGTTATTGCCCAGAGTCACATGATGCTAAGCCGAGCTGCTGCCTGAAATCGAACCATGATCCTGCGCTCCAGAGTCAGCCGTTCTGGCCGCTGCGCCATACCTCTCCCACTCTTTTTAATTTTTTGTTTTAAAAATAGAAAGCAAATAAACATTTGGCACATAGCAGAGAACAATACAATTCACGTCTCTCCATTCTTTACAGAGTTTGTGCGCTTCCAGCAACGCCAGTATATATCTGTGTAAGATCATAACAGTGAGTCCACATTAAGCACCCTGCCCCTCCTCTTCCCAGATATACGTGGAGTGCAATTAGTCTCTTCCCGCAGCCTATGTCCATTTATGAACTCATCTAGGGCCTCATCTAGGTCTAATCCATAGTGTCTAAGCCAGGGGCACCAAATCTTGAAAACTTTCTTAGGGCATCCTCTCATTTTGTATGTCACACGCTCCGCCCCCATGTACATGTTCATCCCTGCTCTCCATTCCCTCATAGTGGGGACCTCTTGCGCACCCCATTTCTCGGCTATGTCTCTCTTAGCTACCGCCATTCCCATGTTGCACAAGACAAGACTCCTCCTGGTAAGTTCTATGTCTGAAGGTATGCCAAGCAACACATATTTGGTGTCTTTCGGAAGCTGACATTCAAATATCGCGCTTAACTCTCTCATTATCTTGGCCCAATGTCTTTGTATGTGTTTGCATTCCCACAGTGTTTGGATAAACGTGCCAGTCTCAATCTTACAACGGAGGCAGTCAGGGGACTCTATCCGTCATATTTTGTAGAGACGAGATCTGGTTATGTAGGTACTGTGAAGAATTTTAAGTTGAATTAAACGCAATCTCTCTTGAGTGCATTAGCGCCGCCTCCCAGTCTATATTCTCCAAGGCACCCACGACACGATCCCATTTTCTCCTCAGAGCCACTAAGTTGTCTGGGATGTTATTCATAAGCATCTTGTAGGTCCAGGAGACAGCCTTTTTTTTAGTATTCTTTCTTGTAAGAGTCTGCCCTTTAGCGGCGCAAATTCTGGGGTACCTGCAATATCTATCCCTTCTGCAGCCCATGCATGTTGTACTTGTATATATTTATATCCTTGCCTATCACCCATTTGGAATTCTTACTGCAAGGCTTCAAAGGAGATCAAGGAGCGGTCTTTTATTAGGTCCTCAACTTTCGAAATTCCCATCTTGTCCCAGTCTTTAAACCCTTCCAGTTTCCCAATTTCCGGGAGCCGGGTGCCTTCCCATAGTGGGGTCTGTCTCGTTATCTTCTTGTTCCAGCCCATTTGCCTTTCCGCAGCCTTCCATGTCTCCAGTGACCTCTGTGTTGCCGGCAGTGGGTTTCTAACTCCCCACCCTCCATATATATAGTGTGAATGGGAATGCTACTCAAACTGTATTTGTTCCAGTGCGTATGTCGGGTGTGTTATCGCACCTCTCCCACTCTTGATTTGTTTATACATTCGGCAATTTATTTGGAATTCAAGGAAATTGTTCACCCTTGGCTCCTGGTGCCACTGCACCTGCTGCACTATTGATGGTTATGGCACAGAGCACTCACACCAGCCACCTCTGTGTAACTCGCAAAAGGCCATTTTTTTCAATGTGGAGCCACCAGAACGCGTTTGCACATTGTCCCCTGCAATAACTATCAGGACTGGAAAAGCCTAAAGGGAGACATTCATGCCTAGACCACAAATAGCAAGTATGGGATGGGAGCACAGTGCTCGTTTCTGTCCTGGGGACGTGGCATTTTTATCTTGTCTGGAGCAGAGTAGCTTCTGGGCTGGGCGGGCAGTGTTAGATTCTTATTTACTTACAACCTCCACTCACCCCCCTCCTACCCCAGCAGCTTTCCTGTCCGGGTAATTTAGGGAGCAGGCAGCATGGGTGAGATTTGACTGCTTCTGCACTGAAATGCATGCCACTGCACGTCTCGTAGACCTCTCAGAGTGGTGAGTGCTGGCGTGCAGCAAGAGAAACTTTCATGGCGTTCATTTTATATGAACACTTGGGGAAGTCTCTCTTTGTGTAGGTTTGCCATGTGCTCTACAAAAGATAACTGGGAGGCTTTTGAAATGAACGGTGTCCTTATGCGCGAGCGCACACCTTAGAGGGAACATACCCCCATCTACAGGTAGTTTAAGTATGTTTAAGGAGAGTTTATGCCTTTTGCCATCCCACCTTAGGTCTCTATTCAAGCTGTCTAGTTGAGATCCAGACTGGCAGGTTTGCGATAAAATAAAACAATCTCGGGAGGATTATGATTTTAGTTAGGTAAGTTGTGCCATAAGTGGCAATTCAAGTTACCTACAGAATTCCATGCTTCCTTTTAAGGACCTTAATGTAGTTCTTAGAATTCCTTCCCCGAGATCCTCCTCTATGAGGTAAATACTTACCCCCAAGTATTTAAAGGTGTGTGGTGCCCAGGTGATGCCATTGGGTTCAGTTGGAAAACAGATGCCACTGCTGTAGGGTGTAGAGGTAAAGAACACAACTTAGACCAGTTAGTCTTTATACCCAACATTTTGTCAAATTCCTCCAACGGTCTTACATTGTATGCAAGCCCCACCCCACCTTCCCTCCAGTATAGTAACAGGTCATCTGCATAAAGTGAGTTAGTAAACTTATATATTTTGGTACACTGACAAAATATCGACACTCAAAATATCCCTATACCAAAATATCGTGATCAAAATATCGATGTCCAAAATATCGACATCCTATACTTATAATGGTAAGTACAAAAATATCCTAAAAAATATCGGTCATTAATATAGTTGTATAAAATATTGATTTTTAAATGTATATAAAATGAAATAATACATATTAAATATATTAAACATTAACATTAATTAAAAAAAAGTAAAACATATTTAATATATATCTTCACAAATATAATAAATAAGCATAATTAAAAAAGTTAAACATACATAGAGGGGCCAATTACCATTTCAGTTGGAAATGCCTCAAAGTGACACCGTCTCGGAATCGGATTACGATGTGACCAAACACTATTCGGTCAGAGTCCCATTGCTCCCTATGGGAGCTCGTGTTCCGCCCAACAACCGGCAGTAACACAGGCTCCTATGGGGAAATGGAGGGTGTGCGGAAAACCCTGCACCCTGTCGCAGGCGCCCCATGGTGCCTGCCACACAGTGCAGGGTTTTACAGAGGGGCTCCACAGGTACACCCTCGGCCACCAACCGAAGGCCGCGGGGGCTAGGGGCCCAGCTAGGGGCCCCCAAAATCACTTTCCGACAGTCTTTCTGTGTCGGACAGGCCGAAGCGGAAAGAATGTTGGAAATCAACATCGTAATCCAGACGGCGTAAACGCTGTCCATAGGGGGTTACGTTGCGGTTCTGACTGACAGGAATGAAACACGAGTCGGTCGGAACCGAGACAGAATGATCTACTTACAAAAAAAGTTATTAAATGAATAATTTTTCTTTATATTATAATTTTATAATAATATATATATATATAAATATATATATGTATACCTATACCATTAACATAAAATCTTTAAAAAACAAACCATTATAATTAAATAAAAAAATGATTAGCTTGAAATTAATTTTCTTCCCACCCCTTACCTTTACAAAACCCACATTTAAAAAAAACATATTTACACAATTAACATAATGAATGAAACATAATAATACTAATTAGAAACCAAATTATAAATCATTGAACTTAATTAACTTCCCACTCTTCACCTCTATAATCCCCTCAATCCGCATCTATAATCCCCTCAACCCGCAGCTAAAATGTAACCTTCAAAAAATGATTACACAATTACAATTAAGTTTCAATTAAATAACTAATAGTATTTAACAACAAATTGAAAATTAATTAACATTAATTTATTCCCCACCCTTTACCCCTATAAAACCCCAAAGCCGCAGCTAAAAGATGTAATTAAACAATTAACATAATTAATAAACTGATTAATAATTAATTAAAAATAAATTACTTCCTATCCTTTACCCCATAACCCGACAACCCGCACCTAAACAAATTACAGAATTGACATAATTAATTAATTAATATTAATGAACAAATAATTATTTAAAAATAAATTATTTCCCATCCTATTCCCCTATAAAGCCACAACCCGCTACTGAATTAAAAAACACAAAGGGGCCGATTCCAATCCTGGAAAAAGGCTGTACAAATCGTTGTATGGAGCGTTTTTCCCGTACAACTCGTACCCGGTAAACTTTTCATACAACCTAGGAAGTACGATTCGTACAGGAAGCCTCTTTCCATACAAATCGTACAAAAGACCATACAGCTAAAATAAACCAACGATTCTGATCCGGAACAGCTTGCACGCGACGTCTGTATGTACTTAAGCAGCGGTTTCCAGCCCAGCAAGTACGATTCCTCCCTATGGCACTCCGTACGGCTCTTTTCTTACGGGAGCCAGAAACAGCTGTAAAAGCAGAGTCCCCAGGGGTACGAGTCGTACAGGCATACACCCCCATGCGTTGTGTATGTACGGTGCGTACCCCAGCATCGCGTATGTACTGTGCGTACCCCCAACATCGCGTATCCCAACATCGCGCACCCCAACATCGCGTATGTACGCACTGTACATACGCGATGTTGGAGTACGTGATGTTGGGTTACGCGATGTTGGGGTACGCGATGTTGGGGGTACGCACCGTACATACGCAATGTTGGGGTACGTGATGTTGGGGTACGCAATGTTGGGGTACGCGATGTTGTGGGTACGCACAGTACATACGCGATGTTGGGGGTACACACTGTACATACACAACGCACGGGGGTGTATGCCCCTGTACGACTCGCACCCCGGGAACAACTTTTCCCGGGATACGAGTCGTACAAAGTTCGCTTCGTAGCGGGTAATGGCATTCCCCGTGTACGGGACATTTTCCGTACAAATCGTAAATCGGAAAGCCGGTCCGGATCGTACTAGTACGGTTTGACTGCATTTTTACAATTTGTACGGAAAAGTGTCCGGGTCCGTCTGGTACAACTTTTCCCGATCCGATTTGTAAGGATCGGGCCAATCCGTACAAATCTGGTCGGGAAAAGTTGTATTTTTCCCATACGAATTGTACTTCACGGGTCGGACAGGACTTGTACGATTTGTATGGAAAAACTTACCGATATGAGTCAGACGGGAAAAAAAAATACAGGATCGGAATCGGCCCCTAAATGTTATTAAATGTAATTTAATAAATACAAAAAAATTACACATATATTAAAAAACATAAACAACACTTATACACAAAAAATGACATCACATAATTTTAAAATAAATACTAAAATCATAACACTAATTAAATTTTTTTATTTCAAACAACAATATGTTTACAAACGATAGTAATGACTTCTATATTTTAAAAATCGATATTCCTTACCTTCAAATCAATATTCTTGAAATCGATATTCTTGACATTGATATTTCCATGTCACGATATTTTAAACCCGATAATCTTGTACATCGATATTTGCAACTCGATATTTTGTCTAAACACCATATATTTCACGGATGTGCCTCGAGTATGTCCTTTGGTTCTCATAAATGCATCACATGGTTTAATAGTAGTGGGACAGTAGATACTACTGTCTAGTACCCTTGATATGTAAGATTGATTAGAGATGAACCTATCTATCTGTTTGTACCTTCTGAGTATAGTAGGGTGATCTACCTAACCCATTCCACCCCATTCCTATTCTATGAATCACAATTGCAAGAAATCTTCAATTTAGCGCATTGAATTTGTTTTCTAAATTACATAGATCACTATCACCTTCAACGACATCTCTAGTGGTGTTTCCTCAAAAATTTGATGAAATCTCCATATATTGAGAGATTTTCTATGTGGAGTATGAAACAATTCTGGTCTTCATGAATTAGGGAGGACAAATGGGAGTAGGCACTGTAGGCCAGCATCACAAAAAATGTTGCAATCCAAATTAAGAATGGAAAGCAGTTAATAAGACGCCACATCACATGCATCCAAACCAGGTTTAGGCAAGAATACAATTAATGCTTCTCTAGCTGTGGCAGGCAGTTTACCCAACACCTCATACATTTTCGCAAGCCGCTGAACTAGAAGAGACGCATACATCTGATAGAATTCTGCAGGCAAGCCATTGACGCACAATTTCTTGCCTTTAGCAAAATCCTTATTTGCTCTTCTGATCTCATTCTTAGAAATGGGCCTCTCCAGTAATTTCCTAATCTTATCTGACACTTGTTGAAGATGTACTCTGTTAAAATAGGTCTCAGTGATGCCTCTAGTGGCTACCTTTAATTGTCCATATAACTTACAATAGTTATCTAGAAAAATGTAATTTTTATCTTACTCTGTACATACCAACTGGTCTGCCTAGTTTTTTACCTGCGTAATCAGGGCCCTTGTTAGCTCAGACCAGATAAGTCATGCTAGTAGCCTACTAGTTCTTCCATCTTCCTCATGCATCCATTAAACATACTCTTTATAATTGTTGTCTAATAATTTTCCAATACTATTTTTTTTCTGCCTCTACGGTTACTCTGGTGGCAGGGTTAGTGACCGTCTCTCTGATACCTACAGTTTGGTCAATGCAGTGACCTCTGACCATTGTCTTAAACGCTTTCCACTCTATCAAAGCATTTGAGGCTGCCTGTTTCCAAATTAAACTTTGAATACTCTTTCATCACTTCTCTCAGAAACACCCGGAATAGGACCTACCCGTGACCATACCTGCAGTACCCACGTGGTAATCCCCACCTCAATTGTATTTCCATCAGAATGGGATTATGATGCAAGAGGGTCCAACTAAGGGCCCGATCACGATGCGGTAAGAAATGGCTTTGACTGCCGGTCGGAGCCATTCTTACCGCTTCGTAATCTACTGCTTGGAATAATTTCCAACCAACCCATTTTTATGGAGTTCCGAATGGCTTGCGACGGACTCAGACAGTCCGTCTGCCATTTGGAAGGCCTTCAGTAATTCCTCAGCCGGCTCTTTATGGCTGACAGATTACGATGACAGCTGCCCACTGCCTTTCTGTGCTGGCCTTTCCGACACAGGAAGGCATTGGGAATCCATCTTTGGGGGCCCACAGCAGGGCCCCCATGGGTGCAAGGGGTGCCCCCATGTTGATCCCTGCACCCGGTGGCAGGCACCTCCAGGTGCCTGCCACCGGGTGCAGGGATGAACTGCACCACTGTTCTTCCGTTCGGAATGCATGCTCTCATGGTAAAGAATAGGATTACGACCAAACAGGGTTCGTCTCATCCTAATTCCTGGGCTAAAACCGACGACAGGAGGTTGTTTGGTTCCAGTTCCAAACCGATGTCGTATGGACACCGGTCTGTCCGACATCGGAATCGGGGCCTAAGAGATTCTGTACTCGTGACCTGTTGGCTTAATCCCCTTGTGCATAACACTCTATTGAGTTGCACATACAGAGCATCCCTTTTGAAATAATATGCGTAATCCCTGTCCTTCTGTTGTAATTTCCAAGCATCTGCTAAACCCCCATTCATTCATCCGTTTATTGAAGCGTCAAGCCACTTTAATAGGGTGGGTATTGGGTAACGGCAGAGTGGAGCTGTCAAGATCAACATTGATAACACAGTTAAAGTCTCCGCCAAAATCAATGGACATTGTGAGTCACAGCCCAATTTCAATGAAAAGGTAGTAAAGAAGGTCATTTAGTCTTGTTTGGGAGCATAGATGAATGAATGAATTAGGGATTTATATGCGCTGGACTCACCCCAAAAGGGGTATCTCTGCGCTAGCAGTGGATAGGATTGAGGAAGTAGTGGGGGCGATCATTCTTTAAAAAGTTCTGTTTTTAATAGTTTTCTGAATTTAAGGAATTTAGGGCACATACTTAAGGCACTGGGGAGTGAGTTCCAGAGATGCGGAGCAGCATAGGCAAAGGATTTGCCCCCGTTCGGGGTTTGTTGACCCGAGGCACTATTACCAGAGCCTTCCCACCAGAAAAAGGGATCTACTGGGTCGATAGGGGACAAGACTTTCAGTCATATACTTGGGCCCACTGTCGTTGATAGTTTTGTGAATCAGACAGCATATTTTAAACTTGATTTGGTCACGGATGGGAAGCCAGCGAAGGCCTTTTAGTAACGGCCGGGAGGGAGCTCTGGAAGGTTGATTCAGAGCCAACGGAGCTGCTGTATTCTGAACCACTTGCAACCTATTTAGCACAGTCTCATTTGCCCCGCCCAGTAGCGCAATACAGTAGTCCAAACGGCTGACTACCAGAGCTTGGAGCAGGGTCTTGCGCACCGATAAGGGGAGTAGATAAAACACTCTCTGGAGAAGCTTCAGCATACTGAAACAGCTGCCTGAGACGGCAGCCACCTTGTCCTTAATAGTTAGGGAGTGGTCCAGGTATACTCCTAAGATTTTAGCCTTGCTAGTGGGGATAGGAGCAGGGCCTAATTCTGCTGGCCACCAATCGGGGGAACAGAGAAATTGTGCTTTGCCAAACAGGAGGACTTCGGTTTTGTTTGCATTCAACCGGGGAAAGTTTTTCGTCATCCAGTTGGAGATAGCACGCATACCCTCTGCAAAGAGCTGTTTAGTTGGTCCGAGTTAGTATCAAACAAAAACAGGAGATGCGTTTCATCCACATATGAAAACGGGACACAGCCATGTTCTCTGATGATCTTTTCAGGGGGGGAGGGGGTCACATTTATATCAAATAACGTGGGACTGAGGCATGAGCTTTGAGGGACCCCCATTTTAAGAGATTTGGCTCCAGAACGGAAAATACCCAAGTTGACAGTTTGGGTGCGCTGCTCCAGAAAGTTGGAAAACCACTGAAAGGCTGTCCCTACTATGCTAATGTCAGTCAGTCTTTGCAGTATTCTATGATGTGCTTCAGTGTCAAAGGCTGCGGCAAGTCCAGCAGCACTAAAGATACTGCCTTATCATTGTCCAGCAAAAGTTTAATAAAGTCTGTTACGCCAAGCAGGGTGGTTTCGGTGGAATGTTTCAGTCTAAAACCGGATTGTGAAGGCTATAGACATGACTGAGCCTCCATATGTGCCATGAGCTGCGAGTTGACATATCCCTCCAAGAGTTTGCTCATGAGGGGAAGGAGCGAGATTGGACGTTAATTAGATAGCTCTTTGGGCGGGAAGTTTTTGTTTTTAAGAATCGGAAGGATTTGCGCAGATTTCCAAGCCAAAGGCACTTTTCCCTCACTCAGAGAGAAGTTGAGTAGGGAGCCTATAGGAGAGGCAAGATGTCGCAGTTGCTCAGTGCCATCTAGTTTTCCCCTCACTTGCATGAAGCAGCCCTCCTTTTCTATCAGATTGTCTGAGGTGACAAAGGGAACTCCCGGCATAACCCACATTAGGGCCCCTAGTATACAATCTTAATTCAGTTGCAGTTGTGTGACAGAGGCAGGCATGGCTAAACCACCTGTGCCTCTACCACGCAGCTCCAATAATGAATGCATCTAAACAACACATTCCTTTACCAAGCATGCCATTGTAACACTTACCTCACCACATCCTCTCCTGATCCTTCCTGCTCCTGGGCCCGCCCATCCCGGCATCTAGACCGCACACTACCTTAACCACACATATGCATGGTTAAGGCATATTCACGGTTAAGGCATGCATGGTTGAACTTGTGGTGAAATGGTATGAATGACTCTGCCCATGATGTTAAGGCCGTTTCCCTTCAGTTGCATACACACAGCCACCCCACCAACATTGAAATCGAATTTCTTCCAGTCTTGTAAGATGCATCTCCTATATAAATGCTACCTAAATTTGCCCACCTTTAGTTATGCATTAATCTTATATCACGTGGTGGCATTCCTCTCACTTTCCAAGTAAGGGATGTGCAGCCATTGATTGAATAAGTCATCTTTATGTATTTAGGGTTGCACATAAACCAATTTCCCCTTGGAGGTTTGGCAGTCCTCAGGAGATGCATCACACTGCTGACCCATATGCACACCCCATTCACGAAGCCCACGTATTTGAAGAGTGCTATCATTTCGAGCTGAACAGTCCACATCAAACATTTCCAAACTCCTCTACCTCAGAGCAAAGTAACAATGCCCTCCGCCCAAGCATTTTAACTTTTAGAACTGTGTTGTACTTTTTCCTCTATTCCAGAGTAGAAAGATAGCTGGAGGGATACACCTTTCAACCTTTTATCTATGACTGAGTTACCTCCACTACCTTTAGTGTAAATTGATGTTGCATCTGCAGTCTGGTATTCTATGGCACCCAGAGGACCAACTATGTGGCATCATAACAGCACTTGTTGTGCTTGTCTAGCCACCTGAGAAATTATCTTACCAAGGAAGTAGTGCTTCCACCATTTCCCCTTGCTTCTTCTCCCTCAAGCCCTTCTCATAAGTCATCATCCAGTCTAGGCATGAGCTCAGGTAACTCAGATTGGTCATCTGAGGGCAGATCAAAATAAGTATCCGAGCCAGGGAGTCAAGAATCAGCACTCTCTTCAAATTTCCAAATTTCATGTACGATCAATTGATGCCTTTTTGTAGTAGACTGCTGTTGTATAGTGAGGAAACAGTGACACGGTACAGAGCTCCACTCTACATGGTCCAGATGTTTTTGCCTTCTGTAGTACCACATCATAATCTTGGTAGTTAAGCAGATGGGTCGCCACTGGTCTAGGAACTCCACCCTGTGGAGGTGGTAGGCAGGTTCTCTATGTGCTCTCTCCAGAGCAAAGAACTTTGAGAGGTCCTGAGGTGGTACATCTGTTAGCAGTCAGTGTTCTAGGTAGGTGACTTTATCTGCCCCACTCAATACCCTCTTGTTATGTCAGCTACTGCCTGCTGCATCTTCCCCCTATTTCAAGGAAAAAGACAGAAGGTATAATATTTGTGGATGGGAGTTATTTGTAGTGGTACGGTTCTCTTCAGGACATCTTCAGTATGTTTTACCCTATTTGCCAGTTTGCGCTGGTCGTCCTGCAAAAAGCCCATGTCAACTGCCCATTCTCAATCTTGGCCTCCAGGACTACCCTTGAAGCCTAAATCTGCTCCGGTATACTATCCAGATTGTTTTGCAACCCAGCATCCGAGACTAAAGCCTCACTATGGAGGGAACCAGGTCGCTCTATTGTGATGTCCTGAGTGTGTATTGCTTGGCTCCCCTGGGCATTTAATTTTTTGTCTGTTTTTGCTTTCCGCATGTTCGTGGTGGTATCCAAGGTACCGATGCTTGTCTTCCCAATGAAGCCACCTTACCCAGCAGCTCAGCTGTCACCAAGCTACTCACTCTACTTTACATTGTCTACCCTAGGAATATTCTCACACACATGTAAGTTCATAGGCCACCCTCACGCTTGCAGCTTATTGCCACCCCGATGTCACCATGAAGAATCCAAACTCGATGACTTCAATGGGTTACTTCCCCCATTTATGCAAAGGCTTTGTTGCTGTTCCAGGAGTATTGTCAATTAAGTAATGGTCTGCAATTACATTTAGACACTATAGGGTCTATTAGGACGCCAGTCCGCTGGTGGCATCCGCCTGCGCTCGCAACCCAGAAAACCGCCGGTCCCATTTGCATGGCGGTAACGACCGCGGTGGTGAGATTTTCCGCCTGCCACTTTTCCACCAGTAGCACTCCGCACGCATGCCTGGCGGGCGGAGCTGGACCGCTAAAATGGGGCCGGTGCAGGGCCAGGCTCCGCCGGCATTATTATGATGCCGGCGGTAGCCAGCCCCTCTGTGGCGGTGGAACCGCCATGGAAAGGCATGCGGAGAATGTCTCCGGGGGCCCATTGCGGGCCCCCAATGTGTTTGGGGGTGTGGGTGCACTGGCGGGTAGGTACCCCCTACATGTTCCTTTACCAGGTGGCAGGCACTGTGCAGTGCCTGCCAACCAGTGGAGGGATATGCAGGACATGCTTTTTTGGACATCGCGGCGGTGCTGCTGGCGGCAGCAACCGCCGCAATGTTAAGTGTCGCGATCCTACCTCCGCGGTCGGATTTTGACTGCGGAGCCTACTAATTGGGCCGGCGGTAATGCCGCGGTCCTAGCGGGCGATGTTTTACCGCTACCATGGCGGTCGGAGGGATTTTCCGACCGCCATCCTAATAGACCCCTTTGTGGTCAGTATTTGCTCCCCTATGACTGCTCACCTGTCATCTGGCCCCTCATTCTGCACTCTTCAAAGTCATTTTGGGATCCATTTCAATATAAACAAATTGCCATCTCATGTCCTGTGTAGTTATCTCTCCAGGCCCCTGGTTCCCTTTACCAGGACCCAGCAAGTTCCCTCCAACACCTAGATACCTCACCGGCTGTCCATCTATTCAATGTTCAATTGTGCTGAGAGGCCAACAGCTCTTATCTTGTAGGATGCTTGGTGATACCAGAAGTTCACACTGTGCTGCCACTTCAGCCACCACTGTCAGATTCTACTGCATACTCTCCCTGGGGGCCTGGACTCTGAAGGGTCCACTGGAGACATGGGTCTCCTTGATAGGTGAACACCCGCTCCGCAGCTGGCAGGTTCCTAAGCGCTCTTTCATATAGCCGCTGCACGCCTCCTTATACTTTCCTTTTTCAGACCATCATTTTAGCAGCGTCAAGCTTCTCTTTTTTCACCCGGTCCTAAAAAAGGCCTCCTCAGCCTGGTACTCCTGAGCCTTCTCTTGTCCATTGCTATGCAGGCAGTGAGGTCCACCCTGATTATCCATGGCAGTGGTACTTTCTACGCACCGCCTGTCCGGCACTTTCAATTTTCCCATGGCCCTATATCAACCTCATACATTGGCTGCATACTTGCCAACTCGCACGGTGCCACTTTGTGTTACACAAATACTGCTCTCTTAACAAAGTCACCCGGCATGGAGCCAAAATCCCATGATGGCAGGAAAAACGAGCTGAAAACCACTGTAAGTAGTGGATTTTCAGACCGTTTTCGGAGACTGTGAGCAGCAGATGTCCATTAAGAGGTGTGTAAACACCTCAGGACATTGGCGGCAGCCTCAACGATCCATTGTTTATCAGTGGCGGCTCCTCTGCTAAAGCGGAGGCGCATCGCCCCACTGCTTTTCGGCAGTTTAAGAAAATATAAAAGCAGAGGTGGGCTGCTCAGCTGACAGAGCAGGGGACAGGATGAGTGGTTTCACTCCATAAGTGCGCATGAATGTTTGGCCGGCCCTCTCGGGCCGGCCAAACATTAATGCACATTTAGCATGTTCTCCACCCAGGCTGCATTACTGCCTGGGTGGAGAACATGCCCAGGCTCCCTGTCTCCATCTAAGAGCAGAACCACGACGCTCAGACCAAGCACAACGCTTCATTGCAGCGTTATGATTGGCTCAGGGGAGCCTCAGCCTTGGTGCTTCCTGTTCTGTGTTCTGGCCTGCCGGAGGAGAGACACGACGAGAAGGATTCGGCGAGGAAGGACGCGGTGAGGAGGTTTAATTTGATTTTTTATCTACCCCTCGTTCCCGTGCCCCCCATCCCTTCCCATCTCCCCGCCCTACCACCCCGATCCGTGCTGGCTGCCCCTGTTTGTTTTTATTTTTCTGGGAGAGATGGAGGGGAGATTGGTGAGGGGCAGAGTGCCTTTTAGGTAGCTCTCCGCATCTGTCCCGCCCCTTTAAGGCCCGCCCCTTCCTCACACGGTGGCATTAATTTGTAAGTCGGCAGTTATGCAGCTAGTCAACACTTGTCACGTTCAGATTCCAACCTTCTCTGGGTCATCTGTGGTTCCGCTGATGCTCTTTGCTGTCGCAATCTTCCTTCTAGTCCTAGGATGACGGGGCTTTGAAGAAATGGCCGGCACCTAGTGACGGCCCGTGTAGGGCGTTTTACCGGGTGGTGACGTGGCGCAGAGGAGGGGCAGGGTGGGGGGTTGCAAAATGCGGCAAATGGACGATTTCAGGTAAGTTACGAAAAAAATTAATAAAATGAATTTTGTTGCGCGCGCTGCATCGGCTCCCACACCAGCCCATTGCGTACTTTAGCATAAAGTAGGGTGTTACAAACTTACCTGACGCTGAAGAATGAGTTTTTTTAAACTAAAGGATTTAAGAGTAGCATGCATTCATGGCGTGTTTTGTTTTAAAATAAGTTGGTTACTAGATCTTCATTCAGACTTGAAAACTAGAATAAGACACATTCAAGATAATAGGATGTTTATTTCCAAGCATACTCACTTACAGGATACTATCAATAACATGTTTTTGTGTTTACTTTTGCAGGGAAATCCTGCTATCCAAAGAGCTCAAACAAAAAATGTCTCTCCTGATTCTTACTTAACATCCGAAGAAATTAAAAGACTGCGTACATATCTTGCAGTACAAGATAAACTCTACAAAAAAATAATTTTTCATGATATAAAATTGAAAACGTTGGAGAAGCATACATTCAATGCCAGTAGGAAAAGCAAGGCTCAGAAAGAAAAAGACAGAACTCGACCTTACCCTTCAAGTCCTCAAAGAAATGAAAGTGACGGCTCAACAACATCCGCCAAAAGCTCAAACTCCCAGGAGTAGCGGTTGGAAACCAGATGTGCAGTGCATAAATGATCGCATTTTAAACCATCTATGATTATTCATGTTTTTTGTGTGATATGTAGGCCAAGCTTGCAGGAAGGTTTGTGAGGTCCGTATCACTGACTTCAGATGGGACACACTCTGATTTTCCAGTAACAGGAGCCCATCCTTTACAATAGAAACCATGGGCCTGATTCACTACGTCCCTACTACAAAATGCAATTCACAAACCTATGGGTGAAAATCTCAATCTCCACTTCTGCTATCTCTTTTCTATGGGTAGATCTCCAAACATGTAATCTTACTACTTAGGGCCCGATTGCGATGTCGGACGGACCGGAGTCTGTCCGACATCGCTCTGGAAATGGAATCAAACGACCTCCAGTCGTGGGTTCCAGTCCAGCGACCCTGTCCGGTTGCAATCCTATACTTTGCTATGGGAGCATGCATTCCGACCGGATTGCCTGCTCCCATAGCAAAAAGCAGAGGTGCCGTTCATCCCTGCACCCGGTGGCAGGCACCTCAAGGTGCCTGCTACTGGCTGCAGGGATCAACAGGGGGGCACCATGGGTGCCTGGTAGGCCGCCATTCAGCGGCCTTGCACCTGGGGCCCCCAAAGCTGTTTCCCACTGCCTTTCTGTGAGGGAAAGGCCGGCATTAAAAGGCAGTGGGAAACTGCCTTCGTAATCCTTTGGATGGAAAGAGCTAGCCGGGGGATTACTGCAGGGTTTCCGGATGGCGGATGAGCTCTCCGAGCCCGTTGGAAGCCATTCGGAAATCCAATTTGGAATCCCTTCCGACTGAGCCCATTGAAATGGCTTGGTTGGAAGGGAATCCAAACAGCAGATTACGATGTGGGCAGGAGGGCTCCGACCGACGGGGCCTGCCCGCATATTATTGGTGCCCATAGTGGTAAATGTAGGAGGGACCAGGGGGTGTGACTGGAACATAGGTGATACTACAAAATAGGAGGGGATTAGGGAAGGATAAGGAGGAGTTTAGGGAGGGGGTAGTCTATTACAAACACCAACCCACAGAAGAGTAAGACCTTTGCTATTCACAAACTACGATTATAAAGTTTCTACAGTTCGGAAGGCCACTAAGCAACTGTATATGTAATCCAGCCAGCCTTAGAGTAAGTCGAGCACCACACATGCCTCTCACCAGTCCTGCAACACACTCCCTCAAAGAATAATAGAAATCGTGACCTAAAATAACCCCCATATGAGATAATGTTAGATATGTGTAAATATTTTGATTGAAGAGCTCATGAAGTGCAAAACACATGTCTGGGACTAAAAAAATTAAAACAGGTATCACGCTTTACCACGTAGGAAGAGCTAGACCATGTGTGCCCCACCATGCTCTGCCTATGGGCTCAGGGATTGCATCACTCATTGCATGCTGAATGGTATCAATAATGACATCACTGATTATATCTCAAATGACATCATTGATAACAATACTGCGCATGATGAAAGCTAAAGTTCTAGTTAGGTCAGTAAACTATAACTGGTGAATTTAAGTCTGTTTTTTTAGTTTGAAATGTTACATTTTAACTGACATTTTCACCTTCCTATAACATCACTATAACCTTTGTTTTTATTAAGTGAATATCTAAGTTTAAAAAAAATGTAATGTAAGATATTAGTACGTCCCTAACTATAATGCCACGTTTTGATTTATTGAATAGTATTCAATATGAATAGCAAAACCTAGAACAATACATGTGACAGAAATTTGCATTAAAACAACGCATTTAAACATCAAAAGAACATCAAGAAAAACAGTAAATGCAATTAAACGACAAGAGAAAAAAAGTTACAAATATCCCTATAACTAAAAATACTTTATATATAACTAGGTAATGGAAAAGAAAGACAGAAATAATCAATAGTAATTAACAATAATTATGCATTGAAAAAAGACAAAATATAAAATTATAAATAAAAACTGTTCATGGAAGTTTAAAAACTACAATCTCTTTCAAGCTTTATTTGGGTTATTAAGCTTAAAAGTTACATTAAAATACATTTCTCCATTTAAAACAATAGGACAAATCAAAACAGATTCAGATAAGCAATTAAACCATTATTTAAAAAGAGAAAAAGTGTTAAAACTCTAGACCTATTTTTTTTCCGTGCAATTGCAACTGCTTATAAATACCTGCTCAAGCTAAAAACAACATAAGGCTGCGTTTCGTACCTCAAAACTCTCAGAGCTTCCTGGTGCATTCTTTATCCCAACTTCTGACAGAGAGGGTGAATCCACTTCTACCTAACCTTGCCATAGAATGTGCAAAAGAACAAACTATGTGCAATACTTTCTACATTTGCTAAAGGGCATAATGTGCAGAGGGATTCAGCATTTAGTCCATTATCCGTATTCCATTTTACTGTATAGGATTTAATTTGAAGGGTACCATAACGAAACTTCAAATATGCTATTTTTGCCAAGGGAGGATAAACAGCATCCAACAACTCCTTAAACCCTGGACAAGGCTTAACTTCCAAAAATTAAGTGTTTAATCTGCCGAATCTTAAGTTATAATGCAGTATCTTCAGCTGGGACTTCCAGTATATCTGCCTCAATTGTTTCTTGGAGTCCTGGGACAGTGTTTGTGGCTCATCCCAATAATCACTTAAACCAAGCTTAACGAACCATGCTTTCACATAACGCAGCCAAGGGAGAGTCAGCAGTTCATCAAAGGCTATTATTTCTCTAAGGCCTTCTCTATAGTGATCCAAGTCCTGTATCATCCACAACCTCAACCAGAAGAGCACTTCAACCACTCGCAAGTTGCACTATGCTTTAACCGTTTTACATTAAGGTTGTGGAAAAGGGGCGTTAATGGTGTCGCCACCGCTAATCCTGATAGCCCCCTCATGAATTTATTTTCTTCAATGGAAAGCTACCTCCAATTTTCTATGCACCACAGCTCAGCCCCATACAATGCTGCGGCTTGGGCTTTATACTTGTATAACTCTAGAGCCAGCGTAACAGCTTTTATTGTAGACTTATGATATTTATTATAGACTGCCCTTGCACCATGTATAAGAATCATTCTTGTGTGATTTATTTAGGGGTTCCACGACACCCTAGTGTCTATAGTATACCCAGATAATTAAAATGTGAGACCATTTCAAGATTTTCCTTATCAACATGGATATTTTTCTTAAAGGACCTATGAGGTTTCAAGGACATACATTTGGTCTTGCTAATGTTTATTACTGATTCCTTTCCAGTACAGTATTCATTGAAGCGATCTAAAAGGTTTTAGAGACCCCTCAGTGTCTGTGAGACCAGAATAGTAGGATCAGCAAAAAGCAGTGCTGGAACCGGAGACCCGCAGAGGTTCAGGGAGTCATGACTGCACTTGTTGAGATGGTCAACAATATCATTAATGAAGAGTGAGAACAAGGTAGGTGCGAGCACGAGCCCCTGTCTCACTCCTCAATTATTAGGGATTGGCCCAGTTAGTTTACTATTTGCCCCCCAACAAACCATAACATAGTTACTCTGATGTAACCTAACTATCTGGGTAAGGATGTTGTCTGGGACTCTCTGACTTTTCAGCTGTGCCCAGAGTAGCCCCTTTGGGACAAGATCAAACTCTGCCCTTAAGTCTCCAAATGCAATATAAATATGGGCATCTCTTATTTTAACATATTTCCATAAAATGCACATTAACCTAAATACTTGCTCAATTGTGCTAGTTTGAGATATAAAGCCTGCCTGGTAAACTGTTAGTATATTATTTCCACAGATCCAATTATTCAATTTATCCAGAACATGCCTTGCATAAACTTTCTGCATTGTGTCTAAAAGAGTTATCGGCCTGTAGTTCCCAGTATCGAGTTTACTCCCTTTTTTGAATATCGGTACTATTTCAGCACCTTTCCAAGTGGATAGGACCGGTGCACCTGAAGCTAAGGCATTGCTAATTAAGTTAACATAAGGACCCCATACTTCTAAATCATGCCTAAGCAAATCTCCTGGAATTGTATCCATCCCTGGAGCCTTACACAACTTGATAGCGTAAATTGCCTTTATTTTTTCCTCTGTGGTAAAGTAGATCCTGAAGGCTGAACAATCGTTTAAACAATTGGTCAATGACCCACACTGATCATTAGAGACCACCTTGGCCTCTGCATAGAGGTTGTCAAAATGTTGGGTCCTAGTAGCAGGATCCAAATAGCATTCTACATGGGAGATTACGCCTTTACCACCATGCACAATTATTTTCCAGAAAGTAAACACATCTTTTGTTTTAGCAGCATGGAGTAGATCATTCCATTTGCCCTCGTCCCATTCTCTCTCTGCATAGGTTAATGCGTTTTTGTAATTAGCCCTTGCCTCCCTTATTAACTTTACATTCCCCTCTTTTAAGAAATCTAGAAGGAGTATCTTGGCCTCTTTACATTGCTTATTGTACCAAGGATTATTCGGTAACTCTTTAGATGTGATTTCTTTACATTTGATAGCTTTTGTCAGTGCTGGTCTTAAGGCAGTCAGAACAGATCGATAGATAGCCATAATTGATACTAAAGATTGGACACGTTCTTCATGAGAGCCAAGCACTTTGGAAAAGTTATTATATATTTCAGTCATGTTCTCAGCATTATTCACAATATGGAGCCACTTTATTGAACTTTGATTATTTCCAAGGAACGGTTGCAGTTGCAGACTCTTATTGAGCTCTAGCTGTGTTTCAGTGAAACACCCTGACATTTCTAAGCACAAGGGAAGATGATCACAATATTCCTTATCATCAAGGCCGTAATTCTATGCCATTCTTCTGTACTATGTAAGATGTAATCTATCATAGTATGGGAGTTTCCCCTTTTAAAGGTATATAATGATGGCCCATCTTTACTTTTTGGGCACGATTTGGCCATTACATGCGCTTAACTTAAGCCATGTTGTAATGTTAGAGGTAGCAGTTGCATAGCTGCTTTAGAACACTGCACTGATGGACCTGATACCAATTGTGGGACCTCAATGGCTAAGTCTTCCTCCTCCATGGCTAGTTCCAACCCAATAATAGGTTCATATTTACAGGTAAAATCACCACCCACTATAACTATATAGTTTAGAGCTACACATCCAGGGGCGTTGCCCAATATTTCCACAACGTGTGCCTCCCGATTACTTCTTCTTGGCCTCATATAAATGTTAAACAGATGAAAAACGTCACTATTCTTTGAACTTAGGCTCCCACCAAGGATATCAGATGAATCTAATTGATGAACTCTTATTTCAACATCTGAGGTGATTTTTATCTATATAACCAATCCTCCTGAAGGTCTACCACTTGATGAGGGAATAGCTTCAACACAATAGGTCTTATATCCAAGCTTATATGGAGCATCTGTTGCCCATGTCTCTTGAAAAAGGCAAAGTTGGAAGTGTTGTAGGTGCCATTCAGGGTGCAGGAGTGTACCTTTTAACCCTGCTAAATTCCAAGAGACTTATTTACAGATTCCTTATTCATTGTTCTTAAGGGGTTTAATCCACTAGGGCTTCTTTCTTAGCTCTCTAGTGTGTCGACTACCTGTGTTGTGGGTATGTTGGATAATGGAACTAACTACCTGGGGATCATACCATTCCATTTGATCCCGAATCGGGGATCTGAACTTCCACCTCTTAACTCTCCTACAACTAGCGCATCTCGAGCTATAGAGACAGGAAGAACATCATTGCAGCCAAACAGGCTCAACACTCCCATGATATTTGACCAATCAGTCCAAAGGGCACTTCTCACCGTATTCACACCACAGGGTTTGTGGGGCCAGTTCATCACATCCATTTTGATATCTAAAATATAATTGAAAGTGCCCCCTTCCCCACTCCCACTGCCACTCCCTCCTTCAAAATGTTGAATGAACGGCCACAAGTCAGATCTAGTACTCTCTAGAGACCCTTTTTATTAAGTCAATCCACACCCTCCAATGCTTCAAATCTGTTAGTAGTTGGGACCCCATAGACTGGACTACAATGTGCCTGATGGCCAAAACAGTCAGCTTGAGGTAAGAGACTCTGTGGTCCAAGGACATAGGCCCCTACTACATGCATCGCAGGTCAATCAAAATAACCCAAGGGTAAGAGACTAATGAATGAGCCATGTGCCTGCCCTGTGGATCTAATCTTTTAAGAGCTTAGCAGCTGGTATAGGGCTAATAAAGTTCACAATGACACAGTCACCAGTCCGAGCAATGCGTCCATTCCCAGTCCAAATTACTGTAGTTGTTAGTAACATAGAACTGGCCAATGCAAGAGAAAAATTCCTGTTTTGTGAGAGTCAGTGCAGGCATTTGTTAAACAAGTCCTCCTGCGATTCCTTTTGCCCTTTCCTTAATGGCGGCACACCCGACATACTAACAACATACTGGCATGCTGCAGGTGGCAAGTTTATAAATGGAGGCTGGTGAATCTGCTCAGGAGTCAAGGCCAAAGACAAATCTTTTTTGGGAGGTGGTTAGAGTTCATCTGCATCATCTGTGCAGATGAAGAGCTTGAGGTCAGTTGGGAATGGCTAACTAGACTAGCTGGGTCTATTATAGATGCCAAGACTGTGGGGGTATCGGTGCTTCGGTTTGTGATGTTATTTTTTCCTCTGACCCGTTTTGTATACCATTTAGCCTTGCCAGTAAGTTGAGCATATACCTACAGATTTGCTCTACTGCTATAATTCCCTCGACTAAGGGCTTAAGTTCAGTTTGAAGGGTGGATTTCACTTTGGCTATGATGTCTCCCACCAGGTTTTCCATCCAATCGGGGCATGAGCCCCCCTGGAACTTGCTCAGGGGCCAGGGTTTTGAAAGTAGTTGGAAGCGGTAGATTCTTTTCTACTGCTGATCATAGCCTGGTTGTCCAAGGGCCCTATCGTCTTGTCTTTGCTGACTGTAGCACTTCCATGCCTCTTTCTTCCATCGAGGACGGCCCAAAGCTCATATTCAGCCTTACATTGTCTGCATCATTGGAGACGCACCCTCCACCCTCCTTCGCCTTGTTCTCAATCTCGATTTGCTCGATGCTGTTTTGAGTAGTAGGTAGAGCATCCAAAGTGGAGTGATGGACATCTGGGCCTGAATAGACAACTTAATGGAACAACCAGACAGGGGAGTGAAAACATTGCTGAGGCAGAATGGGTTACATTTTTGACGGACCATTTTAAGGCCAATGGAGGTGCAGACTTTCTAATAACAAACACCTCCATTACGTCCAAAGCTCATGCAGTCTCAATGCGAGTCGATCTTTATTACCCAAGCAAGGCTGGCCAAAATATTATCAAAACCGAGACCAGACGGAGCGCCATGTCCAAATGGTCTGCCACAGGCCTTGTTTAAAGCAAATGTTCCCATTGGGCACAACAATTAGCAACCCTCTTTAGATCTGTGCTGAGTTGTTCAACCATACCAGACTCATGGCGAGGTGCAGTAATTCACCCAATATATAAGTCTGGCGCCCATTCGTCCCCAAACAACTATAGGTTTATAGCCTTATTGGACAATGAGGCAAAGTACTTTGCGAGCATCTTACTTGAAGAATTGAGCTCCTGGGCGGACCAAAAAGGTTTGATTCCAAAAAAAACAAACGGGCTTTACTGCAAACTCAGGTACAACGTCCAATTTACTGGCATTATCAATACTTATTGATAAATTGCTTATTTCATCTAAGCTGGTCTTCTGTTGTTTTGCTGATTTTAAAGCTGCCTTTGACCGGGTCCCCAGGGCAGCACATTGGGAAAAGTTAACGAAATGGGGAATCCCGGTCAAACTACTGGAGGCCATTGTCCAATTACATACCAACACCTAGATTCAAGTTAAGCTTGGCCCTGGCACACATCTGTCTTGAAAAATTCCAACAACACGTGGAGTGAAACAGGGGTGTGTGCTAGCCCCACTGCTTTTCAACCTGTTTATTGCCGATCTCTCAGCCGAACTGGACGAGACAAATAGCCATTCCCCTAAGATCGGTGGTGTGCAGTTAAGTAACCTTCCGTATGCTGATGACCTTGTTCTCTACAGCCTTACCCGAGTAGGGCTGCAACGATTGTTAAACAAACTACATAGATATACCGTTAAGAACAACCTAGAGGTTAACTTAAAGAAAACCCAAGTGGTTATATTCAGCAGAAAACGTTATGGAGGTGGTGACTGGTCGTACAACAATTCCGGTTGTGTTGTAGGAAAATACTTGGGGGTTAACTTTGACTCTAGGGGCACCTTCGCCAAACACCATAGTGACATTTCAATGAATGCCACAGCTCTCCGATTGAACTTCTCAAAACTCTCAAAAAAACTGATGTGTCCGAGTTTAACCCCAATGATGGAAGTTATGAAAGCCAAAGTTGGCCCCACGCTGTCATACGGTTTTGAAATTTTCAGGGGTAAAATCAGCACAATATTAAATCAACATGTGACCAAGATTTATAAAAGTGTTTTTCACATGCTGAAATCTGCCTCCGCCGCACAGATTAGATTAGAACTGGGCCTCTTAAACTACGAAATCGCCAGCTTAGGTGCCTACTTAAATCTGTGCCATAAGCTAAGGTGGGCTGAAGCTGGTTCCCTTGAGTCAATACTGTGGTCGGATATTAGCATCAATAATCTAAGTGGGTCCTACAGTAAATTCTTCAATGAGTGTGTACAGCAATTTTCAGCAGGTGACCTTTGGAACCTAAACCCCAGTCAAACAGCTTTTAAAACCAGCATCAAGAAGCGCACTCGCATCCTGTCCCGCACCATCGACAATGCTTCTCTTGCCAAACGCAAGCATGCATGGGCAGTAATTAATTCTTATCAGTTGGCATCACCGTCGTCATACCTGCCGTGCACATATTCTTTGTATCTAAAATTGTGATTCATGGCACTTAGACTGGGGGAATGGCACCTGCTGAAACACTTACCTATCTGGCGTCGCTTGTCAGACAACCAACAGTTCAGGGGTTGCGGGGCCCCGGCGGAATCTATGGAGCATGTTGTATGCCTTTGTCCCACTCTCCTGACTCAGCGCAGATTAAAATTGAGGCCAGAATGGAACAGACTGGGAGTTCGGTCCTGCAGGCAGGCAATTATTGCGGCTTTTGAACCCAGAGAACACAGTCTTAAACATAAGTTTTACAATTTTTATTTATCATGTATATCGTAAATTTAACCAGCAAATTGCAGGCTCGGTAGCAACTCTAAAGTAAGCCACAGGTGTCTAAAACAAAACTGTAGACCTACAAAACTTCATTCTGGTCTCTGTGCTCTCTATGCCTGCAATATTAGGGTATGCGATCCCGAGGATTCTCCATTGATACTGTCATTTGACAGTTGTTTTAGTGAAACGTTTACACTCTCTGGGTCTCTTTACAACTCTGGGCCTTCTTAGATTCTGATAGTAACACTCATTTCGTTGCCACATCATTAACATTTTTGCTGCTACTTAGTTTTAAAATTCGAATTTTTATAGCATTCTTGGTCATTTTAATTATCTTTTTTGTATATGTGTGGTATGTATGTCCTGCTTTTATGATTATATTTTAATCAAATAAAGTATCACTTGTTGTTATTTGCATTATTACATCTGGGCCTGGGACATCTGGGCCTAATGAGGCTCTGTCAGCTACATCTCTGCAGCCACCAACCCATTTAGCTTGCTGAAACATTTGGCCTATTGATGCAACCTTATTGGTTGAAGTTGGTAAGTGACCCGTGCCAGGGTATTTCCACTTCCTATATCTACATGATAGATAAAGTTATTGGCTACTATGGTGGTTGCAGCATTGCAACAGGACTTCACTAACCCTTTAAGTAAACAAAATAAGGCAAGCGAAGGTCAAATGTCAGAATGGGGCGTCATCCCCTATAGTAGCCATGCAAAATAATAATTATAACTTACAGATGGTTCTCTTGTCCTTCGTCCTTACATAAGCATTAGATTGTCCCATCACAGCACCGGCTCCAGTGCCCAAAACTGCCCCCAAAACCACAGCTGGTGAACTGATGGACTTAATTTGCCTGTAGGCAATGTTCAAAGGAGAGAAACGTACCTCTGCTAATATCTCAACATCAACTTCAACTGTTCTAATATTAGTGGTAACATGTTTGGATAAGTAGTAAGTCAAAGGCAACCATAGGAAATCTCTCTTTGTGGCTAATTGTAGTGAGGTTAGGAGGACAGTATCCAGTCTGTGATTATAATAAACCAAATTCTGCCAGGTCAGGAAGGTAATATTTTTTAAGTTCTTCCAGTTCAAAGTGATAATTTGAAATGTAATTGCCAAGATATTCACGAAATGACCCATAGTCTCATCCAAAGACCAAATGCTAGAGCAGCTACTAAGAAAGATATGTGCAATGTGAAACCTTAATTTCATATAAATAGTTTTGGGGTAAAAAATAACCTATTATTGAAGAAAAATGTGGTCTGAGTGGTGCTAGCAGAATAGAAAGTAAAATGAATTTGATACGAAATCCTGTTTCATAAGGGAACAGGAAAAGTGAACTGTAGGTCCTGCTTTCATATTTCTTCAATTTTAGATTTTGGCCTATCTGAGTTAGAAAAATAAAATGTTGCTCGTATAAAAACAAGGCCTTGACCTCAGTAGGAAAATCCTAAGGTATCGCAGGATCGAAGAAAGTGTCAGGATGTGCTGAAGAAAGATCTATTATGTTTTGTCGAATAACAAAAGGAGATCATATTTGTTTTTCTTAAACTAATTTTAAATAGGAAATCCATAGAACCGCAAAGGGTATAAATTAGCTATTGAACACTAACTGAGCAATGTTTGTAAGGCCATCCAGGAATACCATTTAAGGACTCTATGAGTGATTGCGGTTTTAGAGTTGTACTAAATGGATGACAATAAAGATAATTGAGAGTGTGAGAAAACACGAGAAAGGAGTGTTCTTTCAATACTTGAATAATTAAATAAAGGGGAAGATAGTGACTTTGGTTTGTGGGAAATAAGAGTGAATTCAAAAAACAAAAATGGAGAAATTATGGAAAGCTCAAGGCAGCACCAAACCGGGGTTTTAGTAGTTTCGTTAAGGAAGTCCAAATCTGTATTAAGGTAAATGCCAAATTATATTGAATAAAATTAGGGAAATTAACACCACCATTAGTTTTTAGTTTCTTAATCTTGGCGGAGATACGAGCAGGTTGTTTATTCCATAAAACATTTAGCCAGCAAACCATACATAAATCTGCGGAAAATCTATGGGAGTTTAATAGGAAGCATAGTCAGATGGAAATTAATAATGGACAAAATAATCATTTTAATTGCATCCCGACTTCCCCACCATGAAAAGAGACCAGAATCAGAAAGGGAGGAAGCCGTGAGTTTTAAGGCCTCTGTGTTTGCAGCTACTGTGCCTATGATGGAGGATGCATAAATGAATCATAAACATTTAATCCTAGTTGATTTCCACAAGAATACTGAATCTTTGAACATGTCTTTGAAGTAGAGTTTGTTATAAGGAAATACTTCTGATTTGTCTATATTTAAATTGTAACCTGAAACAGATGAGTAAGAAGATAAACTCTCAGGAATGGAGGTCTGGGTATTAGATACATATAGTAAAATGTCATCTGCTCATTCAGTTAATTTAATCTCCATCTGTTTATATTTATAACCAGTAAAATGATGAGCTCTGAGTATAGTTTACAAGAATGGTTCCAATGGTAAAACCAAAGTATTGGTGATAGAGGGCATCCCTGTCATGTGCCACGTTTAAGGAGAACATAATGGGATTGAAGACCATTAGCAAAAAACACGAGGTGGAAGGGGAATAATATAAATAGTTTCAAATTGAAAACATTTTGGGCCAAATCCATGACATTTTAGGGCCATAAACATCTAGTCCCAATTGACACGATCAAATGCTTTCTCCATATCAAGTATGATCGCTGCCAGTGGGATGTTACCCCTTGTTGCTCCATTAATAAGGTTTAGGAAAGTCCTAGAATTACCTGTAATATTGCAACCTTTAACAAAACCAGATTGTTCAGTCCCTGCTAGAGATGGACTTAAATCATTAGCACAAAGAGCCAAAGTCTTTGTAAAGATCTTGCAGTCTGTGTTGATGAGGGAGAATGGCAATTACTTTTTATATTCCTCAAGATTCTTATCTTTGTTTGGAATTAAAGATATCATTGTCTCCAAAAAAGAACCAGATGCATCATTAGTTAAGAGAAAATGTTGCATTAATAGCAAATGTTTGGGTACTAGGGTTTTGACAAATTTAGAATAGACTTAAATTGTGAAACCATCAGGGCCTGATGTTTTATTTATTGGGAGTTTGGAAATTGCTGTAAGAATTTCTTCACAAGAGATATCCACCTTGAGCTGGGATAAATCTGTCTGTGGGTCATAGCACTTCATTATTTTATTGAAAAAAGCATCAAAGGTAGCCTCATTTGAGGAAGTATCACCTGTGTATAAATTGGAATAAAAATCAACAAAGCAATTCCGAATCTTCAGATCTTTATTAAGTTTATTTCCATCGATGTTGTGAATTATCTATATTTAAAATTATTGTTTTTTAACTTTTAATTAACCAGAATCTTGCAGGCTCTATTAGATCCACCATAATACCTAGCATTCATTCTTAAAAGAGTGCCACAAGATCATCAATTGATGTTTTGTTAAACCGAAGCTTTAGCTAAGTAAGCCATTCTGATGTGTCTTTATGGTTAGTGGAATAATATCCATGCCCCAATTTCTTAATTTCCTGCAACAAGATATCGGATGTTTTGACATATGCCTTTTTTTCTGATGCATAATAATGTATCCTCGTGTTTTGCTTTAATAGAGTCCTAAACAAATTTGAATTTAGAGTCAGAAGAGGTGTTAATATCAAAATATTCAGTAATGAAATGATTAAATCCTGTAAGAAACTGTTGGTACTGTAGCAACTAATTATTAAAATGCCATCTAGTCATGCGAGTCAGGACATTATATCAATCTGGATCAATTATGACTGGGTCGTGATCGGAGGTCAAGATAACACCCCACTCAGCATGGACTAGATTTTCTGTGAGATTTTTGCCCAAAAAATGTAATCTATTCTGGACTGATAATGATGAGATGGGGAATAAAAAGAGTATTCCAAAAGATCTGGGTTGTAAATGCTCCAAGCTTCAACTAAACTCTACCGGAAACTGTCATTTGAAAAGCCTTTTTCATCTTTATAGGAAATGTTGTTAAAGGTACAATTCCTGCCTAGTATGGGATCTAACAATTGATTATAGTCACCACCCAGCATAGAGATTACCATTTGTACGACATCTATTTAATTGAAACGATCCCCAAAAGTATGTATCTACACCATTTGGACCAGAAACATTGAAAAGGAGTATGAGGCCCCGTTAACAGTAGTGTCTATGTACAACCATCTTCCATCAACATCAGCTTCTTGTTTGTTATAAAATATTAACAGATGAGCTTTTATGAGAGTGAATAATAACACCATTTTTATGTTGAACCTCAGGGGAATAATAAACAGAACAAACCCAGAAATTCCTTTTCAGAAAAATGAGTTTCTTGTAGTAAGGCAACATGAATGTGAGTTTAGAGAAGTGAGTGAATACTCACTGTGTTTCAACGGATCTCCGAAAGCCTTTGACATTCCAAGAAACAATTTTGCAGGTGCTCAATAATGTTAGAAGACAAAACCTCCAGAAATGTGATCAATGTATTATACATTAAGGTGCCGATTACGATCCTGGAAAAACCGGGTACGAACCGTCGGTCGGAGCGTTTTCTCTGTCCGACTCGCACCCGGTTGTAAAACTTTACAAACATGGAAGTACGATTCGCACGGAAACACCATTTCCGTACGAATCGTAAAAAACACCGTCCGACGAAAATATACATACGAATGTGATCCGGGAATGCCCCGACGTGACCTCGGGACGCTGTCAGGCAGCGTTTCACGACCCAGGAAGTACGATTCTAACTGACAGCAGTCCGGACGGCAATATTTTTACGGCACCCAAAAAGTGCCGGAAAAGCGAAGTACGCCGCAAAACGACCAGAATAGGGGGCTCGGTACGCACCGTACCCCCCCCCCAGCCCCCGTGAGTATGCGCCGTACCCCCCGTGTATGTACACCCATATACGTGTCGAACCCCCCGTGTATGTACACCTGTGTACGTGTCGAACCCCCCGTGTATGTACACCCCTGTACGTGTCGAACCCCCCGTGTATGTACACCCCTGTACGTTCGAGTCGTACCCCCCGTGTATGTACACCCCTGTACGTGTCGAACCCCCGTGTATGTACACCCCTGTACGTTCGAGTCGTACCCCCACCCGTGTATGTACACCCGTGTACGTGTCGAACCCCCCGTGTATGTACACCCCTGTACGTGTTGAACCCCCCCGTGTATGTACACCCCTGTACGTTCGGGTCGTACCCCCACCCGTGTATGTACGGTACGCACCGTACATACCCGGGTGGGGGTACATACACGGGTAGCGCTGGGGGTACGCACCGTACATACACGGGTGGGGGTACGACTCGAACGTACAGGGGTGTACATACACGGGGGGTTCGACACGTACAGGGGTGTACATACACGGGGGTTCGACACGTACAGGGGTGTACATACACGGGGGTTCGACACGTACACGGGTGTACATACACCGGGGGGGTTCGACACGTACAGGGGTGTACATACACGGGGGGTTCGACACGTACAGGGGTGTACATACACGGGGGTTCGACACGTACAGGGGTGTACATACACGGGGGGTTCGACACGCACATGGGTGTACATACACGGGGGGTTCGGCACGTACTCACGGGGGCTGGGGGGGTGGGTCGGCGCGTATGTGGGCACATGTCTCCATGGTTGCAATGGGAGTTCGGTGCGGACGGTGTTTTTACCATACGGTTGTGACATCGGAGGCACGGGATGGATCGTACTTGCGCGGTCGGACTTCACTTTTCACGTTTGTACGGTAAATCGTCCGGGGAGGTGTCGGACACATTTTCCGACCCGAGGACGTGTGGGGAATTATTCCCAATGCGACTCGTATGGAGTTTTTCCCATGCGAATCGTAATTGGCAGTTTGTACGGCACTTGTACGATTTGTACGGTAAAAAGACCGGATACGAGTCGTACGGGGAATTTTTTTACAGGATCGTAATCGGCACCTAACTGTATACAAACTAATCTTTCATAAGAATACAAGGGAGAATTGTATAGTAGAAAAGGTAGGAAGGGAACAAAAGAGGAGAAGAACATTACATTACAACAGAAAAGGGGTCTAGATAAAACCCTGAATAGATAAGAAAAAAACATATGGTGAAAACTTGGGGAGACTTTAACCATAAAAAAGTAGTTATAGAAATAGAATAAACTGAGAGTTGGGTGCAGAAAAAAACAATAAGGGATGAACCAGCCAGTTAACCCGGTCCTATATATTGTGAAAAAGAATGAAAATGACAGAAGAGAAGGACTGGACAAGTACCAGGGGAATTTAGGCATGTGAGGAGAAAAGAAGAGATAGATAAGTTAAACATGCAAAGACATAAGGAAAACTTCCCCAATCACAAAGAAGGCGTGGGAAAGTTTACTTGGGGTGGAATTTCTAGAAAACAGCATTAACCTGGAGCGTGATCATGAATACCACTTCTGACATGACAAGAAACCTGAACATGGAATGAGGAAATCATATATTTAGTAATGTGGGAAAAGTGGTAAGAGAATCAGTAAATAAAACAATACACGTCCAAAGAGGCAATATATGTTGCAAACATTATGCATACTACTGCATAGAATAACGTTCAAGTACTATTCGTTTGTGGAGATGAATGAATTCAAAGTTGAGCTGGAGATTCAAATGTAGTAGGTTTATCCTTGTAAGTGACTTTAAAGAGACATGGGTGTATTAGGCCAAATCTTGCATTTAAAGCATGTAGAGAAAGACGCAAGTTCAGAAGTTCCTATCGTCTTGCAACTGTGACTCTAGAAACATCTTGAGAGTAAAATACCTTCTGACTCGACCAGATCATTAGTTTTTTTGCCTGAAAGCTGAAACTTCCGTTATGAGATTAGTATCCTGTAAGAAAATAAAAATAATACCTCTGGGTCTAGGTGCGTGAATAGACACTAGTTTCAGACCTAGATTGCGGGCTCTTTGGATATTGAGGGAGACACTGTCTGTCATATAGATAATTTTTACTTTTCAAAAAGGCAATCATGTCACCCCTACATCACCCTCAGGTATTCCATAAATTCTGAGATTGTTGTCTATTTCTGTTTTCTGAACCTTTATTTTCTTTTAAGTGAGTCAATCTCCTTATCCATGTCGGCAACTTTCATGGTTACATCATAAGTTTCTCCAATTCCTATTTCCATGCTCGAAACTCGTGGCTCAAGAGTTGTTCATCTGTCCTACAATCGTTGAAAGGTGACATTAGTTTCCATAACAAAAGGTTTCAACATTTTAGTTTGTGAGGTCTGTCATGATTGAGTAATTTGAGGGGCAGCTATTATAAATTGCATGGTGTGAAGAACACAAGAAAATAGTTAAGGCAGTAGAGTAACTGGAGAAATCATGCTATTTTTGTGGTGAGTAGCATTGGTCCTTTAAACGAAAATTAAAACTGCAATGGGTAACCCAATAAACCCATACAACAATTCAGACTTAGACTGATTGCCATAGATAAGAAAGCAAATTTCAAACATTCATTGGTTGATTGCCATACTACTCTTGAAGCGATCCCTTGAGGGGCTACAATAGCATTTTCTACAGTCCTGAAGATCATTGAATAGACGACAGCCCATCGACCAAAATGCCGTAAATTACACTTATTTTCTGCAGTATTTTTATATAGGCAATACTTGTTTGTTATATTGTCTTATTTTGCCTGATTTTTATTTCAGAAAAAAAGCGTTCACAATTGTCACTGAGAAGTCTAATGAATAATTGTTTTTGACATAGAACTTCCTGTTACATTGTGAGCTTGACATACCCCTTGATTTTTCAATATGATAAAATGTATTTTTCTATTACTAACACGTGTTTAGAAATATTATTATCATTTGACTAATTTGTTGTATATATTCTCCTGACTAAAGCTGATGTTTCCATATGGAAAGGAAACCTAAAACTATAAGAGTTGCTCTATTGACAAAGCAAATTTAAAATATTGTTTTGCAAACATATAATGATAGTTTGCCAGAATTGAAAGAACTTGAATAAAGAAAATTAATCTCATAAACAAATCCCTTGCTGGCACACTTACCTGTTTCCTTTAAACGAAAGGCAGCTAAGGGGCAGGGATGAAAGCGCAACGCATGCTTATTCCAGTCAGCAGAAAATGGCAGAAGTGGCCAACAGTGACCCGAGAGTGGGAGACTTGTGAGTGGATAGTAGGGTGAAGAAGATCAGAGAGGTCAAGAAATACCTCTTGCATCACGACAGCCAGACCGACCCCACTGACTCTAAAAGAAAGTCAATCCAGCCTCAGTCCGGTCCAGGAATTGGAAGTTCAGGACCAATGTTCAGGAACACGATCAGCTGGCGGCCATCTTGCAGGCGCCCAAACCACCCCCTCATATAATGTCATTTTAACCCCTGTTTTTTTAATGTTAAAAGTTATATTCTATTACAAATTAAATATATTATAATATTAAAAATGAATCATTAAAGTAGTAAAAAAATACTTTTAATAAAAAAGTAAATTTTTTAAAATGATTTAAACACACAATCTAAATACATTTACTAAATATTGATTACACATTAAAATGCTAGTGAGGATGATTTGCTTTTAAACTTTTGTTAAAAAAATAGTATTCATTAATTAAATGAATATGATTAAAATATATTCATTTAATTAATGAATACTATTTAATAAACATTTAATTTGATGAGTTAATAACCTGTGACATTTAATTGTATTTGTTCTAGGTTTACTTTATTAAAATGTTTTCAATATGTTTTTAAAATTAATAAACGGTATCACTTTTCTCTATACCCTGCTTTAGGGAGATATCTGCCCCAATGGTGGACGTCTCAGACCTAATAGTGGAGAGCTCCACCGTGGTGGTAGAGCTCTTTGCTTATGTGTGAAAAATTACTAGTAGTATATTTACACTCATAAATTGTATATCACAAAAAGGCACAGCCTTGTTTTCTGATATATGAATACATGTTGCAGAGGTAGAGCTAAGCCGTAGGAAGTACTGCACATGGGGCAAACAGCCTTTGCTGCACCTCCCTTGTTTTGGCCCTGATCCTGGCAGGAACAAAATGCTAAACAAGTTGTGTAAGAATGAACTTTGGAAATGTATTTATTTTTCCAGAAGTAGAAGAACCCAACTTTTAGGTTACTTGTTGGCTAGGATTACAATGCTCTAAAATTTTGCCATCTTCAATTATTATCAGATGTCATTCATATCAAGCATGCTTTAGTACCCCAATGTCAAATGTGTTAGTGGTATTCATGCAGCTTTTTAGATGTATACATCACTATAAAAATGTTAGTCTCCACAGAAAACGGTATTAACATAGTATGCTCAAGAATGGTATTGATAAATGTATAATGAACCAGAAGAGTATCATTCTTACTGCTTGCTGGTGCTACACCTGGTCCTGGCCTAGGTTGCATGACAGAGGCAGGCATGGTTAAACCACGCATACCTCTACCAGGCAGCCCGAACCACAAATGCGTCTCAACAATGCATTCCTTTACCATGCATGCCTTTACCACGCAATTTCATGGTAAAGGCATGTTTGTTAAAGGGATGTGTGGTAAAGTTCACGCCCCTTTCTCTCCACCCTGAGTCCTAAAATCCTAGCCATTGCCCTAAACCCAACCCGCCCAGCCCTAAAAATGAACCCGCCCCTTAAACCTTAAATTATCCTGACTCCACCTGTCCTAAACACTGCCCCTCTTGCCCTGAAAAATGCCCCTCCCCCCTGCCCTGTGCACTAAAATTCTGCCTCCTACTTAAAACCTACCCTGGCCCACCCTTGCCCTGAGCCCTAAAAACTGCCACCTGCCCTGGAAACTGCCCCTTCCGTCCCACCAGCCATGAGCCCTAAGGTTTTGCCCCTTACCTTAAATCCTACCCTGAACCCAGCCCCCTACCCTGAGCCCTGAAATCAGCCACCTCACTTAAAACCTACCCAACTTTGCCCCCCCACCCTGAGGCCTAAAAGTGGCCCCCTTCATTAAAGTCCTACCGAACCAGCCCAACTTACCTAGTCGCGTCCCTGTCCTTTGTGCAGGTCCTCCTTTCTGGTTCCTCTCCCCGCCAGCCAGCAGCTAGAATGCTGGTGCCTTAATCATGCACATGCTTGGTTTAGCCATATGCGTGGTTAAGGCAAGCCGTGTTCAGCTTGCGATAAAACGGAACTCGTGCTTGAAGCCACTTTGTAAAGTCTGTTTCCCCCTGGCCTGCATCTGCCCTCTTACTTGTGCCAGGCACTGTGATGACTCATAACCCTTTCGAGCTCAGCTCAAGCACAGACTGAAGGATCCCCACCTCGACCTCCTCTTTTTGTCTATGCTTCAACCTTACTCTCATACTATCTCTATCTCTCTCTGTTTCAAACCTTTCTCTGATTCTCTGCCTTTTGACTTCCTCTCACTCCTTATGCTTTGGCCTCTCTGACCTTTGTTCAGGGCTCTGTGTCCCTTGTGAACTCTGTTGAAGTTATCCCTCTTTCTTGACTTCACACTTTCTCATTTGCATCTTGGCTATTTTCCTTTGGCCTGCACACACTGTCTTTTCTGTTTTCTATGCCTCTCACACCCTTTCTTTACCATTTTCTGGGCCTCTTTCACTCACTGTGCAATTTTCTGTGTCTCAACTCACCCTTTGGTGTTTTGCTTTGAATTTTCACACTCGCTCTTTGCCTCTTTCTTTCTTGGAATTCTCATTCATTCTTCCCTCCTAGCACTCTTTGGCCTCTCGCTCATCCTTTGACCCTTTCTGCTAAACACGACCTCCTTCTGCTGTTTCCCATTGCTTGCTAAGCCCAACCTACCGCCCCTAAGCTCCTTGAGCTCCCACTTAATTGTGGATACAGAGCAGATGTCAGTGCAGTGACACTGATGGCATGCCAAATGCACACCAAAGGCAAGACCATCTGCACCTGTCCATGCCCCGCACCAGAACTCCTGGCCCTCCTCTCACCCAAGACCACTACTTCTCCGCTACCCTCCCCGCCTTGAACCACAGATGCACCTCTCAGCACTGCTGCTGAGACTCGCTGGCCGATGAAATGGTGCTTACTACTATTCCACCTGCCACTTCTCCTGCACCCTTCTGCACCCTCTTCTAACCCCCAAATGCACCACAACCAACACACACCTTACTATTACCTAGTACATCTGACCCCCACCATCCACTGCCCCTACCCGCCCTATAGTGCCTCCCCTCAACAACTGCTCCTTCACCAAACATGCCACAGAAATCTGGTACCTGCTGTACTACCACTTTCAGTACGTGCTCCCATAGGCTCAAAACTGAATGACTCCCACACTGGCTCCCGACATCGCCACTGCTATCTTTCCCCATATACAAGACCTTAAGACAGGACAGAACTCACAGACTCACTTTTCTCATCAAAGACCATATTGAGTACTCCACTACTTCGCCCACCACCAATAGCAACATTGAAAACCTGACTTCCACACTCCACATTACTGTCAACTACACCCTCAGCGGCAGTTTCATCTACGACCTCCAACCCCTTAGCCAAGTTTGGAAGCACAATTGTTGACTTTGTCACTCCCCTAATAATTGACTAAAGCCCCTTCATCTTCCTCAGTGACTTCAGCTACCACCTGGAGGTACTCACTGTCCTGAACACGACCAACCTGCTGAAGACATGACAGACCTCTGACTCACCCAGCTAGTCAAAAGCCCCTTCCATGCCACTGGATACCTACTGGACCCCATCTTCACCAGCTTCAGCAAAATCTTAGTTGACAAGCCCAAATCTATCACCTCCTCTGATCACGTCCTAGTCCACTTCAACATACCCATCCTTCACCACAGCAGAATACTTTCTCCAAATCTTCACAACGTGACTCGAACAGGATGCCCTCAATGCTCCTACACCACAGACCGCAACACCTCAGTAATCTCCCCAATCCATCTCCAATTTCAACTCCTGGATCACCTTCTGTGCAAATGCCTTGGCCCCAACAGAGCCAGATCACAAGCAAGATGGTACAAAGAGGAGCTCAAACTAATCACACGCCACTACAAGCAGCTAGAACACAAATGGCGACAAAGCCAGGACAACACTGACAAGAGCCCCTGTAAATCAGCCCTCAGACTATACCACCAACAAATCAAAACCATCAAACACTCTGCTCTCTCGGAGTGCATCTGAAGCAGCACCAACAGCACCAAGGAAATCTTTGCCATCATGAAAGATTTCACCTCTCCAGCAGCAAGTGCCGCCAGAGTCACTTCCTCATAAGACCTCTGCACTCAGCTGTTCATCTTCTTTACCAGCAACATCACCATCATCTGCAACAACTTTGAGACCCTCACAGTCCTCCTACCTGTCACTTCCAATACCCAGAGGACCACCATGACCATTTGTCTCCCATCACCATTCTGGAAACCTCAGTGATCATGCAGCCCATCCACTTTAGGGCACCCTCGGACCCCTACCCTCATTTTTTTAAATATCTTTTTTATTGGCATTAATTATTTAGGAAAACAAACAATACACAATCCATATACAGTCATGCACGTGGTAAACCTTTTACAATAGGTATCTCTGGGTTTAGCAGTGGAAATCATAAGCATTGAAGGTAGATACCATGTCATATGATCGTCGCTACTTTAGAAGTCTGAAGCTTATAGGGTATACCATGACATCTTGTAGTGTCTCTAGTTATACAATCGTTTCTACCACATTACAAAGGGAAAGATAGTTGAGACATCAAACAGTAAGGAAGACCCAGCAGTTCCATTCGTATGGGCTCGCTGTCCGTGTGGGAGTAGCAGTATAACCTGTCCAGACTTCCAAAGGGCGCTATACCATTAATCCCTCAATTCCCATCTGGTATACAAAAAAAAAATACAGTCTGATTGTGGCGGATAACTAACGCCAAAGTAATCCAGCAAGTAAATAATGAAACACCAGGGTGTATGCCCTGTCTCTCTTCCTATTTTAATAAACTCAACATTAAAACTAACTACCAGGGGTTGTGCTCAGTATACTTTGTATGAATTATTATACTTGGGCTAATGACATCCGTGAGGCAATGAGGGAGACCTGGGCGGTAAAGGGCTACCAACCTCCCTACCATGTTAGGCTAAAACAGTGGAAATTGACCTTCCCCCGCGCTCTGAAGTGCCATAAATACCCACATCTAGGTTTGGGTGTCTCACATGCCAAGACAGAACTATTTCTAGTTCTGGGTGTCCGAATCAGTCAGATCTATATCGGAAGACTGTAGTGGGGCATGACGCTTCTCCCAAGCTTTCACTATATCAGCCCAGGGTTCTGCAAGTGGTTTGCGTCGTTTAGTCACTCCATCTTCTTTGAGCAGAGCCCGTTCCTCGGCTCTTGCCCAACACGTCAAATCATCCTCTGTTTTGCTTTTCACCCAAGTGCTATACGCTGTCGGTCCAAGAGCAAGGCCAAGTCTATGAAGCGAAACCGCAGCCTTTTGGCTTTGGGCCTCGGGAATATGTCCAGGAGGCAAACAGCTAGTGCGCACGCAATACCCAGTGACATCACTTTGTTTATCAGTTCCACCACTTTCGTCCAGTAGTCATGGAGCTTAGGGCAGGACCAGACCATGTGGTCAAAGTCTGCGTCACTAAGAGTACAGCGTGGACATGCTTGGTCGGTACCCCCAAATACCACGTTCAGCCGGTGTGGTATTAGATAAGTTCTATGTAACCAGTTAAATTGTAAGTTTTTAAAGGCAGCGTTTCGAGACACCTTCTTGGGGCCTGCCAAGGCCCTTTCCCATTCTTTATCGGTAAACTGCTTGGCAAGCATCTCCTCCTATCTCTCCCTTAACCAATGTAGTGTGCGGTTCGGGATCTCCATGACAGCATGGTAGAGCCATTTCACTAGGTGTCCGGCCAAGCTCAGTGTCACCATTGCGTGCATGACCGGGTGGGTACCTGGCTCCACCATCTCTCTTCCCCATATCTCTGCTAGGGCGCCCCTAATTCTATGATAATTCAAGAACTGCCCAGGCGGCAACTCATGATATTCCAAGAAGTCTGTGAGTGGTAGCAACTCCCCATCTCTGTAATAGTGACCCACTGTCTGGACCCCTGCATAGTCCCAACCCTGCAATTGGCGGCATGTGAGGGGCAGGCTGCCCCCCGGTTGAGGCAAACCTCCCGGGGAACGCAAGGGTAGTAAAGTCTCGTGTCTCTGGACCTCGCCACACATCTATTCCAACATGCCATGGCCACAGAAAGTAGCACCCACATGATTTTAACCTTCCCACGTCTATCAAGCATTCTAGGCAGGAGGGTCGCTGTCACCGAGCCGGGGGTGATAGGTAAGGTATCCAGCCCTCTTCCATCAATCCACCGGGCCAACCACTGCAATTGGGCCGCCAGGTAATAGGCCTTGAAATCCGGGGCCCCCAAGCCACCGCTAATAAGCGGTAGCCGCAGAGTCTGTAGGGATACTCTATTGCGGTCACCATCCCACACCAAGTCTCTTAGTAAGGAATCTACCTTCTTAAACCAACTACGCGGTATTACGACTGGTAGGCTGACAAAGTCATATAAAAGGCAGGGCAGCATCACCATCTTAGACAGCCCCACCCGTGCTATTACTGGAAGTTTCAAGGAGCACCAAAAGGTGACATTCTGCTGAAGCCCCCGTAAGACACCTCCAAGGTTTCCCTCCAGCAGGTCAGCCTGTGCATGATAAACTCTAATACCTAGATATTTAAAGACAATCGGGGCCCAATCTAAGTCCAACGGGAGAGTTGGAGGTCTCGGTAAAGAAGGACGTAACGGGAAGATATGAGTCTTCTGTCTATTGAGGCGTAAGCCCGATATCTCTGCAAATTCTCCCAGAACTCGCAGTAGTTCGGGTACCCCACGGCTCCGTCACTTAAATAGACCAACACATCGTCGGCATACAGTGAATTTATATCTATGGCCCCATCTAATTTGATCTCCAAACGCTCACCTTCTGCGTTCTGCCAAGGGCTCCATAGCTAGAGGGAACAATAGTGGCGATAGGGGGCAACCCTGTTGAGTCCCCCTATAAATATTATATGATGTAGATGTAATAGCGCTGTGCGGACCCGTGCACTAGGTTCATTATACAGCAGCCATACCCATTTTAGCCAGCCCTCACCCATCTTCATCCAATCCATTGTTGCCAGTAAGAAGTCCCAACTCAGGGAGTCAAAAGCCTTCTCGAGGTCAATTGACATCACTACTGCATCTGGGTAGTCACCTAAATCCTTATGGAACATTACATTATACAGTCTGCGCAAACTATTAGACGTGGACCGCGTGGGTATAAAACCGTTCTGATCTGTGTGGATCAGCTGTTGCATATAAGGCAGTAGCCTAGTAGCCAATGCCTTGCTGAGAATTTTAAAATCCGTGTTTAACATGGATAGGGGCCGGAAGTCCATCACTCTCGGGTGGTCAGTCCTAGTTTTAGGTAGGGGGACCACCAGAGCCTCCCTAATGGAGGATGGAAGCTTATCTTTCTCAAGCTCAGTCACATATAGATGTTACAATTGTGGTGCTAGCATATCAATGAATGTTAAATAAAAGTCTGCAGGTAAGCCGTCTGGCAGGGTGTCTTCCCTCTCACCATCCCCTTAATTGCTTCCCTAATTTCACCCACTGAAAGCGCCGAAGCAAGAGAGCCACTGATGACGGCCTCTAAACCCGGCAACCGTAGTGCGTCAAGATAAATCTGGATCTCCTCGGGTAGAACGGTCCCTGGCTGCCGATACAGGTTCTCATAGTATCTGCGAAATGCCCCATTGATCTCGCTAGGAGAACAAAGCACTCGCCCCATATCATCAGTGATACTCGGGACGGGCACCCCCGACTTTCAGGTCTAACCAGCCATTCGCTAAGTCCCTATCTAAATCTTGTAGTTGTTGCTCCAGCACTTCCAGTTTCCTTGCTATTTCTCTTCGGAGGCCCACCGTCTGTCCTAAACATTGTCCCCTGGTGACCACCTTAAACGCCTACCATTCAACCAACAAGGAACTAGCTGTACTCCGATTTTCAGAGAAATAGGTGGACAGTGCTGCTGCTACTATCTGTCGGAACACGTCATCTTCCAGCAAGGCAGAGTCTTATCTCCAAGAGTGAATTAGAGGTCTCGCAGAGGCAGGAGCAAACCGCATAATCAGGGGACTGTGATCAGAGATGGATCTCCCCAAGTTTTCAGCCTCCTTCCCCTGTATCACCATGTACCACCCTTCTGTGTCTTCCATTCTACGGGAGAGTTGGAAGGGTACCCCTGGTCGAATCCACACAAGGGTCCGCCCCGCAAATGCAGAGTAAGTGGTCGCATACCGCTGTTCCTGCCATCTATGTTTCAATCGCCCCACCTTAGTCTCCGTGAGATGAGTCTCCTGCAGGAGCGCCACATGTACACCTGTCCGGCGTAAATAATTCAGTATACAGTAACGCTTAGCAGGGGAGCCCATACCATGTATATTCCATGTAAGGAGCTTGAACCCTTTCTGGTCTAATTATCTGATTCGCCATCTGTCAAAAGAATACTCTCCACCCGGCTCCCTCCCCATCTCAGCAGCCCCATAAAGTATCATAGACCACCTGGTAAGTAACGTCAACTCTTAACAAGTAACTCCCACACCCGTGAGCGGACTGACAAAGATCAGCTGCCCAAATGTACCAAGACAGTGCATAGCACAATCTTATGACAAGACAAAAAGGTCCCAGTCAACTAGCCAAGGGCCTATGAGGGGAGCGTGACCAAAGCTTCTAAAGTTTAGTAGCAAATCAGTTTAATACCCATGGCATTTCAGCCTATACAGGCCGTCCCCGCCTGCGCCCAGAGACCCCCCAGCCCCCCATCCAACAGAAACAGGGCCCTGCGTATGATGTAAACCTATGCAGGATATACGGTTTCCTCAGTTCAACAGGACACCAGGGGGAGGGAGAGGGAAGCGACAGAGGGGAAAAGGGTTAAGAGGAGAGCAGGAACAAAGGAGGGGAAAAGAATAATGCGAAGAACTCACCAGCTGTCTGTGGGGTCACATCCGGCATGCTTTTCTGTCCACTTCGTGAAGTGTCCGATCCTGAGTCCTCGGTTCCATGGGTTGCGTCCGATCCTCTCCCGAGTGTGCAGTCTCCACCTCGCAACATCTCCGCTACTACTTGCAGTGCGTTTACCCTTTCCTCCGCCGTCCGCGACTGACTAGGTTTCTTTGTGGCTTTCCATCACTGTCGCATACAAGGTCGTTTCTCATGCTCCCCCGCTCCTGCCTCCGAACGTTGAGGCCGAGGCTGAGCTCGGACCTCCGTCTTATAGGTTTCAATCCACTCCCAGGCAGATTTAGGATCATCGCAGAAATTAGTTTTTCCGTCCAGCGTGATTCGCAGCCGGGCCGGGAACGTCAATGAATACAGAATCCCTTCCTCGCGTAGCGCTTGCTTGACCTCTAGTAAGGACGCACAACGCCTCCAATGTATAGTCTGGGAATAGAGAAACTTTGCATGAAAGGACCATCCGATCTTGCCTTCCGGAGCAGCAGGTCTCTGTCACGGTAATGGAGCAACCTGGCCACCACTGGTCTCGGAGGTCTCCCTGGGGCTGGCGGCCTGTTGGGCACACAATAGGCCCTCTCCAAGGTGTAAAACTGTGATAGGCCCTCCGGCGCCACCACGTCCCTCAGCCAGGTCTCGAAGAAGGCTACCATGTCCTGTCCTTCAATGCCCTCCGGCAGCCCCAGGACTCGCACGATGTTTCGCCGATTGCAGCCTTCCGCGTCCTCTGCTCTGTGTTCCAGCACCCCCATTCGGTCCGAGAGGTCTTCCACCTTCGCGGCCAGGACTTTTTGCGCAGGGGCCAGTTCTTCAACCGCCAACTCAGTATGCTTCACTCGATCAGACAGTTTACCGTGTTTGGCCCGTAATAGGCCCAGTCGCACTGCAACCGTGCTGATGTCCTAATGCAGTGTCGCCTTGGTATCGGCGATAGCCTCCAGGATCTTGGCATACTGCTGATGGACTGGTATCTCAATGGGGTCATTTCCAGGATCCTTAATCGCTGAGTCCACAGCACTAATGTCTTGCCCTTGGGAGGGACCCACCAGCTTCCCCCTAGGTTTTCCCATAACTAGTGCAGCGTGCTCTACGACCTCCGATCTCGTGCGGCCCACTCTCTGTGTGCGCTGAGCTACCTCAGACGTTTCCGGTACGTGCCTATCCAGGTTTCAGAATAGCCGAAAAATGCTCGATGGCTCTCACAGTATTATGACTCTGGTCTTGCCCAAGTCCACACTAAGGTGCCGGTCCCATTCAAGAGAAAGCTTCCGCAAGAGGATGGCAGTGGGCTATGCAGAGGGTGTGTCATGGACCATAGATGATTCACAGATGGGTCATCCACAGTGTTCTCCTCCTCCTCTATAAAGTTCCAGTGGGGCCGCACCTCTGCCGCCGGCCGCAGCGCAGTGCAGCTCCCCCTAGTGCAATTGGAGTACTCAAGTTCCGACCAATTGTAGCTAAGGGTGGTTCGCCTCACAATCGATCTCAGCCAGGGGTCACTGCACAGATACCTCACCCCCCCCCCAGGCATGCGGGCCCCAAACACTGTAATCCCTCACCTTCACAGCAGGCTCCAAAAAGAAAAGGGCACCAGGCTTCACCAGGTCAGGGCAGGGCCCCGTCTATCTATGCCACGTTCAGGTGACGGGGGGAGCTATATCAGTGACTCAGCTCCCTTCTGTGCAGTGGATCGAGGGGTCTGTGCCGGCAGGAAGGCTTACCCAGCACTAGGAGTGCAGGCAGGCCCCATCTCGCCGCCGATCGCCCCCGCAGTCACTTGGCTGGACACCCTAAAAGGTGGAGGAACAGTGGGGGTCCAAGAGATCCACGCGGTGCCTCAGTGGAGTCGTGGGTGGCCAGGGTGACCCCCTGTTCATGCACGCACCTTGAGTCTATTGTTTTCCACACTGGGGTGTCCGTGATCCTGGAAAGTGCGCACCGGCGACGCCTCCCGTTTACAATCCTGGCTTTCGTGTCCCATACAATCGCGGGGCCACGGGAGCCCGGGAAAGCAAACGCCTCTTCCGATGTCCACGCTCCGACCAAGTGCCGAACTGCGGACCGCATCCTGCACTTCCAGGAGTTGCCGCTCCGCACCCCCGCAAAGGCCCCAGCACTCATTCCGGTGCCTACCAGATGCAGGACCCGATCTCACCAGTCCCAGGGGAAGTCTTGTAGGGGCCTGATCGGTGTTAGCGCTACTAAGGTGGCCTCTTAGCCCGTCCCGGCTCGATCCGGCGGGCAGGTTCAGCTGTGACGCAGTACGTGTTCGCCGCACAGGCCGCCATCAGTCGCCTCTGTGCTCAATGCGCCGCTCTGAGCTCTCAGCTCCCCACCGATATCCCAGCCTCCAAGAGCGGCGTTGGGTGCAGGAATGTGTCCCCTCGGAGAAGGCACAGGAAGGAGCCCAGGGGGCCGGAACACTGCTAAGCAGGAGAATTGAATTGGCCGGCGCGGAGCTCTCAGCTCACGCGTCCGCCATCATTGGCTTCGTAGCCACACCCCCCTCGGGCCCCTACCCTTAACTACAGGACTGGAGTCCATCAGTACACCCATCACCCCAATCCTCCTGAAGGACTGCCACCTTCCTGGAAACATGCAAGTTTTCTTGGCCTCCTAAAGAAACACTAATCAACCCAAAGACAGTTCAACTACCAGCCCCCATCTCTACTACCTTACTCTGCAAAAGTTATGGAGAAAATCACAAGCCGACTTGTAGCCACCTACCTTCATGACAACCACCTCCTTGACACCACTCAATGTAGATTCAGACCCAACCACAGCACAGAGACCGCCCTCATTCCCACCATGGATGACATCCGATTAATCATGGACAGAAGGCACTACTGCCTCATCCTTCTATATCTGCCACTTTGACTACGCCTACATGAAGCCAGCATACAAGGACCTGCACACTGGATCTGCTTCTTCCTTACAGGTTGCACCCAGTCGTTTAGCCTGGTTCCTTTCACCTCTGCTGCCACCAACCTCATCTGTAGAGTACCACATGGATCCTCTTTCAGTCCCAAACTGTTCAGCCTCTACATGGCCCCACTTGACAGCATCATTCGTGCCCACAAAATCAAAATGTTATCCTATGCAGACAACACCCAGCTCATTCTCTCCTTCTCCGACAAAGCATCAAACACCTGGACCAACTTTTCCACCTGCATGTCTGAAATTGCCAGATGGATGAAATCCAAATGCCTCCAACTTCACACAGAGAATGAGGAAGTTGTCTTCAGTAAAGACACCTCTCTATTGAACTTTATATGGTGGCCTACTGAACTTATACCCACTCCCAACCCAACGTGCCAAGAGAAAAACCTCAGAATAATAGTAAACAACCAGCTTTCTGTGACCGGCCATTTGAACGCAGCTTCAGCTTCAGTTCACCTCCTGCTTCCACCTACTCAAGATGCTTGTGATGTAGCTTCCCTTAAATACTCACTGAACCATCAACCAGGTCCTCATCACCAGCAAGCTGGACTATGGCAACGCACTATAAGTAGGAATCATTGGACAGGAGATGCCATACCATACAAAAATCAGCTGACAGACTCACACTCATATCACGATGCACCTCAAAAATCTCTACTAGCATACCAACCACAAATGGGCACTCTTCAAACTCCTCATGCAACATACAAAGCATTGCACAACATCTGCACCACATAAAGTTGCATTAACTTCCACAAATCTAACTGACACGTCTGCTCAGCCGAATTCCTACTCACCTACGTTCCTTGCATGAGTAGACTCAGATCTGGGGGTCTTATCTTCTCCTTCCTCACTCTAAAAGCCTGTAACGGCATGCCTCTGCCCATCAGAATAATCTCCTTAGTTCTTGAATCCCTCAAGAAATTGAAGACATGGTTCTTCACCTTGTCTCAACCCAGGCTTAGACCAGGCTGCTCCTGCTTACAGCGCCAGGATACCCTCCCGGGTGAGTTGCACGCTTTAACTAAACACATAACATGACCGGTACTATAGGAATTCCAGAAAATAAGTTGTCTAGATTCTCAGAATAAACAACACAGTAACAACCAATCCCAATACCTTCCTACTGTTTCCTAAGATAGAGAAACTAGTAGGGAAATAGGGAAGATATGGAGGAGAGAAAGAAAGTGGAAAGAACCCACTGTTACAAGAAGGCTAAAGGAAGGAGGTGGCCATTATTATTAGACATTAATGAATGAATACATATGGCAAATAGATCATCGGTAGAGACACAGGAATATCAATATTAGCAAGAGTCTCTAGCTCATTAGAATGCGACTGATGGACAAGAATGCCCAGTCAGTCTTCAGCTCATCGAACTAGTTAAGATGTCACAAGAAATTTACACACAGAAAGCAATAAATTCAGACTGAGATGAAGGTCACACATAAATGTAAAAAAATGAAAAGGAGTAGCATATCCAATGTGATGGAGATTGGATCATGTGCACACTGTACAAGCAAGGAAAGCCCTTGCGACTCTTGATGTTCCAGGGCACAGAGTGTCTCACAAAGTTAGCTCTCTCCGCCAAATCCCATAAGTAGACAATGCCTTCTATACCTAATGTCCTTTTGCCAGTTCCATTTTGGTTCAGAACATGTCAATGAGGGTCTGAAATTGTTTTTGCCTGGGACCCTCATGATAGAGGCTACCACAACCTCCAACCTGTTCTCCTCTATAGAGTTGTAAGTCTAGCCCGTAACACCTGAACTTGTGACACATTGCCATGAACAGTACAAGGCACAGGCTGGCCTGTGGCTTGCTAGTCACCATGTGAGTTACTGACTAGCATCCCTAGTGAACCCTAACAAACAGCTCTCCTCTATCAGTATGATCCTGCAGGGTAACAACCTAATCCCCGAATGAACCCGATAATTTAGACATCTTATAAATGAGTAACAAGACACGAGGAACAACGGAAACCAAAGCGGTAAAAATAGGGATGTAACCCTCGATTTGTATTTAAATAATCAATATCGAGAAGATCAAAATTAAAAGAATGTTGAGATTATAAATGAAAGTGGATGAATCAAGAAACTAAATGTAATAAGCGAATTAGAGTACTGCTTTGAACTAAAGGGCACTACAAGATGGCCGCCAAATTGACAGCAAGATCATAGAGGTCTGCTTGGTGGCTCAGGAACATGTGATTCCAATTAGGCAATTAGGAACCAATTACACTGGGGATTAAAGAGAACAGCAAGGAAGCTAACATTCAGATCCAGTCTGGAAAGGGAGCAAGACGGATGCATGCTCGAATCACCTCTTGTCCGAAGGTAAGGGACTTCAGTTTAGGAACAACAGGGGGTGGTCTCTCTTTAGCAAATTCTTAACTAAATCATGTCTTAACTTGTAGCTAATAGTCCAGAGTAACATCAAATAAGGACAAAACAGCACAATTGGAAAAGCTAGAAGCAGTGACAAGAGAAAGGTACTTTATTTCATTTTTGCTAAGATCTGGCTACAATAGAATGATAAACAATAGTAGCGATTGAACATAGTTTAAGAATGTATTTCTTTTGAAAAATTATTTAAGGCATCATAATTAAATACTGGTGCAAGAGGAACAGAGAAAGTGTCCAGAAATAACATTGAATCAAGAAACCATTTCCCCCCAAATTATGTTTTGCAAAGGTAAGGGTGAAAATCATTAAGAATATACATAAAAAAGGGGTTTTGATAAAGAAACACAATTGTCAAGCTGTACATTGATATTGATTTAACTTCCTCACAGTATATTTGAAGGGATTGATGACGTAAGCAAGACAGTGAGAAGTAAATGAAATCGGATGAGAAAGACATACTTATCACTAAGGTACATTCCACTAAAAATATCAAATCAGTGTTGAGAATGAGTAAATAAATTATAAATACCCTTGGAAAAAGACTATCTATAAAGGGTTATCAATAAATTGATGAGTCATAAGCCGGAATTAGATATAAAGGAGGGGTATGGTTCCCCCCTTTTTTTCTTTAAAATCGAACAAATGTGTACATCAGAGGCCTAGAACGCAAATAGGAATATTCAAGAAAAATAAAAGAAATTTCTTCTTATTGCAGTATTGACCTGTATCTTTTTATCGAGTGATTCTGAAGAATTCATTCTTCTGTTGAAGCCAATTAAGAAAGGCCTATATAGAATTCATTAAGGTATGTCATGATATTTACTGATATTTGTTGTGTTCTCACACTATAGTTAAAAGAAGGGAATAGATTACTATATTCCAGCCTAAGGATTTATCTGCAAGTTACCAAATACAATAAGGATAAATGTAATGCAAATAACGCATTGCTAATGTTATTTTTGTTGACTAATGTAGAGGCTTTCTGCCCAAAAAGAAATTAGGTCTTATGTATATATGTTTGATGAATAAAGCGACGAATGCATGATAGGATACATGTAGACATGTAGAAATGTCCCCTTTTCTCTTGCAATTATACAGCCTAAGATGTCATGAATACAACAAGACTATTTTTATTAAAACAATTGGAAAGATTTTATAAATGTATAGAAATAGATGTTGAATAAGAAAGGTGTAAGCAATTACATCAGATAGAGCACACTACCCTGAGAATAATGCCTAAGCTGTTAAATTAAAAGAAAATGTAAGAAAATAAAGGAACGTATCTATAGATTGGTTATTAATAAAATGTTTATATTTTTATTTAGACTGTTTTTTAAATCTTTAAAAATTATTGTCCTGAAGAAGGTGACGATCTTTTCTAACACCGAAAAGCTGCGTCAACAGTTTTTTCTTAATTTTCTTAATTTTATTATGTACAATGTATGTTTTTAATAAAAAGCGATGAATAATGTTTTTAATAACTTGTGCTTAAATATTTTGATGAAATACTATGCTAATTAATAAAATAGATAAATAGAACATTCCCTTTGAACTTGTTTTGTCTTTAACTATGGGGCATTGTGTACAAATCAAAATGTAAATTTGGTAACTTGGCAAGATTAGACCTTGTAAAAGCTTGTTCTTAAACGTTCCAGGGTGATCCAGATATAACTGGACAGAAAATTGGGGTTGAAGATATTGATCTTTTCCCTCTAGAGTTAAAGGAAAAGGGAAATGTGTTTTGTTTACATGTTCTGCAGAGAGGCCATCCCACTGACAGGCACTTTGCTTTGACTTCAGCATCAGCGTCAGAGTTCTCAATCTAAACCCTTTATAAACACCTGCACAGCTCAAAGTATGAAAAATACAGAAAGTAACACAAAATGATTAAATAGCTAACTCTTGAGAGAGGCAAGATTAAGTAAAACTGGAAAAAAGAGAGGAACTAAATAGCTGACATGCATTGCCTTAAAGTTTTTAACACTCATTGTTCGTAAATCAATCCATTCTTTTTGGGATTAATGTTGTTAAGGGCATGTCACTGGCATGCAAGACTGCGGTAATGCGGGCTGGAGGGCCATGGTTCGGACTACTATGATCGCTAATGTCTACCTTTATCTTGTAAATCAAATTTTAAAAACTACACACAATGCTTTTCTTTTAAGAGTATTATTTCATCAAACCTTGGTAAAACTAAAACTGTGCCATTAATACCATGTTATTGTTAAAGTCCGCATTGCATGCTCTTGGTCTGGAGACTAAGCAGCATGGCCATGCACTTGCAGGGATGCTGTGCTTGCAGTGAGGCATGCAGCTGATTTAAAGACACTCTGCGGGCATACCGCATTAGAACTGGAATGCATTCATATCAAATGAGCCGACATAGCTCAGTGGGACTGGAGAGACTTTAAAGCGCACAGCATGTGCTTCTCAGCAGGACTCAGTAGTCTGAGACAGTTTTATTGTCATACAGCAGAGAACTGTCTAATGTAAGCACATTTCTCTCACTTTGCCCTTGACTCATATAATTGCATCAACTTCACAAGGGAACAAGAGCCCTTTGCCTGCTCGTCTTTTGGATCCATTTCGGGGGGAACAAATGTAGCAGCTCCACTTCTAACAGGGCCAGTGACATGCAGCAAGGGCCTGGGGTGTCACAGTGGGGGAAGTTAGGGTGGCGAGGGGTCTCAGAACAATAGACAGAACACAGGATTAGCATTCTAACACTTACCATTACTGAGAACAAGGCACCAGATCACACATGCTTGCATCCACTCTTACGTGTGACGAATGGGAAAGGGTATCATCTATGTCTGTGAATTACGGACAGCTGCTCTCCCACAGGGATGGAGGCGACATTGGCCTACAGTGGATACTGCCTTAGAATACAATGGCAATGGTTCATTATGATGTGCTTTAGAACAGTAAGCCCTGCGTTGTGTGTCACAGTTCAGAAAGTTGATTTACTGCCTGGCGTCCATCTCCTGCTTCAGAGCTGGGCAGGCAGCCTGGGACACACAGCCCAGACTTAAATACATCAATTTGTTTAGAGATACAATCTGGGGAGTGGAGTTGGCCTTACGGCTAGGGTGGCCGACCTCGAATCTGGGGAACTGGGTCCGAGTCTCGGCAATGACACTGAACATCCTGTGATTCTGGGTAAATCACTTAATCTCCCCGTGCCTAACAAAAATGAATGTGCCCTCATTTAATGCAACTGGTGCTATGTAAAGCGCTCTGATACCCGATTCGGGTCAAGTTCGTGCTATATAAAGCTCTGTAAAAAAAATAAAAATCTTATTTCTAAAGAAATCAATCTATTTATAATTTGTACAAGAATATGAAGGAATATCAGGGTGGCACAGCCCAAGAGCTCTAATGCTCTAATAGTGAATCCACCCCTGGAAACAGTTATATTTAAATAGTGCAAATTATTTCTAACTCTATTTGTGGGGCTCAACTTCCTGTGTTTTACAAACATTTCATTATAAATGATATTAATGAAAAAATAAACGTAGACTAATTGAAGAAACTCCCCAGGGGATTTATTTTATTTATTTATTTGTAGAGTTTATTTAGCGTAAACCTGACCCGAAGTCATCTGAGTGCTTCACAAAATTTGCATAGCAGTAGTTATAGGTTTACAGATTGATGTAGACATAGAGGCCAAAAATTGGTGGTGCATGAGTAAAACACAAGACAGCATGATTATCAGTAGGGAGAAACAGTACATGTTACAAAATAGATTGAGACATTGGGATTAGTAGCTGATACATTTTTGAGGTAGATGTAGCTTATAGTTATATATATATATATATATATATATATTCACTGAAAAAACCATAGGTTTCAGGGGCGTTATAGTTAGCTGGACTTTTCACGTGTACAAAACCATTGAAATTCCCCCGTTATAGTTAGTTCAGCTAACTATAACTCGCGCGCCCGCAATGTATCAGTATGAGTGTCTGAGTGTCTGTATGGTTCGGTGGGGGGTATTACGTAGTAGGGTAGAGGGTGGCAGTCTCTACCTAATCTTCGTTGACCTTAAGGCGGCCTTTGATTTGGTCCCTCGCCAGACTCTTTGGGCGGTCTTGGCAGAGATGGGGATGCCTACTTGTCTACTTGGGATTGTTAAGCGACTCCATAAAGACAACTTTGCCCAAGTAAGGTGTGGCAAGAGGGGCAATTTGACATCCAAGTTCCCCGTCAACCGTGGAGTCAGACAGGGGTGTGTGCTGGCCCCAACCTTATTTTCCCTTTATCTTAATGCACTAGTGGCCCACGTGAGGGGAGTCAAGGATATTGACGCCCCTAAACTCAATAATGAGCAGGTAGTGGCACTAATGTTTGCCGATGACACTCTTCTAGTGTCAAAATCCCCTATGGGGATACAGCGTGCCCTCGATAGTTTTAGCGAATTCTGTTCCCTAAGAGGGCTCGAGTATAACTCTACAAAAACAAAATTTATGATATGTAACCCGCCCAAAACCACTCGCCCTAATCCTTCCCTTAATGGTGTTATACTGGACAGGGTAACAGTGTTCGAATATCTTGGAGTTATAATCACAGATAGAATGGAATGGGGTCCCCAACTAGCAAAAGCAAAACTTCGACTTACCCAGACCTGCGGTGGGATCCTTAAATTGCACAGAGCATCCACCTCTAAACCTATAGCACCCATTATCACGATCTATAAAGCCCAAGCACGGGGTGCAACTTTGTACGGGGTTGAGCTCTGGGGGCATTGTCCAGCTGGAGACATCAGTAGGTCTGAGAATTTGTTTTTAAGGTCTTTATTGGCTCTACCACCCAGTACACCACTCAATCCACTTAGAATGGATTTGGGTCTTAGACCCATACAAGAAGAAGTTGCGTTGAGGCCTCTAATGTACTGGCGGAGGCTGTGGGCAACGCCGGAATTGATAAACTATCGAAATGATCTAAAGTCACTAATGGCTCTTCCTGGTCTAGCCAAAATACCGTGGCTAGTATATATCAAAAAGGAGTCTATGAGATTGGGAATTCCTGCACTCTGGTACCAGCCAGAGACAACTGCTCCAAATCTTTCTAGAGCTGAATTGGCTAACATATTTTGGACAAATAGCAAGGACAAACTGCTAATAGGTTGGGCCCATTGACTCTAGAATTTTTTAATATAAAGGAGGAGTTTAAAATGGAGTCTTTTCTAGACGAGATTGACCCGTGTGCCTCTAGAAAGCTCTATATTCAATTTAGATACGGTACACTTCCTCTGAGGGCCTTTTCGGGAAATTGGTCGACCAACAATCCTTCTGACTGTCCGACCTGTGGAGCTACAAAAGAAACTGAGTTACATGTGTTGTTCTTTTGCCCCACATATAAATCAATCAGAAAACGTTGGCTTACCCAACTTTGTAGGAACTTGGGCACTATACACTGCCACAAGGCCTATAGAATTCTGAAGACTGATACCTCAACACCTATAGTTTTTTCGGTATCACGCTATTGGCATGCTGTGTGGCGGAGGAGATGTTCCCTTATCTCATCTAATCTTTAGGGCCATCGAAACAGATATATCTATTAACCTTTGCCACTAGTATCTTTTTAATCATTTTTAACTTTTATATTATTTTATTATTACACTTCTTCTAAATAATTGTTTTTCTAGTTAATATAATCCATAATGAAATATCATTCAATATGAATTGTAATTGTTCATCTTTGCCTTTTATGATGTATGTTTTTATGATCTATCATCTTTTATGGCCTACGACCGAAATAAAGATTATTTTGATTGATTGGTATTACGTAGTGCATAGATGCATGAATGAGTGACTCACTGTTTGTATGTGTTGAAGACAGCATGTGTGCAGGACTGTATGGGTGGATGAGTGTGTGCATGGGTGTGTTAGTGAGTGAAAGACTGTCTCAATAGTGTCTTTATGAGTAACTACATATGTTTTAAACTAGTATATGTGACTATTGGTGCATATGAGTGAGTATATGTGAGAGTGAGAGATTGAAAGAGTTCCTGTATGAATAAGTATGTGTTTCTATAAGTGATTGTTTAAAAAGACTAAGTATGTGTAAGTTTCTATAGAAGTAAGTGTGGTGGTGTGTGTATAACTGTGTATGCAAGTAAATGGATGTTTGATTCTTTATTAGCATGAGTGACTATGTGTGTGAGTAACTCTATGGATGAGTGGCGTTGTGTAACAGGGTGTATAGGTGTATGAGTACATATGATGAGTGAGTACATGTATGAGTGACTGTATAGGACTGTTGGTGAATGAGTGGATATGTGTGTGGATCTTAGAATTACTGAATAGGTTGTTGTAACTGATATTGGTATGTCCATTGTTTTGAAAATTTTAGTTTCTATTTTTGAATGTGTGTATCAAAGGTTATATTAGGGGGAGATGTCATCAGTGATGTCATGAGTGATGTCACTGACCATGTCATGAGTGATGTAATATGTGACATCATCAGCAGTGCATTGCGGGCGCGCGAGTTATAGTTAGCTGAACTAACTATAACGGGGGAATTTCAATGGTTTTGTACCAGTGAAAAGTCCAGCTAACTATTACGCCCCTGAAACCAATGGTTTTTTCAGTAAATTTCTAAGGTTTTTTAAATGCTAATTCCTAACTATAACATGCCTGAAACCTATGGTTTTTTCAGTGAATTACAAAGGTTTTTTAAATGCTAATTTCTAACTATGCCTACAGAGATAGGACATGTGAGGAAAAAAGAAAAAACGCACAGAAAGAAAAAAAAGAAATGCAGAAAGAAGCAACAGAAGTCCTCAAAGACGAAGAAAAGTGCAGGAAGAAGGATAACATGCAGAAAGAACAAACAGAAGAGCAGAAAGAAGCCTTGTTGCAAAATCATCCTGTACCCTCAACTTTTTCAGACGGATACTGGTGGTAACTGAGTCTGACTAACCAGTCCTAGAGCCAGTGCTATGTTAAAAGACACTCAGAATACAGTGAAAACACCTACATACACTAGGGAACACTATGCGTTGGGGTCCCCCTGTGATCAGCATGACCTCCTCTGTAAGCCCCTAGTATATAATAGGGCAGGGGATTAAAACTACCTCTTAAAACGCGCCACAGGGCGTGTTTGCACACGTCACCTCAGGCCCCGTCCCCTTACTTCCCCACTGTGTAAACACGCCCTGTGGCCGTTTTAAGTTGGGAGATTAAGTCCCCTTGAATCCTGAGGGTCCCTAGGGTCCAACTAGACCACTAGGTACCTCCAGTAAGCGCCACAGAGCTGCGTTGCAGTGAGATGTAAAAAGGGGCACAGCCTAGACCACCTCTCTGCAACGCAGCGCAGTGGCGCTTACTGGAAGCACCTGGTGGGCTAGTTGGCCCCCAGGGTCCCTCAGGATTGAAGGGGAATTATTTCCCCAGCTTAAAACGTGCCACAGGGCTTGTTTGCACACGTTAACTCAGGCCCCGTCCCCTCCCTTCACCACTGTGTAAACACACCCTGTGGCCGTTTTTAGTTGGGAGATTAAGTTCATTTGAATCCTGAGGGTACCTAGGGTCCAACTAGCCCACTAGGTACCTCCAGTAAGCGCCACAGAACTGCGTTGCAGAGAGGTGTAAAAAGTGGCACGGCCTGGACCACCTCTGCAACGCAGCTCAGTGGCGCTTACTGGAAGCACCTGGTGGGCTAGTTAGCCCCCAGGGGCCCTCAGGATTGAAGGGGAATTATTTCTCCAACTTAAAACGCGCCATAGGGCGTGTTTGCACATGTCACCTCAGGCCCTGTGGCCATTTTTTAAGTTGGGAGATTAAGTCCCCTTGACTCCTGAGGATCCCTAGGGGCAAAATAGCCCACTAGGTACGTCCAGTAAGCGCCATTGCAGAGAGGTGTAAAAAGGGGCACGGCCTGCACCACCTCTCTGCAATGCAGAGCAGTGGCGCTTACTGGAAGCACCTGGTGGGCTAGTTGGCCTCGAGGGTCCCTCAGGATTGAAAGGGAATTATTTCCCCAACTTAAAACGCTCCATAGGGCATGTTGCACACGTCACCTCAGGCCCCGTCCCCTCCCTTCACCACTGTGTAAACGCGCCCTGTGGCCGTTCTAAGTTGAGAGATTAAGTCCCCTTGAATCCTAAGGGTCCCTAGGGTCAAACTAGCCCACTAGGTACCTCCAGTAAGCGCCACAGAGCTGCGTTGCATAGAGGTGTAAAAAGGGGCGTGGCCTCAGAACACCTGTCTGCAACGCAGCTCCCTGGCGCATACTGGAGATACCTGTTGGGCTAGTTGGCCCTCAGGGACCCTCAGTATTGAAGGGGAATTAATTCCCCAACTTACAACTGGCCAGGGGGCGCATTTGCAGAGTGCAGCAAGGAGGGGGCGTGGCCTCCGGCGCGATGCCGGTCTTTTATTTATTTAATTTTTTTAAGAAGGAGGGCTGTGTGGCCCCCCTTCTTTTTCTAATTTACTAGCCCTGGGGACCCCATCCCCCAGGGCCTGCACCCTAATTTATTTTGTTGAAAAAAATTAATTTGGCCCTCCCAAGGCCTTAATCGGCCTCCTCAGGCCACTTATGGCCCCGGGGACCCCATCCCCCGGGGCCGGTCTTTGTTTTTTATTATTTTTAAAAAATATATATTTATAGAAAAACCTAGGACATGCTGGACAAACCGTATGTACATATCACCATGATGATTTGCGTGATATTCATCAAAAGGCGACTATGCATAGAATGAATCCACATGGAATGTATTTACACCGCTAGTGAAGCTCTGACGTGTCTGACGCCCTACCGTGCCTAATCCCGGCGCCCCCGCCGGTGGGTGCTCTCCAAGTAGACACACTTGTCGTTTATTTATACAAACATGGGTAGCTATTGACGGGCACATTTAATATACACGCACACCAAGCCATTCAAAGGGGATTCGACAACAATTCGACCAAACTATGCAAGAAACCCCCCTCACGGTTAATAAAACACACATCCACCGCCGGATGTGTAATACTTTTTATTTTACTCTCTGGAAAGGAGACGAACCTCACTTGAGAGTCACAGCATGCTCCTGGCTGAGCCCAATGCTGTGTTACACCCACCAGTGACCGCCGAGTGCCTCACACCTCTGTGTTGTATTCCACCAGCTAGTGCGTATGCTATGACACTCTCTAGCCCATGTGCACTGTAACACCACCCCGTGAATATGTTATGCCACACTTGCCTTCGCACGGGTTATATTACCCCATCTAACGTGCCTTCCTCGACGTCTATGTTATAACGCACAGCGCTATGCCATACATATTACAATCTGGGATCCATATCTTTGTCACAGTGCATATGCAACGTTACACTCCCCAGCACATATTTTATATTACAACTTTAGAGACTAGTTAGGTTACACAACACTGCCCTGTGCATATTACACTCCAAGGCGCATATCGCATAGCACGCGCTAGTGCCTGTGCTATCTCACGCTCTCCAATGAATCTGTCATTGCGCACAATGTATTGCATATTATATTTCACGCCCCGGTTCATCTTATATCACACCTTTTGGTGCATAGTTTATACCATATACTATATCTAGTTTTCATTTTCAATCGTGCTCTCAGGACTATGTTCTATATAACACTGCGTCCACCTACCCTTTTCACGGGCATTACATTTTGCGATGGGGGGTGGAGGGTCAGGGGGTGTTTCTGCCAAGTGAGCCCGGAGTCACAGTCACAAACGTCCTCTTCTTCCTGAATAAAAGTGAGATTATGCTGCATACTTGTTCATATTTTAAGTAGTTCGCACAGACACACATTTTAAAAACAATAAAGTTACTAATACCCACCTTCTCTGAACAGTTAGCTTGCTGCCCCATCCACCTCCTCCCTATCCTCTGTTGTCTGAATCCATGGACTAGCCTCCTCCCTCCTGCCATGCATGGTCTGATGTGCTGCCACTCCATTTAGCATGATGTACAAGTCCACTCCTCCTGCCCCCCATTGCCCAATTCTATGGCCCATCATTGACCTCCTGCTTAGCCTCTGTGCTTAGCTTGCTGCCCCTATTCTCCTTCCCCCTGCCCTCCAATGTCTTTGTGCATGCCCCTGCTCCATCCTTTTTGCCCACCATGTTCCATGGACCTGCCACTCCTATCTACTCTGAGTGTTCTGTTGAGCTGCCACTCCCCTCCCACCTGCCTAACATTGTCAGATGACTGTAACCTGTCCCTGCCACCTCCACCCTGCCTGTCCACATGCCATGCCCCTATCCCCTTCCTCCTGTCCTCCATGGTCCATTTTACTGCCACACCCTTCTGCCCTCGCTGGTCTGTTGTGCTGCAACTGCTGCTCCTGCCTGCCCCACGCGGTCTGTTGTGAGGCCCATTCCTCTGAACTCTTTTGTCTGTGCCCAGGTCCTGACCCTCCCTTCTATCCTCCATGGTCCTTTGTGCATGCCCCTGCATCCTCCTTCTTGCCCATCATAGCCATTGTGCTGCCACCAACCCTCCCGCTTGCCAGGCATGGTCTTCTGTGCTGCCATGGCCCCTCCCACCTTCCCTGTGTGGTCAGCTAGCTGCCCCTGACCCCCTCCCACCTTCCCTCCATGGTCTGTGTGTATGCTATCATAGTCTCACTGTTTCTCTCCATAGTGTGTCTTGTTTCTAGTGTCCAACCTGCCTGACCTCCATGGTCATCTTGCTGCTCCTGCCCTGCCCCCTTGCCCCCAGCCCTCTGTTTCCATGTGCAGACCCCTATTCCCTCCCTCCTGGCTTGTCAGTTCCATGTAATGCCCCTGATCCGTCCCTCCTGCCCTTTATGGTCTGTTATGCTGCAGCTTTCTCTCCTGTCTGTCCATTATGGTCAGCTAGCTACCATTGCCCCTTTCCCCTCTGTTCTCTGTTGTCCATGTGCATGGTCCTGTCCCCTCCCTATTGCTTTCTATGGATTGTTGTGCTGCACTCCCGTCCCGCATACCCTGTGTGGTGTATTGTGCTGCTGCAAACCCTGATGCCTGCCCTGTAGGGTCAGTTTGGTGCACCTCTCCATGTCCCTCCTGTCCTCTGTTATCCGAGTCCATATCCCTACCCTAATTCCTCCTGCCTACCATGATCCAATGTACCATACTTACGAACATTTTGAACTTGGTAAGAGGGAGATTTTGAAAAAAAACTGGGGGATTGATTTTCCCCTTTGAGTTACATTGAAAAAGAGGTAATTGTAGACAGGAGACAGATCAAATAAAGCCCATTTGAGCTTAAAAACATTGTACGTTTCGTGGCTGAAACGCGTCTGTTGGCATGTATGGTTGTACTACCACTGCCTCTTCCTTCTGCCCACAATGGTCTATAATATTGCCACAGCCTCTCTTGCCAGTCCTCTATTGTTGGTTTGTTGCCCCTGCCCCCCTTCCCACTGCCCTCCATAGTCTGTTGTGCTGCCACTGCCCTTCCTGCCTGCCCAGTGTGGTCAAATTGTTGCCTCTGCACTCTCCTACCTGCCTTCAATTTTCAGAGTCCGTGCCCCTGGCCTCTGCCTCTCAACAGTATCCCAATGAACAACTAGATTGCTAACATTCTATATTTATTACAAAAGTGTGGAACACCTGACGTCATCTTGATGTAATCAAAACTGTAATACCTAGAGCATTTCCTTTAGAAATTACATATATGAGAGGGTCTTATTTGCATTAAAATTATGGTTAGTGCTCTAAAAAACTAAAATCAGGACATATTTTCTGAGTTTTCAAATAGCGATAAAGAACTTTTACATTATTTGTAATCTTTCTGTTTTTTTATCCAGTTGACCACTTGATTAAATGTTGCACTTAGGGGACAGGATGTGGTGTACTTCCAGAGCTGCAGACTTTGCAACTGGGAAACCAGGTTGGAGTTTCTGCTTCAGCTCAACATTCTGTGATTCTGGTCAAATCACTTAATCTCCCCATGTCTACAACCAAAATGAATTTGATCTTGTGTGATGTAACCAATGCTCATGTAAAGCACTCCAATACCTGACAATTCTGCACTATATAAAACTGCAAATACACAAAAAATAAGTGTTTTGCACACTTCTGTCATTGAGCTACATGTGGGCTACATCTGGGTGATATTTGTGCTGCATTTGGGCTCTTTTGTCTCTGGTAGCCATCTTGGGAGATTTATTTGTTATGAAGTTTCCTAATTTCTTCATTTACTGCAGTCTCCTCAGTAGGAAATGCTTTCAGTTTTTTACTTTGGTTCCATCAAGAAGGTATTCAGATATGTCACACATTTGCCATAAATGTTAGCACTCTAGTTGCTCATTAGATCACTGTAGTAAAGCTACTGCTCACCACGGAAGTCTGCTGCTGGTATTAAAAGTGCATGTTTCAGTCTGCATATCAGAATATTTTTATGCACTTCAGCACTAATCATAATTTCTATGGCAAAATGAACCCCCTCATTGTTTTCCTTTTTAAATTAAATGTTTTAAGTGTTACCAGTTTATTCCAATCAAGATGGCTTCAGGTGTGCCATACTTTTGTCATAAGTAAGACAGTAAGCGCTCTATTTGTTCTTAAGAACACTCTGGGACATTCTGTCATTGGGCTATATTTGGGCTACATCTGGGTGATATTTGGGCTACATTTGGGCTCTTTTGTCTCTGGTGGCCATCTTGGGAGATTTATTTGTTATGAAGTTTCCTAATTTCCTCATTTCCTCATTTACTGCAGTCTCCTCAGCAGGAAATACTTTCAGTTTTTTACTTTGGTTCCATCAAGAAGGCATTCAGATGTGTCACACATTTGCCATAAATTCTGAATGTTAGCACTCTAGTTGCTCATTAGATCACTGTAGTAAAGCTACTGCTCACCAGGGAAGTCTGCTGCTGGTATTCAAAGTGCATGTTTCAGTCTGCATGTCAGAATTTTTTTATGAAATGGAAAAGGATTTAAGAAGTCAAAATGTGCCCTAATTTTTCTTTCTGCTGCACTAATCATAATTTCTATGGTAAAATGAACCCCCTCATTTTGTTCCTTTTTAAATTAAATGTTTTAAGAGTTACCACTTTATTCCAATCAAGATGGCTTCAGGTGTGCAATACGTTTGTCATAAGTAGGATTGTTAGCGCTCTAGTTGTCCTTTAGAACACTCTGGGAAGCTGCAGTAGAACACAAAGGAATCAACTGAAGGTCTCTGCCCTTGTTGGATGTACATGCTTTACTGAGAATGTCAGACTTCATTCTCACATGACTGAGAAAGATAATGTGAACTTATAGAAAATATGCTCTCAGTTTAGCTTATCGATCACCTTCCAAACCTCTGTGGGAAAAGCATGAGAAAATAGTTTTCTCTCAAACATGATTCATGATATCACAGCAGAAGGCTTTTTCACATGGTAAAATCACCTTAGAACGCACCACAATTCCTAAAATGAGTATGGTACCATCAACAAATGATTTATAATGTAACTAAAGTCTTAAAACCTTCTATTAACTGCAATGCTTTTTAATGAGGTGCTATCATGTATATTGGTCCCAAGATGGCTGCCAACACTTCTTGGACGAAGTACTGACAGCCAATCAGATGTCACGATGAGATGTGTGGTTAGGTTCCGCCCAGATATATCTATCTTTTTAACTCTAATTTTCTCAGGAACTAGTGGAACGGATTTACACCATTTAAGCAAAAGGCACGAGTCTGAACTGAGGACTGCCTCTTTGCCAAATTTGGTGTAATTCCATTCAGCAGTTCGGGCTGTAGCTGCGTCAACAGGTCCTATGGGAAAATGCATGGGGAAAACGCGTTTTGGGACCCCCCTTTTTTCTCGCCCCCCGCTTGACGAATCACCGTGAAATCTTCTTTATCATGTCTACATATGTATGCATACATCTGAAATACAAAGAAAGACCTGGAAATATAGATAAAGTTAGGCCATTAATAAACAATCCCTGTATTTTATGTTTAATAGGAAGATTTGGGCTGGTTTGCAGTCTACAACATATGTCAAAACTTAACTAGGAATTTTAAGTATGTTTATGACTGTCCCTTCTTTCCTTACATGGGGTACCATTCTGCTATTTTTCCTTACATTGGGCGAGATTATCATCTCTGGCATTAAAGATTATAGCCCGCTTTATGTAGTTAGGAATTGAACAAGTTTGCTTTTGTTAGAGAAAGACCAGATGCTTCAAGATCATTTTATTGATTTTACAAGAACACACTGACTCTTACCTACTTTTACATAAACTTTTTAAATTTCTAATCCTGATTTGGCGTTTTTCATCTCTTATGCAAAACACATTACTTAAACTCAATTCAATTCAATATACTTTATTCGGTATATAAAAATACCATAAAAGTGCAAATAAAATAGATCATAATAAAATCAGGCCACATAACGAGTGAGAATAATACATGCTCAGTCCATCCATAAATAAAAACCACTTAAAATATAAAACTCATATTTAGGGCCAATACAGGACTGGCCTCACCAATCACAAAAATTCAGAAGGGGTGCATCACATAATAGGAGAAATGCAAAACAATTCAACAGCCTAAAATAAGTGCATGTTCAATCCCTCCTGGATTAAGCGAACCATTCCCCTCATCAAATTCATTTTAAGGCCTTTAACAGAGTCGCGCTAGGTACCACGTTTATTCACCTAGTACCTCTTGTGTTTCTAAGTCTGACAGCTGCCCTTAAAAAGTTTACAGTGCAGAACAGAGTTAATGCATCTGAGGACAATTTTAAAAACAACAAGGCCTCCTTAGCGTGTTTAAATCTAGCATTTTAAAAAATACTTTTTAAAAACAAGCTCCTAGGATATGAATAAAAAGGACATAATAAAACAAAGTGAAGGGTATCCTGCGGAGACCGGTGGTCGCAGCCGCACGGACCCTTCAACTCTATAGATAAGGTATATCCTGCCGGATCAGCTAATATGTGATGTAGAAGATTAAATCCGAAATGTGTCATTAAAAATCTGTCATGGGCATTATATAAATGAGATAGATAAGGCTCAATAACCAGACATGATTTAGTCAGGAGGTGTGCTTTGACTGTTGTCTTGACCAGCTCCCTATCTTCCCTAAGTGATGTAACATATTTTTGGTACCGATCTTTCACCAAGGCCTTATCCGGGACTAGCATTTTTGTGGGGTTATTAAAAAGGTCTGCACATCCTATTCCTACTAGAGACTCCTTTACGTACTTAAGCCAGGGGATGTGCAGTCCCCGGTCACGGGCAAGACAGTCTATTATGATCTGCTTGCTAAATGAGGCCTCTGGGTTTGTCCAAATTTTGGCCCAGCAGGTTAGGGGTTTGACTTCCAACCTGTCTCCAAGATAACTAACACCCAATTCTTCATGAATGAGATGTGATGGTGTACTCTGGGGCACTTTGAGTAGACGCCGAAGATACTTGTTTTCTTCGGTTTGTAAGTGCTGCCTATCAATGAAACCCCATACCTCACATCCATAGCGAATTTTGGCACAACACATAGAGCTGTATAGTCTCAATATTTGCTCCGGGGACCAACGCCTCAGCCTTCGTGCAAAATTCATAATTGACCCGGAGCAGCTCGCTAGTGTGCGACATTTCTGTTCTAACAGAGCTTTAAAGTTAAGACGTGTGTCAAATAAAATCCCCAAATATGAGAACGAGTGCACCTTTTCCAGACGATGAGAACCAATCAAATAATCGTATTTTTTATTTTTTTTTCCCCACTTCCATGATATACGATTTGGATAGATTTGGGGACAGGTCTAAATTCTCCATAAAGGAGACAAAGCCATCTATCAAGCCCTGTAGCCCTTTGGGTGTGCGTGCAAGAAGAACCGCGTTTTCTGCATAAAGCAGGACGGGGATCCCTCTTGATCCAATTCGCGGTGTGTCAACCTTCAGCGCCACAAGTGCCTGGTCCAGACTATTTATATAAGAGTAAATAAAAATGGAGCCAGGATACAGCCTTGTCTCACCCCACTTAGACAAGGGAACGAGTCAGTGGTGCTTCCCTCCTGATTATATCTAACTGAGGCAGTAGTATTCTGATGCAGGACTATTAGAATGTTAATGAGTCCAGGGTCCACGCCAAGACCGCCCATGATCGCCCATAATTTCTGACGATTAACTTGATCGAAAGCCGCCGTCAAGTCCATGAATGCCAAGTACACAGTTTCGTGGCTGGCAATAGTGTACTTGGCTACCAATAAGTATAGATTAAGACATTGATCGGTTGTTGACTTTCCTGGCCTAAATCCGTATTGAGTGTCAGTGAAAATGTGTTGATCCTCAGCCTAATCCATTAGCTGGCTGTTCATCCATCGGGCAATGATTATAAAAACTACAGAAATGCTCATACCATAATTCCGGCAGAATATGATTGGCTACCCTTGGTTTGGTTGCCTCTTGGGGTCATTTATAACTTTCCAAAAGGCAGTTGTATTCTTTAGCTCAATTGCTTCCCTCAGGTCCTCCCACGCCTGCCGTTTTTACGTCGTTTTACTGCCGATTTATAGTTTGCCCTGCATGAGGTCACCCTGCTTTTGTCTCTTGGGGAGGATTTTTAAAGCTAATTTAAACTCGCTCAGGGCATGGGAGCACTGTTGATCAAACCACCTTGGGTCATTCATATTTGCTTTATAATTTTTAGTCCTGAGCAAACCATCGATTCGATGAGCCACACCCTCAAAAGCCGTGACCAATTCAACCCCCTCCACATTTAAGTTCAGGCAGTCCGCAATAAGCTGTTCTCCATCTTTCATCAGTGCTATATAGAAGGCTTCACCATCAATCTGTGACCATCTAAGCCTCCTCCCTTGATCCGTAGCACATACCACACCACCTGCCCCCACTCTAGGAGGGTTCTTGCAGAGATTTAGCTCCGCAAGGGACATGACTAAAGGATTATGGTCACTAAAAATGCTTAGACATATTTTAAAACCTCTGACCATTTTTTAAGTGTATTGGAAACAAAGATAAAGTTGATAAAAGTATCGCTTCCTCTACCTTTGAATGTGGGATGTACCGTTTTGTCCTTCCCATCTTCAGCCAAATCCATAGTGTGTGTGAGGGTGTGTGTATTTAATAGCTTACCTAACACCCTCCCCTCCTTGGCGTGCTCCCTATGTGGGCCCTCTTCCATGGTGCACGATGACCATTCCCCCCCATTAACTTTCAAATCTGGACACAGGTGACAATTGAAATCGCCAGCTAAAACCAGCTGGGGCATCAACGCCCCTAGCTCCTGGATACACGCCAGCCTGCTCTCCAGCTCATCCACTCTTATAGTACTTTGACCCGGTAGGATCGCATTATAAACATTAATAAAATTTAGCTGTCCATCTGCCCTGTAAATTAAAGTCAACATATATAGTCAGTCCTCCCTTTGCTCTCCCCGATGAAACCTTACTTAAACTCATTTGATAAATATGTAGCTTTGGATAAACAGTTAAACACTTGTGTAAGTAAAGACTTCTGTGTTGCACACTTGCTAATCCTAAATGGCTAAACCATGTATCTCTGTAAATATTTTCGAACATGGGAAAAACATATTGAACATAAAAAAACCTGGTTGTGGTCCTGTGAATTCCGTTGTAGAGGCAATCCTATGGGCTGTTTTGTGCCCTAATGTTCTCCTTAGGAAAATGTACACTCCCTCGGAGGAACGTGAGCTGTTTGCTAATAGGATACATAGTGGGACACATAGGGGCATATTTACAATAGAAATGATGGAGCGCGGCGTTAGCATTCTTGGCTTAACGCCGCGCTCTGCCACTTCTGAAACGCAGGGATGCACGATATTGACAACAATATGGTGCAGCCCTGCGTTTCCCCCTGCGCTGGCGCTAAATTGAGCTGCCTAGCACCTATGCAGGCACCCATGCACCATAGTGCAAGGTGTCTGCATTGCAGGGGAAGATTGTTTATGTGCAACCTTTAAATGGCATTTTGTAACTTCTATATGTGCTGCTTAATGCAGCACACATAGAAATTGCAAACCGTTATTTTTTTTTAATGATTGTTTATGTGCAGGAAAGGACACCTTACTGCACTTCATTTTGGCACTGCCCCATATTTACGCCTCCCTTGTAAACATGGGGCAGTGTCAAAATCAATGGGTGTTGCGGTGGAATGCCCACCGCAACACCCTTTGCCCTCCCCTTTCACGCTAAGTATAGCATGAAAGGGTGCCTTATTTACAAGGCAGCTCTTAAGCCACATTAAGTGGCTTAACGCTTCCTCGTAAATAAAGCGAAGCCCCCTATCACCACCATAACATCATGAAAAGTGACATTGTGGTGGCGATAGGGGCTTGTAAATATGCCCCATAGTTCCTGAATTCTGTATTTTGCCAGTATTGCGTTTATTTTTATGTACCGCACACACCCTCCACTACTAAGTCAACACATTAAGAACCCATTGATATTTCTCTGTTTAATGTCTTTGTCAGGACAGACAAACCAATGCTGTCTTTAGGGAATGGGAAAATGTCATGTTATTTATTAACCTCGGTGAGGTACCAGTATATTGATCATAATCGATTAAATCATCAGAAATATGAGTGTTTGCTCAATATATAGTCAATTACTTGAAAGCCAGACTGAGTTCCGACATTTGTTAAAAAAAACTGTTTCCTCCATTTAGTCACACACCTCATTGTTAGTTACATTTCCATGTTTGATACTAAAAGGTCATGTGGCATCACATCCTGGAAAGATCCAAGCCAAGGTCAAATGTCATGATGACGTCACTTCCTGCGACGTTTTAAGGTCAAAGGGAGCGTGATGACACTTCAGCTACCCCTGGCATATAGGTGAACCGACGTCCATGTTATAGCCAGTAGTTGTGACCGAGGTCTATGTAACTGCTGAAACCCATGCCCGCTGTATGCTTTGTGTGTGCTGTTTGTCGGCTTTTGAGTCTTAGTTATTGTTCTAGCTCACTAACATTCATATCATCTTGACAAGATGGCATGTTGCCTTTTTGCTAAAAAAAAAAAGTAAAACTGAAAAAGTACAAATATTTTAAAAGAAGGAATTATCATGAGATAAAGAGTGCATCTTTATAGCAGGTGTGTGAGTACTGACATCACAATGTAATGGACGTCATAATTGAAGTTTGAAGTAGCTTGAGTGCAATAATGCCTCTATGACATCAGGCACAGGATGAATCATGGACAGGTGCTCTAGGGTGTTTTTTCAGATTCAGTTGCCCCGCCAGTTCTCCTCCCATACTTCGTCCAAAAACATAATGAAAAGAAGTTACATTTGAGCACCCTTTCATCCTCTTTTTTCCACATGGAGAAACCGAGCAACGCCCAATATACAACAGCGTTAGACGTTTATCCTGCCACCACGATTGCTGCGTTTGTTTTGCTAATTTGTATCCTGGGAACAGTAGTAAATTTCTGCAAGAATCGCAGGACTCTTCTACAATTCAGTGTTTGTATTGTAATATATATTGAAATATTTAAAAAAGTAACTATTTCCATACAAGAATAATGATTAAACATGTATTTTTCATATGTATGTATATATATGGTTGGAGCTGAAATATGATAGGGTATTGATATGTAGAATAGTATGTAGACCTGTCAAAATTTGGAGGACATATGCTTTAGCATATTTTCAGGTAGGAGAGCAAGAAACTAAGCATTGGGAGTCTTCAGTGGATTATATATACATAACACAGCCACTGTTTAGTTATGGTTCAGATGCACTTTCCAATGAAAAGGCATTTTCTGACTTCATAACTTTTGACTCCGTAGACACAGTCACACTAAATTTGGCAGAACACCAGCTTAGTCATTTAAGGGTTGGCATGCTGGTTTTTGCGCCGGTCTGTGCAGAGGAAAACAAATTAAGGGGACGGGGGAGTGAATTAAATGATTTACCATTAAAGTTCTTATCAGTGACTTCAACAATGATGTCATTTGAGATGTCATCAGTGATGTGTTCAATGATGTCATTTAATAAGTGATTACTGATGCCAGTTGTGATGTCATGAGCAGCAGTGCATGATGGGAATGCACGTTAGGGTTAGTTTACCCAACCATCACTGGCAAATGTCACGTTTTTTTGTGTTTTGTTTTGCAACCGTAGGTTTACCTTAACTGCGGTTTTCAGTAAATACCGGTCTGTATCCATCTGTTGATATGGAACTTTGATCTAACTCCTAACTTTAAAGAGCATTATTCAGAAAGCAGTTTTTTAATTTTGTTGTCGCAGGAGCATCTCAAACGTGAGTGGCTGTTATATCACACCACTGTATGGGCGTGGTGGGCTATAGCTGATGCCAGATTACAGAAAACGAAATAAATATGAGAGTCACAAAAAAAATCTGACTTAAATGGTCCCTTCATAAACACGATATTGAAATTGTCCTTTCATAACAAGGGCGGTTGCATGGATTGATATATAGATTTGTCTCTCATCAGTCTTACAAAGAAGCACATAAGAGGCTGTCACTTCTCTAGAGTCTTTTACAGACCTGTACACTGTTGCACAATAGAAGACAAGACTGGGAACGTAAGGTAATTTGGATTTTAGCAACCCAGATCAAAAACCTCTCATAATAAGTTAATAGCCTACTACTGAAACTCTTCATGGTAAACTTCTCCTACCTTCCGTACCAGTAAGCCTCTGCAACTGCCCTTTCTCTATCCCACTCTTCTGACCTGCTGCCAGTTACTCAACAACATATTGTGTATCAATTACACCTCTGGGAAGCAAAAACAACACCAATGAACTGTTTGTTTTTGTATTAACTCTTGATTTTATGGAGTCTGAGGGAGCATGTGGTACTGCATCTCCCAATTATCTAGTTCAGGAGGGTTAGTCCTGATTTTGACATGTGGATTGTGGAATGTGCACTTTGCAAAGTGATGTTCCTATATGCCCTTACTGCCTGTTTATTCTGCCAGATAGATGTTAATTGGTAGCTAAAACCTATTTCATTTTCTGTCCAAACTGTTCCTCTTTCAGCTTGTTAAATTTGGTGAGTGTATTGTATATGAAGATACATATATAGACATTATGGACATATCAAATTCTTCTTAAACTACACAGCAGAACATTGAAAGCCGACAAAGATACATATCTAAATTCTAAAGTGTAGGGTCTCATTAACTGAGGCAATATTTGGACTTGCAGCTGCCTTACAGCCATATGTGGAAGTAACATATGTTTGCCAAGTTGCATTTCTTTTTCTGGAAGTTCAAGCACTGGCATAAGTTGTGCGCCCCCCTTTGCCCAACTTATAAACTCTAATATGTTTCCTTTAGTTTCACTTGTGACCATTTGCTTTGAAATGTCAGGGCAGTGTTGAGAAAAATCCCATAGAATGTGGTGCACAAACATTCTTAGGTGTCACTTTTTGGGAACGTATGAACATTTGTAAATGCATTTCCCTCACGTACCTGTACAATTAAGCTATGAATTGGAAGGTCTGCATGTATCTGCAGCCGAACGTTTGGGAAAAAGCACCAAATACCACAGTTTTAAGTGGCAGTGATGTAATGTCTTGGTTTATAATGGGATGTTGCCTTGTGACCATGCTTAGAATGTGGATCCCCAGGTTGCCATGAAATACTGTGAAACTTGTCAGTTGACAGTTGGCCGTCTTAGGTGCTGGATGGGGTCTCTGTTACCTGTGTCTTAATAAAGACCATTTCAACTTTACTTCTGCCTCCTCCTATGTTCCTCTGTGAGGTGGATCTTACAAGTGACACTTAAGACTGTTCCTTATAGCATTTGTAAGTTATTCTTGTTTAGGATAGGAAGTTTAAAAAATACCTGCAATAGGCATAACTTAAAACTACATAATTGAAAATGTCCCGAAGCACACCTTTTTTGTTTGTTTCTTTAATCTTTTTTCAATGCTTTCAGCGAGTCCACTTTTTCCAAATTTGCGTGCAGCACCCGTGAACGGTGCGCCGTTCCTGTCACACCGGGGCAATTATACTGAGAGGTGGTGACCCGCTGCGTTAGCAGGTCACACACGGGTTGCACAGCGTATACACATAGGTATTATCAAATTAATACTCATCCACCATAGTAATCCAAATGTTGTCTTATTTATTTCAAAAAGTTTTGACATTCTTTATCCATTTTGTTACAACTTCACGTCAAGAGATGCGTAATCCGTAACTTCTTAGTTTTTAAATTCAGTGTATTGCCCATCCAGGCCTATACATGAATGTTATTCGAATTTCCAAACATCCACCAGATTCGGTACATTTCCTTTACTCAATGCATTTCGGTTTGTGAAAAACCTTCGTCAGGAGTATCTATAAATTGTAAAAATGTATTTATTAACATCGCAAGACATTTGAACCCCAAAACAAACTTAATATCTCCATATCAAAACAAATTACTGAACATTCCAATGCATCACCCCCGACCCAACTCCAAAACTTTAATTTAAAAAATACCATGTGTGACATGCGAACCTCCATTAATACGATTCTCCCCTTCCATCAAAATCTTGAAAAGAACCTGTGCTTTTAACCCACACGCTTATTTTGAAACCGCCCTTCAAAAGCAATCCCTCCTGAACTTAAGCCCCTCCGTGTCTAATTAACCAAACACCCGTTACACTCCAATCCTCCCTCTAGCTCAGTTTAAACACCTTTACCATCACCCTTAGCATACCTGATGTAAAATTTTGCAACGCTTAAACCTCCTCCTTAGAACTCGTTGTTTGTTAAGCGCCACCGTGCTGTTTCTCCCAAATTTAAACTGATGTTACCCGCCCCACCTCTTAGGTCACAGGTGTAAACAGTCACGTGTTCTTCCACAGCACTTAAAACTAGACATAATTGTAATATTGCAAGGACAGGCACTCGTATTCAGTATAAATGTAACCGGGTTTATTCCAGCTGAGGAGCATACGTAAACACAGCATTCCTCCAATGTGTCTATCTTCCAACTGAACAAATACATGTATCCTTATTGAACAAAAACATTTAATGAATGTCAACATTACTAACATTCTATGTTACTAAGCAACATAACAGTCTGTAACATGAGATGTATAATTTAAATTGGGCCTGCACTTTTTTAAAGTAGTACATTCAAGAGAGCCAAATTGTGTAAATGTGCTGCTTTACACTGATCCTTAGTGGTATTTCTTTTTAAGAGTATGGGGTCAGATGTATGTACATAGCATATTGTGATTCTGAAATAGCGATTTCTACTGAATCACTATTTTGGAATCGCAAATGCTATGTATGTAGGAATCGCAAAATATTTCGCGATTCCTTAATATTACCTAATAGCGAATCGCTATTAGGTAACATTACAGGCCCATAGGAATGAATGGTATTACATTTGATAATTTGTGATTACCAAATTGGTAATCGCAAATTAGCGAATGAAAAGCCAAGGGTGCCTGGGGGCCTAAGGCCCCCCTGAAGCTCCCCCAAAATTTAAATAGTGCACATGAAGGCGCATGCATGCCGAGCGTAACATGGCACTTTGAAAAATACATTTATTTTCATTTTTCAACATTCGTACATGGTTACCATCAACTTCAAGTTGATGGTAATTAGGGTTTCCTAAATACATTGTGCGCATGTAGGAAAGGCTTCTTACATGTACATTGGTGATTCTCAAATTGTGATTTCCTCCTTGCATTCCCAATTTAGGTACTCACATAACATTGCGATTACCTAAATTGCGAATACAAAGCCTTTCATTCATTAGGAAAGGCCTTGTTCCGTTCGCAAACGGGCCGATTCTCCGAATCGGCGTTTTTGCCAGCTCAAAAAGGCTAGATACCTCTGGCCGTGGATGTTTTACTGCCATCAAAACTTTCAGTGACAAATGACAATCATGCTTTCAAAGGACTTATTTCTGTAGCAATAAATTATTAAACATATTTTCTAAACATTTTCTTAGGAAATCGCAAAGTCTAAATTTTTTTCTCAGGCTTTATTTATCCTTTTTTAAATATTCTAAGAAGCTAATTTCTATGTTTGACATTCATAATTCGACTAGCAGAGTTAGATTGAGCAATACATTTACACAGTTGTGGCAAAAGGGGCTTTGTTGCTTGCGACCATGCTGCCATATAATGAAAGAGACAACGTGGAGGTATATGCTAAGAATTAGAAATACGCCTGTACCAATAACGGGGGTGGAGACGAATGGTATACAGAGAGCTCTCTGTGCAGGGCCTTGTTAAACTGCAATGAAAAGTACTTAAAAAGAGGCGTTACTGCACAACGTAGTGAGCATTTAGGAAAATATAAAATAAAAAAGAGAACTTCACATTCTTTGTTATATATCACTTGAAAGTGATCAAAGTACTTTGCATCAGTTGAATGGGGGCTCTGGACTGGGCTGTGGAAGTTAGTAAAGCAAGTTGGACCAATTCACAAAGACATTTGATATCTTCTCTTGAATTAATATTGTATAAAGGTGTTCATGTAAATATTATTGCAGTTGTTCTTGAAAACCCAACAACTGGAGCTTATGTATATATTAAATTGTATCATTAGTTTTGGTCATTTAATGGCAATCTGGGATGTGTGTGGTATCCTACCTAATGCAATTGCATTATGGTCAGTTCTGGAACAATAAAGGTGCTCCCTTGCTTTTAGAATGTGAAGACATCAGAGTTAGCAGTCCTGACCTAGAAGGTGGAGTTATGAGGAGCTTTGTGATGGATGGGGCTTTTATTGAGGAATACTAAATAAAACCTGTTTTGGGATTTACCTCTCTCTCTGCGTGGAGTGACGATAGGTAAGGAGAGATCTCTCCGTACAGGGCCTTATTAAATTGCAATGAAAAGGACTTGAAAAGAGGCCTTAATGAAGGTGGTGTGAGCATTTAGGAAAACGTAAGATAAAAAAGAGAACTTCACATTCCTTGTTACATGTCGCTTAAAAGTGATCGAAGTACTTCTGCATCAATTGAATGGGGGCTCTGGACTGGACTGTGGAAGTTAGTAAAACACGTTGGACCAATTCACTAAGACATATGTCAGTAGTACAGCAATACTCCTTTACGTACTCTTAGATGCCTTTGTGAATCTGCCTCGAAATGCCCAACTCACTATTACTAAAATTGCAAAAAGGGAACAGTTATTTGTATTTCTACTAACTGTATGTGAATATTCCCATTTTATTTCCATTATATATGTTTTGGGGCCAATTCACAAAGGCACATAATAGTACTTAAAACAGTACTACAAGAATACTACTTTACGTACTCTACAGGGCTTGTGAATAGGCCCTGTCCTTGACAACAGAAGCATGTGTCTAATGATTTAACCTATGATTCTACACCATAAACTGGTATACTGTGAGTAAACTGCATCCTCTACAGCATTGTTGCTTCCAAATTACCTAATGAGCCTTTTTGCTGTGGTCAAATACTCCTGGTCCATAGTTGACCATGTGTACAAGACAAAACATTGAATAATTAGATGCATTTTATGGTTGTTGTGCTTGAAAGCAATGTAAAACTGTTGCAGTGAAATACTGAAGCAATACCTCATATGCAGTCTTTGATTGGTGATGCCTGGTCAGTGCAAGTGTACTGTTTGCACCGCCTGGGGGATGTGGGTGGGGGGGAGCCCAGAGATCTGTGTAACATTGTCCTGCTTCGTACTGTCTAAAGCGGTTCCATATTTGTAGATCTAAACTGAAGCCTTCGTTGATGGCTCAAGAGGTGGCCAGGTCCTCTTATTTTAGGAAGCCATTTTATATGTTGTGAGCTGTTGTATTATTTATTATTGTTTTACATGCTGTTATCCACTGTTGCAGGGATTCTGCTTATGCACAGAACTATGCACAGGAAACCAGGACCTCAGTGAATTGTGGAATTGTGGTGTACCAAAAACTCACCTCAGAACCCAGAACCCCTTATCCGACCAGCATCAGTGTCCCATTCGTTATCCGAGGTTTAGTTCGGCGGTCCCAATGTATAGACAACCCAGAACAAGCGACTTAGTGTATTTCTCAGGAATGGTGGGAATCAGAAATACCTGTTTGTAATTATTCTCATATCAGTCCACAACAGAATAAACAGAGACACTGTAAAGTTTAAAGAGTTTATTTTATAAACCTCGTGTCCTAAGATGCAGTACTTTGGCTAACATAAGCAGACAAATGATTAAAATCAAAACCATCAGCATAGTTACAATACCATAGAAAATGAAAGGAGTAATCATACTAAAATGACAGTGGATCTCAGCCACCTTCCTTTCGCTAGCAAACTAATATTATTATTATTAGACTAGTAAAAGGTCTCTAGGCTTGACTGGAGAACCCAATACCGTAAAGATCAGCTCAGTGAGATCACATCACAGGATCAGCTAGGCTCTGCTCCTGGGAAAGCTCTTCTTCCGAATGTAATGAAAACATGTAACACTGCAATATTAAAAGCACCCGACTTTCAGGTATTTGCAGCTGCGTGCGTGTTATGGCTAAATAGTGGGCCGATCAACCTGAACCCAACAACATGCACCGTCTAGCGACCCAGACTATTTCTTTACACTATGTACAGACCAAGGTCGCTGCTCACTGTTCGGGATGTGAACAACAGACAGTTCTCATGTGAAGCAAAGTCGAGCAAGCATTTCTCAATTTAATAACATGTGACTACAGTGTCGTGTGCAAAAGCAGCAAAAGCGGCAAGATGGCTTTCTAACATCTAACGCGGTTGTGCTAACTTAGCATTGTACATATATAGATAACGATCTTCACTAAACCACTGTGTTTTTCAGTGCAATTTGTTATATAGTATGCACTTAAAGTTAAATTTGGAGACCACGTGCTTCTTTATGAAATAATAAACCAAATTAAAGCTAAATTGCTTTATAAGAATTGCACCTTGTTTTTACTCATTGTTGCCTAATGTAGGAAAAACTCTGAATACATGTGGCATTCTGTGAGCCACGTAATAGCATTCACATATTATAATTTCACAAAAATTGTAAAAAACATTTATTTGCTGTAGGGAAACTATAACGGAGACTATAATATGGTATTGTTCTCAAGCGGTGTATGTGTGATAGGGCAGTATTAACCAATTAAAGTTTTTTTATTGAAATGTATTTGTTTTATAAACGTTTAATATAAGTGGCTTGTCAGAAATTTCTCTTCCCCTCAAGAATGAATGGGGCGGGGGTTGAAAATTATCTAGATCAAATCTACCCTGAACTGAAACAAACTTTACGTCATAAGTTCAGAATGGGGGTTTCCCCACTAGAGCGTATTTAGTGAGATCTGGTAGGCTTGAAAAGGGGAAAGACATCTGTGATTGTACCCTTGGAGGTAAATATAGCTTTTTGCTGTGTTCATCAGACTAAGACTGGTTGCATTAGCTCTTTATTAAAAGACAGCTGTTAATTTTCTTGGTTTTTATACTTAAACTTATGGACAGAGTAGTAGACTATCAGGAATGCCAAGGGCAGAGGTGGGCTTAACTAATTTAACTAAACTGAACTCTTTCTTGGCGTAAAAGTTCAAATGTTTAAGTGTTATATACTGTAAATTTGCATGGCATACATAGCAGGTTTATGCTGCAAGTTCAAATAGTGATTACACTCAGGAAAAAAACTAGCATTATGCAGTTCTGCTTGGGGGAAATAATAACTGGTATGTATAATACGTTTACTACTATATTGAGTGAATATAGAGAAAGCACATTTGATGGGGAAGTGAACATTGATGTCATTTCTATTTTTGCATATGCTTGGAATAGTTCCTGTTTATTTATATCCAGTATAAAATGTAAGATTTTGTTTTATAGGATGGCTAGGAGATACTTGTAAAATGTATATTTATACTGTGTATAGGTGAATTATTTATTATTTAAAGTATTTTTTATTGTATTGCATATTGATGATAATCAATTTAATTAACAGTAATATAAGATGGAACTATGTATATAAGAAGGTCTACATCTACGAACAAAACCATAATAGGTATTGCTTTGTGGAGCATTTAAATACAGCTGGGAAGAGTTTTTCTTCTTTTTTGATGTTTTTCCTAACCTGCCTCACTTTCCTTTTCACTATTATTTTTAACTTGTTGATCTGGCTACTTCAACACGGTCCCCTTTGAGGCTGTTAAATAAATTAATAATCTTTTTTTGATGACCTTTAATTGTGAATGTGGTATTTCTTTATTTTTATATTTGATATTGTCTTATGTATTTATCTTATACTTTAAAATGGAGTAGCAAATTAGATATTTTTCTATTTATTTACAGTTTAATTGAGTGGCTCATAAAATTGTTTGCAATTTCAGTCAAAGCACATTACATTTAAAAACAAATGTCTGGCTGGTCTGTGCTGAGCTGCAATTTTTGTATGATCAATTTCTGATGTAGGAGTTGAATAGATATATAAATAATCATATGCAATGCTCTTAAACGAGATAACATCCATATTGATGTAAAGGTTATTTTTTGATTTTTACTAGATGTGTACTTTGGTGTAAACTTGTTACCACATTGAAGATTGTATTGGCTAGAATAACACTCATAAACTATGTTGTTAAAAGCAACAATATGCTTATCAATTGTAAAAAGTTGTTTTCACAATATGTGTACTTTAATATAATAATGTTCTTTGAATTTTGGGATTTTAGAACATTTTTGAACTCTCCAAGACAGTCCCCAGGACAGTTGTAAAGTACTGTGATGAGAAATTTGGACACAGTCAAGATGTGTTGGAGACACTTTCCGCAAGAGAAGTGAAGCACCTGTGCAGAGGCCTTTCCCTGCAAGGAAAAGTACTCAGAAAAATCGAAAGGGTGAATACAAAAGTGAAAGAACTGGAGGGAATGATTTCAGCTTACAGAACCAACCAATTGTGTGCAGAGTCACGCTATCCTTCTGGTCCCAGTTGCCACATTTGTCAGACTGGATTAAACACAAGATTTACCTCCAAATCCGAATTATAAATCGTCGCAAAAAATTCAATTTTAAGAATCTAACCAAATATTAAGATTGACAATTTTTAGAAACAAACACGTTAATAATAAATAATATAATATAGAGTTATTATGCCCAATGAGTATCTGTGGAGAATTTAATACAGAAATTGTTTACATCATAAAATGTAGAATTGCAAATCTTCCTTTATTTATGATAATATTAGCATATATCATAAAATTGCATTTCCTAACTTGTCTTTTTTGGTTAGCAGGTCTGTTACATTTAGGTGGTGGTGCGATGAAATCTCACAAAAGCGATAGTTGCTAATCAGAGGCGTTTTAAGGCATGGGCAAAGTGGACGGTCCCCCACCTTATAAGGGGCCCGCAGCGAAAGTTAACTTTCTCTTTAATTTAGTTCATTTTTTGTTTAAAAGAAGCTTATTAGATACAAACAAAGCACAACATGGTAATGTATTCAAACTAATAATGAAAAATACAGTTAAGGGAGGGGAGGAGAGGGGGATAAACAAATGGGGAGAATACAATAAGAAGATATTCAAGGTCCGATACGAAAGTAGTGTGATAACAGTATAAGACACGCTTTAAGCATTTAGGCAATTTAAAAAATACATGCAAATCGACTATAAGAATAATGGGGGTTGAAGCACTTCTGTGAGAGGCTGACGGTGAAAAGAAGATTTGGTATGTTGATCTAAAAGATTTGAAACAGGAGACCATAAATCGGTTTCTCCTAAAACTCCACTTACAAGGGAAGCACTTAGATCAATGGCTAAATAACATACAGGTTATCAAGGCGTCGCTGAATTTTCCTGCTTGGTATTCCTCCTTGAACATGTCGGTGCTGCAACAGAAACAAGCATTAAAATGTTTAATAAAAGAGTGTTCGCTAAATAGTGACTTTGCTGAGGTCCTTAAGGGAATCAACTTGTAGCCTCCAATAGGTGTTGAGTCCAGCCCTACTTGAGGGAAATTAAGAGCAGTTCTGTTAGACGGTGGACCCTGAAGGTCAATTTGGGTCAGGTCCGCTCCTTCATCATATAGAAGGGATTAGTTAGTCGGGGATGGCCAAGTATCCCTGTCCTTTTTGTAAGCTTTATGCACTGTTACTTTTACATGTTATTGTCTTTTGTGTTTCCTTTGTTAAAATAGGACACAGCCTGCTATTGCCGGTTTTTAGAAAGCAGCAGGTTCGTCGTATTAGTGATCTGGTGCAGATAAGTCTGCAGTGTAATAATATCTCGGTATACTGGGCTTTGGCAAATTTCCAATCCGTTATAACCAAAAAGTTAGCTACTATAACCTTGCTTAAAACATAATGCTACCTGCTCTTTGCACAGTACTGTTGACCGTGGGTATGTATGTATTTTATTCTGTCGCTATTTTTTAAACTTACGAACAAGAATTTTTATGCAGTTTTTCACATTTTGTAAGTCAACTTTAATCTATTGCCAAATTTGCCTATATAGTATATACGCAGTATTTTCAGGCCCTGGTCTGTGTTGCTTAAGTCGCCATATGTCCGATAGTGGGGTTGGGGTCTGAACTGCAACTATCTTTTCAATTTTTATGTGCATACTCTTTTTTTATCTGCCGTACTGGTCCGCAGCTCATTAATTGGAAGTATTGATCTGTATGTAAACATTAGTCGTTTTATTACTGATTTATTAATTCTCTTGGCTTTTATTTTTTTATAGATATGTTATTAGATGTGTAGTTTACATTGCCTAAATGGCATGATTTCAAACTAATAAAATATAAAATATGATACAATAAATCAGTTTGCTCAAAAACAAATGGGAGAGGATGAGAGTATGCTGTATCAACTATATGATTGTAACAAACTGCATACCACCAGGATTGAAAATAAAAGTTAATAAAATCTTTGCAGCTCTTTGTTATTTGTTGGAGTGTCACTGGCAACAATAGATCTATAATTTTTTTGTGCGGCAAAATTTCTTTCCAAATCCTGGATATACTTCTTAGGAAAATATTAATAATAGAAAAAGTTACTGATGAGTTGAAAACAAAGTTAATTTGTTTCCAAATTTGTATCCAGAAAGTATGTACTAAAGGACAGGTGAAATAGAAGTGTATTAAATCTGAATGTTCTGAGTGACATGACCCACAACTGTCGGAAAGGTCTAGGTAAGTGAGAGAAGAACAGTCTGCTATAAATGAGGAATAGAGTTTGGATCATATTAGCTGCACTATAGGTTTTCCGTAATTGAATCCAAACTTGCCTCCCAGTAGAAATAGGCCAGGTTACTACCAAGTCCCCTTCCCAAGACAATTCAGTGTCAGTTTTTTGTCTGTCGATGGAAGGTTGTTGTAAAAGACCATATATAGCCAAAGCTTTTGTAGTTTTCTGTACAAGAGTGCTTAATTTGGTTGGGGGTATTGAAGGCTGTGAGACACAGGATTGGAAATTATGATAAGCATCAGTAATAATAGTTTGTTAGGTGTGAAATTTGTGGTGAAAGGAAGGAGGAAGATGAAACATTTCTTGAACCTTGGTAAATGTCAGAAATAAGTTATTAGAATAAAGTTGATTCATCCATATTAAACCGGTTTCCTCTAAGCTTTCCAATAAATGGGTTTATTATTATATAATTGTGAGGTATTGTGCCAAACAGTGGAGTTAAGTAAATAACTATTATCAGCAGGTTTATATGATAACAAAGGTTCCAACTATTTACAGAGGTGTTTAAAAATAGGTGTAGAGGGGGTGTGTGTCCAAGACGGTGCCTGGGTAGGAGCGACTTCTCTGCGCTCCGCTGCCAGGCCTCTGCATCAGAGCGTACTTGGCCGGTCCTGATGTACTTTAAAACAGGTCTGCACCTCCTGTCCTGCTGGGATGCTGTCCAGACCCTGAATAGCCTCTGCTCCTGTGGTGGACCCTGCGAATCCTTTGGGGCCTGGCGAGGCCTGCAGGCCATACTTCCAAGATGGTGGGTTCACTGGGCCTGGTGGTTGCCTGTGGTTGCCGATGGTCACTGGATGCCTAACAACTGCGGCACCCCCTTCGTGCTTCCTGCGAGAGGCAGAAGCGAAGACTATCTGTACCAAATGGCGGACTTGGCTGACTTCTCTGCAGACTCCCGGGAGACACAGAGGTATTCACAACGACCCGAGTCTATTGCCCGGCTGGGAGTGAGGGAGGATAGACAAGCGCAAATCAAAGCATTGGCCTTAGTGAACTGTGATGCACGTTTCCTGGCAGAGGACTTAGCGGCCTAACTTTGCTCAGCCACCTCGTGCCTCTGGTGTGCCTGCAGCCTGGGCTGGGGACCTGCGGGGTGCCAACTGTGGTGCTACACCTGCCAAATTGCTTTGGGACTGCAGGTGGGGCCTTGTGGGGTCTGAAGACACTGCCTACTGAGGGGCCTCTGCCGGCACTGCATTGCTGAGGCTGCTGTCGCTGAGTGCTTCTCAGGTCAACTGAATGACTTTGGGATAGTGCCGGTGAGTGAGGCACTGCTGGGGAGGTCGGCTACACATTATCTCACCTGTATGCTTTTTTTTCGTAACGGGAAGCTGACATACAGCTAGTGCTCTGGGGCTCAATCTCCTTATTGGGGATGTTTGACGGGTGCCCCAGCTAAGCCTAATCCATGCCCTACGTTGGTGAATGTAGCAGTGGCTGATGCCCCAGTGACACAACCATTTCTGGAACAACTCTTTGGGATTCTTCGAGATGAGTTTGTCACCCTCACACATGAGATAGCATCAGAGATGAAGGACCTCAAAAAGGACATCAGCGACTCAGGCTTGAGAGTGGACTCGGTGGAACAAACCCACGACGCTTGTGAGGGGGAACTGGATGGCCACTGCAGGTAACTCCTTGAACTGCGGGACAGGAATCTGGTACTGCACTATCAACTAGAGGATTAAGAAAATTGCTCCCGTCGCTACAGTATCCGGATCCAGGAGGGGGTTCCTATGTAGGTGGTAATGGGGAGTCTAGAAGAGTTTGTTGTCTGTCTCTTCCACCATGTGGCTCTGGACCTTGGGGATCAAGATGTTTTTGAACACTTTCACAGGGTGAGCAGTCCTGCCCGCTTGCCAAGTCAAGCAAAGAATATCCTCACCTGCCTGCACTACTACAGACAAAATAAGATCATCCTGTCTGCTGTGCATGACAAACCCACTGTTGACTTTGAAGGCTTCAAGAGTCCCAGTCTCTGACAGATATGCCAGCATTCCACGAGACCACATAGGCCCATCCATCTTTGCAGGGCCCGACTTCCTCCTCCGCTGGCCTCCACTGCTCCACTCACACAAAGAAAAGCAAACACCGCACGCCCTCAGAAATTGAGAGTTGCAGGGAGTGAGATGCTCTGATATGCCAACTACAACACCAGGTAAATGCTTCTGATGCAGACAGTGACCATTGATACAAGGGCAGTTTTAGATCTTCTTGCTGCAGCTCAACTGCCACATGGGTTCTCCAAACTTAGACTCTTATGAGCTTTATTCCATTGAAGGCCTTGAGAATCAGAATATGATCAGGACACGATCCCACAGACCATACCTGATAATCCTGGCAACGGAGCTCCCTTTGCCCCCGATGCCCTGTGATGGAGAAAGGGAAACTTCGGATTGACGGCATGGACCCTCAAAGTTTGAATACTTGTGTTCCAGGTGGGGAACTGTTCTGTTACAATGTTCTTTGTCTTCTTCCCCTTCCTTACTTGTGATGACTTCTGTAGGCCCTCTCCTTTTGCAGACACCAGCCTCTGACGATCTCTGTGGGGATTCATTGCTCAGCTGCAAGCCCACTTGGTATTCCTTAGAATATACCCTGTCCTGAGGCAAGGGTCAATATACTTAGTCTTAATATTAGGAAACTTAAGGCCCCTTTGAAACAATTGCCACTCCGCTCCCTTGTCAGAGAGGCAGAGTGCGACATTTGTCTCCTGCAAGAAACACATCTGATTAAAGCCGATTGGAAGCGGCTATGATCCCGGTGGTTTGACCGTCAATACTTCTCTTCTTGGCCCGAGACACAAGCTGGGGTGGCAATTCTATTCCCTGGTAGGATAACGCAAACACACACGGAGATACCTGGCAGACTACTATCACTGTGTATCGACATAAAGGGACATAGGATTACATTGGCCAACTTCTTTGGCTCCAATGACCACCAGGAATCCTATCTCAAAGAGTTGTTCGGGAGTGTTCTTACCACCCCAGCATGGTTATTATTGTAGGAGGAAATTCAATATAGTTGTAGACTCACAGTTGGACAGGTCCTCCCAGAGACCGGGACTTACCTGGGCACTGTCCCCAGCTTTCAAAACACTGGGTGGCCGAGGTGGGACTGACGGATATATGGCGACAGAAACATCTGAATACACAAGATTTCACTTTTTTTCTCAGCTGTGCATCGAATGTATGCCTGCATCAATTTTTTCTTCACCTCTCCATGTAGACATCCACAGTAGACATAGGGGTCGTTATATTGTCGAATCACTTTCCGATCACTCTACGGCTCACACCGCTTAGATTTACTGCGTCTGCTTGTACTTGGCATCTCAATACACTCACAGGTATTAAAGACACCGTAGATGCATTTCTAGATACGAAAGACGCACTGGTCACATCCAACACGTTACTGTGGGACACACTGAAGGCTGTAGTGAGGGGAGAGTTTATCGCCAAACCAGCACACCTTAACATGGACAGACTTAATAAACGAATACAGCTAGAGACTATGATCAAGGAGCTTGAAGCCAACCACAAGTGTACAGATTCACTGGCAATAAACTTACTGTGGCCCGTAAACAGTTAAAAGCTATAGACAGGGCAGAATATATGTTACATATAAAACAAAAGTACAAAGCAGGAGGGAATAAAGCAGGACGTCTCCTGGCTCACCCACTACGCTTTCAACCTATATACAAGAGAATATTTGAGCTGATGAAGTCAGATTGTACCCTGACCCATCAAGAAGAGCTGATCACTCAGGAATTTTAATCCTTTTACACCAACTTGTACTCCGCAGAGAGCCTTGATTCTGATTGCATTGAGGCATACTTGGAGTTGATTCCCCTGACCCTCATACCCCATGGACATAGCCAGTTTGGACCAGTACATAACCCCAAACGAAGTTCTTATGGCAATACAATGGCTCCAGATTGGTAAGGCCCCTGGTCATGATGGATACAGCGTAGAATTTTATAAAGCATTTGGGACACTCTTTGCTCCCATATTGGCAGGGCTAGAAATTATTTTAGCACTACCAGCTCCCAGGCACCCACAATGTAGATGGCCACGGTTACTGTCATCTCCAAATCGGGGAAAGACTATAAGTGCTGCTCCTCATACCACACATCTTCTTCATGCTAAATGTGGATGCCAAGCTCTTTACGGGTATTCTGGCTAATAGGCTAGCTCCCTACATGCAAGGTTTGGTGGTTCCTGATCAGTTTGTGTTTATACCCGAGCAGAGCTGCGGGGACTACACAAAACGTCTGTGCCACCTCCTAGATAAGTTGCAATGCTTCTGCACACCGGCCCTTCTCCTCTCCAGCGACGCAGAGGAAGCGTTCAATTGAGTCCACTGACCATATCTCCATGCACTACTAATATACTTTGGTCTTGGCCCGTGGTTTTTCCAGTGGATCCAGAATAGCTATGACTTCCTCAAGACATTGGTGAGGGTTAATGGAATCCTGTCCTGACCCTATCCTATCCCAAGAGGTAGCCGCCATGATTGCTCCCTGATGCCCTTATTGTTTGCTTTATATATTGAACCTGTTTCTGAACAGATCCGCAGTCATCCACAGATTTCTGGCATTACCATGGGGGGCAGGTCCTATAAAATTGCACTTTACGTGGATGACATATTGCTCATCTTGTCAAATCACACCTCGCTGACTGCAGTCATGGAGGAACTGGCGACTTTTGGGAGAGCCTCGGGGTTTAAAAATAACCTTAAAAAATCATCTATACCAAACCTCACCATCCCTGAAGCAGCCCGGGCTCCATTGGAGGCACATTTTCTGTTCATCGTGCCACACAAGAGGGTGAAATAACTAGGCCTGCAGATACACCCTACTCCAACCACTATGGCACAGCGTAAATACACTGAACTAATGATGACTGCCTGCTCAGATGTGTCTAAATGTAAGGAATCCAATCTCTCGTGGCTGAGTCACTTGGAAGCGTTTAAAATGACGCTTTTAACCAAAGTGTTGTCTGTAGTGCAGACACTGCCACTCCAACCCCGCAGACGATAAAGAAACTGCAGAGTCTTACTTGGGAGTTCCTCTGGGTTGGGAGGAAGGCAAGGATGGCAAAGGCACAGGTATCCTGCTCCAGGCGACAGGGAACATGGGGGTCCCTCACTTTGTGTGTTACTATAGAGCAGCATGACTCTATGGTGGAGTGGTCCTGCCCTCGCACTGAACAACATTGGTGTTTCATTGACCAAACAGTGGCGGACATGCATATATGGAAGGTACTGTGGTGACCTCCTGGGGTATATGTCTCATTAATATTTTGCGCCACCATGGGCATGTGGGACAGGGTACAGACTGTCCTCTCCTATTTCCTCCCAGACACCTACACTAGGGAATCTGGATTTCACCCCTGCGTTGCATGGTTCCCTATACGAGTGACAGGAAGCCAAAAGAGTAGGAGACCTTTTCGACGCTGAAGGCTTTATGGATTTTTCTGAGCTTCAATCGGCTTATGGTCTCCCATAAACTGTCCTTTGGCAGTACATAACCCTGCAGCACTGGGTGTCCCAGCCCTCGATTTGTCCCCTCGCCAGTGGACCCCTCACACCGTTCGAGAAGTGGCTCCTTTCATGCTCCTCCGACAAACACTTGCTATCTGACATCTATGCCTTCCTTGTTACACCGAAAATGTTACCTAAAACACCTGCACAGCATAGATGCGAGATGGAGTGTGAGGCACCTTTACTGATAGGAAGTGGCAAGATATCCTTCATTGAGCCCGCGCCTCCACGCGCAGCACGTCTAGTAAAGAAATGTTCCTCAAGATAGCCCAATATTAGTGTTACACCCCAGCATAAATCACACATTGGAAGGTAAGCGGAGAAAGTGCATGCTGGCGGCAATGCGGGCAGAAGGGCACTCTAACTCATATTCTATGGCAGTGTCCTAAAATAAGCTCCTTTTGGCAGAAGGCGCCAGATGCTGTGGATGGCTAATATAAAACTGATATTCCCCACTTTCCCACCTACGCATTGCTTGAACTCCTGAACCCATTGTCATACCTCTTAAGCTCAACTAGAGGGTGAGTTATCACCTCAGTGCTGGGAGCTGCAAAGCAGCACTTGCTAGGTCGCTGGGACTAAGACATGCTTTAGATTCCTACTTTTAGGGACTGGCTTCACAAACTTTGGGAACTGCTGGAGTAGGAAAATCTGATGACAGTAGTGACACATACATTGCCAATATTTGACAAGACATGCGGGCCATGCTTCTGCTATCTCTCAGATGAATTTCAAGAACTGATATGTCCACCATACCTCAGAGCTTTGCGCCTAATGCACACTGATTGTGACCACACTTAGGCGGATGACAGACAATTACACAGGACTAGGCTTTGATCCCCTCCTCATGCTTCTATAACACACTTTTGATGACTTTTTCGATCCACCAGTTGTCACCAAGTACCCTCCCTCTCCTCTGTCCCCTTCTCTTTCCCTTTTCTGTTCCCCACTATCTCCCTTTTCAGTTACAGTTATTTAGTGATGCCCTACCGGCCATTGGATGATTGTTGTATTTGTTTAATATCTTCCTAATAATAGATCTAAAACCTAAAAATAGAGGTAGAGATATTCTGAGGTTTCCTCAAGAAAGTCAAATATTCACGAAAGGGAGAAAGAATTTTTGTTCCCAAATCTACCCACAAAGGGTATTATTCAGATGTTTCTGAAATCCAGTAGATGGATTGTTTCAGAATAAAGGCTGAGTAGTAATTACGAAAGCCACCATCTGATTTAGGACGTTTCAGCTTCAGTTGCAATATAAGCAATTTTTCATAAGAAAGAGGAATGCATGGAGTTGACTTGTTACATTTTTTGGGAGGGGATGGTTAATTGTAGATTAGAAACAGCATATGCAACAATAGGCGCCAACATAATTTTTATGGTGTCAAGCCGGACCCACCAGAAGGGAGTTACCAGATGCCAACAATTAACTACGGTTGTTAATTTATTAGTAAAATCATCCAGACTTAAGGAAATGGATGTTTTAATTGACTGAGAAAACCATAAACCTAAGACTTTACTTTTGTTGTATTCCAGTAGGACTTGGTAGCCAAGAAATCTTGTTTCAAATTATATTTGTTAAGTGGACAATCTTTGCATTGTCGTGATTTAACTTATAACCATAGACAAGAGAATAAGCATGCACTTCTGGTAGAAAACCTGGAATTGAACAAGGGGGCTATGAGATAAATAAGAGAATGTCGTCTGCTAAATAAGAGAGTGTCATAGGAAAAACAGTGGTTTTAATCTGTTGTGTGTTCCATGAAAAACCTATTATGTCTGTATTTAGTCTGATCTTAGAGAGGAAGAGTTCCAAAGCTAGGTTAAAGAGAAAGGATGAGAGGGGGCAATCTTGATGCACAACTCTATTCAAAGTGAAGTAAGAAGAAGTGAGCCCATTAGCAAAGATTGCCGCTTGAGGAGAAGTATATAAAAGGAAAATGAGGGTAATCATTTTTGGCCCAAAACCAAACCATTTGAGAGTATGGAGATTAAACTATCAGTTTACATGATCAAAGGTCTTCTCAGCCTCTAAAGTAATTGCTGTTAATGGAATAGTTAAATGTGAAGATTTAGATCGAACATTAAACCATAGAGTATTATCAGATATCTACCTTCCTTTTACAAAACCAGATTATTCTTTCCCCAGAATTTTGGGTAAAAAAGATTCTGAACAAAGAGCAAGAGTTTTAGAAAAGATTTTGTAATCAATGTAGAATAGAGCGATGGGCCTATAATTTTAACATAATTGTGGATCTTTACCTTATTTGGGCATAAGACAAATAAGGGCATCTAAGAAAGAACCAGATGATTGACCTTTTTGGAGAAAAGAAGTAATTAGAAGAGATAATTGAGGAAGGAGCAATTTGCAAAATTAGTGAACAATTCTGTAGTGAAACTGTCAGGAGCTTTATCTGGTTTGAGAGAGGATAGGGTGGTCTAAAGCTCTGTCAAAGTAATGTCTTCCTCTAAGTCAGAGAGATTTAAGTGAGGATCAAACGATGTATGTATGAATGAAAAGTAATTATTAATATTATTATTTCTTTTTAAATTGTCTTTATTCATTTTTAGAATTTAGACAGTAAAGCAGTTGACAGCTGCATGATATCAGCCAATCACAACATTAATTCCCATGAAAAAAATTGTCATTATATATTAGCCAGCTGTATAAAATATACAATTAGACAGGTTTATGAGATGCCGTAACGTCTCACAGAGGATCCATTAAGTGGTATGGGGGAGTTCCCTTCGCATGGTGTGTTCCTGGAGAGGGCTCATTGGAGAAGTCTAGTGTTAAGGTTTGGAGCTATGCGTGGTAGTGTGTCCAGATATCCCTAGGACCGGATGTGGGAGGTTGTAGGTTGGCGTAGTCCCCCCCCCAGGCCCTCACAATGGCTCATACTCTCCAACCAGTCAATCTACAGTGGGTGGTCTGGTGCTACCTCAATGTAGGGGTATCTCACTTTTGCCCAGCAGTAGTGCCATAGAAACTAGATGACGTATTGTGTGCGGGATGTTCTGGATGTCCCCAGTAGGGCAGTCAGAGGATCTGGGGACATGGCATGGGTGGTCATAGCCGAAATGTGGGAGTATATACCCAGTAAGTGGCCACTCCCGTACATGTCCAGGTTAGGTGTGCATAATCCGCACTGGGCGCGGCATTTTTTACATTGATCAGATCTGGAGGGGTCAAATTTAGCGAGGTAAGCTGGGGAGAGGCAATACCGGTGTAAGTATTTGAAGTGTAGTAGTTTGTGCCTCCGATTGATGGAAGTATTCTTGGTTTGTGTGCAGCAATAGCTCCATATTCGATCCGCGAGCTGTGTCCTTCTTTCACATTTGCCACGCGCTCGTGTAGTGGTGTCTTGTCTCAATGTCATGCAGGACTGATAAAGTCTAGAGGTCATGTGACATCCTTCTGTGGCCGTGGGCAGCATGTGCATGGGTGGAAAGTCATCCGGACGTAGTGGGTAGGTGGGCATAAGGGAGCGTAAAATGCTGTGTAGTCTCCTGAAGACAAACAGGTCCATATAAAGAATATCTTGTGCTGGTATGGTGTCAGTTAAGTGTAGGACATGGCCGTTTGGGTATAGGTCACCTACTGTACGTAATGAGTGATGGTCTAGTGTGCATTTGACCAGTGCCTCCTTAGTGAAGGGAAGCCCCGGGTTGTTGGGGAGGGGAAGACCGCCAGAGTATAAAAGGCCCCCACCTAGTAATCGCCCCATTCTGCGCCATGCCCAACATGTCGTGGAGGCAGTCTTGATTTTTCGGGTCGCTAGTGGTATGCCCTTGGGTAGTATCTGTGAATGGTAGTAGTTGTGCACGTTCGGGGCGGATGTATCGGGATGCGCGCATTGGGGTGGTACCACCAATAAGTGTAATGCACTGGGAGGCAAAATAGTAGAAACAGGTATCTGGGACCCCGAATCACCCTCACTCATAGGGGAGCTTCGGGTAGCCCAACGAATTTGTGGGTGACCCCACGCCCATATCAAGCATTGTAGAATACTGCATAAGGTATGGAAGAATGTCTGTGGCAATGGAAGGGGAATGGTCACAAATAAGTATAGGAACTTGGGAAGTACCACCATTTTGATTATGGCTAAACATCCTGCCATGGAGAGTGGTAGTCTGATCCATCGATCCACTTATGCCATAAGAGAGGCCATGGCCGCTCAGTTATTTTGTTGCAGGATCTGGTTCCTATCCCTGTGCATGTGCGCACCAAGGTATTTAGTGCCATCTCCAGCCCACTGGAGGGGGAGGTCTGCGAATGGTGCATGGGTGGTATCTGTCAATGGAAAGAGTTCCAACTTTTTCCAATTGATATGGAGTCTTGACAGGTCTCCGTATCGTGCTATTTCTCACATTAATGGGGAGAGTTTTTCCTGCGGGTGTCTGACAAAAAAGTAGTATATTATCTGCGTATAAAGAGGGCAATATGTTAGTTGTAGCCCATGATGCGCATGATTGTCCTGTAAGGTGTGCACCAGTGGATCCATCGCGGCTACGAAAAGTAGAGGGGATAATGGGCATCCTTGTCTGGTGCCTCGGAAGATAGGAAAGGCATCTATGAGCACACTATTTACCCATAGGAGAGCCAGAGGCCTGTTGTATAGAAGCTTAACCAAGGCCAGGAAGGGAGGGGGAATGCCTAGGTAAGACTGCATATAGAAAGGGCCACTCTAGTGAGTTGAATGCCTTTTCGGCATTCAACAGGGCAACTGCTGGAGGAGTGTTGGGGAGACTTTATTTAATACTAAGAAAATAGTGCAGAGGTTCAGTGAAGTCAACCGATGTGGCATGAATCCGGACTGAGCCGGTGAGATGATCTGTTCCATCAATAAAGAAAGCCTAGTAGCGAGGATTTTTGCTAGGATTTGATTATCGAGGTTTAGCAGCAAGAGGGGGTGGTATGAAGTGCATTGGCTAGGGTCCTTGCCTGGTTTTAATAATATTGACAGAACTGCTTCCCGAAGCAAGGGTGATAATTCGCCTGTGTTCAGTGCCTCATTATATACTGTTAAGAGTTGTGGAGCCAGCTGTTATTGGAAAGCTTTGTAAAAGGCTCCTGTCAGTCCGTCCAGTCCCGGTGCCTTAGTTCCATCCAAGGCTGTAATGGCTTGAGTTACCTCATCTAGCTTAATAGGTTCGCTTAAGAACTCCTGTTGAGCAGTCAATAGCCACACCATAGTGATCCCCTCAAGGTACCAGGTGATCCCGGAGGGGTCTCTGGTGGTACAGGCCATATATAAGTTCTGATAATAACGTTTGAACTCATGCAGGATATTTTCCCCTCCGCTGATGATTGTTCCTTCATCGGAGAAAAACTCTGCTATGTAGTCCTGTTGTCGGTCAGGACATAGCAAACGCGCAAGTGTTCGTACAGGCCTCTCTCACTCCCCATAGCAGCGGGCATTGACATATTTACCTATGTATAGAATCTCACTGTTAGCTAGATCACAACATTCTGCTAGGAGGTCTTCACGCCATTTTAGCTGAGTCGCTTGTGTGTCTGTGGTGGCACAGCCTAAATCCCGCAGCTTGTTCTCGATGCGCTGCAATTGAGAACGGATGTCCCACAGGACACCTGTGTGTTTCGAGATACATACCACTCAGATATATGCTTTAAAGGCTTCCTATATGGTGGCTTGGGTGGATACTGTGCCAGTGTTAACTGTAAAATATTCTTTGATGGTAGTTAGCAGCGCACTACGGAGCACGGGATCTTGCAGGGTATCTCCTATGGGATTTTCAATTAAAGTGTGACAGGACTGGGGGGGCGGACCTTGCCTGGCTCCAAGATGGCCGCAAGTTAGTGGAACTCTGCCGGCCTGGCCACAATCCTACATAATTCTGCTTCCCAATTGGGAATTAACTGTTAAGTAATAGCAGTTGGGACTGCTCTGCGCCTTCTGAGGTCCCACATTTGCTGCCTGATGCCCTTCTATGCACCTGGAGGCTGGCTCCCGGGCCGGTGATGCCGTGTGCACGGAGCTCACTGTGAGGAGGAGGCCCTGCGTGAGGTGTCCTGGGCCTCAGTGTGGCTGCGTACGTGCTGTGTGTGCAGCTGTGCTAGGCCGATCTGCATTAACCGCTGGCCTGGCCCGCTTAAGAAATCCTGGAACTGTTGGCGGGGCGTGCCCTTTGGCCTCTGTCAGTGGCTGCCGGAGTTCGGACGCTGTGGCCGGTGCTGTGCTGTGAGTTAATGATCTGAAGCGGGCCGGTTGCAGATCGCGGCCGCTGCTATCAGAGGGACATTGAGCTTGGTGGTGCCTGGTGGGGGACGATTGGGGTGCGGCCTGCCTAGGGACCCCCAGAGCCCCTGTGGAGACTGTGCCCTATTCCTTGTGACTGCTGCCTTGGCTGGGGCGAAAATTGTGTAGCGCGGGGCGAGCCTGTCCGGCCCGTGCTATGAGGCGGTTCAGGGCAAACTGAGCCAAATAATCACGAGAGGCCTGAGCGGGGCGTCTGCTGGAACCCACTTGGGCTGTTGGGGCTGTGCCCTCTGCCATTTAGTGCTCTATCCAATTTAATGCGTGCACAGCCCCATTGAAGAGATTGGCGGGGGATAGCTGCGGTGCTCTATTCTTATCAGTGGCCCTGGGGCAATTGACATTGAGCATTTTCTCCTGACCGGCGGCTGGGCTTGCTACTACCCGGTTGGCAATCAGGACGGACGAGGCTGACCTGCGCTCAATCTGCTGACTGGCCTGCTGAGGACGGATAAGGGGGCACAGGCTTATTAGTCTCATCATGGGCAGAACAGAAAAATCCCAAACCAACACACAGTTCAAGCCAAGGAAGACCACGAGACATCATGACTCCGAGAAAAACCCATTTGAGTCGGATTCAGAGGCAGGCGATACTGCTGCTGATACTGACTTGAAGCAGATCTTGGCCAATATGCAGCATTGCCTAAACAAAATTGATGGGAAAATTGATGCCCTCTCATACCGCATGGACCGGATGTCTGAGCGTATCGATCAACACAGAGAACGTCTGGACGCCGTAGAGCAGAGGGTTTCGAAGACCTAGGACGCCCTCAGTGGAGGTGCGCAAGCTCAGGCAAAAATGGAGAAACTACTCAGGACTGTCCAGCGGAGGATTGGAGGCGCGTTCCAGATGGAACAACCTCTGCATTGTTAGAGTGCCGGGTCGACAAATATCCCAAACATGGAACACTATGTGGAGCAGCTACTGGTCGCTCTCCTGGGCAGGGAGAACTTCTCTACCATGTTGGCAGTAGAACGAGCACATAGATTGTTGGAGCCGAGACCTGCTCTGGGGGCCCCCGTGCCCCATAATCGCAAAACTCCTAAACTAACAGAGATCAGGACACTGCCCTCCGCAGGGCTAGAGAGCTTCAAGAGCTCCGTCACGAAGGAATGACTATCTCCATCTACCCTGATTCCACCCAGCAGGTGCAGGAGAGTCCGCGCCTGTTTGTTCCTGTGAAAAGATGGCTATGTGAATTACACTTAGAGTATAATATGTTGTCCCCTGCAAAGCTTCAGATTATGGTGGATGGATTCCCGCAAGACTTCATGGACCCTAAACAGGCACTGCAGTTCCTTCAAAAGCATGAGGGTGCGGAGCGCAAGGCGAAGTCCCCTGGCCGGCATACGAGCAAGGAGTCTGACAGGTCTGACCCTGATGAACAGTGAGCGACTGGCATGGAAGGTACCGCTGGTTATTGCGATCTGAACATACTTTGGGGCTAGTACAATGGCCTGAGCACGTTAGTGACACCGACCACTGTAGTGATACTAAAGGGAGATCTGGCCTGATGATTCAGTGCCATTGACTGTTATATAGCTTACTTATGTTGCTCTTATCATCGTTGCACCGGCAGCCTGTAGCAGGTGCAGGTCGATTAGAGAACTTTAAGCCACAGGACAATCCAGAGTACGGAGATACATAGCAGGGGTCCGGACTTCCTGGCGAGAGCATTGTCTCATTTACTTTCATTGTGGGGGGTGGGCTCTCTGCAGGCTGCAGTGCGTAGGGCAGAGCCCTCAATGGTTGGGCAGGAAGCACCCTATAACTTGCCCTGAGAGGGTGTGCTGGGGGGCAGATATCTCACCTTTGTCAGCAACATCCACCCCACAGTGTGATCCACACAGGGAATGTTACGTTTTTGTTAGCGATTGTGTTGAATAATGCCTTGCTTTGGGAGGGGGGCGGGACACTCGATTATGCATAGTTTGGTTTTGCATAGCGTGGGAGGAGGGTGGGGGAGGTTGGGTTGCAAGGGAGTTAATGTTAATGCGACACATGGCAATACTTCTTTGAAGGTAGGTGCGAATGGAGGTCAAACACATGCAGACAAATAGTATATGTTTCCTTTTTAGGTCTCGCCTGACCCAGCGCTTGCGTTGGTCTGGCGAGACTTTAAGTAAGGGCTATAAAAAATGCTACCGCCGGCTACAGCTTGCAGTGCATGTGTGCGGGCGCGCGCTTGAGCAGAGGCGCCATATGGCGTGATTACTGCTGCGCGTGCACCACTCGCGCACATGCACTGCAAGCTGTGGCCGGCGGTAGCATTTTTCGCCCCGCCATGGCAGTCATTTCTCGAAGCGGGCGCTTGCTTTTTTTTCTGTTTATTACTTCTATGTAGTAATGGCGGCACCCGTGCTTTAGCTTAAACATCTTAGGCTAAAGTCGGGTGCTGAGATTACTTCAAAAGTAAAGAAATAGACAATTCTTTACTTTTGAAGCAATCTCGGCACCAGACTTTAGCTTAATATGTTTAAGCTAACGCACGGGTGCCGCCATTACTACAGAGCAGTAAACAGAAACAAGTATTGGCATAGCCAATAGGTCTCGCTTTTGGGACCTTATAAGTATTTAGTTATGCAACTGTTGCATGGCTAAACACATATAAGGTCCCAAAGGCGAGACCTATTGGCTATGCCAATGCTTGTTTAGAATGTCAGAGGTTTAAATGAGTACAGAAAAACCCGGAAGGTAGTAGCAAACTTTAAACGCCATAAAATAGATGTAGGACTGCTGCAGGAGACACACCTTGCCCCTGACAGTAAAATGCTCTCACATAGGATTCTCCAGGGCACGGTGACGGGCGCAGGTTTCACCTCACATACTAGGGAAGTGCTGATTTGGCTCAACCCAAAGTCGGGAGTGATATTGTAATGTTTGCATAGAGACTCTAATGGTAGGTACATAATCGCAAAATGCCATAAAGCAGGCCAACAAGCCTAAGTGGTTAATATTTACGGGCCCATTTTCGATTACCCTCTCTTTTATCAGACACCAGCCTCACTGCTGCTGCGGAAGGATGAGGTGCCAATAGTGTGGGGCGGTGATTTTATTTGCATATTGAACCCAAATAAGGATAGATCTGAGGGCCCTCTTCGTAGACAATCGGCATCTGCTGGTGCCATCATTGAGATTATTGACTAATTCGATCTGGCAGATGTCTGGAGACAGAGATTCCCGGATATTGCTGGGTATACCATTACTCAGCCAGCTGTGACACCCACACAGGCATAGATTTCTGGTTGGTTTCTAGGTCCCTGCAACCGCAAGTTAGTATTTGCGAGGTACTCCCCAGAACATACTCTGACCGCTCTCGGGTCATATTGGAGTTGGATGTTGGGGTGGGCGCACCGGGGCCCTTTCTTTGGAGATTTTCCACCTTCTCGTTATTGGAGCCTGTGGTTTAAGTCAGAATTGGCCCAGCTCATTGAAATGTTTTTGGAAAAATATGTGGGCTCTGTGGCTACGGTTTGGGTGTACAATAGGGGTATGGGAATAGCTAAGCATGCGGGGGTGCTTACAGGCACATGCATCTAGAAAAGCTTTTGCGAGTCCTTAATTGCGAATATTAAGGAATCGCAATTAAGGACTCGCAAAAGCCTATGCATGTAGGAATCGCTATTAAAATAGCGATTCCTTAACATTCATTAATTGCGACTCACAAATTGCGAGTCGCAATTAATGAATGCCCATTCATTCCTATGGGCCTCCAGGCCCATAGGAATGCATTGGAGATTGCGGGAGCAATTTGCGAGTACCAGTAGATACTCGCAAATTGCTCCCGCAATTTCTAGGGTGCAAGGGTGTCAAAATGACACCCTATTGCACCCATGTATTTGAACTCTGAACACATGTTGCATACACACATGCTCTAAGGGCATGTGTGTGCGCAACATGAAACTTAGAAGAATGCAAATAAGTGCATTTTTCTAAGTTTTAGCAAATTACCATGAAGTCCAGCTTCATGGTAATTTGCTCCCGCTAATAGCGAAATCGCTATTTTTTAAACTTTAATGCATTGCATTTAAGGAATCTCAATTAGGGATTCCTTAAATGCAATCGCTATTTAAGGAATCGCTATTTTGAGATTCCTTAAATTGCGATATTTGCATTTGGGATGATGCATCCCAAATGCAAAAATACCGGTCGCAAAGGGGCAGATTCTGAGAATCTGCCCGTTTGCGACCGGTTTTGTGGTTGATGCATGTGCCTGTATGTGCCTTACGAGAGCGGCTGGCAAGACTGGAGAATGCAGTAGTTCGTCTTGAGCAAACCTATCTACGCACAGGAAACACAGCACTGCTTGAGGAGATTAAGAAGGCCCTGGAGGACTTTCACAATACAGCAGATAGGGAGGTTAAACACCTAGGCAAATATGAATCAGCTAGGGCATAAGGCGAAGGGGACCATCCAGGTGCCACACTTGCAAGGCTTACACGACCCAGAAGGGAGGCTGCTGTGATCTCTGAAAATATTGACGAGGAAAAGCATAAACTTATATCTTCTGGGGAAATAGCGGACAGGTTCCATAGATATTATACTGAACTATACACTACCAAGACCACAGCTGACGAAGAGTCGATTAGACACTACCTGGAATACATTCAAATGTCATGTCTCTCCTATACACATAGGGAACATTTTATGGCCCTGCTACACTCAGGGGGAAATAAGTACTGCGCTTAAGTCGATGCGCTCAGGTAGTGCCCAAGGCTCTGACGGCCTCACTGTGACGTTTTATAAAACATTTCAGGAGGAGCTCATCCCCCACCTGACGCTACTCTACGAGTAAATGGCTGAAAAGGGGGAAATGCCCCCTTATAAGAGGGAGGTCCTTATAGTAACATTACTATAATCTGGAAAGTCGCCGGATGTTTGCTCCTCATACAGGCCATTGTTGCTTTTAAATGTCGACACAAATATATTTACTAAAATATTGGCTAACTGGTTGGCCTCTCTGATCCCGTTCTTAGTAAAACTAGAGCACAGGGATTTGTCCCGGGTTGCAACATTACATACAACCTATGCACTATATTTGGGACAATTCAAAGAATATACCCAGCAGTGAAGGCCGTAGCATTTCTTCTCGATGCTGAGAAGGCATTTGAATCGGTTGAGTGGGGTTTCCTGAAAGGCATCCTGAACAAAGTGGGGGTAGGCGAGGTGTTCCTCAGACTGATTATGGTCTTATACACTGGGTCATGTGCCAGTGTTCGGGTGGGTAACACTGTCACTGGCCTTATCAAAATATTTCAGGGTACAAGTCAGGGCTGCCCGCTTTCTCCATTACTATATGCCCTTGTGGCGGAAACACTTCTTTTTGCGCTCAGGGAATATCATAGTCACAGAGCCATTCGCTTCTGTGATTACTCTCTTATTGTGTCTTCATATGCGGATGACACTTTAATATATGTGCTGTAGCCAGAGGGGAACCTCGAGCCAGTGTTAGCTGAGGTCACGCAGGTTGGACAGGTCTCAGGGCTCCGTGTCAATTGGTCCAAATCAATCATGTTCCCATCTGACCGCCTTGCACCACTCAGGTGCAACTCGAGCTCCCCTTGCAATAGTCCACTGACCAATTCGATATCTGGGGATACAAATTCACACTAATCCTGAGATAGTCCTCCCTGAAAACTATGGCAAGGCTATTTCTAGGCTCGAGGACGACATCAGCAGGTGGACTAAGCTGCCCCTATCTTTGTTGGGACACATATCTATGATGAAAATGGTCGTCCTGTCTAGATTTATTTTTCTCTTCATAAACATACCCATGACTCTTTCGACGCTCATACTTAACATACTAAGGGCTTTATTGATGAGGCTTGCGTGGGTGGGTAAACGGCCTAGGGTCAAATGGGAAATGCTGACAATGCCATACTCTGCTGGAGGTCTAAATGCCCTAGAGCTTGAACTGTATTACAGTGTGACTCAAGCTTTGCATGCATTTGGTTGGTTACATGGGCTGGAGGACACCCTGCACTATCGCAATTGGAGCCCAATCGGAGACATGGAGTCTTGGACTCTATACATGCCGCTATTCATGCATGGAAGGGCCTCTAAGAGAGGCAGACGGGGGTGCTCCTGTACTCTCCTTTAATCCCGCTGCAATGATGCATGTGGTTCCCGACAGGAACTGAGCCTGATGTCACCAGAACACTAGAGAAGTTGAATATAGTGCAGCTGGGGGATTGTTTTGACGATGGGTTGGTCAGAGAATGGGAAGATATCCCTAAGGAGGAAGGGTTCACCACAGAACTGGATCAATTTCAATTCCTCAGGGCCAGGCACGCCATGGCGTAAATTGCTTGGGGTTGATCTACAGTAACCGGATAAGATGCCTACACTTACAGATGTCCTTCAGGCAAGTTCTTCCCAAAAGGCCTCACACCTATGATAGATGGATGGGCTGCAGACATGCTGTATTGTAATACCCAATCTGACATATATAGTGAACTGTTGCTTCCCCAGAGCCGCCCTAAAAGTTTCTGAGGATTGTATCAAAACTATTTGGTGGGTAAGGACACTGGGGAAACAAAGGATAAACAGGGTCCAGCATAATGCCCTTCACAGTTTTTGTATTGAGAGATATGCATGACTACATGTAATACCTTGTAGTGTAAAGATTATGCTGTCTAGATGTATGGATAGGTACAATTCAATCTGTAATTCTTTTGCTGCTCTTGCAACGGACATGCTTTTTTGCCCTGGGTCGCCTTTTGTTCTTGTGATTGTTACCTGTATGCCTACCCAGTTATATGACTGCCGTGACCGTAAGTTTTGCCATGTATGCTATGTTTAGTATCACCATACAAGGGTGCACTATCGTGCTGAGTGTTGCTGGGCTTATGTTAAAAGAGCAATAAAATAAAATAAATAAATAAACAAAAAAGTGTGACAGGACTGTGGTCTGATAGTGTACGAAGGAGAACTGAGAAGTTACCCATAGGGCGGCACTTTTTGACAGGAAGCAATAATCCAGTCGGGTCCATATAGAATGGGGGGATGAGTAGAACGTGTAAATGGGTCAGTGTTGGTGGTGTGTTTGCCAGATATCTATTAAAGAGTATGCGTCAGTCATGTGGCTGGTTACTGGTTGAGTCTGCCCGCAAACAGTGTGGCATTTTGAGGTCACCCCCCCATAAGTATATGGTCTACTTCGAAACTGTCCATCTGAACTAGCAAGTCTTGGAAAAAGTCGGGTCATCTACATTAGGTGCATATTTACCAATAGGACTTTTTGGTCTGCTAAAGTACCTTGGAGTATTGTATAGCGTCCATTTGGGTCTGTGTGGTGTGCGTGTCAGATGAACGGGATACTTCTATGGACGAGTATACATGTGCATCGGGAGTACGAGCTGTAGCAGGAGAAGTATCGGTGGGAGCCCCATTGCCTGGCAATGGTTTGGTCTTTTTGGGAGGGCAGGTGTGTTTCTTGTAGGAAAGCAATTTTAATATTGTGTCTGTAGATAAGAGAGCACATGTTTGCCTTTTCGCGGATTGTTGATACCTCAAATATTCCAAGTCATAACGGTGAGTTCAAGTCCCTTGGGCAGCATAGGTGAGTTGGGATGGGAGCTGGCCTGGCCTGATGGAGGGTGTTGTGTGATGGCTTGTGAGAAAAAGAGTGTGATACTTCACAAAACGACAATTAAGTTACTAAATCCAATTAACATAAACCCAACCCCACCACACCCCAGGCACACTAGATTAAACATCATCCAGTGAATCCTAGTCCTATAAACAAAATACATAAACAAAATAAATCCCAATTTGAAATGGGCGGTGATCAACATGGGGGCGCAACAGCGCTCCGACCACGACAGCTCCTTTTAAAGTGAGCTTTCTATATTTATGCAAGCAACCACTGGCAGAAGATGATTACGGACATCGAATGTGGCGCTGCAGGATGTAGAACATGTAAAGTCAAAGGGGTTAGTTCTGTTAATGACGTGTACCTGGATCCTCCAGAGTCTGCGCAGCATGTCTCTCAGTGATCTATGTTGTTGTGGAGGAATGTCTTGAGCAGTCTTTTCCTAGGTGTAGGGATGTTGAGCGTTGCGCTGGTGGAGACTTTGCCCTGATCTCCTTGCAGTAAGTCGCCACATCTGCTGGTGTATCCATAATTTTGATGCAACCTTTATGTTCTATTCGTAGGTGTGCTGGGTACAGCATGGCATATTGAAGACCCAGTTTGCACAGAAAGTTCTTGACGTCTGTAAATTTACGTCTGGTCTCTTGTACCATGGGGGTGAAATCTGGAAATAACTAAATGTTAGTGCCTTGATACCTGAGTGGGCCTTTTTGTATGCTAGCCAGAGAGAAGTGTCTCTGTCTCTGTAATTAAGCAGGCGTGCTATGATGTCTCGTGGTAGGGCGCCCTCTGGCATCCTGGGGCAAAGGGAGTAAAGTGCCCTTTCCACCGCAAACGTGGTGGAGAAGCTAGATCTTTCAAAGAGTTCAGTTAGTAGTTGTCCCACGAATACCTCCGAGTGAGCCATGTTGGTTATCTCTGCGATACCTGCTATGCGGATGTTATTCCAGTGTGATCTAGCTTCAAGATCTTCCTTTTCTATGGCCACTTGTTTGAGCACTTGCTCCATCTTTTCCATACCTTTCTGTGTTTTAGCGGTGGCATCTTGCAGATTCGATATCCTCTTTTACCTCTAGACATATTCCGTGGTTGTCCAGAAGTCTGTCAATGCGGGCCATTAGTGTGTTGAATCGGGCATCCATTGCACTGAATCCTGGGCCATTATATGTGGGCTTGTCCATGTCGGAGTGCCTCGACTTTTCTGGGGCTTTGTGGGATCACAAGTGAGTTGTCTCTGCTTGGGGTCTGTTCTGCCCATGGCATGGCTGGAATATGCTGCGGTCGCCCCTCTAGGGCAGGAAGGGGTAAAGGATGGTGTTCAGGAGTTGGCAGCGGTCCTACTGTTACTTTCCCTGTCACAGTTTAATTGAGTAGGCCCTCGCAGTCTCCCAGATGTCACTGAGGCCGGGCTCCAGCCACGCCAATTGCTGTTTGATCACTATTATGGTTGCAGCTGGTCACTTCTCCCTAGTGCCCACGTGTTTATGTGAATTGTGCAGTAGTCGGTGGGCTCTGAGGTGGTGACTGCTAATGAGGGGGGGTAACTCAGCGTGTTTCCCCCCAGGGTCTTTATGGACTCTGAAGTCCAGCCTCCAGGGCGCAGTGACACCTTAGCTTGATAGCGCCTAGCTCTGTGTCTTCAGGATGCGGGCTGCACTTGGGATGCGCTCCTGAGCAGTGAACCATTGGCCAATTTTTTATATGAGTGGCTGTGTGGGTGCATGTGACTTACAGCACTGTTCCAAGTTCACTCTCAGCACGTCTCCGCAGGGGATCTGGTGGTGCCACGCCTACACGTCTGGATTTATGAACACCTCAGGGCTTCAGCAGGGCATCTCAGCATGCTTGGTGTCGCAACACAGTCACGGAGCCCCCGGCGTATCCCCAGTCCAGCGGCAGCGATATGATTTTCATCAGGGCCGCACTTCAGATTATTGTGGCCATAAACCACGCATCCTTGGGGTCTCTCGTTAATGGCTGTTCCTTCCTGACGAGGGAGGGTCCCTTACTTCACTGTGCAGCTAATGGCTACCGAAGCGGCAGGAGAGCACCACTTGGAGGGGTCAATGCTTGGAGGGAGTGTTAGCTTTGTTGGGATTGGGCAAATTCCGGCTTCAAGCTTGCCCGCGGCCCCTCTCGCCTCAGGTCCTCCGAGGCTGTTTCAGATGCGCTCTCTCCCTCCTCAAGGTTTACTGTGGCAGATTCGGTCCCCTCCTGGTACTTGAGGTTTCCAATCTTCCCGAGTTCTCCCCATGCATATTGCAGCACCCAGTGTGTGTTCTGACCAGTGTTTGGCAGCGGTGGCAGGCTGATTTGAGCCGCGTTGTTGGAGTTTCACGTAGATGCGGCCATCTTGCTGAACATCTCAGCTCCGCCCTCAAAAAGTAATTATTAATGTCTGGATCAGCACGGATGTGTTCAGGTGTATACAACATTTTATAAAAGTGAACACATTTGTTAAGTATGTCTGGATCTTTGTGCATCAAATTTGAGTGAGTGTCTATGATGGATTCAATTTTGTTCTTATTCTTTCTAATCTTAAAATAATTTGCTAATAGTTTGCCTGACTTGTTTTGACCCCCGTAGTATTTGGTGCTACACTTCAGTAAGAAAGAGGATGCATTATCAGTAAAAAACTTGTTGAACTGAAGTTTGGCTTTGATAAGTTCTTGTAGTCAATCCTTAGATTTAGAAGTATAATATGTGTGCTCTAAGTGTTTCATTTTTGCAAGAAGTTCAATAGTTTGTATGCTGAACTTTTCTTTAAAAAAAACATATCTAATAAGAAAATCACGTGCTGATGCTTTGAAAGTGTCCCAAATAGAGTAAAAAGGAATCTCATCCATGTAATTCAACTGAAAGAAGCCATGAAAGAAAAAAGCAGAAGTGAAGGTGGTGTCTAATAGTAATGAATTATTGAATCTCCATCTGTTAAGCTAGACTGTGTTTGGTAAAATATCTAGTTGAACAGAAACAGGTGCACATGGTAAGTGATTAGAATGGGAGTTATTTCTGCAGACTGTAGGGTTTGAGAAAGAACATGTGAAATAAAGATATGATCTATTCTTGATTGTGGATTGTGCACTGGGGAATAATAAGTGTATTCTCATAGAGTAGGATTAGAAAGTCTCCAAGCATCAGTGAGAGTATATTGCTTAAGAGCATGAACAAACAAGTTGTGTGACTTATTAGGTACATAGGAAGAGGAGGAATTTCTGTTGATAAAGGGATCAACAATCTAATTACAATCACCTGTGAAAATTAAATGATCATCTGGACATTGTAAAACTTTTTGAGTGATAGCTGACCAAGATTGATAATCTGGGTTGGTGGGACTATATGAATTAAAAATTGAAACAAGAACATTATCAATCATACAACTGGTTGGTGGCCGTCTCCCCTCCATATCAGTATATTGGGATAGCATTTGAGTATTTAGAGACTTATGAACTAGAGTAGAACACCATTTATTTTACCATTACCTGGAGACATTGCAAACCTATACTTTTTTCAGTTTGAAGGATTCCAATTCAGTAAGATGTGATTCCTGTATAAAAGCAATATCAGATTTAAGATTAGATAAATGCATTAAAACAAGCTGTCTTTTACTTGGCGAACCCAAACCCTTGAAATTCCAGGATACAATTTTGCATGACATAAGGAAAGAATAATGAGGAATAGATCAAATAGTAGAAGAAGAACAAGTAATAAGGACTTAGAGCGAAGTGACATGTAAAGGAAAAAAGGCAGGGAGGTTGGGAATCTAAAGTAGATTTAGAAATGAAGAAGAAACATTGAAAGAGGACATGATAGGGTAGACAAATAGAAGATATCATAAATACATAGAAGTAGCAACAAAAAACAAAAAACATAAGTGAAAAAGGACATACCAAAAAATGCTACCAAAGAGTCTGGGAGGTGTTGAGATCACATGAAAGGATAACACATCCAGGCTCTGGACGAAGGGCACAAGGGGGATTAGTGGAAGACAGATCAACGAGTAACAGCACAAATTCAGACAGAAAAAAGAAGACCTGTGAAGGAAACGATAACTTTAGTATGCAAATACATATTTGAAAATGCAAATTTAAATAGTTGAGAATAATTTATACAACAACGCATGCAAAATAGTATCAATGAACGAAAAAGGACTGCAGTAGACTCATAGCTCCAGAATTGTCAATAAACATGCGGGTTTGTAGGACACCAGCTCAACACTCGGGAATTTAAATAATCACCCTTGTCAGTAGGCAGGCCAGTGGAAAGTGATCACAGCCGAGAGTCTGAGCAGTAAAGATGTCCAGCCAGCGGAAGCATACAAAAATTAAGGTTATCCTTCTTTGTTACTAGGCCTCACACCTTCCTTCTTTGTTGAAATGTTAAATATAAAAGCACATATGAGTAAAAAGAATCTACACTTTTCCAGGCTAGATTATATCTTCATGGAGCGCTCGGAGGTAGATAAAGTCAGTCATATAGAGTATATGCCAATCAATATCTCTGATCATGGGGCAATAGCCTTTAATTTGGAGCTCCCTCATAATACTCCTACGAGGAGATGGACTCTAAATAGGAGATTTTTACTGCAACCTTCCACCCCTGACCTTTTGAAATCTAAAACTGCCTGTTTTCTACAAGACAACCTAGGATCAACCTCCTTGTATAATGTTTGGGATACCTATAAAGCTTGGCTAAGGAGAACTCTAAAGGGGGCGGTTGTGGGCTGGTCAAGGATGGAGAAGACTGAGTTATCTGCCCTAGAGTCACAATTAAAAAAAATAGAAGCAAAGCTTAAACACGGGAGTATACAGGTCGAAGAGAGAGAAGATTTAGCTAGGAGACTTGAGAAAGTTCAGTTGAACTTTAGGCTTAAATCTGAGGAGATTATTCTTCAAAAATGGGAAGCCAGGGGGAGGAGCCTAGCGCTTGCCCAAGATGGCCGCGTGAGCTTTGAGCTCCCGAGACCCACGCGCCCTCCGTCGACTATCCTGTCTTCAATCCTGTTTTATATGCGCGGCATCTTGCAGAGGACTCGTTATGGAGGTGATTGATGCCGCCCGAGTTCGGATCGCCCACCGGGAACCGGAGTTGTGCACGGCGGAAGATTGAGGCCTGTCTCCGAGGGATGCCAGGGGCTGGCGTTGACAGGATGCCCGACCTCTAATTGAACAACAGCGGCCAGGCGAGGTGTGAACTGTCGGACGGAGGACCCCGTCCTTTCACTTTCACTTTCTCGCCCTTTGTCTGCCTTGGCCCGGGAGTGCTTTCGGCTGCTTTATTATCCTCTGGACGCTCTGCGCCCTACCCTGGCTGGCTATTGCAGATCTGACTTCTCCTGCTCCCTCTACCTGAGAGAGGGCCGTCTTTTTGCACCGGACTGCTTGGTGCCAGACATGTCGGGTAAAGCAGAGGTGGATCGGCTGAAACCCAAGGCTACCAGGCGGGGAGCCTATACTCAAGCCAATAATATGGATCGGTATGCCCAGCAGAAGGGGTCGCCTGGTGCATCGAGCCAGTCGCTGGATGGACAGAAGACTGCCTCACCCCCGGCCTCGGAGCTCTCGTTGCAGGATGTCATGGGCGCGCTCGAAGAGATGCAGGCTTCGATTGGGAGACAGTTTGATGCCCTGGCGCACAAAGTGGATACCATCTTGGTGGACGTTAACCTGATCCGCGCGGATTTGGGAAAAACTAAGGAACGGGTTAAAACCCTTGATCTCAAGACCACGGGCCTCGCTGATGATGTCTCGGAACTTCAGACTGAGGTTCGTAAGCTGCGGGCCGAGAGTGACCTCTCCGCCCGTAGGCTCGAGGACTTTGAGAGCCGGGCCAGGCGCAACAACGTGCGCATTATCGGGGTCCCGGAGTCCTCGGACGAGATTTCTGTAGACCTTCTCGTGGAGGACTTGGTGCTTAACCATCTGAAGCCTAAGGGCCTTGGGAAGTTCTTCGCAGTTGAGCGAGCTCACAGAGTGCCGGGTGGGAGGCCCAAGGTGGGAGCTCCACCGAGACCGATTGTCGCCAGGCTCTTTCACTTCCGAGATCGGGACACTATCCTGCAAGCATCGCGGGTGACGGGCCCGGTCCCTTTTCAGAACGCGTCGGTGAGTTTCTATCCTGACTTCACCCAGCTGGTGCAAAAGCAAAGGCAGAGTTTCCTGGGGGTGAAGAGACGGCTTCGGGAGAGGGACCTGAAGTATGCCATGCTTTTCCCTGCCAGATTACGTGTGGTGTATGAAGACCGAACTTTCTTCTTTGAGTCGCCTGCTATGGCCGGTGAATGGCTGGACGCTTTGGCCCGACGACGGACTGGCGAGGATGCTGCCGCAGACGGGGACAGTGGCCGGGATGGGCAGGGTTGATGCCTTTGGAGCCGGACTGACTTGATTTGGTTCCGGATGATGACTTGAACTGATTGCAGTACAATACGGAGGGTTGCGGGAGGACGATGGGAGCTCTTTCCTCCCTCAGGGTACTTTTTGTAGATTTGGGTTTTGGTAGGGCGACAGGCACACTGCAAGTTGGGGGGGCTTTGTAAGCTGCAGCAGGGGTGCAGGGTGGGGGGGATAGTTGGGATTTTGGGTTTGTTGTTGGGGGGTTTGTTTTTGCAAGGCGCAGTAATCATTGTCAGGATTTTTCCATGGTGGCTCTTCGGGTGTGGGGTGGGCCTCTTGTGGTGTGGGGATGGGGGGTAGGGGTTTAAATGTTCTTAGCTGGAATGTTAATGGTTTGGGGGATCGCATTAAGCGGGGGATAGTCTTGCAGTTCTTGAAACGGTCTTTGCCGGATGTCGTCCTACTGCAGGAGACACACCTTATAGGTAATACTTGCCATGCTCTTAATAGGAAAGGTTACAAATTCATAGCTCACTCGGGATTCTCCTCCGGCTCCAGGGGTGTGGGCATCCTAGTTAGAGCTTCACTACCGTTCGAGGTGAACTCCACCATTGTTGATGATAGGGAGAGGTTTGTGGCGGTGGCGGGGAGGTGGGAAGGAAGAACTCTGGTTTTGGTTTCGGTCTATGTCCCTCCTGCCCTGCAGGCCTCCACGTTTACAGATCTGGGTAGGGCCTTGTTGGACCTCCCGGAGGGTATGCTAGTGGTGGGGGGTGATTTCAATGCTGTCGGCTCTGGGCTGCTGGATAGGTACCCGCCCAGGGACACCGGGGGGGCTCAGAAGTGGCTTCCAGACTTTCTAGACACACTCGGCCTGGTAGACTGCTGGAGGCTCCGGCACCCCACACAGAGCCAATACACCTTCCACTCCGGGGCGCATGGTAGCCTCTCTAGGATTGATTACCTGCTCACTCTGGCTGCGCACGCCTCATTGGTATCTGAGGCCAGGCATATGGCGCGGGGCATATCGGATCATTCGCCAGTGTTGGTCCGGCTGGATGTCGGGCGCGAGGGAGGGGGCAGGGTTGCTCCTATTAACCCCTGGTACTTTCGTGACCCCAAGATGCGCAGTGCGCTGTTGACGACAGTTGATCACTTTTTTAAGGACAACCAGGGGTCCGTTGACTCGGCCGTGTCGTTGTGGGAAGCATTTAAGACCGTGCTGAGAGGAGAGGCCCTCTCCTTGGTAGTGGCAGCCAAGCGGCGGAGAGATGGCGAGGTTATGCAGGTTGAGGAGGAGATCGCGGCTTTAGAGGTGGCCCTGGAGGGGGAGGTTACAGAGGCCTCACTGCATGAGCTGAGCTTGAAACAAGCCGAATATAAGGACCTGGTGACGAATGCCGCCAAGACCCTCAGTAGGGAACAGCAGGGCCGCTTGTATGATGTTGGTGATAAGGCCGGGAAGCTCCTAGCTTGGCTGGACAAAAAAGAACGGGTTAATAGAGTGGTGCCGGAGCTGACGAGAGAGGGGGGAGAGGTGGTTGTTGACCCTGAGGGGATAGTACAGTGTTTTTCGGATTATTTCCGTATGGTTTATGCCTCAGTTTCGGATAGGCCGACCGAGGACTCGCTTGACCTCCTGCGGGACATCGCTCTGCCCTGCCTTTCTGACGTAGATAGAGATGACCTCGATGGAGACATAACGGTCGATGAGGTGGCGGGTGCCATCCGTGCGCTGAACTCGTGTAAGGCCTCAGGCCCTAATGGTTTGCCGATTGACTTGTATAAGCTGTTCCCGGATAGGGTTGCCCCTCACCTGCGCGCCATGTTTGTGGAGGCGCGGGGGGGCGGGTCCCTTCCGTTGGACCAGAGACTGGCGACGATTGTTGTAATACACAAGGAGGGTAAACCCCGAGATAAGTGTTCCTCCTATCGGCCAATATCACTCCTTAATGCTGAGCCGAAAATTCTGGCTAAAATTCTGGCAGGCCGCTTGGTTAGGGTGCTCGGAGACTTGATCCATCCGGATCAATCCGGCTTTATCCCGCACCGTAACACTGCGTTGAACCTTCGGCGCCTCCATGGAGTGATTGCCAGGGCGGGCACGCTCCGAGAACCAGCTATTGTGGCATCTCTTGATGCCACGATGGCTTTTGATATGGTGGAATGGGCATATCTGTGGGCTGTGCTTGCCAAGTTCGGCTTTGGCCCTGGTTTTTTGAGCTGGGTGAGGTTGCTTTATGAGGGCCCCCTTGCGAGTGTTGTGGTAAACGGGTGGGCGTCGACTCCGTTCCAGCTTGGGAGGGGAACTTGGCAGGGGTGCCCCCTGTCGCCTTTGTTGTTCGCCCTTGCCCTCGAGCCGCTGGCGGCGTGGATACGCTGGCATCCGGATATACGTGGACTTAGGTGGTCGCCCGAGCACGAGGACCGTATATCGCTCTATGCCGATGACATCCTGTTATATCTCGCCTCGCCCAAGAACTCGCTTATAGTGCTTTGTGACGTTCTGACGTCCTTTGGCAGGAACTCGGGTCTCGTCATCAATTGGAGTAAATCGTATTTGTATGTTCTGAGCGGCGAGGTTCCGCCTGTCCCGCGAACGTGTTCGATCCGGATCGCCCAGCAGGGCTGTGTGTACCTGGGGATTTTTATCTCCACTGACTCCACCCTGCGGTATGAGAGAAACCTGCTCCCCCCACTGGCGCGTTTGCGGCGGGATGTTGCGGGCTGGCGGAAGCTGCCGCTCTCCCTCGTTGGGCGCGCCGACTTGTTTAAAATGATGTCTCTCCCCCGGTTCCTCTATGCCTTGCAGAATACCCTTGATTGGGTACCGGTCAGTTACTTCCGGGAGGTTGAAAGCCTCCAACGATCGTTGTTGTGGGATGGACGGCCGCGCATAGCGATTGCTAAGTTGACGCTTCCGTGGTACGACGGGGGTATTGCGCTTCCGGACATTCGACGCTATTATTGGGCCACCCAGTTGAGCGCGATTAATCATGGTTTCTATGGTCCGGCTCTAAGCCCCGGCTATGCCATGGACCGATGGTTGCTGCGAGGCGGTAATTATCATAGAGCGTTGTACTCTCGGGCGCTGGATTCGTCCCTCACGGGGCCCACTGGGGTGGCGGTGCGCGTGTGGAGGTTGGCGACTGACTCACTGGGCTGGAAGGATAGGCTCACCCTAGCTACCCCGTTGTTTGAATCTGAAAAATTGGGGAGGCTCTGGCATTCGAAAGGTTTTGATAAATGGGACTTGATTGGAATCTCCAGGGTTGGAGATTTGCTGATTAAGGGGAGGGTGAAGTCCTTTGAAGAGCTGCAGCAGGAGTATGAGTTGGGGAAATCCGAGTTCTTCCGCTATGTTCAAGTGCGTCATGCCCTGCGGTCAGTCCTTGTAGACGGTGAGAAGGTGCCTGAGTCCTCTCCATTGGAGGATCGGATCCTCGACGGCCATATGCCGGAGAGTACGATTTCACTCATATATAAGAAATTGATAAATGTTCGGGCGGACCTGCTATTGGGGCTGAGGGACCAGTGGACTAGGGACCGACTCGAACTGGATGACGAGGATTGGCAGTCTGCGGTCTCCTCTCCTAAGGAGGTCGCGATCCCATCACGTCTGAGGCTGGTGCAGCTCAAAATACTCCACAGAACCTATGTTACGGGGCCAAGGCTGGTTCATATGGGATTTTCTGAGGAGGGTTTATGTAGGAGGGGCTGCGGTATGGTGGGTACCTTTATGCATATCATTTGGGAATGTGGCGTTATCATGGAATTCTGGAGGAGAGTCCATACGGTGATGGGGGAGGTGACGGGCATTGTTATGCAGCCGGAGGCGCGGTGCTGTCTCCTGAATCTTTGGGGGCCTACCGATCACGATGAGGCACAGACCCAGTGGGTGACTCTGGGTAATATGGTGGCTAAGCGAGACATCGCGCGCCTGTGGGGCTCTGCGGGTCCCCCCACATTGACTGCGTGGAAAGAAAACATGGACTGGAGTATGCTAAGGGAAAAGACAGTATATTGTGCTAGAGGGCGCCCCCGGAAGTGGCACGCCATTTGGGGGCGGTGGAACCAGTATAGTGGGGGCATATGTCTTGCCCCTGATTTGGATCCCCCCGATGAACAGCTCTCTCCTTAACATTCTTTCCAGCTTTTGTATATGTATCTGATTGTTAGTTGACTTTTTGGGCCTCTGCTCTTCCCCCTTTTTCCTCTTAACACAGTATTGTGACTGTTAGACGAGGGGGGTCTGCTCTCCCCTGAGGGGCAATCACCAGTGGTATTCAGTGTCCTTCGCCTTGCTGGGGTTTTGTGTGAGTTTGTGTTTATTTAAAATAGAACCTTTTCTGCTTCTCCTTCTATGCACTGTGGACGTTTCTATGTTCTGCTTTCTCAAAGCTGCCGAACCTCCGGGATGTCGGCTGAATAGCTGTGTCCATGTTTTCGAAGAATAAAGGTTTTCCCCAAAAAAAAAAAAAAAATGGGAAGCCAGTAAGATGTCTGATTTTGAGCAGGGAGAGAACTGTGGAAAACTATTGGCAATAAAGAGTCAAATCGACAAATCCTACAACTACATCAGTAGGATAAAACATCAAGCACTCATCACTCAGGATAAAGATGAGATAGAACAGTCTTTTGTGCAGTTCTTTCAAGAGCTATATAAGGAGGACTCTTATACAGCGGAAGAACATATAGATTTGTGGCTTAATGAGAAACTGCTTCCGAAATTATCCGAGGATAGTCGGAATTTTTTAAAGTCCAAAATAATTGGAAGTGAGATTCTGGCTGTTCTGGATAAGTCTAAGAGAGGAAAGGCCCCCGGCCCAGACTCAATCCCAATTGAAGTTTACTCCATATTAAGAGATCAGATTATTCCAGTTTGGTTGGATTTATTTAATGATATTTTAGGTGGTCTTTCCCCCTTGCCAGACTCTTGGAACGGAGCACTCATATCTCTCATCTTGAAACCAGGGAAGGACCCGACTCTATGTCAGTCGTATAGGCCGATATCCTTACTAAATACAGACTATAAGGTATTTGCAGGAATATTGAATAATCGCCTGTCAAAAATTATTGGCCCCATTATACATCAAGATCAAAAGGGTTTCATTCCAGGCCGGCAAATGTCAGAACTAGTTTATACGCTAATTGGGGCAGCGGATTTGGCAGTGGCACAGAGTATGCCTCTTTCCATCATTACTGTGGACGCTGCCAAAGCTTTTGATCGTGTAATTTGGCACTTTCTGGATAGGGTCTTGAAGGTTTTTGGACTCGGGGATGAGTTTAGGGGTGTACTCAAAAAAATCTATAGGTCACCTTATGCCCAGATTCTAGTTAATGGAAGTCCCTCACCAACTGTACAAATAAGTAGGGGAACCAGGCAGGGCTGCCCTTTGTCGCCTATTTTGTTTGACTTATATATTGAGCCTCTCGCCCAAAGTCTTCGCCATAACCAGAAGATAATTCCCTTTTCCATCAACGAATTTGAGAGGAAAGTTGCCCTTTATGCAGATGACCTGGTGCTAATGTCTCCTAATCTCACTACTGCACTCCCTGAGCTTATGGCAGAAGCACAGGCGTTTGGAAAACTTTCAGGTTATGAAGTGAATGTAGATAAGACCGAGGTTATGGCGTGGAACATCCCAGATCATGAGAGCAAGCCAGTTAAGGAGTTCAGATACTTAGGAATTACAATCACCCATGATTTGGGGAAACTCCCAAAAATAAATTTAGAAAGGGTGTCTAAGGAGGTCGATGTCTTGTTGAAAAGGTGGCAGAGTTTACCTCTCTCACATTATGGGAGGGTGAACCTAATAAAAATGTCCATATTGCCAAAATTTACCTATTTGTTTAATAATATCCCTTTAGCATTTGCAAAAGCCGATCTGCTTAAAATTCAGGGAAAAATTTCATCTTTTATATGGGCTAGCAAGGGCGTCCGTTTATCCTGGAAGAAATTAAGACGTAAACTGAACCAAGGAGGTATGGGTCTACCTGATTTACAATTATACTGCTGGGCGTATCAGATAAAGAACTGTAGGATGCTACTGCTCTCCCCAGACAAATCACTAATTGGGATTATGTTCTCAGCCATGTTAAACGGCATAGATTCATCTGGATTTATGTACAAATTTGGTTCTTTCAAATTTTTCAAAAAAGTACGTCTGAAGACCTTACAAATGGCGGCAAAGCTATGGGCAAGCTGTCGTGGCTGCCTCGGCCTTTCGTACTATAGTGAGTGGGCCCCTGTGTGGGGGTCTCCAGGAACACCGGAGTGCTTCCAAGATGCTTTAGCTCGTCCTTTGCTTGAGGCTGGTGTCACGTCCTGGAAGGACATTGTCTTAAATAATGAATGCTTCTCATGGGAGTATTGGAATTCTATCACTAAAGGTACTTTATCCAGATTTAAATACTATCAGATTGTTTCTTGGTGCAAGAACCAATCCTGGCCGCCCTATGAGGAGTGTCAAATGGAAAATGATCTACAAGATGTGGCTCCCAGGAAAAAGGAAGTGGCTCTTTGGTATGGGCATCTTCTAACTGCAGCCGACAGGAAGATTGATAAACCAAGACGAGTCTGGGAAAACTACTTGCCACAGGAGGAGTTAGATAAATTATGGCAAGTATCAATAGATACTCTTTATTCGACGGTTAAATCTGCTCCACTCAGAAAGAACCATTTTTTTACAATCCACAGGCTGTATTGGTCACCCCTGAAAATTTCAAAGATGAGAGGCGGAGGAGAAGCAAGATGCATTAGGTGTGATTCTCTGAATGCGGATGATGTTCATATATTTGCCACCTGCCCTAAGTTACAGGAATACTGGGAAAACGTGGGTAAGAGTATTTCGAAGGTGCTTGGTTCAGATGTAGAGGTAAGCCCATCTCTTATACTTTTTGGGATAACTTTTGAACTCGGGTGGAGGCAAGATATGAACGTACTGCAATATAAGTTGGTGTTTTTTATGATCCTCCTGGCTAGGAGAGAGATCTGTAAACTTTGGCGTCAGGTGGCACCACCGTCTTGGAGTGCCTGGTGGAATTCAGTTATTTATTTTAGAGCTTTGGATCAAAGGGTGAATATTTATAGAGGTAGGCCTGCTACGGGGTTATTCTGGAGTCTGTTGGATGGAAATGTAATGGATAGCAGATTAGAGTAGGCTAAGGTTAAATACCAATGATTAAAAACCTCTTGATCAGCTCAAGATGTGTACTTTGGGCGGTTCCCAAAAAGAGGAAACAACAGCTGAGACTGAAACCATCAAGTCATTTGCACCAGTGGTGGACCAGGTCGAGAGGTTGCTATGGCTACTGAGGTTATATGAGGTAAAAAAAAAAAAAAAAAAAAAAAGAAACTGTGTAATTTCCACTTAAGTGTCATTTGGAGACATGTATTAAAATGCAGACAGAACCTTAAAAAGCGATCTAGGGAGTATAACTCGCAGCACTACTCAATTATTGTGTGATGGGAGTTACAGTCACCCCCTTGGAGTTAGTAGTCAGTAACACATGCAACTGCCATTTTGCTTTCAATTATACTGTACTGTACAGTGGGAAAATGCTCTTGCTGCTCCTAAAGGTGGTTGGTGAGGTTAAGCATAGCGTCACCTGAAGCAAAGGTTATGACAGAGCCCAACATGGTTCAGCTGAACTTTCCAAGGAAAATATATTTTTTTGATTTGCCTATAACTTTGAACTGCACCAAATTTGGCACTCATTTAGTATAGGAAGCTAAGGTCTGTTGTGCCAAATTTTCTGCAGTTTCATATGGATAAGAAGAGTTGGAGGTGTGGGGGGTGGCTAAAAAATGTTTTTCCCCATTTTAGCTCCCGTAGGAAATGTTTCTTGCAGCTATAGCAAAAAAACGTTGAATGGAATTATGCCAAACCTGGCATGAAAGTACAGCTTTACTTAGAAACCGTACTGTTTTAGTTTGGTGAAAATACATTTAGTATTTTGTTGAGAATTATCAAAATTTGGAATGGGTGGTTGAAATGGTAACTGCTCTGGGCCCGATTCACAAAGGTAAACTTAGAACAAAAATCTAGGTTTCGAGCTGAAATCTAAGTTTAGACCTAAAGTCTAACTTTACTTAGTAAAGTTAGACTTTTGGTTTAAGTTTAGACCAAAAGCCTAACTTAGACTAAGTGCCAGATGAAAGACCCTTTTTTGCACGCGCAAACTAGTTTGCGCGTGCAAAAAACAAATGGGCCATGTAGTAACCCTATTTAGCGAGTCGCAAATGATTTGCGAATCGCTAAATAGGATTAGCGACTTGCTATTAGGAAGGGGCGTTCCAATGGCATCCCTTTCTAATAGCGAGTCTTAGCCCTATGGAAGACTGTTTTGCAACCGCAATTGTGGTTGCAAAACAGTCGCAGTTTACCACCCTTCTCAGAAGGGTGGTAAATCACTCACAAATGGGAAGGGGTTCCCAGGGGACCACTTCCCCTTTGTGAATGCAGGAGAAAATATTTTTTAAGGGCAGGCAGTGGCCCCAGGGACCACTACCTGCCCTTAAAAAATGAAATAAAAGCGTTTAACCTTTCTTTTTTTAATGCATCCCATTTTCTTTTTTTAATGCATCCCACTTTCTTTTAAAGCAAGGACATCAGGACACAAGAGGACCTCATCGCCCCACCAGCAGTGCGCCAAGAGGCGCGTTTGCAGAGTGGTGTAAAAAGGGGCATGTCCTCGGATCACCTCAGCAGTGCATTGCGGGGGCACGAGTTATAGTTAGCTGAACTAACTATAACGGCTGAATTTCTCTGGTTTCGTATGACTGAAATGCCCAACTAACTATAACGTCCCTGAAACCTGTGTTTTTTTCAGTGACTATATATATATGTGTGTGTATATATTTTTTTTTCACTGAAAAAAGCAAACGTTAAAGTAAAGTTATAGTTAGGTGAATGTCAGTGACAACATTAACTATTTGAACTCACCAGTTATAGAGTGAATGATAACTTGCACCCCCACCATGCACTACTTATGCCGCATGCCGCACCCCTTAATGAATAGATTGGGCCCGGGGAGATGTGGTCCCCGGAGCTGAAAATGGCTCTAATAAATTTCCTAAGCAGTCGTCTTTGGGATATAACCTGCTGGAGGTGAGACAGTATTTTATCCGATCCCCAAGATTACACCTAGCTGGAAGTAAAATTAAACTTATCAGAAGGCGTATTTATCATGCATATTGTGGTGTTTTATGGTATCTTCTAACAACACACCCAATCTTCTAGATTATTGCCCATAGAGACCTTTGAAGAAAGACAAATCCTCCTCTGCCCCAGGGTAGCATTCAACCATCCTGCATCAGGAACCCACATATGGGGGCCATTCCAAAATTTCAAATTGTACATCAGTTAAGTTATCTAAACGTTCTGCACATTCATTCACTTATACGCTGCCAAGCATTTGTTTAGAACTACATTTTTCGATATCCAATATTCCAATACATTTAACAAATTATACTTGCATGTACGCCATTCCATTTTTTTATCAGCCATCTCCAAAAAGGTGAAGTTAAGTGCAGAGACGGTTATTTTGGGTAAGAGGTAGGGATCATCAAATCTGTGAGGCCAGCGAAGGTTATGTGTCACACAGCAGGGCACTTCTGCACCTTCTTATGAACACTGGTGACTAACATTGTATAGGAAGGGGCGTAACACAGGCCTGCACAGCCCCCGCGCTGCGGGGGGTGCTGAGCTGCAGGAGGACCCCTCAGCACAGTACTCAGACCTGAGAGCTCCGGATTAAATCCGGAGCGGGCCCCTCCATGTACCTTGCAGGGGGGCCCCCTCAACTTTCTTCAAAGATTGCTGACAGGTGAGGAGCTCCGACCGGGAGCTCCCTGGCTAGGGATTGCCTTTTTGGCTCTTTCCCTGGAATAAACCCCCCTGGACCTTCTACCCCCCTGGGGATCGATGGACTGTTCGCCTCTGATTTCTACAGTTCCCTCGATCAAATTTTAACTGATGATTCAACAACTTCAGAGGAACATGCAAATCTACCGTCAGTGGAGCACCGCGATACCAAAGGGGATGATGGATGGAGCCCCAGCAACATGGCCGATGCCCGGTGGAGCTACCTAAGTAGCTATAGAGGAGACTGGCTGTGGAGCTCCCCCTCGGCCATCACCTACCCTCTGGACTTGGGCACTGTTTCTTGTCTCCCCGCTACGTCGCCTTTCTTCCCTTGCCTTCTGATGAAATCCGAAAATTCGCTGATAGCGGATCCTATTCAACACTACCGATGCCCAGGTGAGCTGCCAGCTGCCTTGCTAGCTATTAAGGAGATGGCTGGGGATCACCCCTCCAGCTGTCACCTGCCTTCCGGGCTTGACCACTGTTGCCTGGCACCCTGCTACGCCTTTCCGGGACAGCACCTGGGATGCACAAATCTTGTTCCCCTGACAAAGCAGCATCGAGTTTCCTGCCTCGCTGCTACCCTGTACCACGGTGCTTGTTCTCCCTTTCCGTTTCCAAGTGAGCGTGCCCTCCTGACCCTGCAGCTTCCTTCCTTTTCCAGGGCTGCTGCCTGGGCACCCACGCTGACTTCCCCTGACTATACAGCATGTTTAATGGAGGCACTGCTGCCCTTGTAGCCTCGTGCCTTTGTTCATGATGACCCGAGAGAGATCGGATATTTCCGGCCTTCCTCCCACCAGATCCTGTGGCTGCCTTCCCCATTTAGCCCTGCTCCATGAGGTAGGTTCCCTTGTTGGATTTTTGATTGGATTTTTGTATACCTGCAATCCCGCCATTTTAGTTACGAAGTCTTGGGGTCCATGACCTAGATCCTCCATCTTGACGGCTTTGACAGACTCCCTGATCGATTCATGCCACTGCATCGGTCAGGTGGAAACAAGGCGCTGACCAGTGGCATTTATAATGCAGAATTAGTGGCACTGGCAAGCGCACCCACCCAGTCCCAATGCACTAATTCCTATCTGTTAGGTGGTCACACCTCCCTGTGACAGGATGCCTATTGTTCTGCCTTACCTTGCTCGAACTTGGCTCAGCAGCAGGAAGGCAGAATCGTGTCTCTGGTTGGCAGCAACCATTTTGTGCTGTCTGGGTCTAGAAGGCTGGCACCTGGAACACTGAGAGCCTAAATGGAGGGCTCTTCCAGTGCTTGGAATCATGCCTCCCACACTACTTACGGTGTGGCGGTATGATTCCAACATGTTTCATACCAAACATGATAGGATTCGTTGCAGCCAGTTTCAAGATGGTCATTGTGTAATTACGAGGTGCCCCTCTATATAGTACATGGCTGCTTCACTTACAAACCGGGAGAATGGACGCTGTAGGCTGTAGGGGTGTCCTGCTGATGCAGGGGCACCCTCACACTTAGAACCAAGCACCCTGCCTTCAGGATTGATAAGGCCTGCAATAGGGGTGACTTATAGGTTTAAGTGCAGTGACCCTAGATATAGGAAACCTATATCTTTAGTAGGTGGTGCTAGCACCAGCTTACATAGGCTGCAATGGCAGGACTGTAGTTCCATTTTGAATGGTCTCTCATGGGTGGCATAATACATGCTTCAGCCCATGGGGGTTACCTATTCCCTGGGTACCTTAGTACCATATACTAGGGACTGAAAAGGGTACCCCAGTATCCAATCTGGGATGTACCTAAGTAATTAACATAACCATTTAAAGGAGAAAGCAGATAGACTGGGGTCCTGATTAGCAGGATCCCAGTCAGACTAGTCAGTAACACCAAAGCACCAGGCATAAAGTAGGAGTAACCATGCAGAAGGATCCTACCTTCCTACTGGGCTTGATGTGCATTTGTCAAGTCACAATGAGCAGTCTTAAACATGTTGTACAGTGCACCTTCATGCATTAAAAGCTGAAAGTCACATGTCGCTAGCTCCCTATGCAATAATTGAGAAAATACATTTCCTCCCTTCAATTCTACTACCCTTACACCAGGTGGATGTCTCTTTAATTCTACCAGTTTGTCTTCATTCTTCTCTCCCAAATTCTGTGCACTTAAAATCGGAAGAGAAGAACAGATCAGTGCATCTATTTACTCTTGCCACCTTTCTCTACAAAGGTAGACAGGGCAGTTCTTTAGCGGAGCAAGTTTGCTGATCTCCATGCTCTCTGTACTATCCATGCCCTCTGTACTCAAGAGGCACTCCATTATATTTATCAGCATAATAACTGTCCCTGTTGTGCTACAAACTGTTCATTACTCTAGACACAAGGAGACACTAGAGACAGAAATAAGCTGAATCCACAGTTGGTGTCAACCAGAAATAGTCGCAAGAGGCAGTGAACTCTGCCTTTACTCACACTTTCACCCACATACAAATAAGCAGGGAATTCTTGCTAGGCACCCAAGGTGTGACCTGCTCTCACACCTTGAACACCCAAAGCCCTATTCCGAGGAAGCAATGGGAGAAGACTGGTCGCTGCATTCAAACAAAAATTTACAAGCACAGAAAAATAAATAAACTATATATACCATGTCGCGATACAAAAGACATAATCAACAACTTATAAAAGATAAATCACTTTAATCTACACCCTAATCTCCTCTTACTTCTTGGTACAGATTGCAGCACAGATAGAACAAATAACTACAGCCAGGAAAAATAGTCAAAAAAGAAAAATATCACAATATTACATTTGGCTGGATACCCTGAAGTAAAACTGTGTATGAAATGTCCAAAAATCAATCATTATACAGTAGCAGCCTGCTACTGTACACCAGCCCCGCAACTGACACCTAATCAAAGAAATAACCATAAACACAAAAGCGAGGAACACTAGAAAGAAGACGATGCACAGTAACCACTTCATCCACACCAAAATATTCTAGCCGAACATGTGAAACACCCTAACCAACATGCCAACAAAGAGGAGCCTGTGGATAGGATGGCAGCAAGAACTAATCCGATAGAGGACAGGTACCCCTTGAGGGGACGAGACGTGCAACCAGGCCGGAGGCAGCTGAGGTATTGTCTGTCCACCAGTCCAGGGCGAAAGCGACAGGCTGCACGAAGCTGAAGTGCTACTCCTTGATGCCCGCCTTCTCCACCAAAATGTAGAAGCCTGAACAATAAAATAAAACACAGACTTCGTCAGGTTCACATGTAGAAGATTTACTATATGTGTACACGGGGACTGTTGGTTTGGCAACCGAGGGGGGATATTTACAAGGAAATTGCACGCAATTTAGCAGCGCCACCCTACATCATTTATAAACGCTGGGATGCGCCGTGTGTACAACAATACGGTGCACTGCTGTGTTTTTCCTTGCACTAGCACTAAAAAAAGCTGCCTAACACCAATATAGACACCCATGCACCATAGTGCAAGGGTGCCTTTATTGCAGGAATGATTCTCTGCATTGCACAATGGTGCAAGGGTGTCTGTGTTGTAGCGAAGATTGTTTATGTGTAGGAAGGTACACCTTCATGCACATAAACAATCTTTAAATGCGATTTGCTCTTTCTATGTGTGCTGCAGAATGCAGTACACATAGACAGAGAAAAACAAGGTGAAATAAAAGTAGTTCTCCTTGATGCACCAATGTAATGCCTTTTGCAGTGTCTGAGTGAGTGCATGAGTGTCTGAGAGAGTTGGTGTATGAGTAGGTGTGAGAGTGTCTAAGTGGGTTTGTGAGTGCCACCATGAGTCTCTCAGTGGGCCTATGAATGGCTGTGTGAGTGGGTGCATGAATGCCTGAGTGGGTATATGTGTCTGAGTGGTTTTGTGAGTGGGTGCCTGAATGTCTGAAAGGGGTCTGTGAGTGGCTGTATGGGTCTGTGAGTGGGTGCATGAGTGGCTGCATGAGTGGCTGAGTGAGTGTCTGAGTGCATCTGTGAGTGGGTGTGTGAGTTTCTGTGTGGGTGTGCCAGTAGCTGTGTAAGTGACTCGGCATCTTTAAACAAAACATCTACTTAAATAAAGTACTTTCTACTGGTTAATTAATAAGCGCTACCTCCTTGGTTAAATGTCCAATATGTTATCTACACTACAGCTGAATAATTGAACACAAAGGAATGTCACCAGTGACCTTGTGTGTGTTTTGGCAATGTGATTGTCCCTGGTGCATCGTTATCCAGAAATATTTCATAACATGAATCCTCCTCTAGAGAAGACAGCAAGACTACAAAGGCATAAATCTTCACCAAACAAGGATCCTTCCTCTTAACTATATGAAGTAAGTGCTTCTTTGTTTGGTTGAGATGTCCTCATATTCCTCAGCATAAAAAACGTGCCACCAAAATCGGCAGGTAACGCATTGGGGGGGGTCGCTTGTTCTGCTGTCAATCATCCTGGAAAATGGCGGGAAGACCTTTGGATACTACTAAGGTGGGCGGTGCCAAACAGGGATGAATCCAAGTGATCTGCACATTTGCAGACTAGCACTTTAAAGGGAGAACCATGGACTCTACTCTCACTAGGAGAGGACAAAAAAGAGTCCACTCATCACAGTAAGATACAGATTGCACCCCAATACATCAACAATGCAGTCACCTCCACAAAGAAATTCAGATTGATTTTCAATATGGAACTGACATGAAAATACACTTGTTTTGCCTTCCCCAAGCCCAGGAGTTAGGATCATATGTCCTCTACAGAAGTGGAGCTTCAAAGGGGACATCTCGTATGTTTATATGTGTAAGTGCATACAGTGAAATGAGCATCAGGAACAGAATGGCCAGGGGACTCCATCTCCCAGGGCCTGGCCACGACTTAATGGAGGAGGGGAGCTGTGTGCCTCTCTCCCGGGCCAATTTCATCCCTAGGGACCCCTATCCCCAGGGCCCGGGCTTCCCTCGCGGGACCAGCCAGCTTCCCGCCTCCTGCAAGAGCTGGCATTGCTCTTGCATGCATGACAGCGGGCAGGGAAGGAGATGAAACCTCTACTTTAAGAAAGCGGGATTATTTTGACAGCTCCCGCTTGCTTGATGCAGAGTGTTTGCTTTTGCTTGGCGAGCGCTGTCAGCAGCTTTTTAAAATTCAATGTGATATTCGTGAACTGTGCTGTGAATTAAAAAATATAATGCTTTTTTGCACTGGCGGAATCCCTATTGGATCCCAGAGCTAGAGGGTCAGTGTATTTTACCCTGCCCCATTTTGTGACTGTATTTTCTTTTGGGACTCGACTGAAGCCGAGTTCCAAGATGGCTGCCAACACTTCCTGGTTGAAGTGTTGCCAGCTAATCAGAGCTCTGCAGATCTCTGCACGGGCTTGTTATTATTCATGAAGAAGTCGCAGCCACAGAGATACACATTTGGATTTCCTTTAAGATCTCAAACACAACTAAACGGCTATACACCAAATAACAAAAAGCACAGTCTGCAACAAAAAGCTAGCTTTCTGGCAAATTTGGTGTAATTCCATCCAGCGGTTCGGGCTGCAGCTGTGTCTAAAGAGTCTACAGGGATTAACATGGGAAATGCACTTTTTATGACCCCCCTTTCTCTAGGCCCCCACTTGACGGATCACCCTGAAACTTTCCATGCACAACTAGAATTACTCGCACACTTTTGTGGGGAAATTTTGTGAAGTTTTGTTTAATGACACTAAAATTATAGGCCAGTCAAAAAACGTTTTTCCTATGGAAACATGGTCCTAACTATAACTACCTGCCAGCAGCCCATGTTTCCCCCGAGTTGACTGTTCGCCGGTGGCACTTGTGTTCAGTGCTACGTCGTACCTAATGTTAATACAAAAAACGACTTTGTTTTCGTCCAAGAATGCTACAGCAGTCCAATGCAGTTGCTGATAAAGTTTTAATTAATTCACACACAAGAACAGCTTCAATGCGTTTTGGGGTCTCAGAGCACCTTGGTCATGATGCTGACCGTCTCAGCCAATCACCATTCTAAACCTTCCGTGATTAGTAACATTGACAATAAGGAAGCACAAGCACAACATATTCTATCAGCCTTCATCTCAACAAATTCACATAGACAGTCATTCTTTAACATGTTTAGATGACATAAATCATGTTTTTAAATGTTCCAATCTCATTTGATAAACTTCTTAGTATGAAAAAATGTTAGATTAACATTCATTGCATATTGTGCCACAATCTTCTGGAACTTTCGAATCCTAATGGTAGTTTGGTCGCCATCTTGAAATGGTTAGCTTTATATCATTAGTACTATAACAGGCCCAAGTGGGCAATTCATAATTGTGCAGCTCTTTAACCATTTGTTCTTATACATTATCATTGCATAGTCTTCCCAAGTGTGCTACCAATTTCTCCGATAATGTCCATTATATGAAGTATGGCACAAGAGAAATCATATAATCATACATTGATTAATTCGATACAGGGGATCTTCCCCTAAATCAACTATATATTTAAATTAAACCATAAGTCAAGTCAGCTAAATTGCTGCAACTCTCTATTCCCTGGAATGTAACAGGAGAAGCAGAGTTGTCTTTGTAAGCACAACAATTTAAATTAAAAACCATTCTGACGGTGTCAAGAGCTAGCAGTCTAGAACAAAATCGGGGTTATAGATGCAGATTTAACTCTTCATTCATATTTAACCCTGATGGGTCTTTGCAATCCATTTTGAGAATGTATCTTGATTTGGGCCTTCTTAGCTCCTTCTCTTTGTCCCCCCACACAATTTCTTTGGCACGCAGTCAATCATGCTGTATGAGAGTTACTTGTAATCATCTCCATGCACTTTCTGAAAGTGCCTGCTACAGGATAGGTGTTGTCTGCATTCTTTATTGCACATAAGTGCTAGATGATGTGTTTATGTACCTGTAGGATTGTACTTTCTATGTACCATTTAGAGCATGGATAGCATAATGCATACACCGCACAGTCAGTTTTGCGTGTCAGACTCTTTCTTAGTCTTAGTGTCTTGTAAAATGTGTGTGGAGTTTGTTAATTTTTTTACCATTGGTGCAGGCTTTGCACTTGGAGTATATTTTAAAACCTGGGCTGGGTTTCAGCCAAGTGTGTGAATATTTTGCTCTTTACCAAAAAATCCCTCATCTACCTTGCATTCCTGAATGTGATCTGGGGTCTTTTAGTGACATGGCTCCCAATATTCAGATGGTTTTTAATCAAATTCCAATGTTTGACTAACACTCTCTTCATCATCTGGTGTTTATCATGGAACACAGTGATAAATATAGTGTCTTGGCTAGTGCCACTTTTCTCTTTTCATTTTTTCTCAGTCAACCGTATGTCTTCTCTTTTGTATTCAGAGACCCTATCTTGAGCTTCTCTCAATGTGGTTTCTGTGTAACCTCTCTATTTTAATCCTGACAGCATTCTGCCCTAGGTATCCTTAAAGTGATCTTCACTACTGTAAATATGCTGTGCCCTCACCAATTCCCCAAACGGAATGTTGTTTTTTAGTATTTGAGGGTAGAAGCTGTGTGTGCAGGATGCTGTTTCCAGCTGTTGGCTTCCCGAATTCTGAGGTTGTTAGTTTAGAATCCTTGATGATGATTCCTCCATCATGGAAATCAATTTCTATACAGCTCGTCTCACTGGTAAAGCTGAGATTAAGGCTGTTATTGTAAATGTCTTCTACAAACTGCCTGACCATCCCTTCATCCCTTTTCCACAGTATGAACAAGTCATCTATGTCGCGTACCCATAGTATAATCTTATCTGTCCACTGGCTTAGTTTGGGTCCATTGAGTACCTGCTCCTCCCACTAACCCATCAGCAGATTTGCATAGTTGGAAGCAAAGCAGGTACCCATCGAAATCGCCCTCTGTTGTTGAAAAAGTTTGCCATTAAACAAGAAGATATTCTTGCTTAGGCACCACTCCATCATTTGTAAGATCATCATGTTGTGTTTGGAAGTCTTGATTGCCCTTGCCCTAAGAAAATGTTGCGTTGCTTCCAGACAGTCTCTGTGTCTTATGGTTGTGTATAGAGACATCACGTCTAAACTCATCATGAGCGTTCCCTCCTCCCATGTCACATCAAAAATCCTTTTACAGGAATCGATTGTAGCCTTTACGTAGGAGGGAAGGTTCTGTACCAAGGGTTGTAAAAAAATATCAATAGAGATAGAAGTGTTTTCAAATAGGCTGTCCATAGCAGCCAGTATGGGTCTCCCCAGTGGCGTGGTGTTGTTCTTATGAATTTGGGCCATCAGATAAAAGACAGGCACCTTCGGCTCCATATTTTTAAGAAAACTCCATTCATCCCAATAAAGCAGTTCTGCATCCTTCCACTCTGTCAGCTGTGTGTGGAAGTTATTCTTCACCCTCTCATACTCAGGTCTCGAAATTCTCATGTAGCAATGAGTATTATTTAACTGCAGGTATGCCTCTTACATATACATCTTTTTGTCCCAGAGAACTATGTTTCCTCCTTTGTCAGATGCTCATACCACATATTCTTCATTCATACTCCCCTTTCTTACGACCTGCCTGAATTGCTCATTCTTTTTATTCATATTCCTAGTTCTCATGCCAGATGGCGTTTGCATTTTTTTCAATTCTAGAGACATAGGATCAAAAAAGATCTCTATACCATTATGCATAGCGGGGGGAATAAATTTAGATTTAGCTCTAAAGTTAGTGTCACCACCTTCTTACGCATAAATCCCTGCCATTTCCAAAAGGTGGGCATTCCCTATTTCGGGATCTGCCTCTATGTTTGTTCCTTCAAGAGAAATTAAGTCTCCCACGTATTATACATCAAAGACTTCTAAGTTGTCATGTTCTCCTCGTATACTATCATCACCCAACCAGCAGTGTGCCAGGAGACGCATTTGAGGAATGGTAGAGAAAGGGAGCATGGCCTCTGAAGAACTCTCAGCAATCCCTCTGTGTGAGAATTACTGGAGGTAGTAGGAGGACTTTTTGGCACCCAAGGAGCCTGTGGAGCCAAGAGGACTTAATCCCCCAACCAGCAGTGTGCCAGGACGTGTGTTTGCAGAGTAGCTGAGCAAGGGTGTGTGGCCTCCAACGCCCTCTCAGAAATCCCACTGTGTGGGATTTACTGGAGGTAACAGAAGGGCTTGTTTGCCTCCAAGGACCCTTCGCATCCAAGGGGACTTCATCTCCCAATCAGCTGTGCGCTAGGAGGCATGTTTGCAGAGTGGTGGAGAAATGGGGCATGGCCTCCAAAGTCCTCTCAGAAATCCAACTGTTAGGGACTTACTGGAGGTAACAGGAAAGTTTGTTGGCCCCCTCAGACCCTCTGCAGACACGGGGACTTCATCCCCCAGCCAGTTGTGCGCCAGGAGGTGCGTTTGCAGAGTGGTGGTGAAAGAGGGCGGAAGCTCTGGCGACTTGCCAGTCATTTTTTTCCAATTTGTTTTATTTATTAGGGGAGGGGCGCATGCCTCCCCCTCCCAGGATGATTGTGGCCCTGGGGACCCCATCCCATGGGGCCTGGCATCTATTGTGGTTTTGCTGGGGACTGCGGAGGGGCCTCAAGGCCCCCGGTCCCTACCGGCTCCCTGCTTCTTACACTCTCTACTACCCTATACTAATCACTCTCTACTCACTCTCTACTACTCACTCTCTACTACTCTCTACTATTCTCTACTACTCACTCTCTACTACTCACTCTCTACTACTCTCTACTACTCACTCTCTACTACTCTCTGTACTACTCTATTACTCTGTACTACTCACTCTCTACTACTCACTCTCTACTACTCTCTACTACTTTCTCTACTACTCACTCTCTACTACTCATGCTCTCCTACTCACTCTCTACTACTCACTCTACTACTCACTCTCTCCTACTCACTCTCTACTACTCTCTGTACTACTCTCTACTACTCACTCTCTACTACTCTCTACTTCTCACTCTCTACTACTCTATCTACTACTCTCTACTACTTACTCTACTACTTTCTACTACTCACTCTGTACTACTCACTCTCTACTACTTTCTACTACTCACTCTCTACTACTATCTCTAATACTCTCTACTACTCTCTACTCACTTTCTACTACTCACTCTCTACTACTCTCTACTACTCTACTACTCTCTCTCTACTACCTCTCTACTACTCACTCTCTACTACTCTCTGTACTACTCACTCTCTACTACTCCCTACTACTCTGTACTACTCACTCTCTACTACTCATTCTCTACTACTCTCTACTATTCACTCTCTACTACTCACTCTCTACTACTCTCTCTACTACTCTCTACTACTCACTCTCTACTAACTCTCTACTACTTACTCTTTACTACACACTCTCTACTACTCTGTACTACTCACTCCGTACTACTCCCTCTACTACCTCTCTACTACTCACTCTCTACTACTCACTCTCTACTCTCTACTACTCACTCTCTACACTCTACTCGCACACATATGCACATATTATCTACTGGCGGTCGCCAGTAGATAGTTATAGTTAGGACCTATTTTCCATAGGAAATCAGCAACATTCTATTGGGAATATCTTTGGCGCCGATTGATGAATCTTCGCGAAATTCTCCAAACTTTTGGCCCGCTCCGCTCCTCCCTTGAAAGTTTTGCGGTGATCCGTGAAGCGGGGGGCGAGAAAAAAGGGGGGTCCCAAAACGCATTTTCCCCATGCAATTTCCCATAGGATCTGTTGTCGCAGCTACAGCCCGAACTGCTGAACGGAATGACACCAAATTTGGCAAAGAGGTAGTCCTCAGTTCGGACTCGAGCCTTTTGCATATTTGGTGTGAATCTGTTCAGTAGTTCCTTAGAAAATTAGGGTAAAAAAGTTAGTGATATCTATCCTCCGCGGACCGTACCCCTACCGTAAGTGCACCCTCCCCGAACCGAGCGCGCACCTTCCCGATCGCGCGCTGAATGCTAATTGGCTGTCGAGCGTCTCTCTACATTCGAAACCAGGAACTGTTGGCAGCTATTTTCTGCCTCGGTAGAAGCGAGGCTGAAGATGGAAGGGGAATAAGTGTGTACAAGATATAAAGGGGGCAGAGTGGAAATACCCTCTAGATCTGCTTAGGGGGTCCCAGAAGGACTCCCTGTGGCCACCCTATTTTTTTTTTTAAAAGCGGCGAAATGCGCGCACGGTGCGCACATCCTATCGCGTTGGATGCACGGATTCTCTCGTGGTGGGTGCGCGCATCCACGGCAACGTTTTTTGAAAAACGACAAGAAATCATTGGTTGTATAACAACTTTCTACACTGAAAGGTAGGGTGTATATTTTGTTTTTTAAAGGTATGATTGTTATTGGTTAACAAAAACAGATTGTAAGGAACATTATATATGATAAGCTGATATGTTGAAAAGTCAAGCACACTTCCTGCCTTGTGTAGGAACATTGTGTGCTGAACTTGTGACCTGTGAGCTCAGTGCAGTGTTCCATGAGCTGTTTCTATGGTAACAGGCAGAAGGCAGATTGGGGGAAGGGTTGAAATGTATTTCAGTTGGAAAGGGTTGAAATGTTTAACCAATAGAAATGTGTGTTTGCTTTTGAGTTTATGTGCGAAGGATTGTGATTTGATGTTTACATGTATATGTGTGGAAAATGAAAGGGAAGCTTTTTCATTCTTTGCTTTTGCTGAGAGGTGCACAGTGCAGAGATTCTGTAAAAGACAATATGGTGAGTGATTGATATACTCCTTAATCTACAAAAGAACTTGAAAGATGAGTTATTTAATTGTGAGGGGATGTATGTAGACTATTTTGATTTTAATCAGACTAATGTATTTTCGCTGCTAAAGTGTAGGGAGTACTTTTTTTCTCTACAATGTGTGTGCATGTAGAAACCATTCTGTGATAGGCATTTGTGTTTTTCATGTGTTTGTAGACAGATAACTGTGCAGGTTTTATATTTTGGTAGAATTAGAAACCAGTAATTGTTTATGAATTTGTGAAATGAGTTATGTTATGTTTCTATACTAAAATGTAGTACTACTTCTAGATGAAGAAATGTGTTTTGATATAGTGCAAGGGATAGTGTTGTTTGTCTAGAATCACACAGTGAGTCTGTGTGCATTTGGGAACCACTGTGAGAGAAGCATTTGGTAACATCGTGTATTTGCTGACAGATAACTGTTTTAAACCCAGTCAGGTTGTCAAGTTTTAGTAGCATTAGAAGGCAGTTATGGCTTATGCTTTCATTATATGAGTCAGGCATTGACAGTAAATTGCAGTTCTGAAATATGTAGATTGTGTGCAGTTCCCTTACCACTTTCACTGTAGTGAATGAGTTTTGGTAAACTCATACGGATAGTGGTGCTTGTCTAGAATCACACTGTGAGTTAGTGTGTATTTGGGATCACTGTGAGAGAAGCATTTGGTAACATCGTGTATTTGCTGACAGATAACTGTTTTAAAACCTGTCATGTTGTGAAGTTTTAGTAGGATTAGAATCCAGTCTTTGCTTATGCGTTGATTAAATGAGTCATGCTTTGATACTGATGTGGTGTACTTAAATATGTAGATTGTGTGCAGTACCATTAACTCTTCCAGAGTAGTGAATGAGTTTTGGTAAACTCATAGGGATAGTGGTGCTTGTCTAGAATCACACTGTGAGTTAGTGTGTATTTGGGATCAGTGTGAGAGAATCATTTGGTAACATCATGTATTTGTTGACAGATAACTCTTTTAAAATCTGTCATGTTGTGAAGTTTTACTAGCATTAGAATCCAGTCTTTGCTTATATGTTGATTAAATGAGTCATGCCTTGACACTGATGTGCTGTACTTAAATATGTAGATTGTGTGCAGTCCCCTTACTCCTTCCACAGTAGTAAATTAGTTTTGGTAAAGTCCTAGGATAGTGTTGATTGTCTAAAATCACACTGTGAGTCTGTGTGCATTTGGGTAAGGATTGTGAGAGAAGCATTTGGTAACATCGTGTATTTACTGACAGATAACTGTTTTAAAACCTGTCATGTTGTCAAGTTTTAGTAGCATTAGAAGCCAGTCTTTGCTTATGCGTTGATTAAATTAGTCAGGCATTGCCATTAAAGTGTAGTTGTGAAATATGTAGATTGTATGCAGTTCCTTTACCACTGCCACTGTAGTGAATGAGTTTTGGTAAACTCCTAGGGATAGTGTTGTTTGTCTAGAATCACACTGTGAGTCTGTGTGCATTTGGGAACCACTGTGAGAAAAGTGTTTGGTAACATCGTGTATTTGCTGACAGATAAGTGTTATAAAACATGTTATGTTGTCAAGTTTTAATAGCATTAGAAGACAGTTATGGCTTATGCTTTCATTATATGAGTCAGGCATTGACAGTAAATTGCAGTTGTGAAATATGTAGATTGTGTGCAGTTCCCTTACCACTTGCACTGTAGTGAATGAGTTTTGGTAAGTAGTGATGCTTCATCATGTATTTGCTGATAGATAACTGTTTTAAAACCTGTCATGTTGTGAAGTTTTAGTAGGATTAGAATCCAGTCTTTGCTTATGCGTTGATTAAATGAGTCATGCTTTGACACTGATGTGGTGTACTTAAATATGTAGGTTGTGTGCAGTACCATTAGCTCTTCCAGAGTAGTGAATGAGTTTTGGTAAACTCCTAGGATAGTGTTGCTTGTCTAAAATCACACTCTGAGCCTGTGTGCATTTGGGTAAGGATTGTGAGAGAAGCATTTGGTAACATCGTGTATTTGCTGACATATACCTGTTTTAAAAACGGTCATGTTGTGAAGTTTTAGTAGCATTAGAAGCCAGTCTTTGCTTATGCTTTGATTATATGAGTCAGGCTTTGACATAAAAGTGCAGTTCTCAAATATGAAGATTGTGTGCAGTTCGCTTCCCACTTCCACTGTAGTGAATGAGTTTTGGTAAACTCCTAGGGATAGTGGTGCTTGTCTAGAATCACACTGTGAGTCTGTGTGCATTTGAGAACCACTGTGAGAGAGGCATTTGGTAACATCGTGTATTTGCTGACAGATAGCTAATTTAAAACTCATGTTGTCAAGTTTTAGTAGCATTAGAAGCTAGTCTTTGCTTATGCATTGATAAAATGAGTCAGGGTTTGACACTAAGGTGCAGTACCATGTACTATTCTGTTCACTGTGGCAGAACTGAAAATTTAAAAGATTTATCTAAGCACTGTCCTAGAAGTAGTCTGATTATTTAGTCAGTTTCTAAGTACCAAATAGACTGCTTCAAATGTCTATGCAGTATGCATGTAGTGTTCTAACATACTATACACTTGTCTTTTACACCTTCAATTCCCTAGTCAGTATCCATACACTTCCAGGAAATACCCTGTCACTCCCTTTGCAGTCCTCTAGTGACCAATTCAGCTCCATGTACTAATCCATTCACTGTGCTAAAACCCAAACACTTATAAATTCACCAAGATACTATCTTTGCAGTACTCTAATCATTCAGTCAGTGCCTAAGTATTCATACACTGAGCCATGCCTTAGCACATAGACTGCTTCAAACCCCTATGCACTATGCATGCAGTCTTCTATCCACCAAGACACTTGTCTTTCACACTTTCAATTTCCTAGTCAGTATCCACACAGTCCAGCACTTGTGACTGCCTTTGCACTCCTCTAGTGACTCATTCAGTCCCAAGTACTAATCCATTCCCTGTGCGAAAATCCTAGCACTTATAAATTCGCCTAGGCATTCTCCTTGCTGTACTCTAATCATTCAGTTAGTACCCAAGTAGTCATGCAGTGAGCCAGGCCTTAGCACATGGACTGCTTTAAATGCCTATGTAGTATTGATGCAGGCCTCTAATCACCTACACAGTTGTCTTTCACACCTTCAATTCTCTAGTTAGTATTCATACTCTTCTAGCAAACACCCTGTCACTCACCCAGTGTGTCTCCTTATAGTACTGTAATCATTTAGTCAGTTAGCATGTAGTCTTTTAGTGAGGTAGGCTTTAGGGCATGAACTGCTTCAAAGTAGTATGCACTATGCATGTAGTGTTTTAACGATCGTCACACTTGTGGTTCAGGGCTATAGTTTCTTAGTCAGTTTTTATATAAAATGTGTTTGTACAGTAATGGAATAGTATACATTTGAAAGTTATTAATATACATTTATTTGTGATTCTTTTTTACAGATACAGAACAGGAGTGTTTCTCATCTGTTTGCACTCTTCTCGTGCAAGATTGTTTGGATAAAGGGTCCTTAGGTGTTTCATCATACATGCTGTGCCGCACGAGTATTTTTTGTTAGGATCCCCTCGTAACAGAACTCTTCGGCAAATCTTGCGAATGAAGAAGGTGACATTCGTCTTTGTTTGTCCCTTGAAAAAAATGAAAAATTTCTTCACCACTAATGAAAAACGTTGTGGGCGTGGTGCCTTCTGCAAAAATATTTTAAAGCAGCAACATTTACAGTTTTTGTAAGTTAAACTTATAAAATTTTGTTAGCTGAATACATTTTATATATCCGTGATTTGTTTCTTGTGGTATTTTGTTAAGAATACCATGTTGTTTTTTTTTAACAATCTTTTTGATTTTCCAGGTCTGTTGTCGACATCCGTGGTTCCCAAAGGAGTGTTCTGCTTTGTTGTTTTGTATTATTGTTGTTACATTTTGTTTATTAGTTTATTGTTTATATTTATGTTAATAAAAATATAAAGTTTGAAAATAGTTTATCGTTTATATATTTATTATTATAAAAAATAAAGTTTGGAAAAAAATTAATAATGTTTTTGGTTGTTTTCTTAACTGCTGTGTGACTTTTTCTTGTTCTTATTACTGTTATTTGATGGAGTCCACCATGGTGTTAAATTTTGGGGCACTTATCACTGGAATACTAGTGATATCTGTAGTTTGCACCAACTTCTGAATAGTGTGTTAGATTTAGCTCAACTTTACTTCCGTTAAAGTGCTGATAATGAAATGGAGAGTAGCCATTCCCGTGCAAAAAGACATGAGGTGCACCTTTGCGATTTATTCTAAATACTAAAATCCTGCATTGTATTGCAATGAGGTATTGGCTGCACTTACAGTGTACACACGAAATCTATTAAGAAATCTCATTGTATTTATATTGATTGGGAATAGTGCGTCAGGTGCTGGATCTTGACGAGATACACTGCTCAGTTCGTATATTGTTCTGCATACGAAAAAAATCACATCACAACTTTCACACTAATTGCAATGCGAAACAAATTCCGGCGATAAGACACGTTAGCACCAGGGATTTTACACCTGCTTTCTGCTGGTGTTAAGCAGGACAACTACCTGCACCATGAAATGGAACACAGCCAAGAGCCACACCAGAACACCCACAGGTGCCATAAAGTCAATGAGCATGATACAGGGATACCCATGAGGGCCAGAAGACTCATCTCAACAACTCCAGGACCGCCAATGCTCCCCAAACCCATATCTTAGTAAGTGTGTCCCTGTGGTCATTGTCTTAGCATGATAGGCACGAGCCCTGCAACATCACAGTGTGCTGTCACCTCAGCGTTGGCAGTGAGCCTGGATGTTTAGCTACGTACGTATCCTTCTGCATGCACAACTGGCGTGTGCTGGTCTGGGGTTCACAGGTCAGTGGAGAGGTGTGCCTATCCGGCAAGGGGAACGGGGTGTCACGGACATGTCCGTGTACAGGAAGTGCGGTAAGTGTGTCTCTGTGTTCTGGTGTGGCCTGTTACAAGAGCCGCAGCAGTCGATGTTGTAAAGTGGCATGTACCACCTCCAAACGGCACTGTGATGTTGTTGTTGGAATGTAGCAGGACATGCGCAAATAGGCATTACAATGGCGTGCCGTACGAGTGCACGAGATACAACAGCTCACCGTACAAAAGTGTGGGGGCTCGTGGGAGGGAGGAGCAGCCGTTTGGCAACATAACACACAGTGAACTCGACCATGTGCCACATGCTGGGCATCTCATCCATGATGACCACGGTCGCAGACATCCCACAACACCAACGACTGGCCTTTGTACACATCCTGTATGAATGCAGCGTGGTTTTCACTTCTATGCTCATTCAGTGGTGTGATGTTGGCGGGTTGTGTGACTTGTGCTCCTTGTTGGTGTGTTTCATTTTGGCCATTGTTTGTCTATACTTGTGCTGTACTTAATTGTGCATGTGTGCCATTCTACCCATCTCCCCTCATCCCCCCACTCCCTGCTTCTTCCTCTTCCTGGTGCTGTTGTGTCTATAATTTTGTTGCTGCACACATAAATACATGTAAAGAATAAATTAGAATAGTTCCTTGATTCTTTTAGGTTTCAAAACTTCTCTATTGGTTTCTTTTTAATTTTCCATATGAACCGTTTTTTTAATATTCAACAACACATAGAAGTCAGAAGTGCAACGTATTCTATCAACACACTTTCCAGAACATTCTACAACACGTGCAGGTTAAAAGTTCATCTATTTTTTAAAACTTTACGATTTTTTTTGTAACATTTTCTTGAACATTTAATGACACGTGCAGGTTAAAATTTGACGATTGTTTTAAGTTCGAACTTTGCCTTCCAAATGCAAGTAGCAGGTGTGGTTGAGCTGAGCAAATTTTATCCTATTTAAAAAACCTTTGAAATTCACTGAAAAAACCATAGGTTTCAGGGGTGTTATAGTTAGCTGGACATTTCCCTCATACAAAACCATTGAAATTCCCCTGTTATAGTTAGTTCAGCTAACTATAACTCACGCCCCCGCAATGCACTGCTGATGACGTCACATATTACATCACTCATGACATGGTCAGTGACATCACTGATGACATCACTGGTTTTGTACGAGGGAAATGTCCAGCTAACTAGAACACCCCTGAAACCTATGTTTTTTTCAGTGAATTTCTAAGGTTTTTTAAATGCCAATTCCTAACTATAACGCCCCTGAAACCTTTGGTTTTTTAGTGAATATATATAAATATGTATATATATATGCATATGCATTTATATATATGTATGAGGATATATATACATACATACATATATAAACATATATATACATCTGCTTATCTATTTAAATACAAATATAAATGCATGCATACATATACATATATGCATACATATGCATGTTATATACATGAAAGTTTGAAAAACATTAATAAAAGCAAAGCTAAAAAGCCACCTGATTACAAACAGAATTGCTTTAACTTAAACGAGGGCTAGACCTATTGCATTTTCAATGCTTGTTGTTATTTGGTGTAAATCCTTTCAGTAGTTTTTGAGGTATTAACCCTTTCGCTGCTAAGCCTTTTTTTGGGCTATTTGGGGTTGTTCGCGCTTTGGCACCTGTAACTTTTTGACCACATAAGTTATCCACGCCAAATTGCGTCCCTTTCTTCCAACATCATGGGTATTTTAAAGGTACCCAGGGTTTGTTGATTCCCCTGGAGGGGACGCAGAAATTAGCCAAAATACAGCTATTTCGTTTTTTCCGGAAAAATGAGAAAAAAGTGCTGCAGAAGAAAGTGTCTGTTCTTTTCCCTGCAAATGGTATCAACTAAGGGTTTGTGGTGCTGAAATCAACATCTTCCCAGCTTTCAGGAACTGGCAGACTTTTGTCAGAAAACCAACATTTCTGCACAGTTTTGGCATTTTACTGGGGCACAGCCTATTTTTGCTATTTTTTGTGCTTTCAACCTCCTTCCAGTTAGTGGTAGAAACGGGTATGAAAGCAATAATGGACCCTGGAAAGCTATATATGTCAAAAAAGTAGACAAAATTCTGAATTCATCAAGGAGTGATTTTTCTAGATACTTCAAGATTTTTTTTAATAGAAACTAACAGTTGAAAATAGGAAAAATTGAAAATGAGTTGAAAAAAACAGCCATTTGTGCCAACGTTTTTACTTGTAACTTCTTCTAAGTATAGCAGATGTTTTAAAGCAATATACCGTTACATCTGCTGGACCCTTCTGGTTGTTGGGATATATAGGACTTATAGGTTTACCAACAACTCGAGGAACCCAGAGCCAATAACTGAGCAGCGTCCTGCAATGGTTTTTCATTGTGTACTGGGAATATAGCAATTCATTTGGTAAAATATAAAGAGCGAAAAATAGGTATGAAAGACACCTGTGTATTTCCGAAATGGGAACAAAATATAAAGTATAGAAACAGTAGGTATTTGCACATTTCCGAAATTGTGGGTACCCATACTAGCATGTGAATTATAGGACATATTTCGAAGTGACTTATTTTTCACACATTGTCCTACATTTAGAAGGCAGAAATGCATCGAAAGTCAATAGGTAATAACAGTTGCGCTACAATTCTGTGTTCCTCCAAGTCTCCAGATAGAAAATGGTACCTCACTTGTGTGGGTAGGCCTAGTGCCCACGACTGGAAACGGCCCAAAAACACAACGTGGACACTCCACATTTTTACAGTGAAAACAGACCCCTTTTTTGCAAAGTGCCTAGCTGTGGATTGTGAACCCAAGCTCAGCCGGCCCCTAGGTAAACCTAGCAAACCTATACATTTTTGAAAACTAGACACCCAGAGGAATCCAGGATGGGGTGATTTGAGTGGCTCTCACCAGTTTCTGTTACCCAGAATCCCTTGCAAACCTCAAACTTTTTCAAAAGAAAAAAAAACATTTTCCTGACATTTCTGAGATGTAAAATTCTGGAATCTGCGTGGATCCACAACATTTCACCCACCCCGCATTCCCCAAAGCCTTCCAATAAAAATGCAATCTCACTTGTGTGGGTAGGCCTAGTGCCCGCAACAACTTACCCACACTGAAATGTGAGGAAAATGTGACTTTGTAAATAAATTTGAGGTTTGTGGGGGGTTCTGGGTAAGAAAATGCTGGGGGAACAATACAAGCCACACGGCCATCAGTACAGTCAAGAGTCAGTACATGCACACCACAAACCAAGCGCCATCCATCCACACACACTGCCAGCCAACCGCCATCTATGCACACCGCCACCCAAGAGCAATCCATGTACACAGCCAGCCAAATGCTATCAATGCATACAGTCATCCAAGCAATATCCACGCACACCACCAGTCAAGCACCACCCACGCACTCCACCAGCCAAGCGCCATCCCTGAACACTACCAGCCAAGAAGGGCCAGACTGGGAACAGCAACCAGCCCTAGCAGATTGCTGCTCGACAGGCCCTGGTGGAGGGTGCTAGTAAAAAGCACCGCTCCCGCTTTTGTTACTGGGGCCCGCTATTGCAGCCCTGCTGCAAAACCGGTTCCGAGTGACAAAACCACCTCCCACGACCAGAAAACCGGCCCCCAATCCTCCGGCTCACTGGGTAAACGTCCGGTGCCCGCTACGGCCAGTGCGGACCTGCAGCCAAGCAGCATCCATGCACACAGCCAGCCAACCCCAGTCCAAGGACACCGCAGCCAAGCACCACTCCATGCACACCACCAGGCAAGCAATAATCTACACACACCATCATCAAGCGCAAACCCACACACACCATTAGCCAAGTGCAGATCCACACACACTGCAGACAGTCAGCCAGCCAAACTCCAGTTTACACACACACACACAAACACTCCCTGGTTTAAAGAGATTTTCTGCCCCCACTTGGGTGCAGATGAGAATAAAAATATCACTGAAATAGACAAAATGTGTGCTTAAAAAAAGGCAGCTACCCTTGCCTATGGGGCTTCTCACTGGCATGGCCTTAAATATATCCCTGGTGGGTTATTGCCCCGATCTGCCTTCCGGGGGGGAGGCACAAAGCCTTTTTTGGATGTGGGGGCATTAGCATGCTAAATCTCGGCAGCCCCCACACCTATGTATAAAAAAAACAAAATCCCTGGTGCATAGTGGGCTGTCTACCCCCCAAGAGGACAGACTAGGGACTATTGCCCTCATCTGTCTCCCGGGGAGGCAGAAAAGCTGTGACAATTTTATTTGGGGGGGGGGGTTCATTGCCATTTCCATTTTGGGCAGCCCCCACCTCTACGTATATAAAAAAAAACAATTTGTAGTGCCTAGTGGGCTTTCTGCCCTGCAGGGGGCAGCTATGGGGCTGTTGCCCCATCTGCCTTCTGGGGGGCAGAAAGACTGTTGCCTTTTTTTTGGGGGGGCGGGGGCATTGACATGCCCATTTTGGAAAATGCTCCTGCCCACTAGGGGCAGATTTCTTATCTGTTTCCCTACCCACACTGAAGCGGGCAGGTAAACAGATGAAAAGATTGCTCCCGCTCTCGGGAAGCAGCATTTTTAGATGCTCCCTGTGGGCTTGAGCAATGCTGGAGGCGGGTAACCAGCTGGGGCCACAGGGGTCTTGGGGCTCCCCCAGCAGCTGCTGATAAAAGTGTGGTGGGTGCCCTGGGTGGGCACCCACCCTTTGTTGGCCAGGCCCTGGAGGATGGGGTCGGCGTGACCGAAACCAGTCCAGGAAGGGGACCTTGTACCCCCCCTCCCCATAAATATAGTGCCAGGTCCAGGGGGATGGGGTTCCTGGGACTAAATTTGGCCTGGGAGGGGAACCACATGCCCGCCTCCGATAAAAAAAATGCACCGGTCCCTGGGGGATGGGTTCCTTTGGGTCAAAATAGGCCCAGGCAGGGGGCCAGGTGTCCCTCTGCCCCCACAAAATGCACCGGGCCCAAGGGGCCATGTGCCTCCTTCTCCAAATAAATGTGCCGGGGATAGGGTCCTGGCCCAAAATAGGCCTGGTGAGGGAGTCACATGCCACCAAGGCCATGCGCAGCGTGAAGTTGGTTGCATGAAGAGGGTTGACCACAGGGCCTGGGCCCTGCTTTGGCTGTGCGCAGTGTGGGGTTGGCTTCATGGAGGGTGTTGGCCACTCTTTCATAATCTGACAAATATGATTACTTTTATAATGTAAGTATTCTATAGTTATAGACCGTGAGATTGCATAGATAGTAGTCAATAATATTATTTCAAAAAATGTTGGTTAACTTTTTTTATATTTTTCAAACGCCTAGGGATAGGGATGCAGCTTTCGAATTCTGCTGAAAATAAAAAAGAAAACTATTGCTGGATGGGGAAATCACTTAGTCCCACTCTGATTTGATCTCTGGGGTGTAGTTTTCTTATGTTGTTTACGATTAACTTGCTTCATAGCTCTTTGTCATTATATGTGATTATTGGTTTCTCGTAATCACCCCTGGGTGTTTTGTTTGGACTGGTCTCTGCCAACTCGCTGCTTGACACAACCTTTGATATAAAAATCACTGGATCGGACCAATATAATATTTTCTTATTTCCCTATATATTGATGTAGGTGTGGGATCTGCATTATATATAACACGTCCGGTCATTTTCACCCTTTTTTAAACTTTCAATAGTGACATATTGACTTCACAACACTTCAAACAGGTTGGGACTATGCTAACCTTGCTATTTTGAAATTGGTGGCATGTGCTTACATGGAAATAGATCTTGTTGGGTCTACATGGTTGGTCACCCTGGATTAAATCACACTACAAATGTTGCTCATTCATCTATAGGCCACAATTCAATGGAATAATTGTCGGTGCCGGAAAAACTCTTCAAAAGTCTTGTATGATATCTGTATTTATATTGTTGATAAATGGACTCCACATTCATCTATGACAGGTGTTTTTAATTACGTTATGTCTTGTTCCTTCTTGAACAGTTTATTATATTCTTTATATGTTAATGTGTTAACTATATAATTTGTTGGTCCTGTGCAGTATATATGTATACACATGTCTATTGTTGTTGCACTTATAAGATTGTCACTTATGTTTTTCAGTGCTTATGTATTTCTTTAAAGAATTGATTGTGTTCATGTATGTTATTTTACAACCCTGAAGAAGTCCAATGTTTTGGACGAAATGCGTTGGTTGTTGTTTGCTGTATTTACAGTTTTAATATGAATATGATCGAATAATAAAATATTGTATGGTGCACCTCCCTACTTTGTTTGAATTTGTATAGTCCAATCTGGACTGCATCTTGGTAATGTGTCCACAAAGCCAGGTATATGGTGCTCATCTTTTTCTAGGTGAGGACCATGGAATAGGTGTGATCCTCTGTTTTGGTTCCACTGTCTTGAGATATATATATATCTATATCTATCTATATATATATAAGCTTGGATTAAGAAGGGAACTAAGGCTCCTGTATATGCAATATACAGTAACCTTACACATTAGATTATGACTCGTAGGCGGCACTGCGTCTTTAAGACAGGTTTAAGTAATTGTGCAAGTTATCCTGGCCGATAAATCAGTGTTTGGATTGCCAGGGGCATCTATTTGTCAATTGTTGAAGTACACCCACTGGGGTTTCATTCCTAACGATTTACATCAGATGCATGCTGTGTATTCATAGGAAAGCATAGGTATTAGAGTTAGTTACAACCAACTTTATTGCTTTCAGTTATTTGTGCACGCAATCAAAAACAACACACATGTTCACATAAAAATATGTTGATTTAAAACAATGTTGTTTTTTAATATCAATTACTTGCCAGTCCTGTGGAAATGATTTTATCATATAATTATTTTTTTATCTAATGAAATTTGCACTTTAGCACTTTTAAATTGTTTAACGCAGTTGCTTTTGATGCCATTGCCCCGCTCTTGTCCATGCTCCAATGAGTATATAACCTTTCTATGTCTATTGATGCAGCGTTTGAATCAGCCAATGGTGTCATCTTATCAATTAGCATTGTGCACTTTAAAATGCGGGATCACAACTCCCATGGCGTCATGTGATCAAGGCCTCTGGGAAGGCTGAAACGCGTCATGCAGGCGGTGCTGTGAATTCAATAAAGAAAATCAACTCACTCGCTATCAGGGTCGGTCTCCGTTTGTTCCCGCTCTCCTCTTGGATTGTTGGCGTGCAGGTGTGCTCCAGGCGGAATCCTGTCATTTACGTAACCGGGATTGCTTCTCCGGTACTTCAAACCGACCCCTCCTCTCAAGTAGGGCTTTGCGGAAGGAAGCAGCCCTTTCGGTGATCCGGAAGTCCCTCCATCCTTGTCAGGATTGACCGCTCCAGCCCCCGGACTATGTACACCACCCCTAGGAACGGCAGAGAAGACCGGCGCTGAGAGTCGGACGACTCGGGAAGCTCCAAGGTACGCGCTGTTGTGGGGAAGTGTAACACACTGTACGGAAGAGGAGTTGCGAAGTTGTAGGACAGCGGGATTAATCCCTTGTTTGCCCTTTAACTCAGTGAGTCCACATTAGTGGTTTCAAATATAACAGCGCCATGTCTGCTGACGCCATGAGGAGTAGGGAGGAGGCGGCTATTGACCTATTTGACGATTCACCGGCCGGTGAATCTGTGTCGACCACGCAAGCAGCTAACACAGTCACGGGGACACCCAACCATCGTGAGCTTTTCAAATGTTTGGAGAAGCTCATGAAAGCAGAACAATCCAAATGGTGGGAGCATCGCTCCTTAAGTCGCTACCTGGAGGTGGGCCGTATTCCACGTGGGCTCAGGATAATGCTTGCCCCTAGCTATGAGCAACCAGATCCCAACATGCTCAGAGAGTGGGCTGAATGCAATTTGGATTCGTCACGCAAGCTAGTCACCATTTTGGTCAAATATGCCGAAAGCGATCGCGCTGCGCTACAAGTCAGAATCGATGAGGTTAATAAGGATATTCAGGCATTAACCAGTACGACAGACTGTACCAAACTAAGAGAGGAAATGACTCTACGTCTTCGAAAAGAGGAAGAGATAATAAAAAAGCGCAAGGCATTCAAGTTTCAGCGCGACAAAATTGACTATCAGCAAGGTCGCATATTTACCTTTGCGAGAAAATTTGATGCCATTAAAGCGTCCCAAGTGCCAGTCTCACATCCCTCCTCTGGTCAAGCCCAGGCTGCCATGCCTACCTCCCAACTGGCATCGTCAGTTTCTGACCTCAGTTCAATACCTGACAGCGATTCCGACACTGAGCGCAACAGGAATGCGGCACAATTGGGGTTTACCCGGTTCTCCTTGGCTCAAGAGGTGGACTGTTTGCGGCAAGATCGCCGCGAAACTTTGAGACCCAGGAGGCAAAATCCCAACAGCGCCAAAGGCGCAACCAAAAGCGCAGATGGCGACGACAAGCACATCGCAAACATCAAGCCAAAAAGGAAATACAAAAAGAGGTGGAACAAGTAATGTCAGCGCCACATCAAATTACTGAGTCCATAGAACCTCCATCTGTTGTCAACCTTACCAGCATGCAATTAAGTCCGGCTGAGATCAACATTTTACATCTTGGTCTCTCTTTCAGCCCAGGCAGCAATTTCAACTATTCTAAGACCAGGATCGATTTATATAAATTTATCCGCAAGCTAAAGCTGCAAAAGCATTTTCTTCTCAATCCCAACATACGGAGACCGAGTCTTACACCTATATCAGACTCGCAACAAGGATTGGTTGCCAACGACCTGGCTTTAATGCAAGAACTTCAGGAATTGAGACATGAAGGTTCCAGTGTGGATACAATGGAAGAACATCTAACCCTGAATGTGCCGGGTCACACTAAATTTAAACCCAAATCTACCTACACGCCTTTGATGCTGCACGATAACATCGATATATTTCATGAACTATCAATCACAGGGATTAAAAAACTTTATTCATCTACCCTTCGTGAAAAATTCAAATACACAGCACGCAACAATTGCTACTTCCAACTGGTTAGCAAATTACAAGCTGACAACAACATTATTGTTCGTCAATCTGACAAGGGGGGCAATGTGGTGCTCTGGCCTAAAGATCTATATCTGGAGGAAGCCCACAGTCAACTCAATGACCCCCTTTGTTATAAACGCTGTGATGCAATTTCAGTGAAGGCAGCTAGAACTGAGTTTTATTCCCACCTTGTTGCCTGGCGGAGCACAGGATTACTTAGTCAAGACGAGTTGAAATATCTGAAAAATGACTTTCCAGTAACTCCTGTTATGTATTTTATTCCAAAGATACATAAGAACTCTGAGAAGCCTCCAGGCAGGCCAATCATCTCGGCGCGAGGTGGACTCTGTGAGAATACCTCTGTATATATAGATGCCTTTTTGCAGGAACATGTTAAGACTTTGCCATCCTATGTGCAGGATACAAGTGATTTCTTAAGGAAAATAGCAGGGATTGATTGGGATCCATCTTTTTGGTTGGTTACATTAGATGTAACCTCCCTCTACACCAGCATTTATCATTCTGACGGTGTAAAAGCAGTCCAGCACTACTTGGGAACCCGACCTCTTCATATGGTCAACCATAACAAAATGCTGCTAGCCATGCTTTCCTATTGCCTGCACAATAACTTCTTTATGTTTGGCAATCAATTCTATCAGCAAGTCAGAGGTGTGGCCATGGGGGCCAGCTTTTCTCCCAGTTATGCCTGTCTTCACATGGGCTACTGGGAGGAGCTGGTCCTCTATGGTCAACATCTTGATACTCTGTCTGAACATGTAATCCATTGGTATCGTTTTATAGATGATATTTTCATGGTTTGGCGTGGCACTAAACAGCAGATCCTTGATTTTATCGAGGTTATTAATTCCAATTCCCTCAATCTTGGCTTCACCTCAGACATCAGTCAAGACAGGGTGTTCTTTTTGGATGTTGAAATCTTTATTGACTTTGGTAAACTCTACACTCGCCTCTTTAGGAAACCGACCGCAGGTAATACGGTTCTCCATGCTGCAAGTCATCATCCTGTGCATCTCATTCACAGCATTCCCTATGGGGAGATGCTGCGTATTAGGCGCATCTGCAGCACGGAGTCTGATTGCCTGGCGGAACAAAATTTAAGTAAAGCTCGTTTCCTAGCTAGGGGTTACTCTGCTTCAACGATTGACAATGCCATTCGGAAGGCTAATTGTTTAACTAGAGAGGAGACTCTAATCAATAAGGGATTAACTGCCACACTAGTTCGCACCAGGGAACCAGTTAGACTGATTTGGACATACAATCGTCAACACCAAGCACTCAGAAAAATTCTGAGGAAGAATTGGAGCTTGGTTTGCAATGACCCTGTCATTGGGGATCTAATGGCAGCCAGTCCAAACATCACTTTCAGGAAAGCTCGCTCTATGAGCGATGCTTTAGTTAAATCTAGTCCTGAATTAGCTTCTAACGCAACCTGGATGCAGTTTTGCAAAGGTTTCAAAAGATGCCCGAACTGCAAAGCGTGTAGACAGGGAGTCAATAAGACGCAGTACACAATTCCGTTCTGCGAGATGCCTCGTTTCATCACAAAACCACTCACATGCAAAACCGAGTACGCGGTTTACGTGCTGGAGTGTCCGTGTGGCCTGCAATATGTGGGTAGCACCAAGTTGCAGGTCCACAAACGGATACTCCAGCACATGCGGGCAATCAGTGGCAATGATGCGTCTTACCCGGTGGCACGCCATTTCAAGGAACTACACAACAACAAAAGTGAATTATTAAAGTTCTTTGTTATTGATGCAGTGCTCCCATTAAGACGAGGTGGAAACAGAGAGGCACTACTCCGTGCCCTAGAAACGAGATACATCCTCGAGCTAGACACCAAGTCACCGCAGGGTCTCAATGCCAGTGAAGATTTCTTCACTTGTCTGTGAATCCGGTTGGATTAATTTTCATCCCCTATGTGTTAGGTTGCTTTGCGTGTTGGTCATACCTCCTCTACCCACTGTAGGTTTTAAACACAGTATAGATGACACATTTTTAGATATACTCTGAGTACTATATGTTTTCTCTGCATCTAGACATATTTTGACACTTGTCATAAATTTGGGTTAAAGCTTGGATTAAGAAGGGAACTAAGGCTCCTGTATATGCAATATACAGTAACCTTACACATTAGATTATGACTCGTAGGCGGCACTGCGTCTTTAAGACAGGCTTAAGTAATTGTGCAAGTTATCCTGGCCGATAAATCAGTGTTTGGATTGCCAGGGGCATCTATTTGTCAATTGTTGAAGTACACCCACTGGGGTTTCATTCCTAACGATTTACATCAGATGCATGCTGTGTATTCATAGGAAAGCATAGGTATTAGAGTTAGTTACAACCAACTTTATTGCTTTCAGTTATTTGTGCACGCAATCAAAAACAACACACATGTTCACATAAAAATGTTGATTTAAAACAATGTTGTTTTTTAATATCAATTACTTGCCAGTCCTGTGGAAATGATTTTATCATATAATTATTTTTTTATCTAATGAAATTTGCACTTTAGCACTTTTAAATTGTTTAACGCAGTTGCTTTTGATGCCATTGCCCCGCTCTTGTCCATGCTCCAATGAGTATATAACCTTTCTATGTCTATTGATGCAGCGTTTGAATCAGCCAATGGTGTCATCTTATCAATTAGCATTGTGCACTTTAAAATGCGGGATCACAACTCCCATGGCGTCATGTGATCAAGGCCTCTGGGAAGGCTGAAACGCGTCATGCAGGCGGTGCTGTGAATTCAATAAAGAAAATCAACTCACTCGCTATCAGGGTCGGTCTCCGTTTGTTCCCGCTCTCCTCTTGGATTGTTGGCGTGCAGGTGTGCTCCAGGCGGAATCCTGTCAGATATATATATATATATATATATATATATATATTCCATACGAAAAAAGCGCCCACAGTGGAGGCCCACAACAGCGTGTCAATTTTGATTTATTCCACCAGGCAGCCCAGTTAAAACTCCTTCTTAAACACAAGCAAGTTCAGCCATACAACTCCTACGCGTTTCGAGCGTCTCTCGCTCTTCATCATGGGAAATGGCATACTTGGAAAGGCAGCTAAGCAGGTAGGTTTAAATAGTCACATAGTCCCGCCTATGGGCGTGTCAGCATATTGCATTATGGTATTAAGAGTTCTTTAGTAGATCCTGCCGCCCATTTTCCTAGTTAATGTTAAAAACCACAGTGGGTTGCTCCGTGCACTAGGCAGATTTACCGTGCTGTTCTTGTCCTGAGGGAATGACACGTAGTCCCTTTAACGCTGTTTTAGTAACACGTCGGACCCGCTCTTCCGCGGCGAGGGGCTCTCCGCGACCTGGGCAGGCCGCATTAACATTCCATACGAAAAAAGCACCCACAGTAGAGGCCCACAACAGCGTGTCAATTTTGATTTATTCCAACAGGCAGCACAGTTAAAACTCCTTCTTGAACACAAGCAAGTTCAGCCATACAACTCCTACGTGTTTCGAGCCTCTCTCGCTCTTCATCATGGGAAATGGCATACATGGAAAGGCAGCTAAGCAGGTAGGTTTAAATAGTCACATAGTCCCGCCTATGGGCGTGTCAGCATATTGCATTATGGTATTAAGAGTTCTTTAGTAGATCCTGCCGCCCATTTTCCTAGTTAATGTTAAAAACCACAGTGGGTTGCTCCGTGCACTAGGCAGATTTACCGTGCTGTTCTTGTCCTGGGGGAATGACACGTAGTCCCTTTAATGGTGTTTTAGTAACACGTCGGACCCGCTCTTCCGCGGCGAGGGGTTCTCCGCGACCTGGGCAGGCCGCATCAACATTCCATACGAAAAAAGCACCCACAGTGGAGGCCCACAACAGCGTGTCAATTTTGATTTATTACACCAGGCAGCACAGTTAAAACTCCTTCTTGAACACAAGCAAGTTCAGCCACACAACTCCTACGCGTTTCGAGCATCTCTCGCTCTTCATCATGGGAAATGGCATACTTGGAAAGGCAGCTAAGCAGGTAGGTGTACATAGTCACATAGTCCCGCCTATGGGCGTGTCAGCATATTGCATTATGGTATTAAGAGTTCTTTAGTAGATCCTGCCGCCCATTTTCCTAGTTAATGTTAAAAACCACAGTGGGTTGCTCCGTGCACTAGGCAGATTTACCGTGCTGTTCTTGTCCTGGGGGAATGACACGTAGTCCCTTTAACGCTGTTTTAGTAACACGTCGGACCCGCACCCACAGTGGAGGCCCACAACAGCGTGTCAATTTTGATTTATTCCACCAGGCAGCACAGTTAAAACTCCTCCACTGTGGGTGCTTTCTTCGTATGGAATGTTAATGTGGACTGCCCAGGTCGCGGAGAGCCCCTCGCCGCGGAAGAGCGGGTCCGACGTGTTACTAAAACAGCGTTAAAGGGACTACGTGTCATTCCTCCAGGACAAAAACAGCACAGTAAATCTGCCTAGTGCACGGAGCAACCCACTGTGGTTTTTAACATTAACTAGGAAAATGGGTGGCAGGATCTACTAAAGAACTCTTAATACCATAATGCAATATGCTGACACCCCCATAGGCGGGACTATGTGACTATTTAAACCTACCTGCTTAGCTGCCTTTCCAAGTATGCTCGAAACGTGTAGGAGTTGTATGGCTGAACTTGCTTGTGTTCAAGAAGGAGTTTTAACTGTGCTGCCTGGTGGAATAAATCAAAATTGACACGCTGTTGTGGGCCTCCACAGTGGGTGCTTTTTTCGTATGGAATGGTAATGCGGCCTGCCCAGGTCGCGGAGAGCCCCTCGCCGCGGAAGAGCGGGTCCGACGTGTTACTAAAACAGCGTTAAAGGGACTACGTGTCATTTCTCCAGGACAAAAACAGCACGGTAAATCTGCCTAGTGCACGGAGCAACCCACTGTGGTTTTTAACATTAACTAGGAAAATGGGCGGCAGGATCTATTAAAGAACTCTTAATACCATAGTGCAATATGCTGACACGCCCATAGGCGGGACTATGTGACTATTTAAACCTACCTGCTTAGCTGCCTTTTCAAGTATGCCATTCCCATTATGAAGAGCGAGAGACGCTCGAAACGCGTAGGAGTTGTATGGCTGAACTTGCTTGTGTTCAAGAAGGAGTTTTAACTGTGCTGCCTGGTGGAATAAATCAAAATTGACACGCTGTTGTGGGCCTCCACTGTGGGTGCTTTTTTCGTATGGAATATATATATATATATATATTCATTTCAATTGCTCCACCGAAGCTGCTGAACTCCTAAGAAGCAGGTGCTCCATTCGTGTGGGTGTGGCACTCACACATACATACATGTAACACCTCCTCCAAGAACAAGAACGGGCACTCAGGGGGGTCAATGCAACAGTAGTGTATTTCTGCAAGCAAACACATTTCGGCAAAGCTGCATTTGTCAATGCCTACTGCTATAAACACACCCCTTTAGCAATCAAATTAAAATCATTAGGCTGCGCTCCCATTGAAGAATACAATTCGAAGTGGACATAAAGAAAGGGCTAAACAATTCAAATCAAATGCTGTATTCATTTCAGGCATGTCAACATGTTGAAATGTTCACTCAAGCCATATGGAAAAACTTTGTTCCATAGATGATGTAGAGGAAATGCACATCTATAAACACTCCTGCCTTCAATGGGTTTGTGCCAAAGAGCGAAAATACTTCCCAGTATATAACAATAAGGCTACAGTAATGTACGTCTATAAATCACGGTTATAGATAAAGCAAAACAGAAAATGCACACCCAAGCCGTGGGCGTGAATAATGTTCTGTTTTGTTTTATCTATAACCATAATTTATAGGCCTACATTACTGTTGCTTTATTGATATATTTGTGTCTGATAGGTATTTTACACTTACGATTGACACTTTCCCCTCTGCTTACTTACAGAGGATAATAGAATCTTGATCGCACAATGTACCACACATGTTGTGGCTGATACTCCTAATATAACCATGATTCATTGGCCAGCCTCATCATTACATTTTTTGTTATATCATCTGTTTAATTTCTTCTCTCTTATACACATTGCACATTATTGGCCCATCTGCATCACAGAGGAATTAAGCATCCTGATCACATATTGACTATATATTATGTCGGGCAGATACAATTTACTTACGGAAAGGAGACCATTCATACTTGAGTCGATTACCATGTGTATTCACTGATTTAATATATGTGTGTCACTGTTACTTTTTTAATGTTTATGCATGCATGAAGAATTCCTCCAGTGGCTGCCCTTAAAGCAGTATGATTGTTGCAATGAATAAATTGCACCTAAATGGCATATTTGTATTTTTCAATGTTGGGGGCACTACAAGCACGATATGCATTTATGTTTCATGAAATTGCCCATATGCTATATCTTTATCGATGCCATGTAAGGATCATGATTAACAGAGTCTGTTTAATATGCTTTTTATAATCCGATTGGTTTGCACCATATAATTTTGTGAGAAGTTGGAACCTGCACTTGAGAAAGGCTGTAAAGCCGAATTGCGTTGTCGTTGACATCGCTAATAAAATATAATTTTCACCATGAGGAGTGCCATGATTCAGGCACAGGTGCGCTGTGGAAGTGATCGGCATTTGCGGCGGGGTTTTGTCAGTGTGTGTGTGTATATATATGGCAGGTGAGAAAGACCTTGAAGGTCAAAACATGTCAGCCTTCAATTAAATCCTGCTGATGACTAAAATCCCTTGAGTGCGAGTTTCTTTCTGTGTGGGACGATACACATAGAAGACGGCGTTTCATATGTGTGTGAGTGTGTGTATGTGTATATATATATATATATATATATATATATATATATATATATATATATATATATAGCTATAGATATATGGATATATATTTGGTAGGTTCTGTTCTAGGGCGTTGGGGACAACCCCTCCAATTTCTACAGTTAAAATGAATTGCCCCGGTCTTGCAATGCTAAAAATACCTTGCTATCTGTCCTTCAAACTGAGCATGATCATGGAGAAGTGTCATTTTTTATCCCATTCTGAGATACTGTAGGAGTGCATCATAATCATGCTTAGTCAGCATTCAAATATATTATGTGTGATTAATGTTATTAAGGAAAATGAAGTATTGCATATTTAAAGTACTCCACGTGAAGATTTAAGTGTATACAACAGGACAAATAAAGGTCTATGTAACATTTACATATTCATGTGACAGGAGAAGTTAACGTTTAAAATGTGTTCCATTGTAAGGTTACTAAAATAGAATGTGTTGGATAATCTTTAAACATTTAAACATGTAACAAGAATTATTTCCATGCAGGTGCATTTGGAATGCCATCTTTGTAATTCTTTACAATTTATTTATGTATTTAGAAGCAGCATTTGATGTATGTGTGAAGATGTGCACGTATTCTGCAACCCTGTGCACTGCTAAGTTGACAAGAGTGGGCCTTGAGAACCCGTTCAGTTCAAGCTCACAATTTAAGTCGAACATGTAATTCTTATTTAACCTCAGGCGCAGCCTGTGCAGGTAAAAGCGGTGAGGCGGGGTGGGGGGATTCATCATATGACAACGAGAGAAACTTAAATTAAACGTTTCCCACCTACCCTGCCCCACCACCCCACTGCTCTTACCTGCACGGGACCCACCTGTTTAACCTCCGACGTAGAATGTATTTGTTTGTCTTTTGTATCCACTTCAGGTGTGAACAAAGCCTCATTAGTTAGCATAGAAGGGTTTTGTTTTCATTAGATAACAAGGTATGAGAAGATGAAGCTTGTCAAGGAAAAACATGGTAACGAGCAAGGAGGCACGTTCTCATGGAGGAGAAGAATGACCATGGACAAGTTAAGTTCCAACTTATCGATCTGGGAAAGGTGGTGCCCAGTTGTGCCAGAATCATTGAAAAGTTCTAGCGAAAGTCACTTGTGCTTGTCTACCGTGAATACTATTGTTATCTTATGCTGTAACTTAGAGAGGGACGAGAGAGAGAGACACCTTAGGACTTCACATGGAGCAGAGCTATGCGTCTGCTTGTATGGCTTTATGCTACATGACCCATGGTTAGAGTGCCTTTTACTGAAGACTCCAACAGCTGACACCGTTCAGATTTCACCTTTACTAAATACTTTTTTTTAGTTTAGGGTTCCCCCTATAAAGCTGAGTAGAGAGAGAAACAGTTTGTTCATGCTTATTTTCCAGAATTATTTGATGCTGTTTAATACTCAATTCTTTTCCCTGATCATTTGCATTGTCATCATAGAGTCAGTTGTCTGCATTGTGTTATATAGGGTAAATCTCTTCAGTAGATTTTGACTCATTTTGCTTGTTCTGTATTTCTATGCGATAATGTCGAGGCTGGGGAGGAGCCTAGCGCGCATCCAAGATGGCCACGTAGGTGCGAGGCTCCCGAGGACCTCCGCAACCTCCTACGATTATCCTGAAATTATCCTGCCCTGGATGAGGGGACTATGTTGGTGAACCTGAGCTGAGGTGGCACCCGTTTCCCGCTTCCGAATCGGACCTCGGACACCGGAGTGAGCACCGATTGAGGTTTGCGGCCTTCCCCTCGCCGGACCCCGGACTTGCGCTGTGGGGTGATCCAGTGACAAAGTGAACAACAGCGGCAGACAGGGCCTGGCGACTCGCGTACCCCACACTTTCGCTTTCGCTTTCACACCCCCTTGCCGTCTCTGCGAGGTTGAGTTGCGGAGCCCTTGGTGTTGGTGTGGCCTTGCTGGGAGGCCCTGCCTGCCTGCAGGCTGTGATCCACCCCGCTGCTCTGAGGTGGCCCCCCCCCGGAGCTCGTGGCCCTGCTTTCCTGCCCTACACGACGTGGCTGGTGCGACTGGGAGATTGGAGGCCATGGCCACGAAACAAGATGGAGACCGGGCAAAGACCAAATCGACCCGGCGTGGCGCCGTCCATCAGGCTAATAGTATGGACCGCTATACCCTCCAGAAGGGATCTCCCGATGGACCACGCAAGTCCCCTGAGAGCCCTCCTGATGCCCCAGACCTGCCCGCAGATCTGACTCTGCGAGATATCATGGGCGCCATTGCCGAGATGAAGGCCTCGGTGGGCCAGCGGTTTGATACACTGGCGTAGAAGATCGACTCGGTCCTCGTGGATGTTGGCCTGGTGAGGGCCGATCTTTCCAAAACCAATGACCGAGTAGACTCTTTGGCCCACACCGCATCGGGCCTAACGACAGATGTGGCGGCCTTACAAACAGAGGTGCGCCGACTTAGTCAGGCGAGTGCGCTCATGGATCGACGCCTGGAGGACTCTGATAGTCGGGCACGGAGGAACAACATCCGCATCATCGGGGTGCCTGAGGGACGCGAGGAGGCGGCGGCGGATCTCTTTGTGGAGGACCTGATTGCTACCCATCTCCAGCCACGGGGGCTGAGTAAATTCTTTGCTGTGGAGAGGGCCCACAGGGTTCCCGGGGGAAGGCCGAAGGTCGGAGCCCCTCCGAGACCTCTCATTGCCCGGATTTTCAATTTTCGGGACAGAGACGCTATCCTGCAAACCTCCAGACTGCATGGACCGGTCAAGTTTGACAATATGGAGGTAACTTTTTACCCTGATTTCACCCCAGCGGTCCAGAAGCAGAGACTGAGCTTCCTAGGCGTCAAACGCCGTCTTCGGGACCTCAACCTCAAATACGCCATGCTCTTCCCAGCCAAGCTGCGAGTGGAGGTGGATGGTCGCACGCACTTCTTTGATCGTCCCGAAGCGGCCGGGGACTGGCTGGATACTCTGTCCGGGGATCGTGATCGGGGGGGTGGGGGGGGGGCGGCGGGGGGAGACGGCACGCTGGATCAGGACTGAGGGTTTAACATTGGGCCTCACTCTGGACGAAAATGATGCCACTTTCGATTCTGCGTCAGTCGGTTCCCCTCCTATGGAGGTTGTGTTGGGTCTGTTGGGGGTTCTCCCTCCTCCTCTAGGGGGTCTAGTTAGTTTAACTATATATGGGGCGACAGGCACACTGCACGTTGGGGGGGCTGTTCGGGCTCATGCAGGGGTGCAGGGAGGGGGGAGTTCTGCTGGGGTGGGTGGGTAGGGATGGGGTGTTGTTCGTTTTTATCACAAGGCAAACGTACTTTTGTGTTAGTTCTAAAGTGCTCTCCGGGGGACGAATGATGGCTTCTGAGTATGATGGGGGGTAGGGAATTAACTTTGTTGTCTTGGAATGTGAATGGACTGGGGGACAGGATTAAACGAGGTGTGGTCCTGCAGTTTTTGAAGCAAATCTCGCCCGATGTAGTCTTTCTGCAGGAGACACACCTCATTGGCAACTCCTTCTGCGCCATGAATCGGCGTGGCTATCGCCTAGTGGCTCACTCGGGCTTCACGTCTGGCTCAAGGGGTGTGGGCATCATGGTGAGGAACTCGCTCCCGTTGGAGATTGATGAGGTGCTCCACGATGACAGGGGACATTACACGGTCTTGGTGGGAAGACTGGAGGGCAAAGTGGTTGTCTTTGTGTCAGTATACATCCCACCGGGGCTGCAGTCGACCACCTTTGCAGACCTGGGGCGCCTTCTCCTTGGCCTTCCGGGGGGGCTTTTAGTTGTGGGGGGGGATTTCAATGCGGTGGTATCTGGGACTGTGGATCGTTACCCCCCTAGGGACCTCCCCCGGGCACAGGCGTGGCTACCCGGCCTCTTGGATACATTTGGGTTAGTGGACTGCTGGCGTTTAAAACACCCCACGCAGCTGCAGTACACTTTCCACTCGGGAGCCCATGGTAGTCTCTCACGACTAGACTATGTCCTTGTCCCGGCGGCCAATGTTGGGAGGGTGGGAGAGGTGCGCCATTTGCCACGGGGTATTTCGGATCACTCCCCGCTCCTACTGCAATTTGATGTCTTTCCGAGGGGTGAGGGTAGGGTTGTCCCAATTAATCCTTGGTACCTGCGCGACCCCACTATTCGCGCTGAATTGATTAAATCCCTTCAGCGATATTTTGATGAGAATGTGGGGTCCGTGCCTTCGGCTGTACCGTTGTGGGAGGCCTTCAAGGCAGTACTCCGAGGGGAAGCCCTATCCCTTATTTCCCACGCCCGGAGGCGCGAGCGGGAGGAGGTAACCCGGATGGAGGCTGAAATAGCCGAGTTGGAGGGTAATTTAGAAGGTGGGGTGATGGATGCCGCATTACATGTCCTCCAACTCAAGCAAGCGGCCTATAGGGCCCTCGTCACGGAGGAGGCCAGGGGCCTCAGTAGAGAGCAACAGGGGCGACTGTATGATGTGGGTGATAAGGCTGGTAAACTGATAGCGTGGTTGGACAAAAAAGAGAGAGCGAATCGTGTGGTCCCGCTGATTGAGAAAACGGATGGTGTGTGTGCAACTGAGCCAGAAGAAATCGTCTCCTGTTTCGCGGATTATTTCCGTGGAGTGTATTCCCCGGTGTCTCCCTGCTCGGAAGAGGATTCCTGTGCCCTGCTCAGGGATATCGCGCTGCCGTCCCTTTCCGGGGATGACAGGGTGTTGCTGGACGCCGCTCCCACCTCCGACGAAATTGCCCTCGCCATACGCTCGGTCGCCTCCGGCAAGGCCATGGGTCCGAATGGTCTCCCTATCGAGTTGTACAAGTTGCGACCGGATACGCTGGCACCCCACCTCCGGGCTATGTTCCTGGAGGCGCACTCGGTGGGCTCCCTCCCGCTGGACCAGCGTCTGGCTACAATCGTGGTCATCCACAAGGAGGGGAGACCTCGGGACCGGGTTACATCCTATCGGCCCATTTCACTACTGAATGCGGAGCCCAAGATTCTCGCCAAGGTACTGGCCAATCGGCTGGTCGGCGTGGTGGGCGACTTGGTTCATCAGGACCAGTCCGGCTTTATTCCTCATCGCAACACAGCCCTTAATCTGCGGCGCTTGCACGGTGTGCTCGCACGTGTCCCGTTTCTACGGGAGCCGGCCATTTTGGCGTCCTTAGACGCCACCATGGCGTTTGACACGCTTGAGTGGCCATACATCTGGGCGATGCTTGCGAAGTTTGGATTTGGCCCAGGGTTCATCAGTTGGGTCAAATTGCTGTATTCGGGCCCACTGGCGCAGGTGGTGGTGAACGGAAGAGTATCGGCTCCGTTCGAGCTGGGCCGGGGCACGCGGCAGGGCTGCCCCTTATCGCCGCTCCTCTTTGCACTTGCCTTGGAGCCCTTGGCGGAGTGGCTGCGGTGGGAGCCTTCCATCTGTGGTCTCCGCTGGACCCCCGAGTATGAAGACCGCGTATCCCTATACGCTGATGACATCCTTTTGTACCTAGCTTCCCCACGTAAATCACTCATAGTACTGGTTGATGTTTTGCATTCATTCGGTCGTAACTCCGGTCTTGTCATCAACTGGGCTAAATCGTGTGTGTATGTTCTCTCCGGGGAGGCTCCTATCCTCCCGCGGGGCTGTCCGATCCAGGTCGCCCCGCAGGGATTTAGGTACCTGGGTGTCTTCATTACTCTGGACCCGGAGGCTCGGTATGATCGGAACTTGCTTCCCCCCCTCCAGCGTCTGAAAGAGGATGTCGCGCGCTGGCGGCGTTTGCCGCTTTCGCCGCTCGGCCGGGCGGCATTGTTTAAAATGATGTCGCTGCCGCGTTTCCTGTACGCGTTGCAGAATACTATGGACCTCGTCCCAGCGTGCTACTTCCGCGAAGTGGAGAGTTTGCAGCGCCGCCTGTTCTGGGACGGGAGGCCACGTATTGCCCTGGCGAAGCTGACGCTCCCATGGTATGACGGGGGGATTGCCCTTCCGGATATCAAACGGTACTATTGGGCCTCCCAGCTAGCTGCGATTAATCAGGGCCTATATGGGCCCGCCTTAAACCCGGCATTTGAAATGGATAGGATGCTCCTTCCAGGTGGTGACCATAATCGAGCGCTCTATTCTAGCGCGCCCGACGCTCGCCTAACGGGCCCCACGCGTGTCATGGTGCGAGTGTGGCATGCGGCCAATGCAGCTATGGGGTGGAAGGACCGTTTGACCCGGGCGTCACCACTGTACGCGTCTGAGCGGTTGGGCTCCTTGTGGACCTCGAAGGGCTTTGAGAAGTGGGACATAATAGGCATTAGCAAAGTGGGGGATCTCTGGACGAGGGGAGGATTTAAAACGTTCGAGATGCTGCAGACGGAATTTCAGTTGCAGGGCAGCGAGTACTTTCGGTATTTGCAGGTCCGTCATGCGCTGGGCTCCGTCTTTCCGGACGTTGCCTCCATCCCGGAGTGTTCCCCCCTGGAGGATAGAGTGCTGGATGGACACATCCCGGACAGCACGATCTCACTGATCTACAAAAAACTGATCAACGACCGCTCAGACTTGTTGACTGCCCTTCGTGGGGCTTGGGTCGCCGACGGACTGGAGCTGGACGACGAGGACTGGACTTCCGCGGTGGCCTCCCCGAAAGAGGTGGCCATACCGGCTCGCCTTCGTTTCGTCCAGCTCAAGATACTCCACAGGGTCTACATGACGGGGCCAAGGCTCCTGCGTATGGGCTATGCTGAGGACGGTCTGTGTAAGCGTGGGTGTGGTGCGTTGGGAACTTTTCTGCATATCCTGTGGGAGTGCCCGGAGGTGGAGGGGTTTTGGCGTGGTGTGCATGAGGTGCTGCGAGTGGTTACGCATGTGGCGCTGTTGCCCGAAGCGAGGAGATGCCTGTTGAATGTGTGGGAGCCTACCGACTATTCGGTGCCGCAGACGTGGTGGGTGACTCTGGGGTATATGGTTGCCAAGCGTGATATTGCCCAATTGTGGGGATCCCAGAGGCCCCCGACTGTCTCAGCCTGGAAGGAACATATGGATTGGTGCATGTTTCGGGAAAAGGTGGTGTATGTGGCGAGAGGTAAGCCTGGGACATGGGTGAAAGTGTGGGGCCCCTGGAACGCCTACCGCGGGGGAATCTGTGCTCCGCCGTTATTGCCTGATCCGTCGCCGGCCCCGTCCCGTTAGCCAACTCATCCCCCCGGCACCTGGGCATTGGGTTTACCCAGCCCTAGTTCTGATCTCTCCCCCCTCTTGAGACTTCTATGGATGGCTAGGATTTCCCCTTTAGGGGAGCACGTGTTGCTATTTCCGATGGAGGATTGCCTTGTGGGTTTATTTGTATTTGTTGTTCTTTAAGTTTAAAATGGAACCGTATAGTGGGGTCTGGATGGTGTGGCTCGCAACGATGTTAACTCCTATGCATGCTCTGCCGCAGCACCATGTGTTTTATAAATGTATATCGTATGCTCCTTCATTGCTAGCGGCCGGCCGGAAGGTTGTAGGCCCATACTTGTATATTTTTGAATCTTGTAATAAACGGTTTCAAAAAAATAAAAAAAAAATAAAAAAAAAGATAATGTCGAGGCTGGTCTATATTGATTTGTTTCTAAAATTATAATTAAATCCTACTAAACTCAGATTTATTTGTCGAGTGGATTATTGTGTGACCAATTTGGTTACAATGTATTGAGATTCAAATGAGATTGTTTTCACCCTCTTACCTCTCAAGCTGCTATCAAGACCATCGGATTGGATATAAATGTTTAAGGGGGCCCAAGCTCCTGCGGCCATGAGTTCAGGCTCTGAAAGGCAGCATTGTGCATGCCTGGGCTTACCATTTCGAGGCCCATGGATAACATACCAGAGGGGGAAGCATCAAAGATGAGACTGGTGTCGAAGGAATTTGGTGTGTCAGAGTGATGAACACCAAAGCCCTGTATGATGCTATCATCCCCTTATGCTTTGTTCCAGTTAAAGCTTCCTTTTCCGCAGTCAGTCTTTAATGTTTACTTAAAGACACTGCCTGCCCAGGGTTATTGCCTGTGTATTGACGGAGCCAATGGAGGGAGTGAGTCATAAATGATTGAAGTGAATTTATTTACTACTACCAAAACATTTGTTGAGATAAATACCGCCCTGATAATTTGCCCATTATACAACAAGCACTCATTGTAGTCTGGAGTTGTACAAAATGAGCGGTTAGCTCTTTTGCAGCAATAACTCACATATGCCAGAGGGATAATTGGCTGAGTGGGTTGGGGACTTCACTGCTGGTATGAGTAGGATAGGGGCTTCCACTGTTGGTGCATGTGGGATGAGAGCTTCAACTGTGTGAGTATTGTTCCTCTAGGTGCTATGTATTGGAACTTTGTTCAAGTGCATAGGGGCTTCTACATTTCAGAGAGCAGCCCAAGTTTACTCTGCGATGCTTATTCTTACAATGAGATGCCTGCCTTTACAGTGCTGTACTTCTCGTTTCACAGAACGGCATGAGCGTCTTTATCTCAAAGTACGACTTCCTTTCTCTTGTTCTAACTTTATCATAATATTAGACTGCTTGTTTATACATTTACTGCTAGTCTATGATTTATCTTCATTAAACATACAGGGGCTCATTATGAGTTTGGTGGTGCAGCTGTGGGACCGCCCCACCACCGCACCACCAAACACACGTGTGAACTGCCCGCAGTATTACTTTTTTAGTCACTGGCAGTTGTTTTGATGTTCCCATGTCGGTGCCTATAAAATAGGCACTGCAATGGGAATGTCAAGGGAAATTCTACAGTCCATGTCGTGCTGGAACTGGGGATGTATGCATACAGGGGGGCACATGTTGTGCCCCCTGTGTGAATCCACATGGAGTGAAGCACAAGAGGGACATGCAGGTCCCCCATTCTTTCCTCCCCACCACTGTTTTCATAGAAGAAAGACCTCAATAAAATCAGTGGCGGTGAGGAAAGTTGTAATATGTTTGGTGGGACTGTGGTGGTCCTGCCAAGCATATTACTGCCTCAAGACTGTTGCGCAACCACCAGGCAATAGCGGTTTCCTGGTGGCGGCAGTCCCAGGGTGGAGCGACCGCCAATGTCGTAATGTGGCTGTTGGAAGACTGCCACCGACTCCCCACAACGACTCATAATTAGGCCCATAGTGCCTTTTCCTTGCCCGTTTATCATGCAGTGTTTTTATGATGTCAATGCCTTTAACTCTTAGTAGAACACTCTTTATCATGTAATGTTTTAAACTATACATGTGTGAATATGATTGTGTGTTTTCATGGATGCATATGCATGACCTGCCTGTGTGATTGGGTTCTTTTTGACGCTGCTGCTCAAAACATATTCAAAGTCCTCCAGATACTGCTTGAAACTGGTACTACAAGGGCACAAGAGCAGTTTCCACCACTGCCACAAGCAGCAACCACTTGATTTAAGACAGGGGGTTCTGCTGCTTGAAAATATAATCCACAGGGGCGTCCTGCAGTATCAAGTCACGGGCAGACAATGTTCGCATGCACATTTATGTAGTGATTTGTCTACTGTTTAAAGTTAAACAAAAGCACATTTATAATTTACATTTTTTTTTTTTTTAAAGGTGCACATCTCACAATCCTAACGCATTTTGGCAGATTCTTTTATTGCACTAAAACTGTTTAGAATATGTTTTTACATACATTCTTTATTATTCTATCATAATTATTGCTCATGTAAAGTCCATTTAACCCTCTGAGATTCTGACCTATCAACAGCTGCTTCTCAACGAGTTGCAGCAAGTAGTGAATAAACCACTGGGCAATCTATTAGCTTTTGAACACATTGATTAACAACCAAGAGGAGGAGATGGGATTAATTTCCAAAAATGTTCAGACACCAATTGGACCAAGCTCTGCCCCCTGGGACCACAGGCCATAATTGATTTCGCATTTTTATAATTTTTTGTTTCAAGCAAAGGTACTAAAGAAAGGCAATTGTCTCTGCATCAAATTAATTTGATGATTACCAGGTGGGAACTGTTTAGAAAGTCCTGTTTTATAGATTCCATTTCTTTGGATTACAAATTTAGAGCTAAAAAGAGATCGATGCACGGAAAGATAGGACGGGATAAGCTACTATCCAATGCAATAGGTCAATTTGAAATGTCTGCAAGAACTCAAACCACTAGGCACACAGAGTGCTCCAGCCCCTAACACCTGATAGTAAACAAACATTGAGTACGCTAGCCAAACATCATAACAGTATGGAGATGTAAGCAGAAATTGTTCTTTGAAAAGGCATGTGAACACTGAATGCCCGTTGCATGCATGTATATATTTATGCATATTTGAAAGTATGCATGGAAGTATATGAATGACTTTCTTTGTATGTGTACACAGGCGTGGAAACATGAACATAACCATGTATACATCTAAGTGTACATATATTCCTAGAGGTATGGATGCATGTGTATGGGTTTGCTGTAACATTATCCATAAATCAGAATTGATTCAGAGTACAAATTAAACACTTCTGCTGTAGTTAGCAGGGACCATGTAATTAACAATTGAGTATTTGCAAAAAATGCACCATTTTACCCTTTTTTTAATCTTTGGGTTTGTATCCCTCAAAACCCAATGATCTGGTCAAACTACTCACTGACATGCTGCACTTAATTGGTCAATTTATGCCACACCACTTTCAAACTTCACTCGCCGCCACTGTATACAAGCCCATATTTCACAGGGAAACATGAAATATGGAATATATTTCATGTTTCCCTGTGAAATATGGATTCAGCATTATAATGAGAACCCCAAACCACCCTGCAGAGCTGGTAACATATGCAGCACATTCTCTGCCAGTAATATCTATATCTATTTGAGATAGAAAAACTTTTTGTGAATTTTGCTAATTATTAAAATGATGCTCTAAATGTGTTATTTTTTCTCTTCACAGGTCCTTTTTGATGTATTACCTTTATCTATGAAAGGTAAACTAAGCTTAAATTTACTAATTCAAATTATTGCCCTTGTTAGCTGCACTTTAAAGAAAACAGCTTTCTCAAATTAACTGCCTCAAAATAAACATGGAGTATAATCAAACATAGCAAGTAAACTGTACCCTCAACTTCCCAGTTGATGATGTCACCAGAGATCCTAGAAGCAATTTTGGATTATTACACAGTTACCTCATATGCGTTATCTCTCTCACTGAATATACTGTTTAAACATACTTTCACTCAACACATGTATTCCAAGTGAAGATAAACTGGTTTAGAGTTGTTTTCTTTTCTTTTAATTTATTTGTGCAAAGGCAGAGAAATTGGCAGAGTCTGAGTTACGTTAATTTAATGTTTAAGTCATATTTCATGCCATTTCTCCAGAAAATGGGCTGACAGGACATCAGCTGACTCAAGTCTGAGATCCCAGGTGTAGGACGGCACAGCTGTGTGACCTCCGAAGGATTAGCTTCAGTTCAACGATGCAGGGGCTGTTTTTGCGATACAATTGTTTTGCAGGCAAAAAAACATGGGTCAATATTTTATGGTATTTTTTGACAGGTTTTACAACAAAATATTCGACAAAAACCAAAAAGGTGTGCTATTGCACTGAGCATTTCTTTTTATGTAACGTGCAACACTTAGTTTGGTAAAACGGAAATAGAATTTGTTTGCATTGTAGTGCATCTGTGGGTTATTAATGTTCATCAATCGATAAATAATGCTGACGGCAAGATTTAAATGGAAATCTTTCCTTTGTAACAAAGTTGGTGTGGTTTAAAAAGCACATTTTTTTAAAAAAATAGTCCATAAATATAACAAACAAAAATACAACAAAATACAATACAATATAAAAGACAAAATGAATACAAAAACAAAGAAGGAAAAATTATGTATTCTGACAAGATTTCCATACTTCCACCTGCTGGTATAGAAGTGTCCAGAAGATTTTGTAAAGAAATTATCAAAATAGTTGCGTCCATATACTTTTTGAATCGGAGCCACGGCAATTTGCTAGTAATAAAGTTAATATAGTGTTCCTTTCAGAAGAAAGGGAGAAACATCTGTAATTTCACTTTTTTTCAGTCAGAACTTGACGCCTTACGTTGAAGGACAATTTCAGAGCAACACCGAAAGCTGGATGGACACAGGTTAACTCAGTGTTCTCTTTTAGTGAATTTAATGTGAGTGTGATTTACAGGGAGTGGATGTCCTTCGGTGTTAAACACCCAGTCTTCCAATGAAATTAGATCATCCTCAGAGAAAAGTAGATAGAGATACCTGCATACATAAAACATAAAAATACCATCAATATGATAATCTGCAGTATCACAAAGTTATAGTTTGCAATAAAAAAAGAATGCATAGTCAACCCCCCAACAAACCCACAATTAGTTAACAAGTACATCATTAAATACGCATAACTAAATTGAGCCTAATACGAAAATCAAGTAGGGGTAAGACAAAAACGAAGTTTTCACCTACAAAAATAATCCTGCTGCTGTGGTGGCATACTGCTGCAGGCAGCCAACCTCCATCCTGCTTGAGCCCAGAACAAAGGGGAAGGCTACCTACTGGCATGGATTTGACTCTCCTTGAAAATCAAGATCAAATCACGGCATACTTCCAGAGTGGTTCTGTCAAACATCTGGAAGACGACTGAAATTCAGGTTTAAAGCCAAACATTGGTAAACACACTGCTCTATATGCCCTTTATGAAACTTCCCAGTAATTTGAACATTTTGACCATCAAATCCTATAGACCAAGTTAGTGGGCGTCACTTGGAAACCTGGATGGTGAGAGAATCGTTTTGGTTCTTTCTCCAAAATAGACGATTCAGAGTATCTGTGGACGGATCTGAACCTGAATAACTTTTGGTGAAATGTGCGGAATCAGCGGGCATTAATTTATCTCCCAACACGGTTCTTCCACAATGGAGTACCCTTTTGTACAATAGATATATTAGCCATCTCAGACATTAATTGGAGAATATTAGCCATCTCAGAGATTGATTGCAGTAGCATCCAAACTGGTTTAACATCATTCTACATCATTTCAATAATTTGCTGAATTTATCATGAGAGCTGAGAATGTGACTGGTCTCAATCAATATCATTACATTTATCATGGTGATGAAGATCAAATAGAATTAGTTCATGAAGTTATCCCTACAAAAAATACATTGTATTATTTTGGGCACCCTTATCTTAGGGCTGAATAGTCTGTAGAATTTAATTTGAGAAGATGTCTTGTTATTCCTACTAACAACATATTGTACCACTTGAAATGACTGACTTTGATGTATGTTTTCTTGGTAACATTTGTTGCATAAACAAGACGATTGATTCATTAGCCCTGAAGAAGCAACCATTGTCAGGCAGCATGTGTTGGTTGTTTGTTTGTTACAAATTATTTTTACTTAGTAACGACATTCAAGATTTATGGAAATTCATGAATAAAAAGGACTTTTACTGAAAAAAGATAACAAGACTCCCACTTGTGTTGTTCCCACCTCAAGGAGAATGATTGATGGACTGATTTACTTAAATCTCTTCAAGAATGATAGGGTGCTGATTTTTTTTCTACTGATGAAACTGCTGCTTTAACATTGTAAGAACAAGTTGCATTTGCCCAAAAATTAATTACGATTATATAAAACGCACAACAAACATCAGCAATGACAATAGATCTGGCCTTTGGAGCCTATTGGCTTTAGCCATGATTTACAGAATCCCTGAAACTGTGCAGAATAGCTTACAAAGTGAAATAAATGTGTATGACATGGCCTGACACATTATTTTCAAGGTGTGCACACCAAGCATGCGCAGGCCTACAAAATGACGCAAGCGCTTTTTTCTTTTTGTTTACTGATCTGAGTTGGTTCTCTAAAGAAAAAGAAAAAAAGTACTGTCAGTGGGAGTGGAAAACAAGGAGGAGGGAAGATAGCAGCAACAAGAGGGGCATAATCACAGACGGTGGGGGTGTGAGGAGGGAAGCAACACAGGGGTGGTCAGTAGCAACAGGAAAGACATGGGTGGGGGAAGCAATATGAGGGTGCGAGGCACATGGTGGGCCAAATAATCCACACTGTTCTCCACAAATTTGCACTTATCTTTTCTTAAACTCAGTCCTCTCCCTTCCACAATCTTCATTGTCCTATCAAGGTTTTCATTATACTCAGCTAAATTCTCCCCATATACCTGGATGTCTTCCTGGAAACACAAAACACGGTCCACTTCACTGAACAGCTGACATATGGAAGATGCAGGAGCCAGCCCAAATGGCATGCATCTGTACCAGTATATACAATACAGTGTCATGAATGATGTGAGATACCTAGAGTTTTCGTGCAAGACCATCTGTTGATAAGCAGCAGACTATCCAGGGAGTGAACACTTCGGCACTTTTCAATGCGCACAACATCTCATTGACGTTAGGGAGGGGCTGCTGGTTGACCCAAATGTTTTAGTTCAAGTCTCTCGGGTCAGCACTCAACCTGAGAGACTTTTTCACCTTCTTGGCCAACATGACAGGCACCAGCTACCCAGAACTTCAATTGGCTCTATTGTTATTCCCAAGTTACACAACCTCTGCATTACTTCTACCAACACAGTCTTGAAACTAAGCTGCACTCTATGTAGTTTGTGCATGACAGACACAGCATTCTATTTCAACACTATCCTATGTTGAAAACACTTGCAGCCTCACCGACATCACGTATGTAATTGATCACCTTGATTCTAAATCTGGTTTTTACATTATGGGAATATTGTGATCTAAAACCATATTCAAATCTCTGTGTTCATCCCAACTCAATACATTTGTGCCATTCTTTGCAACATATACTATACCTAACACCACACTTTCTTCAAATTTCATTTCTGCCTAACATTTACCCAAGACATTCACCTTCTTGCCTCCATATGCAAATACTATGACCTTTTAAAAGTGGATCAAATATAGTTTCTCTTGTACACATATTCATTCTGAAAATAAAAGAAATTAATCAAACTATCTTTGTAAAATGTAAACATCCTATAGATTATATCCATTAACTCTACCTCCCTTGACCTATATCACCTAAATCGGTTGTTCTGGTCACCAGAAGAATTTACATCTACACTGTGTAATGTTGTCTTTCAGACTGTATTGGTTACATCCGAATGAAACATGTAGAGATCAGTGAAAGGCATTTGTGTGAAATTCACATTACGTTAAGGCTATACTTCTATTTTCAATGTTTACTGTATTACACCCCTAGGTTAAGTGTACATTTTATTTAAGAATTAAAGAAGCAAATAATGGGTCACATGTGGATCTCTGCATTTTTTGCTCAATCACTTTTAGAGGAAACTTCTCATGATAACATTCTAGGATGATTTTGAAAACAGGACAAAGTAATTGGAAGGAAGGTGAGAGATTCACCTAACCATCCTTCACAAATGCTAAATTGTGAAGGACCACAAATTCGTAGATGTCATTATGGTTCAGTTCTTCATGTATTTACTTACATGTGCCTTTTCTAAACATTGCTTCAGAATAAATCGTTTACACACTGTAATACGTCTCTAAATTTCTCTAAATTTCTAGCTATTTTCCCAGTATTGTCTCATTTAAGTATGGGCATGTGTGTGGGGAAATTCACTCCTGTGATCCACTTTTAAGTTACCATCAAATAAATGAGTTTGTATCTCACTATCCATGGTTTTATTAAATGAAAAAATGTAAATCATCCTTCAGTTCATCAATCCCCTGAGGCACTCTAGTCTGTACTTACAATAATCTCTTTTTGAAGTAGCCATGTTTGCCAAGCTCTTCTAGAAGATTGTTTTGTAATACTTCAACCACTAGAACGTGGAAATGCAGAGGCGTAGTATGCCTTGCAGATGATAATTTATATTTAGCATTCTTATAACACTTTCATGTTTTCATTTGACTGGGTGGGTGGTTCGGCCCGGCCCACATAACACAATTCAGAAGGATACTTTTCTAGATAAATCACATGTGGTGAGTCAGACATTTCAAAGTCCTTCAAAACGACTTAATCTCCTGCATGTGGGTTTTAACAGTTAAGGTGGCTGTTTTCCATATCATAGCTGGCCTGTGGTTTAGTGAACCCTACGCTCTTGATGGAAATGATTCTCCTTGTATATGTATGCCCGTGTCGATTAAATGGCTGCTGTACCAGTAAATTCTGCACTGCTGCTGCCATGTCATGTAAGTGTGTGCAAGCAGCTCACACTTCTACTTCACCTGCCTGCAAGGGGATGTTTGGGGGGTTCACAGGACCCCTTTTCTCCCTCCAAAGAGCTGCCATCAGGGGGCGCATTAAACGTGCTCCTCCTGACAGCTTCTTTGTCTCTGTGCCCGAGTCTATAATACGTAGCGGGCGCGGAGGCAAATGGTTTTCCTCATTTGCATGGGGCCACGCCCCTATGCAAATGAGGCAACACCCTATGGTAATAACGCTGGCACTATATGTGTGCCAGCTCTATCTGTATTACAGAAAAGGCCGCATAAGTGTCCGTGGCCCTTTCTGTAATAACAAAGAGCCACGGGGGCATGCACAGTGGGCGCACATGCCTGTTGCACCCCCGTTGCACATTTGATAATAAAGCTCCTGTTAGGATGTCTTAAAATCTTATTTATATTTTATACTCACGTACTAAACAGCGCCTTTACTGTCTGTTGTGAGATGTATTATTATCTTACAATGGGCTTAGAGCCTGCCTATTGCTTACTACTTGTTGGCTTCGTTGTCATTCTCATTTGCTTGGTTCTTACTCGTTAGCTTTGGTTCCTCTTCTTGTTTTTGTCTCTCCTTTGGAGTATGGACGCATTAGTGTGCCCTAACAACGCTCGCTTTTCAGGCGCTACATATTCATTTTGTCTAATCATTCTACAAGAGTGCATGTGTTTTCCAGCTATCTCTCTAGTGTGCTCTCTTCCCCATCTATGCTGTGTTTGCTACCAACCTGCATCCCTGTTGCTTCCCACCACCAGCATTCTGCATGTTGCTTACGGACCCCTTTGTTGCGCATCCCTTACTGGCCGTGTTGGTTGTTTCCACCTGCTTTGTACCCATGTTTCTTCAGTGCCCGCTGATGCTTCCCACCACTCATTTCACCCCCCAAAAATATCTTCTGCACTTTTAAATTTTTTTGTCAATCCGATTTGAATCAGCAAATAAAACTAAAAAAAGTGGGCAAATCATTTTGTAGGCACACGCATGTCTGGTTTCCACACCTACAAAATGAACAATTGTCTGTTTTTTTATCTAGCCATACTGCTCAACCTTGGGGGTGCTGCACAGCATATCTAAAAATCATTTATAAAGCCCATAGGTTCCGATGGTGAGATTTATAGGCTTTGCCAATGGTTGTTGGACAATGTTACTGCCACATTGTGCTTTAGAATGCACAGTTCACCTTTAGAGAATAAGCCCTAAATCCTAGGTTGTCATACGATCCTATTTAATTTTGAGACATGTTACTAGTTGTTTGCAGGATTATGTCCAAAAATATTCAAGTGATTGCAATTCACCGGGATTTGGCGGGCTATGGTCACAATAAAAGCCATCATGATTGCGACTAAGGCTAGGAAGTTCCACAATTTGTAACATAAAATCAGAGGAAGAATGCGGAAAACAGTTTAAGAAATGGTCTGTCCAATTAGGCTTTAGGAAGCATTTTGCTTGATGAGATAGCTTTTACAGAAATAGCATGGCATTCCGGGGTGCATTATTTGGCGAAATGTACACTTACTTTAGTGTTTCAGCTAGAAAAAAACTCTGTTGAACATTATCATGGTTCGGCGTAGTAGTGTAAACATCTCGGATTCCAGAGAAACCAGTTTCCACCATACAGTATTTTTCCAGTGCCTATAAAAACAAGAAGCATTGAAGTCAGTTTAATGTCATCTCGTATAAAAAGGGCTGGATGAGCATTCAGTGCGAATCACACAGGGTCATTTTAATGGAAATATCTACTCTAGAAATGTTAGCAAAAAGCCTTATCATGCATGTTCAGAGCTGATGTATGATACTAAATAGCTCATATTTGCTGAGCCATTTTGTTTTTCAGGAAGAGGGCACTCAGGGCCTGATTACAAGTTTGGCGGTGTTGCAGTGGGCCTCCCCGCCAGCACCCGCTGCAACACCGCCAAACCCGTAGTCAGCCCACCCACCATATTCTGACTGGAATACAAGTTAAGCAGTCCTGTGGCGGCGGTCCCACGGCAATGCCTTTCTAAGGCTCATAATAGAGCCTTAAAAAGGCACTGCTGTGGGAGCGCCGCAGCCTGTCTCTGCACAGACCGTAATGCACCATGTGCCCTCCTGCAAGCATCCCCATGCACAGAGACAACAGGGGGCCCTGTAGGCCCCCTTAGTTGCCTCGTTGCCACCCTTTTCATGATGGGCTCACCACCATGAAAAGATTGGTTGCGGTGGTGCTGTGTCAGTCCCACCACCGTAGTAGTAATATGGCGGATATACCGCCAGTCTGGTTGCCCAGGGACCGCCACCATGGGTTTGGACATCCCATGGACCACCAAACTCGTAATTAGTCCCTAAGTGGTGAATAATTCTCTTTACTGGTTCATTGTTTTGGTATTTTACTTACATAGCGCCCAGCACTATAAGCGGCTTCAAGGTGCATTAAATGAGGCACAAATAGTGAAATTACAACAACCCAGAATAGTTCGCCTGAATCTACAATGACCATACACTAAGGTTAACAAAGTTTCTAACTGTTCATTTTTAAGAATCAGTTAAAACTTTTAATGCATTTGCACCTTCCAAATACTTTTTTGAAGGCTATTCTACATTTCAAGACCTTCCATCCTAAGATAAAAATTTGCACTGGATCTCAATCAAGGGTGTACAAGATGAAACCAGTAAGGTATTTCGGAGTCTTTCGCTGGTGAACTTTCTAGATGATTTACAGGACATGAGCACCGATTTTGCAATCTCCTGTTGTCCAATGGGGACTATATTTAATATTCCCAGATAAGATGACATGCTCAATTTTTGATAGAAAAGTTGAGTGACTCTATATCTGCCACTTTAATGAAAGGGGCCACTCTTCGAGGAGTTGTACAGCAAATTGTGAGATGATTTAAGCAACTTATCTGCAGCTTGCATGAGAAATCCTGAGTCTCTCCAGAGGACAAGAAGCTAGGACTCAGCTGGACAAACCAGTTGGAAGATAACCGGGCTGACTAATGTTTCCTTTTTCCCACCTCTGAGGTGAAACCACCTGCCATTGTATCCCAACGCTGGATAGAGCCCAGGCAAGTAGTCTTCTGCTCACCAGTGTTATTTCCATTTTTACCGGTGATTCTGCCCAAGTGGATGCTCAATGCAGGATATTAACATTTTTGGGACTTTTATGTGTGGAAGGCAGCAAATTCCATCCATGATAGAACGCCCTTTAGATGCTGGATACTGAGATGTGCACTTGATTCAACAATGGAGCAAGAGAGTTGTAGCCAGGCTACACTGGAAGTATTCAGTGCTACCAGAGAAAACTATTTGTTACAGCAAACAAATGATGGACGGAATGCTGACAATGCAAACATTCTCCCCCAGTCACAGGATCTGGGTTAAATCCATCACTCTTTTGCCCACATCGCCACCCCAGTTTGGTCCCAGCCATATGCAAATCAGTCTTGACCCTGTGCCCCATGGGAACAGTCCAGACCGAACTGCTGGCCAGGTCCTCCCAGGACCGGAAAGCCCAGATGTGGGCCCCAGGCTCACTGTGCCACTGGATTCAAGCTATCCTGGCTGAAGAGGGGTGAAACCCCGAAACCGGTCCTAGGATGCTTGTTTCCGATCCAGGGTCTAAACTGGGGTGGCATGGTGAGCAAAAGAATGATGGATTTAACTCAGATCTCTTGACTGGGGGTGAATGTTTTGATTGGTTCTGCATTCCGTCCATCAATTGTGTGTCTTTTATCAGAGAAAACTATGCAAAATTGGTGGCGGAATTGTTGGGCATACATAGTGCATATAGCAGACTGTGCATCTATAGGCATCTGAAGTATCATGTTCTGTGGCAATGTTATCTTTCTTTTAACAGTTGAATTTTATTGAGATTTTGTCTTAAATCACATTTCAATACAATGGAACAAAGTGATAAATACATTACGAAGGGAAGTGAGAAAGGTTAATACACTGATTTAACTTATAGAGCAAGAGGGGAACTCTTGATGTAAAACATGACTTAATGCTGAGAAACTAGATAGGACTGATTAAAGAAAAAAATAGCTACTACCAACCAAAGTTTTTATTCTCTAATTATTATGGGTCTTCCTTTGAAAGTCAGTAGCACCATTTAAAAAACTGACCTCGGCAACTCCTTTCTGTCTCCAAGTTTTCATTTTTTGTAAAACATGTAAAATGTAATAAAATGAGCCATTTCAAACTATTAAAATTCACTGAATGCAAATATATTTTAATATCTGAAGTTTTCATTTCCTGCTTAGAAACCCACCATCATTCTTTTGTTTTTATGTATTTAATTTAATAGGATGGTTAATGCCGAGGGGCATTTTGAAGTTAGCACCATACAAATAATACAGGACAAAAAAAGACATCAGAGCCAGCAAGAGAGAAAGGGTAACATGGAAGCAGATGATTTAGTAGAATAGTTAGGTTTTTAGTGTTTTCCTGAAAGTTTCAAAGTCATCGGTCACGTTTATGGAGAGGGGAAGCTTTTTCCAGTTTTGAACCTGAAATCTTAAAGGTTTTTTCACCACACATGTATCGCTTAAAATGCAAGAACAAGTGAGTCTGAGTATAAGGATTAGAAGTGACGTAAGAAGTAATAATGATGGAGACAATTTTGGGGCCAGTATATTGAAGAGACTTGTAAAAAATGCTATTTTTCCTTGAAATGAATTGTTTGAGAGACTGGCAACCAACGCAGCATCCTGCACGATATGGTAAAATTTACGGAGACCAAAACCTAGCCTCATACGCTAGAGTTTTTCTGCTGGAACATAGGCTGCCCTAGGCAAATGGGATTAGCATAATCTAGCCAAGATAGAAGGAGGGCAAAGACTACCAATGGATTAGATTTAGATGGGATGAATGGGAGAACATTTCTTACAGCCTTTAAAGATGAAATACAGTTTGACTACAACACTGAATCTGGTTCTAGAGCACAAGGTCCTGGTCATACTAAACACCAGGGTTTTTATCGAGTTTGGCTGTGTGGGCAGTTGCCCATCTAGGATGGCCAAAAAGCCGCATGACCAACTTCTCACCTCCAATCAGCAGGATTTCGGGTTTGTTGCCACTGAGTTTTTGGAGACTGTGTGCCATCCAATTCGGAACAGAGAGCAAACCATCTCTGAGGCAAGTAATGTTACTGGGCATATGATTGTCAGATATTAGTAAGTAAGAACTAAGGTTATTTGTCTAGTGCCATGCAATCTAAAGGGCCTAATCAGACCTCCTTTTGACTGCATGTAGATATTGAATGAAATAGGTGAAAGGGCAAAGCATTGTGGCACCCCCCAAACCACTGATAATTCCTTGTAGGCAAATAGTGGTAAAACCACTGTCTGGACTGGTTAGTCAGAAAAAACTTAAACCACAGCAGAGCTGGGATAGAAATGCCTCTGCTGCGACATTATTGGCCAGGATGGAATTGTCCATTTTGTCAAAAAGCTGCCAAGTGGTCAAGGGGAAGGAGATCTGCATGAATGCCCTGATCTCTTGTGTATCTCAGCTCATCAAGCATGGCCAATAGGACTGACTGTATTATGGCTAGGGTGGAAACCCACCTGTGAACAATCCCGAAAATCTGTTGATTCCAACAGGCGTGACAGGCAGTGTGCTAGATGTTGACCAATTATTTTAGTGGAGGAAAATAGACCTATAGTTCTGATGCTTACAATGATCAAGGCCTACTGTTTTGTTTTTTAGAAATGATGTTACTGTGATTTTCTTGTATTGGAGGGTCTCAAAAATAATTTCTAATAAAACAGAGTTTTTATAAATCTCTCCAAGAACTAGGATAGAAGAACTCAATTGGCCGTCAGTCATGGGACCTCTGCTGACCTCTACAAATGTGGTTATCAATCTGGGCATTCATATTGGCTCTAGTCTGGATCTTGCCACCCTAGTTGCTAACACATATAAGATGAATTTTACCATTCCTTTAAGGGAGGTTTATAATTCCCATGATCGATGCACTCATATCCAGGAATGTCTTTATTCGTCACTACTGCAAAGAAAACAGCCTCTTGTCTTCAAGTAGTAAAAATGTGCTACAAAACGTTGTATAGCCTAAAACAAAGGAGTCTTCAGTGGCTACACATACACAGTAGGATCATGTTTAAAGACATGTTCATAGTGCAATGGACCATTTACACTAATCCAACAGAATTTATGGCCAGTAAAATTACACGGTATAGGCCCCTTAGAATCGTAAGAATCTAACAATTGCACCATATCCAAATACCAAAAATATGTATCACAACATTTAGTGATAGAGCTTTTTTGGGGATGACTGCTAAGTCCAGGAATTTTCTTCCCTTCGCTCTCCATAAGCATCCCTCTCTATCTCTCTTTAGAAAGACAATGAAAATATTTGTATTTAATCAATGAACCCTATCTTACTTGACAGGAGATACTCCAAGCTAGGGTGAATAAACCACTCGTCTGGTGACGTTACATTTTGCAAAAAACACTACCCCTAACCACAACATAATCTTCTTCAAGTGATGCATTGATTGACTCACTCAATGGGGAGATGATATCTGAGGTTGGTGCTAGGAAACTAGAGCTAGTCTTGGGTCATTGGGAGAGCATGTTTAATTTTAAACAAAGCAGTGGAGACTTTGTCCATGATTCACCTCAAGTCAGTGGCGCCTAACAGAGGCGACAGGTGGGGTGTTGGTGTTCCCAGTCAAATGTCTTAGAAATGGAGTAAATTTGATTTGGAAATACATAGCTAGATGATTACAGAGTACCTGCAAAGGTGTGATTCTTTGGGAGCAGCAGCAAAGAGACAGAAAGAAACTCACTGCTGAAAACCTTACAACCTACCATCAGCCTATCAAACGCTAAAGGATAGTAACACTATAAATAGTCATCCAGAAACTGCCAAGCATATTTTATGCAGTTGATTGGATAGAGATTCCAATGACCTGCCCACAAACAGTGATCTATATTCATGTATCAGATCGATCAGTTAATCAATCCCTTGAAGGTCTGAATAATTTAATTAACAGGTAAAAGATGGACACACAAATTCCACAATGTTGGTTCCTGCATGTGCATTTGCAACCTAGGAGCAATTTCTTATAAAGATCCAAGAGCAGTACTGAATTCAATACATTATAGGGCATTATAGAAAATATGGTGGTTTATGTGACAAATGCAACATTATTTTGATTATTAATGTTATTAATGATACTGTGTATAAATGTGTGTGTGTATATGTAAGTGAGCATAGGTAGGCCCACTAATAATGAAAACACTACCATTTTAAAACAACAACAAAACTGAAACTCTCTATGTATAAATATCTGACATCAATGTAACTTGCACCATCATAGATTTTAGATGTCATCAGTGATGTAATATGTGCAGTCATAAGCAGTGCAAGTTATACTAATGTTATTTATGTATAATGTTTTTTTTTTGTTTCAGTAGCTTTTTTGTTATTAGAAGACCCGTATGTAACTCCACTTGAACCTTTGTTTGTGTCAGTGACTTTCTACATTTTTTAACATAAGTTAAAATCTTACTACCATACCTTGGCATAACTCCACTTTAACCGTTTTTGGCTTAGTAACTTTCTATGTTTAAAAAAAATGGAAAGTAAGATCATATTAAAATACACCTGCAGTTAACCCTGCCATGCATGGCCTTCGTCCCTGCATCCAAAAGCACAGGCAGTCAAATCCACATTAGTGGGCAATCACTTACTTGGATCCACCACACATTCCTCTTTTTTTAATTTCTTTGTTTTCACTCCTGCAGGACTCCCACAGAAGTACAGGGGTCCATCTTAGCTCCCATAAGAGTCCCACCGGTGCACCAGGGGGGCTGCGCTGGGTCCTGTGGGACTCTTGCAGGAGTTGTCAAAATCTCCAGTGAAAGTCCGGCGGGCCAAAAAAACATATTTGTGTAAGGGTACATGAGTGGGTGTGTAAGTGTCTGTATGTCTGTTTGAGTGGATGTGTGAGTGGCTGTATTTGCGAGTGAGTGGATGCATTAGTGGCTGTATGGGTGAGTTAGTGGGTGTGTGAGTGGTAATATGATAGTGTGTGAGTGGCTCTATGGTCAAGTGATTGGTTATGTGAGTACTGGTATGGGTCTATGAAGTTGTACGTGAAGGATTATGTGAGAGTGCAAATGGGTGTATGAGAGATTCTAATGGGGCGTGAGCGAGCGTGAGTAGTTCTCTTTCTGCTAGTTGCTGACCTTTATTCTGCCTCTTGCTGCTCGTTTCTCATCTTTATTTTACCTCTTTCTGCTTGTTTCTCATCTTTATTCTGACTCTTTCTGCTCACTTCTCACCTTTATTTTGGCTTTTTCTGCTAATTTCTGACCACTATTCTGCCTCCTTCTGCTCTTTTCTGACCTTTATTTTGCCTCTTTCTGCTTACTTTTCCCCTAGACTGCAAGAGAAGCCTCAAGGCCCCAGCGGTCCTAGCTGGCTCCCCATCTCCTGAGAGAGCTGGCATTGCTCTCACAGTTAGGGAGCTGCTAAACATGCAGCTCCCTGTATGTGAGAGGAATCCTTTAATCTGCTTCCCAGCCTGCTTTACAGTGGGCATGGAAACAGATGAAAACTCTGCTCTCAGAAACCGGGAACGGTTTCACAGCTCTTGCTTGCTGAGAGCGGAGTTCGTGTTTGCTCTGACATGCTGTCAAAGCTCCCACTAAGTCAGAACAAGCAGCTATGTCCTGAGGGTGGCCTCCCCGGGACATAGCAGAAACCGGCCCGGGGGGGGGCATTCTCCCGGGCCATTAGTGATTCCAGAAAGGGGGCTGCATGGACCCCCTCCTTTATTCTGCATGGGCTGGCCCCGGGGAGGTGGTGGTCCCTGGGTCCGTATACCCAGCGGGGGGCCCCACTCCTATCAATTTCATAGGCTCCGGAGATGTGGTGGTCCCCGGGGCCCAGTAGGTCCACATGGCCCCCATCTAACCATCTGCAAAAGTGGTGGTCCCCAGGGCATCGAACAGCTCCAGGATGAGGAGGGTCCGTACAGCCCCCTCTTTTATAATAATGCCCTGGGGAGGTGGTGGTCCCCAGGGCTTACTTGGCTCCATGGAGGGGGGCCTGTGTGGCCACCCTCTATTGTAATAATAAAGCCCTGGGGAGGTGGTCCCCAAGGCAAATAAGACCCTAGGAGGGGGCCCCGTGCGCCCCCTCTTCTTTTTTTAATGCCTGCATGCCCTCGGGCCTGGCCCTCCCAAGGGCTTGATTAAAAACAAGCACAGGAGACCGCACTTGATTTTTGTTTTTCAATTTTGCCATGAATTCGCAGATCCACCCTTAAATTCGTGGTAACATTGCAACAAAAAAAAAGTTAATCAGCAGTGGGATCCACCATGACACCTAGAGGGTCAGGGTGTTCCAACCCTGCCCCTTTTCTTTATTGTAATTTTTTGTGTGGGACACGGCTGAAGCCGATTCCCAAAATGGCTGCCAACACTTCCTGGTTGAAGTGTTGGTAGCCAATCAGATTTCAGCACGGGGACTATCAGATCCGTGGAGGATCTGCACCGCCAGATATACACATTTAGATTTCTGTTAATCTCTCTAAAATTACTGAACGGATTTACACCACACTACCCAAATGCACTACTCTGGACCAAGAATAAGCTTTCTGTCAAATTTGGTGTAATTCCAATCAGTGGTTTAGGCTGTAGTCCTCTTCAAAAATCGTATTGTAATTAAATGAGCAAAACGTGTTTTGAGACCCCCGCCCATTTTTCTCAGCTCCCGCTTCACAGATCACTCCCAAACTTTCAAGACAGCAGCTGAAGTGAGCGTCACATTGTTTTTTAGAAAAGTTTGAGAACATTTGTCAACCAGCACCAAAGATATAACTAGGTCAAAAAATGGTTTTCCTATGGAAACTAGGTCCTAACTATAACTGCCTACTGGTGACAGCAAGTGGGGGGGGAGAGGGGAGGGGAGGGGATAGAGAGAGAAAGAGAGAGAGAAAGAGAGAGAGAAAGAGAGAGAGAAAGAGAGAGAGAGAAAGCGCATTCTAAGATTGTTTGAGGATGCTTTGCCCCTGAAGTCATCAGAGTCCTGCTCAGTGACTCAGCAACGGAGGAGAATATTTCTTCTATTTGAAGGAACTGTAGCCATGATAGCCTAGTTAAATGACCTTATGTCAACTGAAATGGAGAATGTTTTGATTTGTTGTTTTTTGATTCCTAATCTACTTTGTTTTATTTTCTTGTGTGGATATGTTCACCACATCAAGATCACTGCCTCTTGCAAATCGATGAAAGGACTTCAATCACTGATTCATCTTTTGTTATTCTAAGCAAGAAACAATGAACTTTGTATTTCAAACAAATGTCTTGATTGTTCAAGGCAGCAATGCCCCTGTACAGTGTATTTAATAAATAGAAATATATTGACAATTCAAAGGAGATCATATATATTCAGTACCTTAACAACATCCCAGCCCCACTGCCTGTACTTGGGGTCATGCGTAAATCTCCACAAATACATGTAGCTTTCTACTACTTCTGGTCGTAAAATGTAATACCGTTCACTCAATCTGGTAGCCATAGCTTCACTTCCAAAGTCAAATCGGAAGGCTTCTGGTCCCAGCTTGGTCTCTAAAATAATAATTAAAACAAAATGCTGAGACCATACTTTAATCCCCAAAAACATGAACAATAATTTTACGGACTGTCATGACATACTGTTACACACTTAAAGAGCTTCATAAAAAGGCTATAAAAAGCTCATCCACATTAGATGTCAACTCTATTAAAATAAAGTGAAATATCAACTCTTGAATAGTGCACATGATCTCAACAAACTTTAATATGATAAAATCTAAACGATGCAAACTGATGAAATAACATGTGGATCAAGCACCTCTTTAGTTAAGTAAAAAACCTGCTGCAGGGCAGCTACAGAAGGTTATTTTCAACTGCAAATTAAGATTTTCAAAAATTGAGAGTTTGGTGCAAAGGGTAGGCTAGTGTTATTTTCAGTGAATGACTTGCTAATTTATGAATTTTATGTAATGGCTCAGCCTTCTCAAACTATTTGTTGATTTATAATCCAGAAGATTAATCTTTAACAACTATTTGTTGACTATGGATTCAGCACACCAACCATTTTAACATCATTTATGTAGCCTCTAGCATTCATGTTATAGTGGTGGACATTGTTGTCAATGTAAATAAGGCCAGTGTGAATTCCCTTGTAATAGCACAAGTTGGTGATGTGAACAGTAAAATACTATAATTTAGATTCAACAGTAAATGAAGGGTGTGTGGCTAACAGCTGATGGATCTGGTCGCTGAATAGTGTGTTCCTAGGCTGGCCTACATTCCTATCTCATAATCCTTCATCATCCTAATCTCCGCTCCGCAGCCCTAACAGCAGAGTAGCTGAACAACCCTGTGGACCTGCTCCAATATCAGCAACCTACACCTCATATCATCGCCCGAGGGTGAGAAAAGCAAAGGCATTACTTGCCACCCCAATGTAGTGTAGTTCCAATAGTACCCTTTCATGCAGGACCTACGCTGTTTACGGATCACATATACTGTGGGTCTGGTGGCAGACTGACTCCGTACACCCCCGCCGAATATGTTAGCCTATGTTTTGCATTAGCTAGCTCGCAGTTCCACTAGAATCTCTTATTATCAGAGAGATTTGTTTTTGGCAACCTCAGAACACAATAACCTCAGACTCGTGGAAGCAATACACTACTTTTCACCCAGTCACTCGTGCTTGCTTCTTTTGCTCTCAGAGAGATACATAGAAGAAACAGTCGAGCGTGTTTACAATAAGAATTTATTGTACCGTTGTTCTTCTCATGTAGAATAAGTGCACTGCTACAACTGTGACACAGTAGCAGAGATATAGAACCAGCAGTACAGTGAATAAAAATGAATAGTATTGTTCTACCATTTTGCACTAGTCATGAACACATACATGAATACAGAATGCATTTATAAAAAAAGTGCGTACTCCTAAGATGCCTGTCTAGATGTACCTAAGTGTACCTAGCATGTGAGTAGGTGCAAATGAGCCTAAGCCTAGAGTCTAAAGTCTTAGAGTCTAAGATCCAAGAATCCTGCTAGGATTTAGTCGAACCCCCATACCTGAATAGTGAGAGTGTGGGACTTTGTCCTGTACTTGAGCTGGACACCCCGCAAGGGATAGTCAGACCACTGTCAGCTGGAGCGATGGCATGCCAGAGCCGCAGGGTCTCTGGTCAGTGTGTCGGCCTTGAAGTCTCGGTTCCCTCCTGCCTACTGATAGCAAGAGGTGCTGTACTTATACAGTCTATGTATGTGTGTTACCCATTGTTCAGTATGAGGATGACATTGGAGATTAAAACTTGTGCGTCGATGGGAGAGGTGAAGTATGCCTCCTGGAGAGTGTACTCATCAATTATTCATATGTGCTAAGGATGACGTCTTAGCAATATCGATTGGGAAAAACCCACCCTCAGCATGGAACTAGGTGAAAGGTTTAGTCCATAAAAGGCTGCAGTCCTTATAAGGCGTGATGTCCCTATAAGGCATTCTGTCCTTATTTGGAGTTATGTCCTTATAAGGCTCGTTCATATGAAATAATGGGAGCTGATGTAGGGAAAGTGTACAATGTTCCCTGGGCCTATATTAGGGTACCAATCTGAAATATCATACCAAAACAGCAGTGAGGTCTGAAGAAAGTGTGAGCAGAGCTACCCCAGCAGGTTCGTTGGGAGAAGCAGAATACATTGGGGCACCAGTTGGAAGGTGTCTGCTTTAGACTTGGTGGAGGATTGACCCAACCTGGGCGACAGGGGACTTACCCCCCCCCCCCCCCCACTGCATTGTGGTTCAGTGTTGGGCATGCAAAGGGCCGCAGACACCTGGACAGACAGATCCTGAACCCCAGCATATATCTGGACTCCCCCAATCCCACCCCCAGCCAGCTGGTTGATCCAGATTTTGGAAATGGTGAGGGGCTTGTGTTGTGATCTGCAAGAGTCTGCGCCAATCTGCATTGCTGCATTGGAGGAATCAGGAGGGAAAGAGGAGTGATGAGCAGCCATCAGCCAGAGGAAGACTTGGCCAGGTGAGCTGAGATGCACTGAGATCCGGAGCAGTGTGATTTGCATAGTGGATGTAGGTCCATCCCATCTGGTGCAAGAGAAAACCTAGAACCTTGCACTATACCTCGGGTGCTCAAGATGTCCTCCCTAATACTGAGGCTCACCTGGGCCCATTCTGCTGGCTACCTGATCTTGGAGATTAATGCAGTGGGCCCCGGCACCACAGACCACCAAAACCTGCATTGTACTTCTCTAACACGCAGAAAGGACCAGAAGGGGCAGCGCAGAGTCCAGTGACCATCAAGGGCAGAGTGAGACCAGAGCCACAGAGTTATGTTGGAACCACAAAGTGGACAGTTGGATGCCAATGGTAGGTACAGTTGGAAATTGATACTCACTCCCTGTTGCCCCTCCATCACTTAATATCAAGACCTGCAGGGGGTGCCAAATATGGGCAGAGCCCAACCCACAAATTATACCAGCGCTTCACAACCTGCAGTGATAGAGAGTGCTTGCAGCACTCAACATCTGAGGACACAGTGCCCTAAAATCCCCCCCACAAAAACTGTACACAATCAATTAATGGCTTGTAAAGCACGACTACTCACCTCACCCATAAGAGTCTCAAGGCGCTTGGGGGGGGAGGAATCTGCTGGTCCGTCGAAAGCGCTTTGGTTCAGTCCAACATCCAGGTCTTGAGGTCCTGCCAGAATTGAGGCAGTGACGGAGATTGCCTGAGGTGGGGTTGGCAGGGTGTTCCAGATCTTTTCTTCGAGGGAGTAGAAGGATCTTCCTCTGGCTGTGGTCTTGCAGATACATGGTATGGTATCCAAGATCATTTGGGTGGAGCGGAGGTCTCTGGTAGGTATATGGAATGCGATGTGGTGGTTGAGGTACGCAGGTCCAGCTTCAGGTAGGGCTTTGTAGGTATCTGAGAGTAGTGTGTGAGGAGCCTGAAGGTCCATGATGAGGACTTCAGTCTTTTCTGAGTAGAGCTTGAGGCAGTTCTTCATCCAGGCGGCTACAGCCTTTATCCCGTTGTCAAAGTTGTTCTTGGGGACTGTGGGTTCGTTGGTGAGGGAGAGAATTTGCTGGGTGTCGTTGGCGTAGGAGACGATATGGAGTCTGTGGTGTCTGACAATGGCTGCGAGCGGGCCATGTAGGTGTTGAAAATCTTGGGGCTCAGGGAGGAGTCTTGAGGTACTCCAAAGCTGATCTCTGTGGGTTCCAAGAGGAACAAAGGTAGTCTCTGACTCTCTGTGTTTGGCTGGTGAGGAAGGAACGGATCCATTCCAGGAATTTGTCTCAGATGTCAGCGTCCTGGAGTCTTGTGCATAGGGTGCAAAGAGAGACGGTATCAAAGGCCGCCAAGAGGTCCAGGAGGATGAGGGCTGCAGTTTTGCCTCGGTCGAGGAGGGCGCGGATGTCATCTGTGACTGCGAGGAGATTAGCCTCGGTGCTGTGGTTGCTTCCCAAGCCGGCTTCGGAGAGGTCCAGGATGTGATTCGCTTTGATGAACTCGGGAAGTTAGGCATTGATGGCCTTCTCGATGACCTTGGCTTGGAAGGGGAGGAAAAAGAAGGGTCTGAAGTTCTTGGGGTCTGTCAGGTCAGCAGAGGGGTTCTTCAGCAAGGGCTGATCTCTCCTTGTTTCCAGTCTTCTGGGAAGGTGGCGGAGTTGATGGAGCAGTTGCTGGTGCAGCAGAGTTCTGGGACGATGGTGGTGCCTATCTGAAGATGTGATGCGGGTAGTGGTCAGTGTGTGCTCCAGAGTGGGTGCTCTTAATAATCTTTAGGGTGTCATCCGCGGGGAGGGCCAGCTGAATAGGGTCTGTTGGCGTCCAGCATTGTAGGGTATGGTAGTTACGGGTAGGGTGGGAGGGTCTTGGGGATCAAGGTTGTCGAAGCTGCTGTATATTTCCTTGATCTTGTGGTGGAAGTAGTTGCCAAGTTTGTTGTAGAGGTCTTGGGGGGAGGGGGTGTCTGCTGTCTCTGTGCTGGGTCTGGCGAATTCTTTGACTACGGCGAAAAGCTCCTTGCTGTTGAGTGTATTGGCATTGATCCTTTCTTGTATGGCCACTTTCTTTGTTGTTCTGATGAGGTGGTGGGTTGAGGTTGAGTGGTCTTCTGGGGTTTCGTTGCTCCTCCATCTCTTCTCGAGCCGTCTACAGGAGCGTCTGGACTTATGAAGGGTGGGAGAGAACCAGCTGACTTTCTTGGAGTGTTGCTTACTTGGGGCTTTCTTCAGGGGAGCTAAAGTGTTGGAGCAGTCAGAGATCCATTGGTGAAGGTTGCGTGCTGCGATGTTGGCGTCTTTGGATGTCTGTGGAGAGGTTTTGGTGAGGGAGGTGATGAGCTGTTTTCTGGTGACCTTGTTCCAGCTTCAGCTTAGTGGTGGGCATGGTGGTATATGGTGGGTTTGGTAAGGTGAAGTGGACTCAGCAGTGGTCGGTCCACAGGAGCTCAGTGGTGTGGCTGAAGGTGATGTTGTCACTGGCAGAGAAAATGGGTCAAGCATGTATCCCGCGGTTGAGCGTGTATCCCGCTGAGTGGGTTGGGGATGTGACCAGTTGTTACAAAGAAAATAACAGAAAATTTGTGTGATATGTGGTGTGGATATCAAGTGTCTAAACAGATACTAGAGTGTTTGCAAAGGGGTATGCTAGTAAAACGTTTAAGCCCACATTGTGTTAATGCCAGTTTTCAGGTTCAGAAGTGTCCATTCTGTAACTAAACATTGATGAAAACCGGTGAATAGGTTAGAGGTCTTTCACTTTATTACCTCTGGTGACTGTCGCAAAGAGACCTCTGATCATTGGCCTTAAATCTAATTTTGATGCATGATTGTGGGATACAGTCTGATACCAATGGTCAAATAAAGATAAGATGAAATTAAAGTAAGAAACATAGGACCCATGTGAAGCTTTTTGTTGTACTGCAGTTGTCTCTGTCCTAAAATGATCAGTTCTGTTTTAGAACAATTATTGATCTTCTACAAAAATATGATGAACTGAGAGGGAAAATCTTGCTGAAGTGACTGTTCCTTAGAATTAATCAAATTACTGCACCAAAGTCATCTTCTACATTTAAACATTATAATTGAAGGTAATGACTTTCCTGTTTCATAGTCCATTTTTTAAATTAGGAAATTATGTTCAAAGGTAATAGCAAAAATTGTTTTGGTTAACCAACTGATTTGCCACCTTAGAAAGCAGATACACAAGTAGCTTCATAATGTTAGCTTCAAACAGTTACTATAAAAATGCAAATTTAATAAAGTTATTGAGTATCACAAACATAAACTCCTCTTTGATTGCAGAAATACTATCGAAACCCTCCTATGAAAGCTCTCTAGAGGATAATTACCTACCCAGATGTAGTTGGATATATACTCTAGATAGGGCACTAGATTCTCATTACGGTACTTGTACAGGCCAACTTCAAACAAGTCTTCCTCAGTATCTTTAATACATTCTACGATCTGAAGAGAAATTACAATATCCTCCTCCGTAAAGGGCAGAGAATGACAGGATATTACATCTTTTCCTGATCCCAAGATGTTTGCAGAGTTTATAGTGCTATGCTTTCATGATTCATAATATTTTTCTATGAGGGAACATAAAGTCTGAAAAAATAACACTGCATTACATGTCTGTGGTGATATGCCGTGGCAGGTGATCATTCAATTCTAATATTCAATTTTGTATTTCTACTATCTTTTCTAGAATGTGTCCGTACAATCATCTGCCAATAGTGATGAATTCTTTACTGGATGAATTTGACAAGCTTATACCCTGTCTCATTATCTTGAAATAGTAATAGATAAATGAGCTGAAACAATTGTAGTTGGGAATTGTTGCATGACATCAATGAATAGATAGTTACTCCCTACAAAAAAATAAAGCAGGGGTTGTACCAAAAGTGTTTATTATAGAAGACATGTTGTTCTGATGAGTATAGACCTCCAGATAACCAAGAAGTGGGAGTACCTCTACATCAATCATATCTACACAGCTTTACAGGAGCAGGTTTTTTTGTGCATTTGTTCCCTTTCAACTAATATATTTATTATTGGGGTCCAATTCAGCATTAAATTCTCATCTGTGGGAGGAATTAAAAGACCAATAATAATATTGAATTGGAACGGAGAGATGGATTTTCTATCCATTATCCTTTGGTACTACCTCTACAAAGGTTAAAATTTCTATGCTATTGAGACTTGGAAGACCTAAATAAGCAGACATTTCTCCATGTTATTAGTGTCTAAATTTACAGTTTTAGTCCCAGTTTGGACTAAAGTAGCGTTATGAGCCTACTGAACAGCAGTATGAGATTGGGACTTGAAGATTTCCTAAATCCATTTATTCTTTTTTAAAATACTGTTAATTCCTTTATTGAGCCTCTTGAAGCATTAAGATTCCAACTTCACTTTCAGTAGAAATTCCATTGTAGCACTACATCTAAACTGCCCCTTATTATTCATTCCATTAATATTGACTGATGCAATGTAAATTATTTGTTGCACAATTATATTTATTAATACATTCTTGGAATGCCTGATCTAATCTGTCTCCCCGTTGAATTCATCTCCACTTTTTCACTTTTTCCCACCAGAGTTCCCCAGATTTCCCCAGAGACTTTCTGACGCCACTAACCACCCATTGGTAGACTTCCCACCCTTGAAGAGAATCTATTCTCTGGACAACAATTGATCCTCATAGCCGAGATTATTTCCACTGAACAAGGTTTGTTTCATTTGTAGGAACCAATAGGTGATCTTTGCAAGCCAGGAAATATATTTCTTTTTCATTTTTACAATTTACAATGATTACACAATCCTTTCATCATAACCACCAATCAAACTATCACAACACATTAAGTGCAATGTCAGAAACTAAATCAATCAGTCAGAATTCCTAACTTCCACCATGTAGTACTGCTGATGAACTGGCCAAACGGTCAGATACTTGGCCCAAGAGCCAACAATTAACCATAATTTCTAACTGTTTAAATAAATTGTTTACATTGGTGGTCCTCCTCAATTCCAATTAATTCCATTTTCAACAAAACTTGAAATTTGGAGAGTTTTTCACCTCAGCTGTGTCTCTGTGAACATAAATGGGAAAATACAAGGTAGGAAGATCCAATATAGGTGGCTACTGTGCAAGTCTTTTAAATTGTCATCAAGAAAGTTCCTTTAGTTGAATCTCCTGGAAGATAATAAGAATGGATTTGTTTCTGCTTTGTGTTTGTATGGAACCAAAAGGGTTCATTATGACTTTAGACTCGAATTTGTGAAATGCTCTTCAGTCCCTACCTCTATGATTTTGCTTCAAGCATAAAGAACGTTACCAAAATGAAAGATAGCGTCAATCAGATTTCCAAATAAGATGGCAGAATTGTATTTTATATAGTCTGAAGATGTAGCATTTGAGATGTCACCTCCAGGACTAAGGAAGGAGACAACAAGAGAATGAATGAGAAGTCCTTATTGTACGGTGTCTAGGAGTTGATTGTGAAATATGAAAAGGAGAAAATGTGTAACTGAGGTGTAACAACTAACTCTGTGTAAGAAACATGCTATTAGAATTAAATAAATTGATCTAATTACAGATCTGAAATGATGGTCATGATTTATAAAAGGTCACACATAAATTAATGGATTGTTTAAAATCATCCTGAAGTGAACAGTAGCATTAAGATCAAAGAAATTTGCAACAGCACTGCAAATTATGAAGTTTTTGCATAACAAGTTCTTGTGACATTATAAAAAACACGTACATCAAAAGCCATCACTTAAATCATACTGTGCTTGATTTCTTACATGTACCTGACCGTGCATACGATTCGTGACACGTGTGAGTGATTTGTGCTGCCAGGTCCATATAATACTTCTTTTTATCCTCTCTTGCATCTGCTGCTCCCAAAGCAATCATGCCTCCAGAGAAGCATGCCAGGTGCCCCATCTTGTGGTCTAAAAGTCCACCTCTCCATTCTGCAATGTAGGTTAATCCTCCAACGGACCTTTTAACAAGATGTGCTTCTATTGCCTGTAATTAAATATTTATTAATGTTTTAGAAAATGTCTATTTAAAATGCATAAACACTCAAATATCATCAGGGAAATTGCCACTTTTACAACAGCTTAGTCTGAGGTTGCATTTGCAGCTACTCACATAGTCTCTGAAAGATTGGGCATTTAAAAATGTAGGTTCAGTCAATGCAGCAGTTATGTTATTTTTATATAAATATCATGTTTGCCAAAGAGTTGGAAATACACTGGCTGAACTGAGTCCTGTGGCCTAAAACCTGTAAAAATACATCACAGATTTGCTAGAATACATACATTTCTGCGAATACAGAGTGGAAGACTCAGAGAGACAGTGATGTAAATGTATAGGAATGTGTAGTTTGTGCCCATAAAAAATATGGGGGCCTTTTTCTTGGTTTCAGATTAGCCAAGGTTTAGGAACCTTTTCTGAATTATGGCCTATAAAAGTTTGCAATTTGCGATAACAACACTTGTGGACTTGCCTGTACTTTGCAGACCTTAGGTGCGTGTTTTAAGGTATAATGTGGTTATGGATTCTATGAAATCCAAAGCCACCTCTGTAAATTTTGGATTTCATACTCTTTCAAAATCTTTCCAAGGCCCATTTTGGGTTTTCTTCAGATAGCCATGGTGGCAAAGCTGCTGCAGTCAATCTCATATGGTTGTGAAATAATAATAGGAAAGAAGGTGGAGGGGATGCAGGACCTGCTAATTGCAAAATCATACCCGATCGTTCATAGACTCCCAAATCACACATCGCAGGCCGAACTATGCCTCGAGTTAGGTTCAACAAACAATCAATGGCCACAAAGTGCTCTTTCTTAAAACCGTGCCACAGATTTAGACTGCCAGAAGATAACACATTGCCAGCACGCGACTGGCTTGAAATAAACCAGCCAAACTAAAAATTCAACTTCAGATGCAGGTTTTGAAATGTCCTGCAGTCACTGCAAGCCTCTGACCTATGGAGTATCATCTGCAGAGTTGAAAAAAATCCTTAAGAGATCTGCCAGACTTCTTACCATGCAAAAAGACAAATCAAACCTGGAGAAGCGTGCTCATGCCTGGCAAAGTATTAATTCCTACGACTCGTCAATCTTACAAACATATTTTGACCTGGGATTTTCACTCAATCTTAAACTCAAGTTTATGCGCCTATGCCCGGGTATCCAGCCAATCCTGGACCAATTACCCCATTGGCTAAAACCGGCTAAGACAACCTGCAGACCCTGTGAAGCAGGAAAAGAGACCCTGACACACATCCTTTGGATCTGCCCAGCTATGAGATCGCAGAAGGATGATGTGGGGTGGCGCCTTCAATCAGGCAGCTGTCTGAATTTTGAATTTTGATATATATTTAATGTCCAAGATTATACTTTGAAGTATTTTAAAAATGCTTTTTAGGGTGTTTAAATTTAAACGAATGAGTAACTATTATGCAGCTGAAAATTGACATTTTGCACAATTGTAATTTTATTGCCATTTCTTTGACGTTTGCTGGTGTAATGGTTTTAATCAACTATGCACTTTTGAAAATACATTTGAATTATAATATGGTTGTCTAAGTGAGGTGCACGATAGGAATTTGTGATTCAACATAGCACAGCTTTGTGGTAGTTCCAACGTACATGACAAATGGACATGCATTTCAATTAATGTAAAGATCAGAGGATACGGGTAGTGTGTTTGTTCCCACATATTTCGGTCAGCAGGCATTCATCCAGTAATAATGAAGGCTGACATAGAAACTGGCAACATGGCCCTAAGGGCCATAATTAAAACAAGGACTGCCAGGGAGTGTTGATGAGAAGCTAAACACAGATTGGTTCGTTTCAGGTGCCTCAGGGTTTCTGGTGTCAGAGGTACTGCAGATTAGAAGTTATAAGCATAGTATGAAGTACAATAGTCATGTGCATGAGGTCCACTAAGCCAATGCAGCAGCAACTAAAAAACATAAGGTGGACAGAATCAACACTTACGGACCTGTGCAGTTAATTTAATTCCTATCAGACGGGTAGTAGAGTCAAGTCAAGTCAAATTAACTTAATTCAGCACACAGCCATAATAGTTTCGACAGTCAAGCAATACAAATTTAAAATACACATTTTTCTTACAAAAAAATATTAATAAGATAAAAGTTCCATTATAAGCTAAAATCATACTGATGCATAGATGTAATAATAGCCGTAAAATGTGGACCAATTTGAGATAAAAAACAAGGAATACAGATCATTTCAACTCCCCCCATTTATTGCACTTCATTGCGTTTCCTAATGCTCATTGCTGTTCTAATAAAATTTAAAACAGCAGTGAAAATAACAGAATTGGTAAGTGATTGCAGATATCTGTACCCCTCAATATGTGTACCTGGGCGAATACTTAATAGTAGAGTTAACAAAAATCTACTCTGTGGCTCTTTATAAAGTGCACAAAAAATCGTAAATTGCAAGATGCTCGGAGAAGGTCTATTTTCACATGGGCAGGGAATAAGGTTGTCCGTCCACCTAGATTGTTTGGGGAACGCTACCAAAAAGTTCAGAGTGCTAAGGTGAAATCTTGTTAAAAGAAAACGCATCTGGCTATTCGTTGTAAAGGATAGGTAATATTGCTGTTTGTGCATGAAAGGGCAACTAGGGCCTGGTGCCTTCAATAGTAAATGACGCGAATTTGCCCAGACCCTATACTCCTCTTTAATTATACCCTTTGCGTTTAAGGGGATACTCAACGGAGTGTCAAAGTACTCACCCAACCCAATCTCGGATAACCTATCCCTCACAATCCGAAGCCAGGGGATCTTCTCAGACTTGTCTAAATTAATACAGTCTTCGATGATCTCCCTGGAAAACTGTAACTCTTCTGAGACCCAGATTTTGGCCCACAAGAGCAAAGGGGCACCAGCGATACGATCTTCTATGTATTCCATCCCCACTTCTCCATGAGAAAATGAGGTGGCGGAGCTGCTTGGAATCATCAACAAGCATTTTATAAACTTGTTCTCCACTTATTGTAGTGGGTGACTTCTTTGATAGCCCCATACGCCCGCCCCATACTATGCGACTGACAAGCATTTTGCATTGAATAGGGTAACCAGCTCAGACACTGACTTGTGGCCTAGCTTACAGGTGAACCTAAAGAGCCCCTCCACTACTCTACTTGTCTGCTGTTCCCTAGCCATAATCAGGGAATCCCATTTCAAATCCTTGCTAAACATGTTCCCCAAGTATGCAAACTGATCCACCCTTACAATGGACTTACCCCTGACATTAACCTCTTCCATGCTCATGACGTCTCCCGGCCGTCATGAGTCACGATGGGCGTGTGCGGACGACGGCCGGGAGATGTCATGACCACGCCCAGGAATGGAATGTCCAGCACTGCGGCAGCGCTGCAGCGGAATTTGCGCCGCAGCGAAGAGGTTAAAACGTCTGCTTTTAACCTTTTTTGGGCCGCATACCATTATGTAAGACTTTGAGAAATTAACCCTCAAGTCTAAAGGGAGGTTTGAAGGCTATTGGCCGTCAAAGCCATGAGTACAGTATCGTCCGCATATGAGAGCAGCAGAACTGGCTGACCATTAAGGCGGGGAAAATCGATTTTCTTGCCTAGTAAAAATGCTTCCAGACCATTTGTGTAAATTAAAAACAGAAAAGGAGTTAGAATGCACCCCTGCCGAACTCCTTCGGTTGAGGCAATGGGCTTTGTCCTTTCCCCGTGTGATCCAAATCTTATGGAAACATATGTATTAGTGTGTAGCCTTTTTAGGAGCAGGATTAGTGCACTCTCAAACCCCATTTCTGTCATTAGTGCCCACAGTTTCCCCCTGTTCACAGTATCAAATGCACAGGACAAGTCCATGAAGGCAAGGTGGATAAAATCACTCTTTGACCTCATGTACTTGCCCAATGGACAAGGACAGATTTAGGCACTGCTCTGTTGTTCCCAATCCCCTCCGGAAGCCATACTGTGTCTTCAAAATGATCCCCCTACTAGTTGCCCATGACTCTAGTCGAGCAAGGATTACCCTACTCAATACTTTGGCGGTAGAGTCAATAAGGGAAATGGGCCTATAGCAGGCAGGGTCATTTCTATTCCCTTTCTTAAACACGGGTACAAGGACTGCCAGGGAGTGTTGATGAGAAGCTAAACAAGGATTGGTTCGTTTCAGGTGCCTCAGGGTTTCTGGTGTCAGAGGTACTGCAGAGATTTGTGAATGAAAGAATGATAACTTGTCAATAAGGGCTCTTGTCATTGCAAATACTCTTCCTGGGCGAGGTTTTATTGAAATGGCCCACATGGCATGGCCGCATGGAGCAAGCAAATTGGATCTTTAACTAACAGAAGAATTTCTATAATCTCAAGGTTTAATTTCAACATATTCTGACACATTGAGAGCAAGATGTTTGACATGTATTCCCTAAAACTACAGCATGCTGTTGAATCGTAGGACAAATTAGAAGTTATAGGCATAGTATGACGTACAATAGTCATAGCTGTGTATGAGGTCCACTAAGCCAATTCAGCAGTGACTAAAAACATAAGGTGGACAGAATCAACACTTACGGACCCTTGCAGTTGATTTAATTCCTATCAGACTGGTAGTAGAGTCATTCTAGTGGGTTCAATTGTGCCAGTGAGAAATTAACAGATCCATGTGTATCTCCATTTACCAATACCACAAGGACCTGATTGAAAAAAAATGATCACAATGTTCTATCCAAAGGACCATAAAAGACTACCGCAATCAGTACTTTGACAGCAACCCTATTCAAATCTAGGGTGATTACAAGCATACATAATTCTTTGAGTTCTGCAGAACATTGCCTTCCCTCGTTCATTAATTTGGCTGAATACATTTATGCAGCTGATACCAGATTGCTCATCGCATGAGCTTAGAAGCATTTAGCAGATAAGAAATCAGACAAAAAAATTATGATCCCTCAGATCTGAAGTATGCCGAGTGGCTGGTAGCAGTATCATGGCTTTCAAACATAGCTTGTGTCAACATATTCTACTGAATCAGTGGTTGAGGAATGATTTGGAATTATGTGTTGGTGCTTGTCAGAAGCCAGGTGGATGGTTGCACGATTTTCTTGAAGGTGTAAAAGGATTTTGCTGGGCAGAATGCTTCTATATTGATTCATTATTGTAAATAGCTGTTAGATCATGACTGTCTATTGCAGAGCTGTTTGGTGTATTCATTTAAACAACATGCGTTTCAAGAAATTTCTCAGACCAGGCCTGTTCGGACGATCATTTTATCTGAATGACTGACACAAAGCAGTGTATGAGGATTGTCTGGTAGGATATATTCCTCACATCAGACTCAATGCCTACTGCCTGTATTCTTGTTTGGTATCAATTTCATACTCTTCTAAATTAACTAAAATTTCAGCACGGAGGGCGTGGCCTGCAGCCGAGCATGAGGGCCGCAGCCTAGAAGAGCTCCGTGGGCGCCGAGGAATCCCCACTTATCCGACACCTTATCCATACATTAATCCGGTCTCAAAGACAAAAATCAAGCACCGGAACGAGTGGGGCACCAGCCGACCTCGCTTGGAGATCGCAAAAGCAATCCTGAAAGAGCCGCGATGCGCGTTCATACTGCGGCCTCCACATGCGGCTGAAACAGGGGCCTTGCGTACCGCCGCGACCCAGCAGGGGAGCATCGGAGCAAGAGCAACCTAATCGGAGAGAGCAGGCGGCGCCAAATACGACACAGTGGATCCGGGCGAACGCGGCTGGCTAGCCACGCGCTGACCTGCTGCCGGTGAGCTCAAGGGCCGGTGTGAGGTTCCTGTGAGGAACTGTAGCGGCGGCATTGAGAACGGGGTCTGCTGACTTGGCGGCGCCACGCTAGCATGACTAGGACATTAACCGATTGCCGTCCACCAGTAACAGAGGTACCGGGGGCGAGTCAGGGGGGGTTTCCAACCTACCCAAGGTGCCCAGTCCACCAGCGAGGCACATAGCATTGCTTACAAACCTGGGAGGGAAGCCCAAGGCGCTAATGCGGGCGTGAAGCAGATCGGAGACCCTGAATGGCACATCAGTAACGGCCGCACACTGAGCGCAGCGGCTTCAACAAAGCGCAGGGCCAGTAGCAACACAAGACAGACCCCAGACCACGGCAGCCACCTAGGTGGGGTAAAAGCGACTTGGAACATCAATTAACGCGCCAGCCACTGGAGGTTGCCCAGAACAAGCGCCAAATTTGCGGAGACACTACTGGGCGCTGCTCCCTCAACCACGTGGCAGGAAACCTGAAAGGCCGCGCTGGACAATTTGTCACAAGGCAGACAGCGGCGAGTACTGCCCCGTACGTGGATCAGGAGTAGCGTTGGCCCGGGGGTCAGAAGAAGATGGGAGGCAGGGGCCAGCGCACAGCCCATCAACTCAAGCTGGACAAATACGCATATTCTAAAGACCTTGCGGAAGTGTCTGACCGCACTACTTCAGAAGGACCGACACACACGCCCGAAGGTCAGTCTGAAGTCACACTACAAGACATCATGTCGACCCTCACCAGCGTCCAGACGACAGTGGGGTCGATCTCAGTGGGTGTCTCCTTCCTCCGCACAGATTTTCAAAAGATGGCCATGAGAGTAACGGAGGTGGAGAACGCAATGGCAACACTCTCCGAAGATACCACCACCCTACAATGGAAGGTCAACCAGCTGGAAGCAGAAAACAGAATAATGGCGGCAAACCTGGACGACCAAGAAGGACGCTCTTGACGCAATAATGTTCGAATTACGGGCGTTCCGGAAAGAGAGAAGGGGGACTGGCAATGGACCTCTACATAGAGGAGCTCATCAAAACACGAGGCGACTCTCCTGTGTTTTCTCTGTAGAGAGGGCTCACAGAGTGCCAGGGGGCAGACCTAAGCCCGGGGCCCCCCAGACCCATACTGGGGCGTATTTTTAATTTTCGCGACCGAGACGCCATACTGCAAACTGCAAGGGTGGCCTCCACTGCGCATAGATAACTCCCTGGTCTCATTCTTTCCAGATTACACGGCGGCGGTCACCAAGAAGAGAAGAAGCTTCCTTGAAGTAAATAAAGAACTCAGTAACAGAGAACTAGCCTACTCAATGCTGTTCCCGGCGAAACTGCGGGTGGTGGCAGATGGGAAACGTGGTTCTTTGAGACACCCGAGGTCGCCCACGAATGGCTTGAGGGCTGGCGCCAGGTTGGTGGACCACGCCGTGTAGGAAGGCCACAACAACGGCATCCGGTGGGAGAGACTCAGCAGGTCCCAGGGATGAAGGGGGCAAGAAGGACCAACCTCGGGCGGAGGGTGGAAAATGACAATGAGCGGCACACCGCAGCAGGAACTAATCGTACGGGAACTACTGGAAGACACCAACGAGATTCGATTGCTGGGCAAGGAAGAGGAGGGGTAACGAGCCCAGGCCGAACGGTCTGGATTGCAGGTGGGGATGCTATAACTGGCACCTGAAGTTATAAACTACATCTACCTAATATGTCTTTGAGCAAGGGGATGTCCACGGTGCACCTCAGACTTCTCTCCCCCTCACACGCAAGTACTGTTTATGAGACTAAAGCACTCTGCACTGTTGGGGTGGCGGGTAGTTGGGAATCCGTCTTGCAGGGAAGCAGGGAGGGGGAGGAGGGAGGGGTACAGTTCATGTTTAAGTTTGTTATTTTTTTGGGGGAGGAGCCTAGCGCGCAACCAAGATGGCCGCGTAGGTGCGAGGCTCCCGAGGACCTCCGCAACCTCCTACATTTATCCTGTATTCATCCTGCCTCGGTTGAGGGGACTGTGTTGGTGAGCCTGAGCTGAGGTGGTACCCGTTTCCCGTTCTCAAATCGGACCTCGGGTGCCGGAGTGAGCACCGATTGAAGTTTGCGGCCTTCTCCTCGCCGGACCCCGGATTTGCGCTGGGGGGTGACCTGGTGGCAAAGTGAACAACAACAACGGCGGGCTGGGCCTGGCGAGTCGCGTACCCCGCACTTTCGCTTTCACTTTCGCACCCCCTCGCCTTCTCTGCGAGTGAGATCGCGGAGCTCTTTGTGTTGGTGTGGCCTCGCTGGGGGACCCTGCCTGCCTGCCGGCTGTGACCCACCCCGTCGATCTGGGGTGGCCCCCCCCGGAGCTCGTGGCCCCGATTGCCTGCCCTCTATGGCGTCGCTGGTGCGAGTGTGAGAACTGTGGCGATGGCCACGAAACAAGATGGAGATCGATCAAAGACCAAGTCGACCCGGCGTGGCGCCGTACATCAGGCCAACATCATGGACCGCTATACCCTCCAGAAGGGATCTCCTGGCGGACCGCACAAGTCCTCTGAGGGCCCTTCTGATGCCCCGGACTTGCCCACGGATCTGACTCTGCAAGACGTCATGGGCGCCATTGCTGAGATGAAGGCCTCGGTGGGCCAGCGGTTCGATACCCTGGCACATAAGATCGACGCGGTCCTCGTGGATGTTGGCCTGGTGAGGGCTGATCTCTCCAAAACCAACGACCGGGTTGATTCTTTGGCCCAAACCGCATCGGGCCTCACGACTGAGGTGGCGGCCCTACAAATGGAGGTGCGCCGACTTCGTCAGGCGAGTGCACTTATGGATCGGCGCCTTGAGGATTCCGAGAGTCGGGCCCGGAGGAACAACATCTGCATCATCGGGGTGCCCGAGGGACGGGAGGAAGCGGCGGCGTATCTATTTGTGGAAGACCTGATCGCTACCCATCTCCAGCCTCGGGGACTGAGTAAATTTTTTGCTGTGGAGAGGGCCCACAGAGTTCCCGGGGGAAGGCCGAGGGTCGGAGCCCCTCCGCGACCTCTCATTGCCCGGATTTTTTACTTTCGGGACAGGGACGCGATCTTGCAAGCCTCCAGACTGCAAGGGCCGATTAAGCTGGAAAATATGGAGGTGAACTTTTACCCTGATTTTACCCAAGCGGTCCAAAAGCAGAGACTGAGCTTCCTGGGCGTCAAGCGCCGACTTCGGGACATGAACCTAAAATATGCCATGCTCTTCCCGGCCAAGCTGCGAGTGGAGGTGGATGGTCGCACGCACTTTTTTGATCGTCCCGAAGCGGCCGGGGACTGGCTGGACACTCTGTCTGGGGATCGTGATCGAGATGGCAGGGGGGGGGGGGCGGCGGGAGGAGACGGCCCACTGGATCGGGACTGAGGGGTTGATATTGGCCCTCACTCTGGACGACTATGATGCCACTTTCGACCGAGCTTCTGTCTTTGTTCTTTCCTCTCCCATGGAGGTTACGTGGGGTCTGGAAGGGGTACTCTTTCCTCCTCTAGGGGGTCTAGCTAGTTTCACTATATAGGGGCGACAGGCACACTGCAAGTTGGGGGGGCTGTCCGGGCTCATGCAGGGGTGCAGGGAGGGGGGAGTTTTGTTGGGGCGGGTGGGTTGGGGTGGGGTGTTGTTCGTTTATACCACAAGGCAAATGTATCATTGTGTTATCTCTAAAGTGCTCTCTGGGGGATGAGTGATGGCTTCTGTTTATGATGGGGGGTAGGGGACTGAGTTTGTTGTCCTGGAATGTTAACGGACTGGGGGACAGGATAAAACGAGGTGTGGTCCTGCAGTTCTTGAAGCGAATTTCGCCCGATATAGTTTTTCTGCAGGAGACACACCTCATTGACTCCTTTCGTGCTATGAATCGACGGGGCTACCGCCTTGTGGCCCATTCGGGTTTCACGTCTGGTTCAAGGGGTGTGGGCATTATGGTTAAGAACTCGCTCCCGTTGGAGATTGATGAGGTGCTCCATGACGACAGGGGACGTTATACGGTTTTGGTGGGCAGAATGGAGGGCAGAGTGGTCGTTTTTGTGTCAGTATATGTCCCGCCCGGGCTGCAGACGACCACCTTTGCGGACCTGGGGCGCCTCCTCCTTGGCCTTCCGGAGGGGATTCTAGTGGTGGGGGGGGATTTTAATGCTGTGGTTTCCGGAACTGTGGACCGTCACCCCCCTAGGGATCTCCCCCGGGCCCAGGCGTGGTTGCCTGGCCTCTTGGATACCTTGGGGCTGGTGGATTGTTGGCGTTTGAAACATCCCACGCAGCTACAGTACACCTTCCATTCCGGGGCTCATGGTAGTCTCTCACGGCTAGATTATGTCCTGGTTCCGGCGGCTCATGTGGGGAGGGTGGGGGAGGTGAGCCATTTGGCGCGGGGTATCTCGGACCACTCCCCGCTCTTGTTGCGCTTTGATATTCTTCCGAGGGGAGAGGGTAGGGTGGTCCCGATTAATCCCTGGTACCTGCGAGACCCCACCATTCGCGCGGAGCTGGTTAAATCCCTTAAGCGCTACTTTGACGAGAATGTGGGGTCTGTGTCATCGGCGGTCTCACTGTGGGAGGCATTCAAGACGGTACTCCGGGGAGAGGCCCTGTCCCTTATTTCCCACTCCCGGAGGCGCGAACAGGAGGAGGTGACCCGTGTTGAAGCTGAGATAACCGAGTTGGAGGGTGATCTAGAATGTGGGGTGACGGAGGATAAACTACATGTTCTCCGACTCAAGCAAGCGGCCTATAAGGCCCTCGTCACGGAGGCGGCCAGGGGCCTCAGTAGAGAGCAACAGGGGAGACTGTATGATGTGGGTGATAAGGCTGGTAAATTAATTGCGTGGCTGGACAAAAAGGAGAGAGCGAGTCGAGTTGTCCCTTTGATTGAGAAACAGAATGGTGTGTGTGTCACTGACCCAGAAGACATTGTTTCTTGCTTTGCAGACTATTTCCGTGGGGTGTATTCCCCAGTGTCCTCCCGCTCTGAAGAGGATTCTCATGCCCTGCTCAGAGATATCGCGCTGCCTTCCCTTTCGGAGGAGGACAGAGTGTCGTTGGACGCCGCTCCAACTTCTGAAGAAATTGCCCTCGCCATACGCTCGGTCGCTTCCGGCAAGGCCATGGGTCCTAATGGTCTTCCCATCGAGTTGTATAAACTGCGACCGGATACGCTGGCTCCACATCTCCGTGCTATGTTCCTTGCGGCCCACTCGACGGGTTCCCTCCCGCTAGACCAGCGTCTGGCTACAATTGTGGTTATCCACAAGGAGGGGAGGCCGCGGGACCGAGTCACATCCTATCGGCCCATTTCGCTATTGAATGCGGAGCCCAAAATTTTTGCCAAAGTGTTGGCCAATCGGCTGGTCGGCGTAGTGTGTGACTTGATTCACCAGGATCAGTCCGTCTTCATCCCCCATCGCAACACAGCGCTTAACCTGCGGCGTTTGCATGGGGTGCTCGCACGTGTCCCGTACATACGGGAGCCGGCCATCTTGGCGTCCTTGGACGCCACTATGGCGTTTGACACACTGGAATGGCCATATATTTGGGCGACGCTCGCGAAATTTGGGTTTGGCCCAGGGTTTATCAGTTGGGTTAAATTGTTGTACTCTGGCCCGCTGGCACAGGTGGTCGTGAACGGTAGAGTATCGGCTCCGTTCGAGCTGGGCAGAGGCACGCGGCAGGGCTGCCCGTTATCGCCGCTCCTTTTCGCGCTCGCCTTGGAGCCCCTGGCGGAGTGGCTGCGGTGGCATCCTTCTATCCGTGGTCTCCGCTGGACCCCCGAGTATGAGGACCGCGTATCCCTATACGCTGATGACATTCTCCTGTACCTGGCTTCCCCACGTAAATCACTGATAGTACTGGTTGATGTATTGCATTCATTTGGCCATAACTAAGGCCTTGTCATCAACTGGGCTAAATCGTGCGTGTATGTTCTCTCCGGGGAGGCTCCTATCCTTCCGCGGGGCTGTCCTATCCAGATCGCCCCGTGGGGATTTAGGTACCTGGGTGTCTTCATTACCCTGGACGCGGAGGCCCGATATAGTCAGAACTTGCTTCCCCCCCTCCAGCGCCTGAAGGAGGATGTCGCACGTTGGAGGCGCTTGCCGCTCTCGCCGCTTGGCCGGGCGGCATTGTTTAAGATGATGTCGCTGCCGCGTTTCCTGTACGCTCTGCAGAACACAATGGACGTCGTCCCAGCGCGCTACTTCCGCGAAGTGGAGAGTTTGCAACGCCGCCTGTTCTGGGAGGGGAGACCGCGTATCGCCCTGGCGAAGCTGACGCTCCCGTGGTATGACGGGGGGATTGCCCTCCCGGATATCAAACGGTATTATTGGGCCTCCCAGCTGGCTGCGATTAATCACGGCCTGTACGGGCCCGCTCTAAACCCGGCCTTTGAAATGAATAAGATGTTACTGCCGGGTGGTGATTATAACCGAGCGCTTTACTCCAGCTCGCTCGACGCACGTCTGACGGGCCCCACGCGTGTCATGGTACGAGTGTGGCACGCGGCTAATGTAGCGATGGGGTGGAAAGATCGTTTGACCCGGGCGTCGCCACTATACGCATCTGAGCAGTTGGGCACCCTGTGGACCTCGAAGGGCTTCGAGAAGTGGGACATGATAGGCATCAGCAGGGTGGGTGACCTCTGGACTAGGGGGGGATTCAAAACGTTCGAGATGCTGCAGACGGAATTCCAGTTGCAGGACAGGGAGTACTTTCGGTATATGCAGATCCGTCATGCGCTATGCTCCGTCTTCCCGGATGTTGCCTCCATCCCGGAGTATTCCCCTCTGGAGGACAGAGTGCTAGATGGACATGTACCGGAAAGCACGATTTCACTAATCTATAAAAAACTCATTAATGACCGCGCGGGATTGCTAACTAGCCTTCGTGAGGCATGGGTTGCCGATGGATTGGAGCTGGACGACGAGGACTGGGTCTCTGCGGTGGCCTCCCCGAAAGAGGTGGCCATACCGGCCTTCCTTCGTTTCGTCCAACTCAAGATACTCCATAGGGTCTACGTCACGGGGCCACGGCTATTGCGTATGGGCTATGCTGTGGACGGGCTGTGGTTCTTTGGGGACCTTTCTTCATATTCTGTGGGAATGCCCGGAGGTGGAGCGATTCTGGCGTGGTGTGCATGAGGTCCTGCGGGTGGTTACGCATGTGTCGCTGCTGCCTGAAGCGAGGAGATGCCTTCTGAATGTGTGGGAACCAACCGACTACTCGGCGCCACAGACGTGGTGGGTGACTCTGGGATATATGGTGGCCAAACGCGACATTGCCCAACTGTGGGGTTCCCAGAGGTCGCCGACTGTCTCGGCCTGGAAGGACAACATGGACTGGTGCATGTTTCGGGAAAAGGTGGTGTATATTGCGAGAGGTAAGCCTGGGACATGGGTGAAAGTATGGGGCCCCTGGAACGCCTACCGCGGGGGAATCTGTACCACGCCGTTATTGCCCGATCCGTCTCCGGCCCCGTCCCCTTAGCCGGTTTATCACCCCGGTACCGGGCACTGAGTCCGCCTAGTCCCTGTCCTGACCTTTTCCCCCCCTTGATACTCCTATGGCTTGGTAGGGTCCCCCTTCTAGGGGAGCACATGCTGCTGTTTCCGATTGTGGGTTGCCTTGTGGATTTGTTTCCTGTTGTTATTTATATCAAAAAGAAACCGTTATGTGGGGTCCGGATGGTGTGGCTACCAACGCTGCTAACTCCTGTGCATTTCCCTTTGCCGCAGCATGCGCGCTATTGTTTGTACCATATGCTCCTTTTGTTTGCTAGCGGCCGGCCTGAAGGTTGTAGGCCCATCTTTGAATATTTTTTTAATTTTGTAATAAACGGTTTAAAAAAAAAAAAAAAAAAGTTTGTTATTTTTAGGTCATTCACACAGGAACATCTAGAGCTGATACAATTTGTGGCAGGGTTGGTGTTGGTGAGGGTCGGTGCACCACTAGAAGTGTTGTGATGGCAAACAATTGCCCTCGAATCCAAGGGGACCTAATATCTGACCGTACGCACTCGCTCCCAGAGAATGCACACACAGTAAGCTCCCCCCTTACCGTAGTATCCTGGAACGTAAATGGTCTGTGCAACAAAATAAAGAGGGGACTAGTACTACAACATCTTAGAAGACATGCTCCGTCAGTGGCCCTTATACAGGAAACACATCTGGTGGGTACAGCCACTGGATAGATGGGGCTACAAAATGGCGGCATTTACGTCGGGCTCCAGGGGAGTGGGGATCTTGATCCGGAAGAGCTGCCCTCTAGTGATGACTGGGACATGAACGGACGATCAGGGGCGTTTTGCAGCACTTGCCTGTCAATGGGAGGGGCGCACATACAACTTTGTTTCTGTGTCTATCCATCCGGCGCTCCACAATATCGCACTCCTGGCCCTGGGTAAATTGCTGCTCGCACTACCCCCAGGGGAACTAATCGTAGGGGGTGACTTTAATGCTACATTAGATGTGGCATGGGACAGACACCCACCGAAAGACCAGGGGACAACTACGTCACACCTCAGGGAATTCCTGGACGCACTTGGGCTAGTAGACATTTGGTGCACGCGTTACCCCACAGAACGTCAATACACTCATCACTCGGGCGCACGCAATAGACTATCGCTAATAGACTATATCCTCACCTCAACAGGGGGTGTCGAAAGTATAGTGGAAATTAAGCACCTGCCTAGGGGTATTTTTGACCACTCGCCAGTGTTGGTGACATGTACATCACACCTCACGAGGAGGAGACGCACATATCCTATATATCCTGGGTTCCTTAAGGGCTCAACCATAAGGAAGGACTTACACAAAACTTCGGGGCACTATTTCCAAGAAAATGAGCGGTCAGTGGCCTCTCCCATCATCCTATGGGAGGCATAACAAACAGTCCTACGTGGACAGGCAACTTCTGCGATCACGGTCCATAGACGAAACAAGGCACAGCAGGTGAGGGAGCTGGAGCAAGCGGTTGGTCGGGCAGAGAGCGAGCACGCGTCAGACCCTAATGATATCACAACCCACACACTAAGCCTTGCAAAACAAGCATATAGAGACCACGTATGGGAGGAGGCCAAGGCACGGGTCACGAAAACACAGCACATCATCTATGAAGTTGGGGATAAGGCCGGTAAACTCCTGGCCTGGTTAGATAAAAAGGAAAGGGCCGCCCGCTGGGTGGCGGAGTTCCACTTACCTAATGGGGAGTCAGTAACGTACTCTCACGCCATAGTCACTACATTCGCACACCACTACGAAAAAATATATACCTCCATTGCAATGACATCGGTGGAGGAGAATCTGGCCTTCCTTAAGGATATACATATGCCGCAGCTGACACCAGAGGATGTACACGCGGTGGAGACAGATCTTACGGCCGATGAAATCACGGCAGCCAATAGAGGGCTCCAGCCGGGGAAAGCACTGGGCCCAAACGGTATCCCCTTGGAGCTTTACAAAAAAGAGGCAGACACACTGGTGCCACACATGCTTAGAATGTACGAAGCCAGCCTCAAAATGGGAGAGACCAACGGGTTGCAACACTTATAGCGATCCCCAAACCGGGTAAACCCCCAGGGGAATGCACCTCCTACCGCCCAATTTCACTTATTAACGCAGAAGCGAAAATACTTGCGAAAACGCTGGTGGCCAGACTCCAGCTTCATCTTACGACTTTGGTACACCCCGACCAATCCGGCTTTTTACCGTGCCGGAACATGGCAATGAACCTCAGGAGACTACATGGAGTGCTGGCTCGCATACACACTATCCAAGAGGAAGCGGTAGTTCTATCTCTAGATGCCAGCAGGGCCTTCGACCGAGTGGAGTGGCCCTTTCTATTTTCGGTGATGCAACATTTCGGTTTCAGGCCTAAATTTTGTGCCTTGATTCGACTACTGTACGCACAACCACTGGCACAAGTGGTGGTCAACGGACGGATCTCGGAGGACTTCCCCCTAGGGCGAGGGATCAGGCAGGGTTGTCCGCTGTCCCCCCTCCTGTTTGCCTTAGTGCTTGAGCCCTTGGTGGCATGGATCAGGAGGGATCCTGTTATACGCGGATTGAGGTGGGCGGAGGGTTGGGACCGCATCTCCCTTTACGCGGATGACATCTTGCTATAGATGGTCACTCAATTGCCTGCTTGACATCTGTGAGTCCTACGGTAGAGTTTCCGGCTATACCATTAACTGGGAGAAATTGGTTTTATACAAACTTAGGGGCCCCCCTCCATGCCTGCCCCGGCGTGTCAAGATCCAGATTGCAGAAGACGGATTCAAATACCTAGGTATACACATCACGCCACACCCCACACAATTTGCTGAGTGTAATCTATTGCCCCCCCCTGAAAAGACTCTGTAGTGATGTGAAACACTGGCATTCCTTGCCTCTGACGCTATTGGGTAGAGCAGCCTTGTTTAAAATGATGGCTCTCCCCAGGTTTTTATACGCGCTGCAAAATACACTTTTCCCAGTCTCTCGCTCCTATCTTAAATCCAGTGAGGCGGAGGTTGGCCACCTCCTGTGGTAGGGGAAGCCCCCTCGCATAGCAATGTGCAAGCTAATACGGGGCTGGTATGACGGTGGAATTGCCTTATCCAACGTTCAGCTTTATTATTGGGCCTCCCAGCTAATAGTGGTTAATCAATGGCTCCACGCCCCACAGGACAAACCAGCATTGCGCATGGATAGGCACACTCTCGGCGCGGACGGAATCCTGGGCACACTATAAAACAAATCCCGGAAACACGCACTGATTGGCCCTACAGCGCACACCGTCCACATTTGGCACATGGCACTCCGCGCACTCGGTTGGGAGGGAGTGATAACACATCATACGCCACTCTGGAACACACCAAAGTTGGGCAAGCTGCGTACAAGTAAGGGTTTCTCCAGATGGGATCTGCTAGGCATATCCAAGGTTGGTGACTTGTGGAAGAAGGGGGGAGTGGTCACTTTCGCACAGTTGCACGCATCGTATCAGATGGCAGGGACGGAGCAATACCAATACATGCAAATCCGACACGCACTGATGAGGGCCATACCTCCAGTAACTGATCTCCCCGAGTCCTCGCCGCTCGAGGATCGATTATTGACGGACTGTCTAACCAAAAAAGCTATTTCTCTCACATACCGAAAATTGGTCAACCACCAGAAAGATCCCACACACACCCTTAGAGAAAAGTGGCAGGCTGAGGTGGGGGAAATGGATGAGCATGATTGGCAGGAGACGCTCTTATTCCCGCGGGAGGTGGCGATCCCCTCTAGACTAAAACTTGTGCAACTTCAAATACTGCACAGAACATACTACTCCAGAACAACACTCCACAAAATGGGGAGAGCAGATATGCCACTGTGTCTTAGGGGCTGTGGGCTGGCGGGCACCTTTTACCACACACTGTGGGACTGTCTCAACATCACACAATATTGGAAGGCCGTCATGGCAACAATCACTCGGGTGTGTGGCTTTGGTGTCCCCCCTGAGCCAAGGAGATGCATTCTCAATGTGTGGGAACCAACAGACCTTAATTACGCGGAGCAGGGCTGGGCCTCACTGGGTATCACACTGGCTAAGCGGAACATCGCTCAACACTGGGGAGTGCAGATGGTCCCCTCACACCAGCAGTGGTGTCGCGACCTAGACAGTGCCATGGTGGCGGAAAAGGCAGTATTTATTAGTAGAAGATGTCCTCGAAAGTGGAAGAGAGTGTGGGGTAAATGGAACGCGTTTCGTGGGAATATATGCACCCCTTCACCTGAAGAATCTGATCTGGAAATGAGTGACTGAAAAGCGCAGACGATGTCCCCCCTGTTTAACTGTTTAACTTCTTATGCATTGTGAGGGTGGGTCTGCTGGGTACGGTAAAGGGTCGAAAGTATTCATACTCTGTTCACCCGGTGACACAACCTTGTACACTATATGCAACATGAAATAGATGTGAATGTACTCAGCTTTGTTTGTAGCAATTGTCAATAAAAAAAGAAAGAAAATTCAGCCTGAAAATATACGATTCTATGATTATAATCAATCTGTAACACATTATTTAGGATTACATTAAACTACTGTTGTTGTGAGCAACCATGTTGAATTTTTATTGACTGGGGAAGAGCATGGTTGCGGTGGGGCAATGGAACCAAGGGTTTGTGGTAGCCAGTTGTTGAAGATGCGCTAGTGCACATCTCGGTGCCACTTAGCAATGTCTTGCGGATTAGGGAATGGTAAAGTAAAAGGACACAGCAGCGTTTTCCAACCATATTATAGGTTGGGGTGAATACATGAAGACAGGATTGTAATATAAAGCCACCCAAATTAATTGGTCACTTCAACAAACGGTTATGTTTAGAAACCGTTTAGTTAATTAAAAGGGTTCAGTGACCACATTATTGTCAACTTCAAGCTAATATGTCCTAAAACGTGATAGTTTCCCACCTAATCGGCAAATGGCTAACAACTGATCAACTTTGGCCCCTTTATTCTCAAGTTACCTTCTCAGTCACCAAGGTTCATTATCACAACTCTAAGAAAGGCAACCAATAAGACAAAGAATCAGTGCCCTGGTAATTTCATTCAAGTTCCCAGTGACTTGGAGAAACTTCACAAGAAAGTAAGTTTAGAAGACCATACACCAGACCTTGAAACCTAAACAGTAGTAGTTTCTGGCCTTTGAGTCATTTTGAATATGAAAGCAAGAAGCAGAAGTATTGTCAGTAACAGGCAAGCAGCGTATGGGATCATCAGTCTGAACTTAAACTTGCTCTGGGATGTCGGCCTTTATGAGTAAAATAGCAGAGGTAGTCAACTGGGGGAACCTGCGACCTTATGCCAGGAAGGGCAAAATAGGAATTGTACCTTTCATGTAGAGAAGGCTATTGCATGAAGGGATATTGGGGTGCATCCTGTGTAGATGGCAGAGCTGCTGATGCGCCAAAATCTTTTACAAAATATTGTCCAACAATTGCCAGATAACTAATTATCCATTGGTTTCTTGTGGCGTGCTTATCGGAAGAATGCTTCTGGTGAGATTATATGATGATAGACAGAATGGCAATGGAGTTATATACACATATATATTTTTTTAGCGATACATTTTTAATTCTTTATTGTGCACTCTGAAACTTAGCCAGTCTTAGTTTCTGTCTATCTGCCCCATAGTGGAAAGGAGGAAGCAAATCGGTGTCACAATGTCACTCCCGTCATAGCTTCAGGGTTCTCTGGTGGTTAGGGAACAAACCACCAAGCCTTGTAACAGTTTATTGGAAATTCAGGGGTTCATGCAGAAGTGTTTGGAGCTTGTGAAATAGGACACATTCCCTCTATTTGGTCTGCAGACCCACCTGGGCCTGAGTAATAGATGGCATTTCAAGGACTAAGAAGGATCCTGCAATCCCCGTTGTTGGAAGGGGGGTTTTAAGTAGGTGCAGGTAGGTACCTACAGCTAGTAATTACACCACAATCACAAATAAGGCCCATAACAAATGAATCCTTGCTCAACCCTTGGAAGCTTGGCTGCAAGACAGACTTAGGAGATAGGTGTGTAAAGCATTTAAAAAAGACACAACACACAATACAAATCCAACACCAATTTATAAAAATAGGAAATATTTTTGAGATTAAAATGACACTAAAATGACAAAACTCCAATATAGGAAACCGGAGATATTATTTTTTAAATATTATAATTAAAACTAGCGCTTAGAAGCAAATAGTGCTCAAAGGGTTAAAAACAGTTGCGCTGGACCGAGACAAAGTCAAGTGTCCCGGCCGCCCACGATGTAACACTTTTACACTTACTTCTAGAAGTGTTTCTTGATGCAAGAAAGTGGTCCACAACACCAGCCAAGGGTTCAGAAGCTCTGGTTTGCCTCTAGGGTCTGGAACTACAACTCTCACAAAGCACCTGGTCAATCCATGTAAAATCCAGGTGAAGCCTGTCAGCTGGAGTTTTCCTTGTTGCTGATGTTGCAGGTAGCCCTTTCAGAACTTTTCTACCTGCTGCAGATTGGGGAGTCCACCCCTTATTCTTTAAGACAGGCAAAGTCATTTTGTTGTGAAGCCTTGTGAGTTCAGCAGGTGCAGTCCTTATAAGTGTAGTCCTCTCATGTGCAGTCCAAGGGTCCACCAAGACAGTCCTTCTCCAGATGTTCCTTTTGAGTCTTTGAGGGTCCCCAACACCAGCCATGGGTACAAAAGCTCTGATTTGCCTCTTGGATGTTTGGGACTACAATTCCCACATTGCATATGGTCACATCCTTTAAAGTCCAGGTGCAGCTGATCAGCTGGGCTTGTCTTGGTGGGGTTGATGCAGGTGATGTCTTGAAGCTCTTTCCTACTTGTTGCTTTCATGTTATTGCTTATGTATGTTTCATTGGTGCTAATCGTTTGAAGCAAAGCAAAGTATTTTTTTGTGAGGCCCAGAGTGTGCAGCAGGTGCAGTCCTTCTGAGTGCAGTCCTCTCTTGGTGCAGACCAGGGGTTCAGACGAGCAGTCCATCTCTTGATATTTCCAAGGAGGGATCCGTGTTGCAGTGCAACTCTCACATGTTTATCCATGTTTCTGGGCTGGCAAGAAAGGAGGTATCCCTGACCAATGGGTGCAGGGTGCCTACCTCTGTTATGACTACTTCCCCTGAAGCGTTGTATTTCTTGTCACAGAAAGCACTGTTCACAAAATTCCAAAATGGAGAAAATCTCTCCTGGAGCTTCATATCTGGCTAAGCTCACCCACAGGCGTGGCTAACTTTCCCCTACACTCCCCTTCCAGACCATCTCCTAATTCAATTACAGGGGCTCCCATCTGACTGGGGGAGCATGAAGTGGGAGTGGGCCTGGTTCCTGTCCTCACAGTCTATCTCCCTTTGAAGACCAGTTTGGCTACCCAACCCCTTCATGTCCTGGCATCTGCAGGCAGCAGATCTCCTCCCACCAGATGCCTCCTTTGTTTCAGTTCAGGCCACTTCATACCTCATTAAGACAGCTTGGCTCAGCCTGTCGAAGGTTGGCCAATCGGAAGAGGCTGCTACAGAGCTGAATTGGGTAACTTTAGGAAAGCAGTTCTTTAACGTCGTTCCTACAATAGTTATAATAAATCCAACATTGACAAGTTGTTAGATTCATTGCAACTATTTAGTTGACACTTTGATTTATTATGTAACGAACTCCTATGTAAAGACAGACGTTATTAATATTAAATAAAGCCTTCACTTGTTAGCAAATGGAGCTAATGTACTTCAATAGGAAAAACCAAAATTGGCAGTTTTTCCCTCACCAGGGCATGTAAAACAAATTGTATAATGTCACTGCTTATTTTAACATGGCACCTAGGGGTGACTTATATGTAAGAATAAGGTAGTTTAAGACTTTAGAAGTGCCTTGGAATCCAAAGTCGAATTTGGACATCATTTAATTTTAAAAGCAGCCTGCAAGGCTGAGCTGGCTTTTGAAATGACAGCAGGCACCACAGCAGCGCACACTTAAGTGTATTAAATCTACTGGGCCTCTAAACCTACATGTCCATCGATATCCTAGGGGCTTACAAGTAGGTTGTCATACCAATTATATCTACACCTAATTACCATATAACTTTTAAACAGAGCACTGGCCCTGGACCTGGTTAGCAGAGCCCAGGCCACAATCAGAGTCAGAAAACACAAGTATCTGTCAAAAATGGGGGCAAAATGTGGGGTGCACTGCAAAAAGCCTGTTTTCTCACACCCATTTTAACTGTCTTCAAATTCTCTCCAATTTCTCCTGAGGATCTCTGCAGGTCATTAGGGTACGCAAAGCACCAGTAAAGTGACTATGTGAGGAGAAAGTTATAAGTGAAGGGGAACGACCTTCTGGGTTTACCCTCATCTGATTTAAATTTTGTTTTGACCACCCTGCTTACAATACAAAGCCACTGAACATGTGCCACATTAGTCTTGTCAATGCTTGGTAAAGTTGGTGGGATTTATTTATTTCCTGGGATCTTTGTTTCATCTGCCAGCACAGTCACTCAAAAAAACAAATGTTAATAAGCCAATCTCCAAGGGACATGTGGTCACAGGGGCACTGGGGAATAATTATAAGAAATATTCTTTGTTATCCCTGAAACCTTAGGAACCAGACACTAGGTAAAGTTCTCCAAATGCCAAGATTCTTTTCTCTAGGATTTATCTCTGAAGGGGTGGTGAGGAGTTATGATTTACTCATGAAGAGTAGTGAAAAACTGAGCTCCGAGTCACACTTGAATGGCGAACAATAGCTATACCTTAACAGGGAAGACTTTTATTCATCTAATATATGAAGTATCTCTAAAGATAGCTTTGTAAAATGTAATTTATAGAGCTTTACAGAAAGTCCCGTTCAACACATATCATGCAGGCAATCTGCTCCTAAGTAGTCAGGGGGCAATACACACAATAACAATATCTTTAGGAAACTACCACAAGTGTTCTAACAATGTGTCTGATCTTTGTAGCGGGGATTCACTTCTGTCCTGGTAGGACTTGCATCTATGCATCAATTTTATTGTCCAGCTACTGTACTCTTGCACACACTGCTGGGAGTTCATAAGCAGGTAGGGCAACAGTTACAATGGAGGCGGTGTTTAGAGGGGTCCAAGTCAAACAAATACAGCTGTAACCCTCGGATGCTGAGGTACGTGGCAATGGGAAAAAAACAAGGGGATTGAAAGGATTCACAGTCAGGGTGGAGCATTACCGAGGTGCCACAAAGAAAGCGCTGCAAGGTCTGTCATGCCTTTAGTTCAAACAGAGCTAAGGCAGTTGCGCGGAGAGAAAAAAACCCTTAGGCAAGACGCACAGCATAGTGGTTCCTCCCAGTGGATTCCTTGACCTCTTTCTTTTTCCCTTTGGTGGAAGACACACTCTTTTCTGTCTCAGGGAGACAGAGGGAAAGTACAAAAAGTCTGGTGGCCTCAATGACAATTGTAGTATCAGGCTAGGCATAGACAACTGGTCTCAAACAAATCCTAGTGCAGGCAGTGGTCCTCACTGCAGCACTTGTAGAAGATCGTTTTTTTTCACTCTTCACCTACTTTAAGGTTTATTCTCAGTGCACCACATTCTACCACCTCCAGCCTGAGAGTACAGCAACATCAGCCCTGTTCTGAGTTCTTAGTGCCTGTTATTGACCATATAAATGGTCAGTTAAACATCAACAAGAGCATCAAGGGGACACACATCTTAGAACGTTCTCAGTGTCAGATTACATGGTGACTGTTGCATCCCATAAAACCATCTGAGCTGTGCATTCCTATATCACAGTCCTCAGGCCAATCGGCTAATCAGGAACAGTTGTTAGGCTTTTGCTTCATTTAAAAAAAAATAAAAAAAAAAATTATGTTTTGTTTTAAACATGTACAAGAAACCTTTCCATTCACATTGGACTGGATAGGTTACAACATGCTTAAGAAAGTCATAATTCCCAAATTGACAGTTTGAGACTAACAACAGGACGCATAACTGACAATAATGGGCCTGTGAAGAGCGAACATGAAGCATCAGTTTACCAACAGACTACATCTTTAAAGCCTGTTGTCTTTAATTACAGGGTGGGTGAGGGGGAAGTTGTCCAGGATGATAAATAAAGTGGGAGCCAGATGTCCTTGGGTCAGGAGGTGTGGGGAAGTGTGGGTCTATATATACCCAAGATATCATTATGATGGATGAGGTCATTAATCCAGTATTTGTTTGTAGGAGGGGACCCTGGCACCATCTCAAAGCAACCCTGGACTTTGCAAGTAGTAGGGTCCGTAAACCGTCTAGTCTGTTTATAGAAATCTTCCACGCGTCCCAGGAGTGCCTAAATTGGGGCAGGGGAGAGAGAAGGAGAAATTATTTTGGAAAGGAGTTTGTAAGTTGATTACCCAGAATGAGAAAATAGATGGACAGGTCAAAGCCATATGATAATAGTTTGCCATAGGTGAGTGGCATGTGGGGTAGCCCGAATCTGTTGCAAGGCAAAGAGCAAGCATGCATGTGGAGGTGTAGTGCAATCTGTGTAGGAACTTGAAATGAAGTAACCTCTATCTGCTGTTTAGTGATATTCTTTAAAGTTGTTTACAGCAATACTTCCATATGGCATCAGTGAACTCTATGTTCATATCCCGTTCTTTTTTCTCCCTTGTGGTGGATTCAGGTCCTACAGACACTTCAGAGGTAGCATTGTACAATCTTGTGATCAGACCTCCGGGTGGTGTGGAAGCAAAGACTAGGGTCAGGGCTGCTAAAGTAGAAGGAGTAGACGAGAACTGCGGAAAATAAGTTTGCGGTGCTTTTTTATGCAGCAGTATAGGAAGATATCCACAGGGGTGGTCACACCCTTAGGTTTAAGTGTCTGTAGAGGTAGGAATTCCCCATCAGTGATCAAACCACCGGCTGGATTGATGCCAAGAGATGTCAATTGGTTTGCTTCTGCCTGAAAGGGTTGACTACAGGGGCTTAGGCTTTTGTTCAAGGGATAGCAGTGCCACACACTCCGTGACAGACTGCCAAAATCATGTTTCTTCGCAAGTCATACCCTGACAGTTCCAAACTGGTCTAATCCAATGATATCTGTGGAAACGTCTTCGGCTTTGTGTAAGCGGCACAGGCCCCCCAAATTAATTGTCTTTGAGCCTTAAAGCAGAAAGTATTCATTTGGCTTTTAGGAAAAGAGTGAAGAGATAGCTCGTCCCCAAATATTGAATCTTTGTGTTTTCCCTTCATTCACCTACTATCCGCCAGGACACATTTGAGTAACAGCACTCTTTAAAAATGTATTCACATAATAGAACATGAGCACGGAAAGTCCTCCAAATCCATTGACAGTTTATGGATTCTAGCAACAAGCAAATCTTTCTGGCTTCAATGGATAGTGAAGTGAGCCAGGAGAGGAGTGAACAATGGACGGAGACAGGAGATAGTTATCTCAATGCTTGAGCTCCACAGCATTGTTCGTTGGGGTGAGCTGGAATGTTCTCTCTCTCTGAACTCCGACATGACATGAATTCCAGGACCATGACTAAAGAATACAGCTGAGAAAGTGACCGGAGGATAAATGCTGAAGGTGTGCAACACCATTGTGTTCTGGCAGGTGGCTGGAGAGCTCCAGTCTGATTGACAAAACAGTGTTCCCTGACATTCAAGAGTAACTAATATCGTGCTGGCCAATCTCCCTTTCCACAAAGCTGATACATGTGAGTGGATACCACAATGCAAAAAAGCAGAGCCTGAACAGGCCCTCTGAAGGAGGGGGTGGGAATCGCTGAGGTGCTCTATAGTGTGGGAAGAATTCAGGATCCTCCCAGGTGTGCTGCCCCTGTTGGCTGGGAGCTATGTAAGGATGTCTGACGGGGAGTGAGCATCTGTGGAGCTGAGTTGGTTTGAGCAGTGGGGGTTTGGGCTGTGTGGCTCTATATGTGGATCCTCACTACAGATCTACTGGGAATGTGCATGACTGATGACTTTCACCAGTGCATCTCACCATCAGTCCCTATGTTAACTCTATGGTGACAGCATTGACCACCAAACACCAGAGAAATACCCTCAACAGACACCAAGGGCAGTAAAAAGTAAGAGAAAGTTGATTTATTTGCCTTGAGGAAATCATCTAGAATGGAGAACTTACAAGAAGAGTGATGAAGTGTGAATTGACTAGGTATGGCCCACCCTCAGGTGAATCACCAATCCTGGTGACATTGCAGGATCTGCAGTGAACTACCAAAGGTATTGAAGAAGGTGTCCTCTATAGACATAATACTGTTATTGGTAGATAAACACCTGATAAAAACTGATGGTGACACACATGTGAAGAGGGTTTCTCATCTGGCTTCCTAAATGGCTGTATTTGATCACCGGGAGAGGGGGTGCCATTCACTGATTTTGTGACTGTGGTCTCAGCTCCGCTCTGCTTTGAGTCCGATATTGAAGCTTTGGAAGACAAGGCTATGACAGAGATTTTTTACTCCTGGGTGTTCCTAATTTTACAGAGCGACACTGCGTACATGACCGTTTTCTGAAAAAGGAGATTCTGTTAGGAGACTCTACTTCCCAGAATGTAGTTCATGAAGCCTAGAAGCTGAAGGCATGGTCATTGCAGAGTTGGGAGCTCCCTGAGAGCAGGATAGTGCCCTGTGAGAGGTCATGTCCGAAATGAGGCTTTGATTGTTACTGAAAGGGACTTGATGTTCCCCAGCTATTCTACAGATAATAAGAGACGAGTTCTGCAATGAATTGAAAAGAAAGGAGCTCATTGATATGTGTCTGGAGGAAGCATGATCACAATATTTAAAATGTAATTTCAAACATGAAGGGTTTCAACATGTAATTACATGGGTGGATAAAGTGAGTGGCCTTTCTGGAGATGCAGAGGACAGCTTTGAAAGCAACATGAGGAGAAGCCTCGCGAGGAGAGACTTGAATTTCTGTTTAGCTGTTTTTCATTGAAGACTCCACAAACTGAAAGTGATATCAAGTAGGATGCGCTTTTCCTGCCCTTAGGTGCTGGAAGGGCTGGAGCTTGGAAGCAAGTAGTAGTTGGACCAGCACAGTGGTAGTAATAATTACTGCCTTTCTGACCAGACTCCTCTCCTCCCTTTTGTCACTGGTGTGTGGGATTTCTTTTGTGGTTAGCTGAGAGTTCCATTTGAGAAAGACAATTAATTATAAGAGTTGAGCATATCAGCAGAATATATTTTTATGGGTTCTTTGCAACTAAATTAGTTGAAATTAAAACTGTATAACATTAAAACCTGCCTTCTTCTGGCTGCACGTACCCAGGTGTCCACCAGCGTGGGGTATCCCAACAACTTCTGCACTACCAAATGACACACATATCTCATACACACACTCCATGTAAGTGAGGTATCCCAGTCAACACAGACTACACAAATACCTCAGGGAGAGCAACTAGGAAGTCACCCTCTTGGGGTTCAGGTAAAAAGAGCTACACCTCTTTGAATGAGCGGACACCAACCAATAGCAATGACAAGTCCTTGTCTTAGAGACGGTAGCAGGACATACAGTGAATCTCATTCTCAAGAGAGACATACAGTCTTCTAGAGAGCAGCATGCTCAACTACTTGTATATCATCGTCCACAAGGCTCGGGACATGTGTTTTCTCAGAAGGAAAACATAGAGGATCAGTCAGAAATGTTGAAATAACGATCTGAGCAGCACAGGGCTCACATTGCTAGTGGGCCTGGGACTCCTGACCCAGCAAAGTGAAAACAAAATCAAGTCATAAATTATTTTTCAGGCAATCATGCACAACAGAGCTGCTCTCCTGAAGAGAGACTTGATGTGCCTGATGGCAATGACGGAGACTTGAATTTCAACTATTTAGTCACAAAGTAAGAATTTAATTTTCATGCAGAGTGAAAACTGGAGAAAGGCAAACATTTGGATATCGGTTTTGCTGATCCTGGCTCTGCGTTTTGGCTTACAACACTGCCCATGTTAAAGAATTTGGCCTAGCTACAAATTTCATTTGAAGGGAAGGAAAAAAATTGTTTGCATGCAAATATTTAATTTGGAGGTCCACATTTGATTCAGTAAATATTTGTAGATACCTATATTTTATTCAGGATTCTCTAACCAATTTGGGCTTGTTTGGAAAAAAACTAAGTTCAGTGCTGTTTAAACTGATTCTTGCCATTGCAGAATATTACTCCTTCAGTAAGATGAAGCACACGTCCTGCATTATGCTTCATGATGAGTCTCTTCTTGATGGCATTCCACCACACTGTGTTTCCAGGCTCAGCAGCCATCACAGTGCCTCAGACCCTCAGTACGCCACATTAACATTACTTTTGAAGTGACCATTGATCAGATTCATTTGCAAAACTATGGGTTATGAGTACACCTCACCTGGGAATATTACATCCACAATTCACTACACTAAAGATCTGCAATGCAGTCTCATGATCACTCAAGGAGTAGAATGGGTTCATTCACATCTCATGAAGTTTATACTCAGCGCTGATGGTTACTGAGGAGTTGAGGGCACACATATTTAAAATGGTCCTTTGTTTTGCAGCATTTTGCAGCATTAATATATTTTTCTATATGGGGGTTTGCAGTTTGTTACTGACAGTGGTATGCCAATTTACAGATTGAGATCACATTCTGTTATTTGTTGCCGCATGGTATTTCAGCTGCTAGTGTGCAATGTGCCAGTGTCTCCTGTGCAGATGCAACCTGGTCCTAGACAAGCAGCCCTTCATCACATCTATTGTTCCTGATCGATGCTTCCCTTCCCACTACCCTCCAGTACACTGAAAGAAGGGGCATTTCCTACAGAATTTCACTCCTTCAGATAATCAACAATAGGCTACAAGAGAGGATGGTTTTGCATCTTGAGTTAAACCTGCTTCCCAAATAGAAAAATAATGGCCCCTCAACAAAGCGAAAATAGGCCATTGCCAAAGCCATTTCATTGCAAAAAGCGACAATCAAAGGAGCCCCTGCAAATAGAATTCCAGCAAGTTAGGAGGCTCTGTTCAGAGCAGCGAATCAAGAATGACAATACAGGTATGTATTAGGCTGTGTGTTTGAACATACAGATAATCTTGACATGAGGGGGCTCAACTCTGAATGTAACAGTGAGCTATCACAAATGATTGTTACAGTCAACGACAGCTCAGTCCACATGCTGTCTTCAGTCAGATGTCATTAGATTTACAGTATTTCCTTCAGGACAAAATCTCCTTTGTAATACTGGTTTTCGAATTGAGTGTCTTGCCCTTGGTCCCATCATTCAGTCCCTCTTCTTCCTTTCCACAAAAGCCCCCCCCCCCCCCCACCGAAACATTTCTGAACTTCCATCTTTTATCGTTATGTCCACTTGCCTGTAAGAAGAGGGATAGGATTCAGTCTATCTTTCTCTTTTTCATCACACCTCTCCTTCTCCCCTGTTTGATTCCTGGGCTTACAGAGGCACATATTCTTGGATCCTACCCCTGTAGCCTCTGCCCAGACACTGGGATTCAGTATGGAATAGTGACACCCTACCCCTGTAATCTGTGAGTGCTTCTTGTGGGTAAGCTGGAGGGATGGAGGTCAGTCGAACCCTCCCATACTTCACCTTTCTGACATAACGTGTTTATGAGACCCTGTTCCCTTTAAAAGAAGGCCTATCTTTTCATCCATTCTGAGGACTTTGGCAAAGCGGCCCTGGATTGGCAATGGCCAGAGGGATCTTCTAGTATTCTTTCTTCTGGTGTTCATTCCCTAATACACCCCCTACTCGTTACTGGACCTGCAGCAGGAACTGCCTTTGTCTGTGGCTCCAGACCACAAGGTAACAAGGGGCCTTTTGGGCTGGAAAAGTCTTCACTTGGTGATGGACATGAATCCTTGCCCTGAGTGCCCCAACTGTAATGACATCTGGAGCCCTGATGCTGATTTTCTTTTTGTTGGGCTAACAATGATCATGCTTATGCGCCCTGAGATAGGACTGTCTCATGGACTGCGGTCTTTTTAGACTGGGATGGGCACCAAAAATACTACCCTCACAATGATGATGGGATACGTTGCCAGGAGTTAAGAAGTACGAGCACAGTGGTGGCAGCATACCGTGTAGAGATCAGTAGGAATGATAAGATCTTTTTTACCTGTGTCACTGGCTTGAGGCCTACGGGCTCACTCATTTAAAGTTCTGCCGCTGTGTGCCTAACTCAATCTGGCCTACATCGGGATGGTGTGCAGTGCAGTGCACTGCGTGTGTGCTCTATACATGTGCTGGGTGTATGTGTGTCTGTGAATGGTACAATACAAGGATGATGCAGTGTGTGAGATTGCATATGCTGGATGTGTGTGTGCTTGTAAATGGGACAATACATGGAAGACGTAGTGCTGTGCAGTGTATTATGTTATACGCATGTGCTGAGTTATGTGTGCCTGTGAATGGTACAATACAGGGATGATGCAGTAATGGGCAGTGCGTGTGTGTGTGTCATGCTCATGTGCTGGATGTATGTGTGCCTGTGAACGGTACAATACATGTAAGATTCTTCTTTGCATTTTGGTAAACTCAGGGCTAACTGGAGTAGTATAATGAGGTAGAGGAATCCCCCCCAGACATTTTGTGGATTGCTGCCTTCTCGTGAGCTGGATAGAACACACTGGCAGAAGGGAGAGCCAGGCTTGTCCGTGTACTAGCACTTCAACACCTCATCAGGAACAGCCAGCACTATATAAATGTAAACCTATTTCCTCTTCTATCCTTCGCAATCCAAATAACAGACTAGCATGTCCACCACTCAAATTGATTTCATATTTCCCTATACTAATTCCCCACTAATCCTGTTTGGGTACGGGAGTAGCATGCTTCTCACTGAAAAGCACTTCAACACCTCAGCAGGGGTAACAAGCGCTATATAAATGCAAACCTTTTCCCTCTTCTGTCCCTCCACTATCCTTCTCAATCCAAATAACAGACTAACATATATACCGCTCAAATTAATCTCATATTTCTCTATACTAATTCACCACTAATCCTTTGTGGGTTCCAGAGTAGCATGTTTCTTGCCGAAAAAGCGCTTCAACGCCTCATCAGGGGTAGTAAGCGCTATATAAATGCAATTACAATACAATACTTCAAAGGGTGCTCTTTGATTTGCTAACAGCTCACTGGGAAAAGGCCCTGCCACAGGAGATGGGACTTATAAGTGATTTATAAAGAGTAAGGATCAGGACCTGGCGTAATCTTTTGATACACATATCACTGTGGCTGACACCCAGGTGTGACACTATAGTCATTCCCATGGTCTGTTTTGTGGGTCTGGAGTCCCTCCTGCTGTTACAGATTGCTTTTTGGAGGAAGGGCAGGGCAGAGGAGAAGGCACTTGAAAAGGAAGCAGACCCCAACATAAATTTCAAAGACCCAGGCTTGTATGCCAGGTGGGTCTGCCATGAAGATTGCTGCTGTGCTGATCGCTCTGTAGCCCATTTGCAGAACAAAGTCAGCGACAGGTGAGGTTGCTGGAGAAAGGCAAGAGCATGGTCTGGTCGTGAGAGTCATCGAGTGGCAAAGGCCACCATCGAGACCAGTGGGGGCCCGAATCCTGACCGAGGACCATCGCAATGAGTGTCGAATCCCTTCCCGACCTGTGGGAAGGATCCAATCAAACCTACCATCATCGGAGGAGCATTGAGTACTCACCACCCCCACCCTTGGGCTGCTGTCTTTGCTGGGCTGCGAGTGAGGAACTCAAGAATGCGTGACCATTTCCCCTGCAGGGCTGTGTGTGAGGAACTCATCTAAAACAGCTGCTGCAGTGCCCATGAAGGGGGCATGCTTGGAGATTCCAGCCGTGTAGGTCCGGCTGGTGCAGGTAAGACTGATTTATGGGCCAGGTGGCCTGAGGGGAACTTGCCTGCCATATAGCAGTTCAGCACTAGAATACTTTTGACTTAATAAGAGTCGGAGTTTGACTCCTGAGACTTGGACTACTGGTGGAGAATTACCTGGATGTTGCCTACAGTGAATGGGTAATAACCACTACCACTAGTGAGAGGGTAATGGGACTCAGGAACCAGTCTTCAAAAACACTATAGCTCTGACCTCAAGGTACTGTATGTTTTGCTTGGATATGCCGTACTTTACCCTGTGTAGGTTTATAAATTCTCCTTTTTCATAAAAGCAAGCATTTGACTGGACAATCTTTTATTGCTGCTGCATGTATTTTGAGTTGTGAGTCTATGTTCACCCCCTGTTTCTACCTCCTAGACCCTGAGAAGCATTGAACAGCTTGACCCGTGCTACCACTGAGAGTCATGTGCTGAAGAGGTACATGGCCCAGTTGATCAGGATCCATAGTGTGTTGGGCCGCGGGACATCAGCGGTAAAAGCCCTCAACCGCCACAGTTGGGCTCAGTAGCTCATGCTTGTCTCGTAGCCCTTTGAACACGGTTCTGACAAAGCCCAACATCCAGCAAGCTGTTCCTGCCATGCCTACAGCAACTGAGTGTCTGGGCACAGACAACCCATTTGAAGGGAAATGTGCTGGATTGGGGAGATTTTGAGGACCATGAGTGGAAGTCTAGGGGTTTTGGTTTTCAGGTGTTTCCATGTTTATCTCACAACCTTGTAAAGGTCGGCATTTCTCACCTCCACCCCAAAATGCTGTATTTGTCACAAGAGCAGAATCTATGCTGCTGGTACTCTACAATAAACAAATATGGAGACACTAAACTTAATTGGATCTGAGGACAATTATTTGTCTCAAAATAGCACGTTCCTTACCTCCAGAGCCTCATAGTACATCTGCTTTGCTTCATGGTCTGTCCGTTCTGACATTAACCAAGCCTTTATCAAGTATTCGTAGAAGCTGTCTCCAAGCCCTCCAACTGAGACATGGTCTGCAGTGTCACAAACACAAGAGATAATTACTATTTAGTTTGTCATAACCACCAATGTATATCCATCATAGCAGACTTTGTGGTATGGACACATGTTGAGTGGTTCGACCAATTTACCTTGACGTTAATTATCAAAGTTGCATTAAGCAGAAGAGTTGTGAAAATCTTTTAGGCACATAAATAAACAGCATTGTAGGTTTAACATACATCGAACTAGAGGACTAGATAGCTCTACTTGCCTTTGCCACAGGAGTTATGGGTTGGTATAGAAAGCATGGTTAAGGATGTTAGAGTAAGGAGACAGCTCCAGCTGTGGAATGGTAGGTGGAGAGGATTCCAGGGCTGTGACCATCCCACAGAGGATGTACAACCATCGTGCCCCAGTGCTTTGCTATTCTGGATGGTGGCTTGTCATTGTTCTTTCAAAAAACAGCCCATCAAGATGAAAACAAACCAGGGATTTGTTTCTGGTCTACTGTGAATAGGTGTTTTTTAAGCCACTGTCCCTTCCTCCCAGTTAAGACATTTGTAAAGTGTGACCCTGGAAAATGCTTCTGTCCTCATGGCTGAGCAGATGTCTTTTAGTAATGTCAAGTTAGTGGTTAAACTTTTCTCTTCTGGAAAGCTATAATCCCTTGAAACATGGAAAGAGTTGCAAATGAGGACTACTTCCCTGTAAGTTAGTCACATTTCAATCGGGGACCAAGAATGTGCCTGCAGGTTAGGTATCGCTTGCACTCAGTACTTGAAAAAATTAAGAAGAGTCTCAATTTGTGCTATTTGAGTTGGCTATTCAGGAGTTCCAGCTATAGGGTGTCTAGGATTTGAGGGATCATTGCACGAACAACAGTTCAGTGGTTATTGGATATCTGAAGATTCACATCTACATTCTGAGGTATGAGCTGCAGATCCCCACCCCATTCATTTATTTGGCTAGATAAGGGACTGAACGGGAATGAGAGTTACTTCTCCCTTTGTTGGTAGACTAAATTATATCTTCCGAGAATCCCATGTCATCATATGAGGTTAAGTCTATGACCAGTACATCCTTGGAATAAATGTGAGGACATATTAGGTCTATCATGGCACTTAGGCACCTGATTGACTCTCAGTTAATAGAGGGGGCTTACCTCTAAATCCTATTACGAAAATTGGAATTAGACCATAATCATATGTTGATCAGAAAAATGGAAGTCAGTTAGAAGAAACAAACAAGTGAATGGATTTAAAGGTGAGTAATTACTTTCAATCACATACACAACCTACAGTTCACTTTTGATCCTTCGGACCTCATAAAACTGAGTACCATTATGTTATGTGATGGTAGCACTCATTACTTACAGTAAAACAAAATGGACGAAATGCAATGGCGAGTACAAGATTATTACTCTAAATCAGTGGATCCCTAACTGTGGGTCTGGTCACAAACAGATTTTCGGTAGGTCGCAAACGTCCAAGCAATAAATAAAGATGCCTTTAAATTTTGTATTTATCGTTTCACATTTGCTGCGTTTCAAAGACTGAGGTCAAATGTCAGGCTATGTCTTCTGATGCTTATTTTTTAACATTGGGGCTGGTGTTTACAAACTCCTCTCCCTTTGCAGTCAGAGAAAGAAAAGTAAAGTGAAATATGTGACTGTCTTGCTAGGTATATGAAGTGTGAAAGAAAAGGATGTGGGATGTCACGTTTTTCGTCACACACATCAAAATGTAAATACCTGCACATGAACTGTACACATTCAACAGTTAGGAAAGCAAAACATTAAGCACATCTTTTGCGTAATTCTGAAATTTGCTGGAAACAAAGATTTGAATAGGGTCAGAACAAATCAATACACTTTACTTAGTGATTCACTAATAATATATGTTCACTGAAACCCAATTACCACACATTATCTTTTGTGTAAAAATTAGTTTTATTAAAAACTGTATGCCTGTGCAAATGTAGTTACCATTTTAATGGATAATGTACTGTCTGTAAATGACAATGCGCTACCACGCAATGCAATATTAACATAAAAAAGTCACCCACCACTTGTCCAGAGCTGGGTGAGTTGCGAAAGTCTGTCGTACTAAAAAGTGGGTCGTGGTTCTAAAAAGCTTGGGAAACACTGTTCTAAATCGTGGATGAGTTTTCAGCTTTCTGACAAAAGATGTACTGAGATGTTTGCAACTGGATAAGCAAAGTGATGTGAGTGGAGGAATAGCGTACAGTGGCTTTGCCTTTTGGAAGAGAAGCTGCTGCAATGGTAAGAATAAACAGCTCTTTCCTCTGTGACTTTCTCTTTTATTGTGCTTTCAGTGTTGTCGGCTCCACCAGGATGCTCTTCTTTGTCAGTGAGTTAATACACACAGCCCTCTCACTTACATTGATTTTCTGGAGCTCATTCGTTCTCCGCCATTGTTGCTTTCTGTTGTGATCACGGAACACAATCGTTGTTTTAGCACTTCTGCTTTTTCCCAGCCTTTTTTCATTTCCTTTGTCTTTATTCATCTTCACAATACACCCTACATTTCTTTTTTCCATTGTATTTTGATCTGCTCTTTGTGCATATGCACTCTTGAATAACTAACTTCCCTGCTGTTTTATGCAGCTTGTGAGCATACATCACTATTTACCAAATGCAGTGATTCCATCTACCTCCCAAATGCTGACCTTTTGTCACAATTAGCCCTGAGTGACACATCTGACTTTTCTAGCAATTATAAATTGCATAGAATAAAGGTATGCAACATCTATCTATTCCCCTTACCATGTCTTCACTCGCGTAATAATCTTCTCATTTCTAAAAATAATATGGAAATGTAATCACTCTGAAATAGTATGCATAATTACAAGCATTTGAAAGTGAGTTCTTGTCTTATTAATTGGTTTGAACAGATACAGCTTTCTTTATAAGATGGGACACTTTGTGATACAATTGTGGTAATTTTTTTATATAAAATGTTACCATGCATGGACCATCATTTCAAAATACTGTATTTTTGACAATATTTAATATGGGTTAACAAGAATGCTATACATACGTTGTACCCAGTTTCCGCTGACAGGGCTGAGAAAATTGGGGTATAAACCATGAGGTTTCTCAATTCTTTTCAGAAATTTCCGGATATTCATTACCTATAGGCAAAACAAAACACTTTAATTAGTCTTTACCTGCCAATCCTGCTTCTGCTGTTGATAAGAAATGTTTATTACAGCATGCCTCAGTAGCTCAGTGACTGAATGAGTGCTCCGACATAGAACGTTCATTTTGTAATTTATAAGACTCCTTAATACATAAGCTCTTTAGGATCTTGAAGCTTTCCAAAGCATGGAAAACTGCCTGATATTAAATAATATCTTCTTTTGTATTGCCACAAAACTCTTCACGTACACTCAAAAAATACACACACAGGTATATATGTTGTACATAGCAAAATATCTTAATCATCCCGGACTCAGCTTTTCATGTTCTGTCTGAATATCAGAGACAAGTGATTTGCTGTTATCAGAAAAGTTGCCTGTTTATAGAACCTGCCATTCTAAGTCATTTACTAATCAAACAATGAAATCAATTCCAAAAGTACAATGGTTAGAAAGATGTAAGCAAAATCTAAATTATTCACGGAATGCTGACATTCTTTTTTTATTGGTTATAAAAATACGCATTTCAACAGGATCGGATACCAAGAAAAACAAAAATTGCATTGGATTTACAATCACAATTTAAAACTACATTAAAATATTCAAAAAGGTGAAAACAAGCATTGACTGAAGTAGGTTCATGGAAAAACTTTAAAGTGACTTTGACAGTAAATATATATGGCATGATTCATAACTGTGAGGGAGTACCCTCTCTAACAAACCCTCCACGGCAGATGGACCTAAAATATATCAGTGACAAAGCCTACTCCGACTTTGTCGCTGACCTACTCCTCTGACAGCTGACTGACTACAGTCCGTTGGAGTTTTAAATATAACACCATCTGCCTACAGTAAACTGTGTTATGAATTTTTTTTGTTATTTGTCACTGCTGTAAAAAATGAGGCAGCAAAAGACAGACAAAATAAAACAAAAATCTTAATAATGACCCCCACACCGTGGGAGACAACTTCCATGTTGTGAGTTACATTAGTTTTACAATTTTCAATAACAAACACCTACTTTGAGAGTTTGCTTTTGAAAAATGTGAAACTTTATAAAAGTTTGACTGGCGGCTGTCTTGTTTGACAGAGCTGTTCGTCAAACGTTTAAAACATTGACAGGAGCCGCCATGACGGAGGTTCCTGCCAATGTTTAGAGTTGTCAGCAGGGCTGGTGGACTACTCTAAATTTACCAGGATGAAGACCATTGGTATCGTGGGGTTAAAGTCCTCGGCCACACCAAATGACTTGCATACACCTGCTAAACTCTAAATCAGGCCCTGAGTTACTTAATAGTCTCAATAGTTTTTTCCGTTCGAAGGATAGTTGCATACAAACCGCATGTGACATAAATCTTAATTCACCTTACTGCACAGCGAACATTGCTTTGAATCGCAGCACTGTTTCCTATTGCTATGTCAATTTATTGCTAATGAACCATACATCCTAAAATTTAGAAATATGTGCCTGATATCAGGATTAAGGGGTCTTTAATATAAATTTGCATTGTAAAATGAGTGGTATGGTCAGCTAAGGGATCTGACCTTTTATTTTTCATACTGTATAAATTATCTCATTCTAAACTGATTCTTTTGACTGTCAACTTAATGCACGCCTTCATTAATTCTTTAGACAACCAAGGCTAGATCTCTTCCTCAGTGATATGCAGCCTGTTAAGAACTTCTAGAAGTATACAATAAATTCCATATTTAAAATTGCCATCATCATTCGATGGATAACAAGTGACCTTAATGATTTCCTTGAGGCATTAAAAAGTTGATACTAGCAACTTATCCTTGTGCATCTAGTTTAAAATAACGTCAATTGAAAGTGATTAATGCATCATTGATAATCTTTTGCAAAACAACCCTCCTCTGCCAATAACCTAGATCTTTCCTTTTGCGATTAGCTTGTCTATATTCCCTTGCCAATTAATCCTTGAATGAAACTGTAAACCCAGATTGCAACAATGCTGCAGAATTTCCAAGACTTTCATATGCAATGATCAGCCTCTAACTTTTCCCTCATGTCTGTGGAAAAAATAGTTCGTTTATGTTTATTCACAGCCGCCCATTCTCAATACAAGAGCTAAACTCATTTATCTTTCTTTGGAGGTCAAAATAATGTCATAAGCATATAAAAAGAAATAGGACTACCTGCAATCAGGCTGCTTTGGGAAAAAGATTAAACTACTTTTCAAGCTTTCACTCTTTAAAGTAATCATACTGATTCTTCAGAAACAAATTTCATGGGACTGTTGTGGCTTTCAAAGAATACTGCTCTGGTGTACAGATCTGAGAATCATAAGCGGAGCCGCCCCACTTCTAACAGTAGGAGTACTATATTATGATTTGCTTTCTAAATTTCCCAGCTTTACAACGTTCTCTAAATTATAAATAGAATTCACATAAGAGGCGAGAAAAGCAATTAATGATATGCATTAGAGCTAAAGCAGGAGTGTCCAACAGGAGGGCTATGTACATACCATTGCTTCAAGAAACCAGGAAAAAACGAAAGGAGAAATCCCATAAACCCAGTTGAGACCTGGGTAATGTGGTAACAGACAACATCTCATCAAGTAATATTTGAAGGATAATTTAAACAAATTGAAATAAATACATAAAGGAGACAAAAGGGGAAAGAGACACCAAGTTGAGTATCACGATCTTTATTAAATGTCGTAGCGGAAGGAACATTAATTTCAAACGGCAATACTCTTTCTTCAATGTAGGTGTAATCCCAAAAGTGTACACAAAGTGCTTGTTAAAGGTGAATGGCGCAGTGAGACACTTGATCCGGTGACAGCGCCAAAGGCGTGATTACAAATGGTACATAACCTGGGCAGTAGGGCTATAATCAATTTGTTTTAGAAAACAACACAGAGAATTGGTGCAAAAATGCACTAAGCTTTGGTTTCTATCGTATTTATATTGCTAGGCCCATACTAGGCATTATTCCTGTTTCTATTATACCTTATGTTTTCTCTTTAACAAATGTGTTTAATAGATTAGCCAAATGTGGCTTATTTAGACTCGTCATTGCTGTAGAATGTGTTGACTTCATAAAATGTATTTCTATTTTTCAAACTACATGTTCTCATTGCATTTAGAAAGTTTAGCTTCACATACTCATACTATGCTGAATAGTGCACAATATATTAAAACAATAATGCTTACATGGAGTTGTGAAACATATTACTTAACCAGGACATTGCAAATAAAATGTTTCTGTCTTTAAAGTAGTTCATTGTTATGCACTGAAACACTGAATAGCTAATAGACATTGCTGAAATTTCTCATGGAAACCCAAAGCAAATGTAACAAGTATATGAATGTCTAGCAACTAACTGATACTTTCAAGTAATACCCTAGAGATATTGTGTGTTTACTGTGATAATAAAGGAAGAAGCTGCCGAAGACTGGACATTTTCTCTTCACTGATTCAAGATGATCTAACATCGAAAAAGATTGATACATGCGTTTTTATGTTTTATAATAATGCGTGTTTCCTAGTTAGGGAGACACTTTTTGAGCACAGTATCTTTTGAGCTTTCATGGAGACATTCCTTAAGAGTCGGTCTTTTTATTTAGAAATTTGCTGTAAGCTATTGCTGATGGCTTTTTGTTACTTGCCACTTTGGCAGTGACCTTTCCTGATTTACTTCTCTTGGATGCTTTAACCTCTTCAATGCCTATGACGAGCTGGTCTCGTCATGGGCCGCGGTTGCGCTGTGCCCATGACGAGACCAGCTCGTCATAAACCCCGCCCGCTAATGAAAGCGCCGGCACAGGGCGGGGAAAGGGGCGGGCACTGAAGGGGTTAATGGATGCAGCTACTACAGCACCTCGCATACGGAGGTTTGGCTGAGTTGTCCTGACTACATGGAAACACAAACGTTATGTTTTCATGAACACTGCTAAATAAAATAAATAGTGGGTGGAGAGACTGAGGGCATTGTGTGGTAGCTAACTGGCAGAAGGGCACAACTTAAATGCCCCTATTGACGAGCCACCGATGATAAGTGCAGTTTTTTAGCCTATAGATTTTTCAGCAAGTTTATGTGGAAATGATGCTTTAATGTTCACTATTTGACCCACTTTTTTCAAAACCTTTACATGAAGAGAACTTCCCCAAACACTCCTTCATGAAGACAAACTTGCTTCATTTGCTCGCTTGCTAGAATTATTGGCAAGTATTATGCCTCATCACCAGCCGCCACTGCCATACTTAGGCCTAAGCACAACACTGTCATAGACTTTAAAGGTACATCTAAGAAATTTATTTTGTGATACGAACTTTAGAATGATAATTTTGACTTAAATGTAGTGCTTTAAACAAATGTTGGCAAACAGCAGAGATTCAAAAGGAGGCTTTCAACAATAAGATGTCAATCATTTCAAGAGAGTCTCTAATATAGGGAGAGTTTAATGCAAGACTGGATGATTTTATGCCAACCTTGGGTTAATGAACATATGAAAAGGTATGGAAAAGAGCACAGACATTGAAATATTTATTTATAATCGCTGAAAGTACAAATACTTACATTTTCAGTAAATAGTGGGTTTCCAGATATTTGACTAAGTTGTACAAATTCTAAGTGTAATGTACCAAATTCTGCCAAAATACTGCTCCCTGCAGACGCCCATCCCCAGCTCCAGCTCATACCACTGAAAAATTACAGAGAAAAGGCATGAGTTGCATGCATCACCCACATAATGAAACTGAATCTTGCAGGGCACATTTGTCAACGTTTATGCTTCGTTTTTTCTGAATTCATTATTCAAGAAAAATTAATAAAGCCAAAGAAGCCCCCATAAATACTATGGTGGTGATTTAGAGTTTGACAGATAGGCTACTCCATCCAAATGTGGCAGATACGCCCTCTGCCATGTTTCAAGTGCCGTAGGCTATAATGCACTTGCATTATGGCTGATCTGACATCCGTCACATTTGTCATGAAGTATCTAATCTGCCAAACTCTAAACCAGGCCCTAAGCTTCACAGCAAGTATACATATAACTAAAATAAAAAATAAACTAACAAATGGTAAAAGTTAGTAAGGATAGACAGTGGCAGAGCAAGGAGGTGCAGGGGCACGGGTTTTGGGGGCGGCAGCCACCCCCACTTGCCACCCCCACCTGCCACCCCGCTCTTACATGCTTTTGCCGTGGGGTGTCAAACGCAGGAATCGCCAATCCCTGTCGCCCCCCCCCCCCACTCTTCCATGCGGCCGCTGTGGGACGGCAAAGGCAGGCACCGCCATGGCTGGCATAGTGGCTAGCTACGCCACTGAGGATAGATTTACTATTAACTCCATATCAACCTAGCTGGCTGATATAGTGGTAATCTTCAAAGCAGTTGCGGTTTTTACGTGTAACATCTGAACACAGAATCCATCATGAGAAATGTATCATTTGTGTCACTGTTCAAAAGCATACCAACTTTGCTAAATAATTATGACTACTTTGAAATGCTATAGGTGATTATTGATACTGTGATTTGCAAAACCCTTTCTCTGATATCATTTATTTTTGTTATTCACATATAGCACAAAGCAGCCACACTAAATATGCAACAAATATTACATCAAGAAGTTCATTATGTAAAACTACTTTTTAATGAAACAGTGTGAATTAATATAGTTGTTACTGAGAATAGTGACTTTAAAAAAAATGCTGATTTCCACCCATGTAAGTTAGCAATTTTTGTTGTCACTAATTTATGGGGGCAAAAGGTCTATATATATATATAGGCATAACACAAAATAGTGGTTAACATCTTATATTTCTTAGCTGGAAGATACAATAGTCTGCATTTTTTTTAAATTATTATTTTTAAAAAATTGTATAATACACACATCCAAACGTCTACTGCAGGCGAAAACGTGATGCCACTGTGAGTACATAAGAGACACAACCTCCGCAATAAAGGGCAGGGGAAAAAAGCAGGTAGGAAGAAGGAGGACAAAGGGAGGGGTCTCCAGGGAGAGGCCAACAGTACAAAGGCCACAGCTGGGGGAGGGGGAGCTATATTAGTATTACTGTCTAATCCTGGACTACAGACACTTCGGGTTCATATATGAGGCCTCTGCCTGGGTTGTTGTCAGATCTTCAGACCCCAGTCTATAATACGTTCACCATCAACCCCAGAACTTTTAAAACTTATGAGGACAGTCTTGCAGCATACACCTCCTTTTTGACTTCCATGGACATGTCCATCTCCATTATGAAATGGGCTGTAGTGGCCAGTGTTCGTACCTCCCAGACCAGTGCTATATATTTCTTAGCGACCACTAGCCCCATGGAAAAAAAATAGCAGTCTCCTGAGAGGTAAGTTATAAGTCCCTGGACCCCCTAATAGAACATAGTGTGGGTTAAGTGGGATTTCTTACTCCAATATACTCCCCAACTCTCTAAGTATAATCTTCTAGTATGCACGGATGATCGGGCACTCCCAGAGTGTGTGGAAGAAGGACCATATTGGAACCCTACATCGTAAATGGCCTTCTTTGGGAATTTTCCTCATTTTGAAGAGTCTGTCTTTAGCTAGATATATTCTGTGGAGAATTTGCAACTGTATCAAGAGTAACCGAGCCCTGATGGCCACCTCTCAGGGGAGGCATAAGGGTCACCTCTCAGGCATGTCATCCACGTCTCATTCCCATCGACTACTGAGGTTCCCCAAGTTGTCAGGAATGTTATTTATGATCACTCTATAAGTGCCTGACACTGCTCCCCATCCAAGCAGACCATCCAACAAGTGACTCTCCCAGAGGACGTGTCCGGAAGCTCCAACCAATCCACCTCAGCTACCAGGGTGTGCCTGAGCTGTGTGTATTTAATATATTGCAAGCCCGCTAGCTCGTACTACTTTTGTGAGTGCACAAAGTTCTCCACAATTCCCCCTTCAATCACATTCCCAAGTGTGGAGATGCCGATCAGATCCCATCTGGTAAAGCCCTGTAGTTTACGGGCTTCCCGTAACATACTGCTTTCCCATAGAGGCAATAGTTTGCATTATTAGCAAAAAGTGACATTTCCATTATATTTTTGGAAGAAATCCTAAAATTCCAAGAGAGAAGAAATTAAAAGGGACCACGTTGTGCCAATTTACTTTTTTGTACTGAGTTTGGGGTGAGGAAACAGGATTGACTTCTCTGTCTACTCCTCTTTTCAGTACTTCAATGTAGAATCTAGGCAGATAAAGCCCAGAAACAGATCTACAACAGAGTTACAACAGTAAATGTAGATTCCTCATTATATGCTTATCCTCATTGTATGCTTACCTAGATGATATGCTAGAAATTAATATTGTACAGTTGATATAACTGCAAATCAATAGTATTGAACTTGATATTTTGAAATGCAATTGAGGGTGTGTGTGCCTGGTGGATTAGGGTGAGGGGATATGCATGTGGGAGAGAATGGTTGCTGGGGGAAGGCATAGTGGAGACTATAAAAAAAGGATGTTTGAAGGGGCATGTCTGATGTGTCTGGTGAAATGGTGGGTCAATTCTGTAGCATTGTCAAAAGGATTGTTGAAACGTTTAAAAAAGTATGTCGTGCAACTTCGGTTCAATTGGCGGTGGGGGGGTTGAAATATCTGGGTGTCTTTCTGTCCGACGTGCCGGCAGTGTCATGGGAACGCAACCTGGCGGCAGTGTCATGGGAACGTACCCGGGAAGATCTCAAGGTATGGTCCCGTATGCCCCTATCCCTAAATGGTAGGTCGGCGATTTTTAAGATGGTGGCGCTCCCCTGACTCCTCTACCAATTGCAGAACTATCCATACCAGATCCCACCCCGATGGTTTAAGCACGTGAATGGAGAGCTGGGTCAATTTCTGTGGGGGGGAAAGGTGAGGGTGGCCTTGCGGACATGTTTCTTGTCTACCTACTGTGGGGGTCTTGCGTCCTCAGATGTCCTCTCGTACTACCAAGCTTCACACTTACAAGTCCTCAATGAGTGGTGGTATGGCAACAGGGGAGACCCGGCTTATGCGGTTGAGTGGCAGCTTATGGGACGCTATTCCTTACATACGATACTATATTCAGCACAGCTCTGGAAGTCGTTGCCATCGGTCACGCGGGTGATGTTTTTGATCTGGAGACAGGCTTTGCGCCGGATGGGGTGGTGGAACACCTTGACTCGTGAGACCCCCCCTATGGGACAACGGGCGCTTACCTCAGCTGGCGGCACTGCAGGGCTTCCGTGGCTGGGATATAATAGGCATCTCAGTTTTGGGGGATGTCATGAGGGACTTGACACTTAAATTCTTCCAGGAACTACAGGAGGAATATGCAATGCTGCGCGCCTAGTTTTACCGTTACTTACAATTTAGGCACGCCTAGCTTGGAGGGCCTGGAGTCCATACCCGACTTTAGCCTCAGAGGCGAAGGTCTTCATGGGGGACCTCCCGGATAGCAAGCTCTCCCGAATATATCAGACTTTGGTCATTCACTGTTCCCCCGACCTACGGAAGCTTAGAAGTGCTTGGGAGGAAGATGTGGGTGCATTGGAGGAGGAAGACTGGGCCGAGGCCCTAGCGGCCCCGCGGGGGCGGCGATAGCAACGTGCCTACGGCTAGTGCAGTTCAAGTACTTACACAGAGTGTATTTCACCAGAGTGCGTCTTTGGAAGGCGGGAATGATCGCCTCTCCCGAGTGCCTTTGTTGTCATCGGGAGGACGGTACACTTATACACACAGTCTGGAGTTGCATATCATTAAATAGCTTTTGGAGAGGGGTATACTCCTGCCTCTCTGAGGTATTGGGATGGGAGCTCCCCCGCAAGCCACAGCTGGCCCTGCTACATGTTATGGAGGGGGTGGGGGGTAATATTTATAAGCGCCACCTCTTACAACTGAGTCTCACATTAGCAAAAAGGGATATTGCCAGGGCCTGGAAGGTACCCAGGGTCCCATCGGTGGCTGCATGGAAAAATGGGCTAGATTTTTGTATGGTGTTGGAACAACCTGTTTTCCTCGCCGGGGGGTGTCCGCGCAAACACTTTAAGATATGGAAGTGGTGGGCAGACTTCCGGGGTCTATTATTGGACCCACCACAAGAAGTAGAGGCACGATTGCCGGACTAATGTAAAGGCACCCTTTTGGATAGTGGTGGCTGGGGTGGGGCGGTTCGGAGGGACCAGGTTCCCCGGTTGTTATGTTATGTGATGGACAGGTTTATGTGGCATTGGCGCAATCTGGTGGGGGGGGAGTTGGGGGGGATTTGTTACAATGTGGTTCACTAATACCTGCAAATGTCTAAGACATCATCAATGTACGTTTGATGTGTGCAGATGTCCCTGGAGTGCAGAGCTCTGCAATATACGTGAATCTAGACAAATAAAATTTGTTTAAAAAAAAAAAAAGTAGGTCGTTTTGAAATTTTCTATGAGCGCATTATTAGAAAACATGAATTATCCTACATCTATGTTGTACAATACATCCCTAAGCTTTTACAATTACTTTCTACAACTTTCTCATGCAGAAGACGTGTCCCAGCAACCTTTAAGTATTCAGCCCCTTTTTTAGAAACCCAGGACTGGCTTTAGTACTGGTGGCGCCGGTCCGACAATGTTTGTTTGTGCCTACCCCATCCATGGTGCACGGATTCCCTCAACACTACCTTTTAACAGTGACCCTCAAGTCTCCATAACCACTCTCTTTCAGATGCATTTAATTAGTTATATAGTGCCACACATGCCAGTGTAGGGTGTGAGAGCACTTTGCACCACACACACACACACACACACACATTACACAGAGACAAACATTCATACCTGTGTAAATCAGCTTTTAGGAAATGTTACATAAGGCAGAGGACTACAATGTGTAGAAGGGACATGTCATCCATACTGGTTAGGCAGTATTGTTTAAGATTGCTTGGTCTGATGAAGCACAAACTGGGGGTTCTCTTTAATAATAAGAATTCGGTTCTACCCAAATAAACCGTTTTGCAACATTAACCTGGGGCAGGTAAATCTATACTTTGCAGTGTGCATGCAGTTCTTTGAAGATAGTTAAAAATTCACCTTTTTATACTAGGATTTTTACGTAGAAAAACAGTACCCCACTGCACTATTTACAGTATATGCATTTTGTGATCAGCATGGTACAGGGTCATGAAGCAGGCATTTTAAGCCTCCGTGCTATATTATGATCAGTCAAAACCTAAACTAGACAAAACTCTGATCTCTCTCCAGGAAGAACATTAATCACCGCAGTTATCTTGACATTTTTATTGTTGCTGGAAATTGCAGGAGGCAAGGAACGCGACAGCAGGTGCTTTTAAAACCAAAATAAACTTGCAAACAGGGCGCCCAGGTCGCACTGCCCTAAGAAACCCTTCAAATCTGGAAATTGCGCATTCTCCTATAATTTATTGTCTTTAGGTGTTATCTTCTTGTGATTCACACTAACACGCTGGGACCATTACATACACTACTACGATGGAAAGAAAAATATGAATTTGTTTTTCATATAGCTGATCCTGGGACTGTACATTTACTTTAGAGATTTTTGAGATGCGGGTTAAATGCTTAAACAATCTGATATCTTTTTAACACCAGATGCAGGCCATTGCACCTACAGAAATCATTTTAAAATGTAAGTATTGAGCAGATACTATAGAACACAATGCAGAAAACAGTCATTTTAAACCCAAAAACATTACAAATAAATAATTTGTCTTACTTTCCAAGATTTATAATGCCTCTCGGGATTCCAGTTGGGGTACTAAAAGCAGGCAGGAGTTTGTCTCCAAGTTCTATGGCTTTTTCTCTGAACATCTAAAAAGAAAATATATAATTCAAATGCAACAAAATAAGGCAGTCATATCAAAAAGAAACATTTAAAATCCCAGGTGCCTTATTCGTAAAACTTTGTTAACCAGCATTAACGTTTTATGAAGACATTAAAGATAGTTGAAGGGATACATCTGGGCATTCACTTATAAATCACTTGTTGTTGCCTTTACCAGGTACTTCTTTTAAAGAATCATCGACCATGAGAGAAAAGTAATTATTACGTTTACCCTCGTGGTCGTGTGTCGAATCCCCCCACAACACGGCCCCACCGCTCTTACCTGCACAGGCCTCGGAAGTATTTAATGTATTGAGGAGGAGGTTAACCTAAGCTCTCGGGAGATACCGCGCAGACTTTACAATGGTGAGAATCTTGTTGTGAGCACACAACTGTGACAAACCTACGGTTCGTGCCTCAGAGGGTGTTCCAACAAAATACAATTTTTTATAATCGACCTGCACCTATATCGACTTTATAATATCGACTACCAACCTATCCTCAATACAAGTGGGCGTGGAGTTGGGAATAGAAAATCAATCCTTCCCTACCTTGTTCCATTGCCGGTTGATTTCTAGAGGTGATCTATGTTGGTTGATATCATTGACCTTATTTTCCCAAAAGAGCAGGATTTCTAAGGCTGCAAATCAGCTTCCTTGCACCAACAGAGGATGCAGGAACCAGCCGTATTTATAAATCAAAATGTTTTGTTTGCTGTTTTCGCTGTGATTTAGAAGGTGTTCTTCAAGGTTTGGGACTAAGCGAGCTGTTCCAAGTGGATCGCTGTTCAGCAGCACCTTGTACTATCAATCAATCAATCAATCAAGAAAGCTTTATTCGATTTTGAAGTTAAAATCATAAAAGCGTACATCAGAATATTCATACATAAATATATAAGGATAAAAATTCTAAAAAGATTTGATTATACATAATCAAAGTCAATCAGTATAGTCCCATGTTAATGAAAAGTTCATCGAGTTTACAAAAGGAATCTAGTTAAAATTAATACATTGAGTTCCGAAACTTAACAGCCAGCTTTAAAAAGCTTGTTAATGCGATGGTAGTACATTCATTGTCCAGCTGTAGTAACCTGATCATGGCCAACCTACAAGTACGTAATCCCCAAGACTTTAGAAGTGGTTTCAGAAATGCCCCCCTGGGCAAATGATAGAATTTACAAAAGAGGACACAATGGATGTTAGATTGAGCAGAGGTATCATCACAGGGGCAGGGTGGGAGTTCATTCGACCAGGAGTTGCAGAGAGGGAAAGCAATCATACGATAAAAACTTCCAAATCTAAGGCGAGTGAGAAGCATTCGGGCATAACAAGAAGGCTGAGTTAATAAATAGTTTTGGAGACCTTCTTGCATGGTTATTTTTTGGTAATTGAGAACTGAATTTTTTATTTTTTCCAGATTCCATCTTTTAGTTATAAGATGGTTTAAAGCCAGCTCTCTTAAGGTCTTTCTAGAGACCGATTCCATGGTTGAAGGCTCCATGAAAAACTCAGGGTGGCCAAGGTCAAACATCATATTTTTTACATATGTGAGCCATTTAATGTTGGTTACTCCGTCGAGATTGAGACAATCAGTAATCAAGTCTCTGTTAAATTTGGTCTCCGGAGTAGTCCAAATCTTATGCCACAGAAGTAGAGGTGCAATTTTAATAGTGTCTAGTATATACAGCAGGCCCAATTCGATGTGTATAAAAAAAGTCGATGTAGATTTTGAAACTCCTAATAAGTAGCACAAGAATTGATTTTCAGTTTTTTGTAATAGTTGTGCGTTTGCAATACCCCAGAGACCAGCTCCATAGGTGGCAGTAGAAATACATTTAGCCTTATAAAGAACAATCAGCTCTTTAACTGGTCTGCCACCTAGTTTAGCTGAGAACTGTTTTAGCGCGCCAATAGCTCGGATGAGGGCCAAATTTCTAGCGTTTATCGCTGTGTGCCAATTTCCCCTCCGGTCAAAATGTATTCCTAGGTAGGAGAAGTTGTCCGTGGTCTCGATTCTGCTGTTATCTAAAAAGATAGAGCAGGGCAATTTCTTTGTTCCTGGACCACATGCCACCGTGTAAGTTTTTGCAATATTAATTTTTAACCCTCGTTCATTCATATAAGTTGCAAACTTCAAGACGGCCCTCTGTAGGCCTATCTTATTCCGAGACATAATGGCGGCATCATCAGCATAGAGGAGTATTGGGGTCGGAGCTCCTAAAATTTTTGGATAGTCATGCTGTGTTTCTATTAAATATTGCCCAATAGAGTTTATGTATAGGGTAAAAAGAAGGGGGGCTAAAATGCACCCCTGTCGTACCCCTCTCTTGATAGAGAATTTATCAGAACACTCGCCTTTGTTTCCATAACGGACTCTAGCGCCTGCATCACGATACAGAGTTTTTATGAATACTAGGATGTTAGAATCTAGGCCCATTTCAAATAATATGGACCATAGTAGCTCATGATTCACGCAATCAAATGCGGAACTCAGGTCCACGAATGTAACAAAAAGGTTTCCCTTTTTTGCCTCCGTATATTTAGATAAAACTAAGGCCAAGTTTAAACTCTGTTCTATAGTCCCTTTTCCTGGACTGAAACCATACTGTAAATGGGATAATACATTATTTTCCTCTGCCCAAAGTTGAATTCTATTTAAAATTGCCCTCGCTGCTACCTTCATTAAAGCGTCTAAAAGTGAAATTGGGCGGTAGCAGGTTGGGACATTTCTGTCTCCTTTTTTAAAAATAGGGACGACTATAGCTTCAGACCAGGATGGTGGGAGCCCATGTCGATTAAAATTATTTAAAACATTCGTTAACATGGGAGCCCAAAGGTCAATTTCTGCCTTGTAGACATCCATCGGGACGCCGTCGGGGCCTGGGGCTTTACCTGAAGGACTGTCTTTAATTGCTTTAGTAATCTCCATGCAATTGAAGGAAATCCCTATTGGGAATATAATCGGTGAAATTGTGAGTGGTTGAATAGTGACTCCGTCAATCTGGGGGTGACCATAATTAAGGTTTCCTGAGTTGTCATATAAGTTTTTAAAGTGATCTACCCAGGTTTCCCCGTTTATAGCCATGTCTATGACATCGGTCTGATTTTGCTGTAAATAAGGAGCGTTAACCACTTTCCAGAAAGCTGTATTGTCCCTAGATTTGGATGCAGCAATTAAGGCCGACCAGGCCTCTTTCTTTAAGATCTGTTTCCTGGTTTTTATGGCCAGATAATACAGTTTTCTTGCTTTACTAATCTCAGCCGGTGATCTGATAATTTCATTCAAGGCCCTTTTTAGGTTTTGAAGAGCTTTAGTGCAATTTTTGTCAAACCAACCATGGCCTATTTTAGTGTTAGGTTGACGCTCTTTGGTTAATAATTTTTTCAGTTCAGATTGAATTTTTAAAAATGGAGTCAAAAGTACTGATGACTCCTCTGTTTCTGTTAGACAGGCTAATATATCGGGTAGGCTAGTTCCCATTAGGGTACGTAGAAGAGCGGCAGGGTCAACCCTGTCCCATTTTATAGAATAGCCATTTTTTGTGGCTAAATTTATATTGAGATGGTAATTAGTTATATCTACAGGGGTCTCCTGAACCGTTCTAATTTTAAGATTGAAAACAATTGGATAGTGATCACTGAAGAAAACATTAAGTGTTTCCCAGGAGATGACGAATCCTTCATTGGATGGAGATAGAAGAGTAAAAACAATAGTCGAATTGCATCCCCGCCCGTGAAAGGTTGGTTTAAAGGGGATATTTGGGGTGCAAAGTTCGTTAATAAAAGACAGGTTAAAATGAAAAAGCATGTAATTAAGAGTGTCGCCCAGTTTTGAGTGAGCAAAATGTGTAGGGTTGTCGTCCTTATGTTTACCAAGGCCGCAAATGCCTTTGAAAACATGTGGGCAAATGGTACAATTAAAGTCGCCCAACCAGATCAACACCGACTCACCCTTTCTCTGGGTCTTAATAGCATTGACACTCGTCATGAGGTTATCGATCTGGCTTTCTAGATTGCTACTAGGGATATTATTATAAAAGTTTATGAGGGTTAGAGATATTTCCCGCCCCCAGCTAACATTTAAAATCTGGTAATACTCAGTGAGTGTATGCCTCAGTACCTTAATGCCCTGCGTTATTGAAACATAAATGCTCAGACCTCCTTTATTTCTCCCCTGAGAGGTTGTTTGTGCGGGAGCATGGAAGGTCTGGTAACCCGGAATGTGGAGTTCATCTATAGCCCACGTTTCCTGGAGGCAGATAAGGCTATAACATGTAACTATGTCTAGCCACGGTTGGTGTGATATTTTATTAGAAAGGCCTGCGACGTTCCAAGAGATGATGTTATCAGCATCCCCTATTTCCCTCATAGCAAGAGCATTTTTATTTTCAGATCTAATTTTTAAAGTTTGGGGGAGAGGGGAGCTGAGAGGTATGGAATGGTCACAAATGGAAGTAGTCGCAGGATATAAATTATCACCACTGGCTTGTGGCTGATCAAAAGGGGCCACACAGTTTAGAATTCCCGTATTACAAATATTAGCAATATCCGTTCCAGGATATGAGGTTGCAGCATGGGTATTAGAAGTCAAGATGGGAACTCCACATAAATCAGACCCCAGGCTAGATTCTATCTGTCAATCAGGATCTTCCAGATCTGTAAGTGCCTCAAAGCGGTTTGTGACTGCTAAAGGCCGGGTTGAATACTGTGGTAAGCTATAAATGTGCTGATGTTGGTGAGGATGAGGCCTGTCTGGAAAGGGTGAAAAGGAAGGAGATACCTTCCAGCGACTAGGGTTTCTGGGATGTTGGAACAAAGGGACAGTATTAATAGATCTTGAGTAATGGGGCGCTGCAACTGATCTTGTATATCTGGGCGGCCTACGGATGGTACTGTTCCCTTGAAGAGTAAGGAGGGATTGGGGATAAAAATAGCTCAAAACCCGTGTTGATATTCCTTCTACTCCTCTTTCTAGGAACCAGTCCGCTATGTAAGTGACTACTTTCTGATCTTTGAAATTTATAGTCACAATGTCACCTTCTATATCTTTAGGCCTACACCCAAGCCAGGTCAGCCTTCGCACAAATAAAATCTCACCATTAAGATCTGAGGGCAAAGGTCTGTTCTTACTTAACCAGTATATTACTTTGTTTTTAAGTTCTGCAAACCCCTCCTTCTTTCCTGGACTTAATTTTGGCACACCCGTAAGTATAATAACATATGGAGCAGATTCGGGTGGTAAGTCAATATATTCGTCCATTTTGTCAGGAAACTGTCGTGGGTTTGGCTCCCCGGAAATTCTGGTGTTTTTTCCCTCTAGTGTTTTTTGCGGGGCTACTTTTTCCTTCTCAGCTGAGGAAGTAGGCACAGTTTCAGAGACAACAGAAATGGCTGGAGGCTGAGTGTTTGTGTCATTAGCCAATGCTGCATCTCTGCCAGGGGTCATAACTGAATATTTCCTCTGGTCAACAGTTGTTTGATAAATAACCAGATCCTTCAATAGAGAACCGTTTGAGGAGGTTACAGTCGTTAGAGTGTCTAATTGCTCAGCTAGCCGTTTTGTTCTCTCATAGAGAGGTAGAAGAAGTGACTTTACAAGTTGTTCAAGTCTCTGGAATAGACAATCATTGGGGTCACGGGCAGAAGGAGGCATAGTATCTTTGCATTTTAAAGGGCCGGGGGATAACCTCGGCACCTTGGAGCAGCTACCTATTGGTCCTGCACCGCCCCTCTTTCTTTTCAAAGTTGCCACAAGTCTGGGTTGTTTAGGGGAAGTCTTTTTCCTAATAGGCCTTGATTTTATTTTAAGAGGCATATTCGGTAGATCCCCTTCCATGGCGAGGAGTGGGGAAGTCGTTGCACCTGTGTTAATGGTGATTAAGTCCCGCTGAGAATCTGTTGTCAGAGGCAGGTCCTGCAGAAGTAGCGGTATGCCCGGGTCGCTGAATGGGGCAGAGGTATTTGCCAGTTTGTTTGTTGCAGGTAGGGGAGACGGAATCAACTGTATAGAACCCAGAGAGGAACGTTTGTCAGAAAGTAAGCCATGGGACAGACGACGTTCCGTGTCCGCTATTTCATTGTCCAACTTCGAGACAGCTTTGGCCAGAAAGTGGTCAAGAGTCCCTTTCCGTGGGCCTCCCAAGAGTGTAGTCTTGCCTTTGGATGGCTGTATAGGCGGGGTTATAGGCATACTTAAAATATGGGCACAAGCAGTGGAGAAGTACAAAGATACGCGTACTGTAAACACTAAGACTACAAAGATCGAAATATAGTGTTTACCGCGAACTGTAAGGGAAGTTATATGAAATATCTTACTTGTGACTGCCAAGAGTGGTAGCCCAGCCCAGCCTCTTCCGGCCCCGGACGGCCACAGACGGTCCCGCCCTTGTCCCGGGCTTCTCCCGGCGCTGCCCGCGCGCGGTCCCGCGACGCGGGTATCCCGGCGATCTTTTAAGCGCCTCCTTGGCGCCAAACCAGCGTCGGCGGGTCCTCAGCCGCTGGGAGTTGTGGGAAGTGTAGTCGCGTCCCCGCTCCGCGGCCGCAGGTGGTGGTAGCGGCGGCGGGGGACGAGAAAGCAGGAGCAGTAGAGGGTCTCGCTGGCAAAGTAAGTTCCAGTCCCGCAGTCCGTGAACGCTACACCGAGCCCGCTCCGTCGATGTCCCGGCGATCTGTTAAGCGCCTCCTTGGCGCCAAACCAGCGTCGGCGGGTCCTCAGCCGCTGGGAGTTGTGGGAAATGTAGTCGCGTCCCCGCTCCGCGGCCGCAGGTGGTGGTAGCGGCGGCGGGGGACGAGAAAGCAGGAGCAGTAGAGGGTCTCGCTGGCAAAGTAAGTTCCAGTCCCGCAGTCCGTGAACGCTACACCGAGCCCACCTTGTACTAGGTGTAGATGTGTTTGCACAGTCCGATGGTGCCGGACAGTTCTCGTGTACACTCAGCTTTTTTACAGACAGGCTAGACGTAGTAGCGGCTGCTACCGGGGAGTAGTGGTGAGGCAGGGAGTGGGTGGGTGTTAAAAAAAAAAAAAAAAGAGAAGGGGGGGGATGAAAAACACATTTACCTTCCCAGCAGCTGGCTCTCCTCGGTCCTCTACGTCCACGGGGCAGGAACATGAAGCACTCAGGCTCTCCTAAGCCAATCACAACTCTACAATGCAGCACTGTGATTGAGCGCTATGTTTCGGTGCTCAGATGGGGACTGGGAGAATAGGCATGTTCCCCACCAGGCTGTGCAATGCAGCCTGGTGGGGAACATGCAACATGCGCATGACTGTTTGGCCGGCCAAAGACTTCTGGCCAAACAGTCATGCACACTTTAGAGTGCGGTCTCCACTCCTCCCCCTGCTCTGTGGCCAGCACAGCCCCGCCCACACCTTTACAGCACCCGACAATAGTAAAAAATAAAATGATAATAACATTGTTATTATTTAATTTTTCTTGTGGGGCAACACTCCTCTGCCTCAGTGGAGTATCCGCCACTAGCTAGAAGTCTTTGAGTGACACTTCTGCTGGTTGTATCTTCAGGTCTGCAATCTCTGGGGTACACATGCCATACTACCACTGGGAAATTATGCAACACAAACTTGATTCAACAGGCACCGAGGAACTTCATTGTTTAAAAGAGTTAGGGCCCGATTACAAGTCTGGCGGTCTGAGGAATGCCACACTTGTAGTGGCACAGCATTACGAGTTAGGCTGTCGGACTGCCCTGGGACCACCCACTCCACCAGGGAACAGCTGTTCCCGGGCGTTGGAGTGGTGGTGGTCAGAGCCTGCAATGTGCTTGGTGGGACCGCTGTGGTATCACCTAGCATATTATGAGTTTCCTCTCCTCCAGAGTTTACATGGAGGTTCTTCCAAGGAGAGGAAACAAAGGGGGCCCCACAGGGCCCCTCTGTGCATCAACTGCATGTGGATGCACACAGGGGGGCATAATATATGCCCCCCTGTGTGAATGCACATAGGTTCCTGCACGGCATGGACCTTTGAGTCCATGCGATGCAGGAACCTAGTAGTGCGGTCCCATTGCGGTGCCTTTTTTAATGGCACCGCTGTCTTAAAAGAGACACCGCCATGGGACCGCCACACCGCCTGCCTGCCAGACTAATTGAAAGTTGTATTCTGGTGGGTGGGCAGTGCGACCTTCGGCGGAGCGGTGGCACAGTGGTTTGCACCTCCAAGCCACCGCTCTGCTAAAAAGTGGTAATCAAGGCCTTAGAGTTACTGACTTCTTACAGCCACTCCAGTGAGCATCGAGACTCTCAGCTTCCAGACGCTATTTGAGAGTAACAAGCAGTAATATTAATACTCCCTACATTGACATTTGGTGATGTAGGAACTGTGTTATCACGTCAGAATGCTCAGTTGTGATTTGGGATGGCATGCCTCTATCACATTTGCATGGTAACCTAGCAACTACGTCCTTGCGAGAATGCAGCGGTAAGCATACGTATATCTCCGTTCAGGACACTAATACTGCGTTTTAGGAACAACGTTCCTATGATGCACTCACGCAACTCTGCAGCAACATGTTATCATGTTTATAGCTTGATTGGCTTGGCCTGGTGGAACAAGTGTGTAATAGGAATTGAAACTAACCACTGGGCATAGAAATGAGTGTTAAAGTTGAGTACACGAAAACCCAAGTTGTATGTACGTTTGTCTTTGGGTGACACCTGCTAAGTACACAGTGGATTAAGAGCCTTATTCAGAACCAGGTGGATGGACGCCAGAGGTGGGGGGGTCATCATCTGTGCCACCCCAGCAGGCGACAATCCATCATACTTAGAGAGCCACGCCTACACGGTGAAGACCTCTTTCCCAGAAAGCAAGGTGCCATCACAGCAGCTCCCTTTACTTGATGTGTGACTGCTCATCTTGGAGCAGGGTCAGGAATGATTTGCATATGACTGGGTCCCAACTGAGATGGGATAATCTTTAAAATACGGATAGACTGAGTTGCAGCCCAAATAATCATCAGTGGCTGAGATTAATTCATGCATCCCATGCATCACTTTTGTTTTAATAAGACCATAGGCTGCCTCACTCTACTGACAGACCTTTACCAGCCATTGGCCTCTCTCTGGCACAGTCAGGCAGCCAAGGAGAAGTTACATTTGCAATTGGTTTTAGGCTTCAATTAGGAGTGACCAGCATAGGTCCTGTAGGTCCGAGCCATTTTAGATATTTTGGATATTACATAAAATTAATCTAAATACAATTCATGCATACTGTAGGCAGATATTCTCCAAATATGGCATGGCGCTGTCCCTCTGGAATTTTTGTCTGATCTGTGGGACATTCGAAAGAGAAAATAAATCATTACAAATGCCTGATTTTTCTAGATGACACACCCTAACACTGTTGGGAATGGCTAGGCACATACATGTAGACAGTATGCTGTCTTTACATACAATAGTTTTTTAGTTATTGAGAATAGCTCTTAGGGTGTTGTATTGCTACAAAAGGCTCTTGAGACGAGCACCCGCCAGTCTGTGTTGAGAAGTGTGGTGATGAATGAAGAAGACCGAGAATCAATTAAGTGAAGATTTATTGATGTAAGAAGAACCTGGCATCCGACACCCTCGACGGTCCAGCAACAACTGCCACCAATCGAGTGTCATCAACCTTACATTCTACAGAACACAGTGCAATAAACATTCCACAATGAGGTAAGCACAGATGTCACAACACCCAGTAAGATAACTAAATAAATATATAATACATCATAACACATCCTTCTTCTTTGAAATAAAAGAAAATAAAGGTTAACCAAAATAATAACCCTACAATGCAAATAACCTTAAATAACACCCAAATTTTCTTAAAAACAAAACACTCTGATATCTTCACTGACAAAACTTATACTTCAGACAGTAACATAATCTTTCAAATATGGAGGAGGCTTGCGAACTCTTGAGCCAAGACATTCAAGAGCTTCCGCACCACCCACATCCCTCTGAATACTATCAAGTTCAGCGTCAACCACATCTTGTGTTACACGCTGTTCCGGAACAACCTGACCCTTCTTTCCTCTTTCAAAATCAGGAAGACTACCAGGTAACAACATTGTTCCCGAACACCCTTCATCCTCAGAATGGTGCTCCACTACAGATCCCCTCCTTTGGTACAACGCCACTCTACGCAAATTCCATTTTTGTGCCCCTTTCACAACAACAAAATGCTTGGCATCACTAACAATCCGAAAAGGACCTGAAAATTTGCTAAGACCACCCTTTATCCTTCCACATTTCAACTTTTTTTTTTTTTTTTTTGAAACCGTTTATTACAGGTCTTAAAAGTATACAAGTATGGGCCCACAACCTTCCGGCCGGCCGCTAGCAATAGTAGGAACACACGACATATATACATGGAACACGTGGTATTACAGGAGGAGCATTTCTCAATAAATAACTATGTCGAAAAACCACATCATCCAGGCCCCATTATGCGGTTTCATTTTAAATTAAAACAACAAAAATTAAAACCACACCCACAAGGCAACCCACAATCAAAAATAGCAGTACGTGCTCCCCAAGAGGGGGGATCCCAACTATACACAGAAGTGTGAAGAGGGGGAAGAGAGCAAAGCGAGGACTGGAGGAACCCAATGCCCGGCAGCGGGGGAATGAGTCGGCTAAGGGGATGGGGCTGGCGAGGGATCAGGCAGCAGCGGCGGCGCACAGATACCCCCACGGTAGGCGTTCCAGAGGCCCCATACTTTCACCCATGTCCCAGGCTTACCCCTCGCCACATACACCACTTTTTCGCGAAACATGCACCAGTCCATGTGTTCTTTCCAGGCCGAGACCGTCGGGGGCCTCTGGGATCCCCACAGTTGAGCAATATCACGCTTGGCTACCATATATCCCAGAGTCACCCACCACGTCTGCGGCGCTGAGTAATCAGTCGGTTCCCACACATTCAACAGGCATCTTCTCGCTTCAGGCAACAGCGCCACATGCGTAACCAGACGCAGCACCTCATGTACACCACGCCAGAACCCCTCTACCTCCGGGCACTCCCACAAAATATGCATAAAGGTCCCCAAAGCACCACACCCACGCTTACATAACCCATCTCCGGCATAGCCCATACGCAGAAGCTTTGGCCCCGTCATGTAGACCCGGTGGAGTATCTTGAGCTGGACGAAGCGAAGGCGAGCCGGTATGGCCACCTCCTTCGGGGAGGCCACCGCGGAGGTCCAGTCCTCGTCGTCCAGCTCCAGCCCGTCGGCAACCCAAGCCGCACGAAGGGCAGTCAACAGGCCCGAGCGGTCATTTATCAGCTTTTTATATATAAGTGAGATCGTGCTGTCCGGGACATGCCCATCCAGCACTCTATCTTCCAGGGGGGAATATTCCGGGATGGAGGCAACATCCATGAAGACGGAACCCAGCGCATGACGGACCTGCAAATACCGGAAGTATTCACTACCCTGCAACTGAAATTCCGTCTGCAGCATATCGAACGTTTTAAATCCTCCCCTCGTCCAAAGATCCCCCACTTTACTGATACCTATCATGTCCCACTTCTCAAAGCCCTTAGAGGTCCACAGGGAACCTAACCGCTCAGACGCGTATAGTGGTGATGCCCGGGTCAAACGGTCCTTCCACCCCATAGCTGCATTGGCCGCGTGCCAGACTTGCACCATGACACGCGTGGGGCCCGTCAGACGAGCGTCGGGCGCGCTAGAGTAGAGCGCTCGATTGTAGTCGCCACCTGGCAGGAGCATCTTGTCCATTTCAAAAGCCGGGTTTAAGGCGGGCCCGTAGAGGCCATGGTTAATGGCAGCGAGCTGGGAGGCCCAATAGTACCGTTTAATATCCGGGAGGGCAATCCCCCCGTCAAACCATGGGAGCGTCAGCTTAGCCAGAGCAATGCGCGGCCTCCCGTCCCAGAACAGGCGGCGTTGCAGACTCTCCACCTCGCGGAAGTAGCGCGCCGGGACCAAGTCCATAGTGTTCTGCAAAGCGTACAGAAAACGCGGCAGAGACATCATCTTGAACAATGCTGCCCGGCCGAGCGGCGAAAGCGGCAGGCGCCGCCAGCGTGCGACATCTACCCGCAGACGCTGGAGGGGGGGAAGCAGATTCCGTTCATACCGGGCCTCCGGGTCCAGAGTAATGAAGACACCCAGGTACCGAAATCCCTGCGGGGCGATCTGGATCGGACAGCCCCGCGGGAGAATAGGAGCCTCCCCAGAGAGAACATACACACACGATTTAGCCCAATTGATGACGAGACCGGAGTTACGACCAAACGAGTGTAAAACATCAACTAGGACTATAAGTGATTTGCGTGGGGAGGCTAGGTACAGAAGGATGTCATCAGCGTATAGGGATACGCGATCCTCATACTCGGGGGTCCAACGGAGACCTCGGATGGAAGGCTCCCACCGCAGCCACTCCGCCAGGGGCTCCAAGGCAAGCGCAAAAAGAAGCGGCGACAGGGGACAGCCCTGCCGCGTGCCCCGGCCCAGCTCGAACGGGGCCGATACTCTTCCGTTCACGACCACCTGTGCCAATGGGCCCGCATACAGCAATTTGACCCAACTGATGAATCCTGGGCCAAACCCGAACTTAGCAAGCATCGCCCAGATGTATGGCCACTCAAGCGTATCAAACGCCATGGTGGCGTCTAAGGACGCCAGAATGGCCGGTTCCCGTATGAATAGGACGCGCGCAAGCACCCCATGCAAACGCCGAAGATTAAGGGCTGTATTGCGATGGGGAATGAAGCCAGACTGGTCCTGATGAACCAGATCTCCCACCACACCGACCAGCCGATTGGCGAGTACCTTAGCGAGAATTTTAGGCTCCGCATTCAGTAGTGAGATAGGCCGATAAGAAGTAACCCGATCTCGAGGTCTCCCTTCCTTGTGGATCACCACGATTGTAGCCAGACGCTGGTCAAGCGGGAGGGAGCCCACTGAGTGGGCCGCAAGGAACATTGCGCGGAGGTGAGGCGCCAATGTATCCGGTCGCAGCTTGTACAGCTCGATAGGGATACCATTCGGGCCCATGGCCTTGCCAGAAGCGACCGAGCGTATGGCGAGGGCAATTTCGTCGGAGGTGGGAGCGGCGTCCAGCAACACCCTGTCCTCCCCGGACAGGGAAGGCAGTGCGATATCTCTGAGCAGGGCACGGGAATCCTCTTCCGAGCAAGAAGAGACCGGGGAATACACCTCGCGGAAATACTCCGCGAAGCATGAGACAATTTCTTCTGGTTCAGTTACACACACACCATTCGTTTTCTCAATCAGTGGGACCACACAATTCGCTCTTTCCTTTTTATCCAACCACGCTATCAGTTTACCAGCCTTATCACCCACATCATACAGCCGCCCCTGTTGCTCTCTACTAAGGCCCCTGGCCGCCTCCGTAACGAGGGCCCTATACGCCGCCTGCTTGAGCTGGAGGACATGTAGTGCAGCGTCCGTCACCCCATCTTCTAGATTACCCTCCAGCTCCGCTATTTCAGCCTCCACCCGGGTCACCTCTTCCCGCTCACGCCTCCGGGCGTGGGAAATAAGGGATAGGGCCTCCCCTCTAAGTACTGTTTTGAAGGCCTCCCACAGGGAGATAGCTGAAGGCACTGACCCCACGTTCTCCTCAAAATAGCGCTGGAGGGATTTAATCAAGTCAGCGCGAATGGTGGGGTCGCGCAGGTACCAGGAGTTGATTGGGACCACCCTGCTCTCAGCCCTCGGAAAGACATCAACATGCAACAATAGCGGGGAGTGGTCCGAGACACATTTCAACTTTACCCAATCACCCACCATATACTTTGAATCCACAAAATCTTCAGGTGACCCTCCATCAGTTGACACCCACTCCTTAAGCCACGCTGGAACCAATCTGGAGCCCGGTGTACGCCCTCTCATGCTCACAAAAGGAGACACATGAGTAACACTATGCTCTGAGGAGCGATAGGCCCACAACATCTCTTCAATTAGGCGTCTTGGAGACTGACCATTTGACAATGCCAACTGCAAAGTGCCCTTCACAAGCCTATTAGCTCTCTCCACCATGCCATTTCCCATAGGATTATAGAGGGATGTGCAAGAATGTTTGACCCCACATTTTTCTAAGAAACAACGCATCTCACCTGAAGTTAACTGTGTGCCATTGTCTGTCAACAAAACATGTGGAACACCCTCATCCAGAAACAGTTTCTCTAACACATCAATAGTGGACTTAGTCGTAATTTCTTTAACAAATCTAACAACTAGCCACCTTGAATGAACATCAACAATGACCACAGCAAAGCGCATTTCCATGGACAATTCTGACATAGGACCGATAAAATCCAAACATATAGTATGCCACGCCTTACCAGGATCGGTGATATGACCTATGCTCTTCTGGTTTCCCACTTTAAGTCTTTTTTCGCTTTCTTTGCAAAGAACACAATTCTCAACCCACTCACGAATTTGATTATCCATGCCAGGACACCAAAATTCTTGCTTAATTCTCCTAATAGTCAGACCTTGTCCTAAGTGACCCTCGTGAGCAAGTTTAAAAATATGTGCACGAAGTCCACATGGAGGAACAAACCTGTCTCCTCTCATGATAACATTAGCCCCACATACAGACAATTCATCCAAAAGTTTCCAATAAGGCCTCATAGCCACTGGTACCATGTTCTCACGTGGTGCCCCCTTCCTAATCAACACCATGAGTTCATTCAATGATGAATCTAATTTAATTTCCTGTACCCACTGTGCTTTTGAAAACGCACCCAAAGTACAATTAGAAACTTCACAAATGATAGCCACAGCTTCTTCAGATTCCATATTCTTTACTATATCCTTATCAACTATTTCCCAATCTAATGACATTCTGGACAAGCAATCAGCTTGAGAATTCCTCCAACCCTGAATAAACTCCAGATCATATGAATATTCTTGCAACCTAGCAGCAAATCTAGCCAAACGTGCAGATCCCTTTCCCGCACCTCCTGCAGACAAAATTTTCAAAAGTGGTTTATGGTCAGTTTTCAATGTGAACCTTGATCCCCACAAGTACACTCTGAAGTGCTCCACACCCCATGCTGCAGCCAACGCTTCTCTCTCAATTACGGAATAATTCCTCTCCGCATGTGTTAGGGTTCTAGAAGCAAATGCAACTGTCTTAACCCCTCCCCGCTGTACTTGTGAAAATACAACTCCAATTCCCGTGAGACTAGCATCCACTGAGATAATAGATTTACATTCAGGAACAAAAGGGGCCAAAATACCGGCATTACAAATCTTATGCTTTATATTCACAAAGGCTTCTTCCTGTTCTCTACTCCACACAAACTTTGTCCCTTTATGCAAAAGTCTTCTCAATGGCTCCGAGACATCAGCAAATGCCCTGACAAATTTGGAGTAATACTCAACTAAACCTAAATAGGATCTAAGTTGGTCTTTGTCCTTAGGATGAGGTGCATCTTTGATAGCCTCTAACAAATTGCGTTTCGGGGTCAAACCCTCACTAGATATAGTATACCCCAAATATTCAATCTGTTCTGTTAAAAATTTGCATTTGTCTTTATTGACTGTCAAACCAATGTTCTCCAATTTCCAGAGAACTTGTCTTAACGTGGCATTGTGCTCTTCTACCGTCTTCCCTGATATCAAAATATCATCCTGAAAATAAACGACCCCCACCAACCCTTGAAACAAGTTGCTCATCATTCTTTGAAAAACACTTGCGGCCGACACCAAGCCGAACGGCATACGCGTGAACCGAAAAGTGCCCTCCGTTGTAATGAACGTGGTGAGAGACCTAGATTCTGGATGAAGTTTAATTTGATGGTAAGCACTCCTCAAATCAATCTTTGAAAAGTACTTACCACCACCCACAGACTAACAATTCATTTATATTTGGTAAAGGAAAAGTATCCATAACTATATCACGGTTAAGTGATCTCAAATCTATGCAAAATCTCAAGCGGCCGTCCGATTTAAGGGTTAAAACCACTGGTGAAACCCAAGAGGAAGCTTCTACTGGTTCTATAACTCCTGAGCTTAACAATTCTTGCAAGAGGTCTTTCAATCCCTTCCTGACTGATAATGGTACTTTCCTTAACTTATGTTGAACAGGACAAGCACTGGGTTTGAGAATTATTTTGTGTAAGTATCCCTTAACACATCCCAATCTGTCCTCAAACACTTTATGTGCGCTTTGTAAAATGTGATCAATCTGGACATCTTCCTCAACCACCATTATCTGGTTAGGTGACCTTGGGTTTATTATAATATGTAGGTCATACTGATGCATCCACCCAATCATTGGTGGACCATCCTTAGCAATATAAACCTTTCCATCAATAGATCGTGATCCGAAACTTATTGATCCATGCATAAATCCAAGAATATCAATAGGTTCACCTTGATAGCTAACTGGATTTATGTCTTTACTCAAAAGCGGGACACCTTTCCATAGTGTGTTAAAAATGGACTCTGGTATAATAGTGAACATGGAGCCAGAATCTACCATGAGAGTCACATTTTTCCCACAAACCATAAATTCAGCAGGCCTCGTAAACCTACGTACATCTTGAATGTCGTTCCCTTCAGAATTAGTGTTAGAATTCTCACCTAGAACAAGCACTTGATTTACCGTGCCTTTACCCATATCAAGTTGAACAATATTAACCTTAGATATATACTTGTCACCACCCTCAGATGACCTACACATGCGTGCATAATGGCCCTTGCGCCCACATTTTCTACAAACTTGGTCTAAGGCAAAACATTTTTTGAAATCAGCCGTGTGATATTGACTCCCACACCTTAACGCCTTGCACGCTCATGACGGAGCCGCTCCGTCATGAGCCACGGTTGCCGTGTGCTCATGACGGAACGGTTCTGTCATGTCACGGCCGTTGGCGGCTGCTCCGCCTACGCGGCGCTGTTTCCCCGCCTGTGCGGGGGGACAACGCAAATGGGCGGAGTCATGACGGAACCGTTCCGTCATGAGCACAGCTCAACCGTGGCTCATGACGGAGCGGCTCCGTCATGAGCACAGCGCCACCGCGCTGCCCCCCCGCACCCCCCAGCGCTGCGGCGGAATTCCCGCCGCAGCGAAAGGGTTAAACATTCTCTCACCTTTTGTTTGTAAACATTCCCAAAGCTGTTCACATTCTTACTGCTTTTTTTACCCAGAGCGTTTACATCTGAAACCTCTTCCTTATTAACTTCAATATTTCCCACTTCGCTGGAGGGTTTATCTCTTTTGCTCAACTCCTTTATGCATTTTTGTGACTCCTCAATTACTTTTGCTAAGTCAATGGCTTCTTCCAACGAAGGGTTTTTTGCAGCCCACAGTCTTTCTTGTATTTTTTTCTCTTTGCATTGTACAATAAGTTGATCTCGAATTAATTCTTCAGACATTAACCCAAAGCGACACTTCACTGACAGTTCGCGTAGTCTAGCTACAAAGTCTTCTATAGTTTCATCCTCAGACTGTGGTTGCGTATAAAATTTGTATCTAGCCATCACTAGATTTACTTCTTTCGCAAACCTGGTTTCTAGACGTTTGACAGCTTCCTTATACTCATCATCCATAGGTTGCCCGTTTGGACCCATAGCCACAGGTAAGTACTTAAATACACGTTGACCCTCGCTTCCCAGAGCACTTAATAACAAAGCCTTCTTCCTTGCAGGAGAAAAGTTTGCACCGTCGAGAGCAACAATATAGTTCTCTAACATAGCAAACCAATCTTCCCAAATGATGTTAGGAGAACCTGGCGCAGGTAAAAACGGAGGTGGCATAATAACGTTGGAATGAGGATCACACATTCTTTTTTTTTACAACAAGTAATACTTTTGAAATAAACACTCCCCCAAATTGCCAACGTGAAAGTTATGCTTAAAATATTCACCAAGTTATTATGATCCTCAGGTGTGCAGATCACCGAAGAAATGACAGCTGCACTGTAATGTGTAAAACACTAAAGAAACGGAAAGTACACTGCCCTTAAAGGTTTCCAGAATCCTTAGCGAATGACTACTGCACTGAAGAAAACTTGTAAGAAATTCCGATGTGCAGATCACCGAGGAACACACAAAAAACAAATGTGCTTAAACAGTACTGTACTTTAGGGTACTGAATTTCTTCTGTACGTTTTACTTACAGTGCGCGATGTTGAATAGTCATTTGTCACACAGTGCTTTCAAAGTCCAAATACGAGAACTACTGAATCGGAAACAAAATGGTGGCACGTTAGTGACGTGTTGCGCACACGTTACGCTGTGCGTTTCAACATCAACGCGATATGCGTTTCATCAGATCGATGACGTATGTGCCGGGAAATCCGTTGGTGCCGCGAGACTCGCTGCTCTGTACGAGGAGCCTTAGTACAAAGATAAAATACCTTCCTGCCAAACCCACGGTGAAGCGCCTTCCGAAATCTCCACAAGCACAATCCCGCAGCTTGTTACCTCGGATTACCCAGTAAGCTCTGGCAGGGACACGAAAACATAGATGGATCACCAGGAAACTTCTTCTCCACGTCGAGGGAAACCCAGATCGTCGCCAAATATGTTGAGAAGTGTGGTGATGAATGAAGAAGACCGAGAATCAATTAAGTGAAGATTTATTGATGTAAGAAGAACCTGGCATCCGACACCCTCGACGGTCCAGCAACAACTGCCACCAATCGAGTGTCATCAACCTTACATTCTACAGAACACAGCGCAATAAACATTCCACAATGAGGTAAGCACAGATGTCACAACACCCAGTATGATAACTAAATAAATATATAATACATCATAACAGTCTGCAAGGTCGAGAAACAAGTGACGGGGGACAGAGGGAGAGTGAAAGCAAGGGGGAGTGAGTAAGGCAGTGACAAAGCAAAAGTAAGCTATATACGAATGACAGAGGACAGTGAGTAGTGTAAAACTACTTCTTGATGTCCCATCACTAGAATCAAATAGGAACAGTAATGGGACAATGTAACCTTCCATGAAATGTATGGCTTGATATAGAGCTCGTCCAAGCAATGGCAAGGGATGGTAAACACTTGTAAACCAATGGCTGAGGGGACTGACCTAAAGTCTACTAACACTCTGAACTATATTTCTACTTAGTTTAAAGTATTGGTAACATGAAGCCTCTCATACAGTCAAAGTGAGACCTAAAAAGAATGTACCAAAGCTTAACTGATCATGGCCAAGCCACAGACGTGTGATCGAGAACGTATATGGTAACATTCAGTACAACGACCGGAAATCGGCAGGCTATTTCTATAAGAGCTGTGAAATTATTGCAAAAGACTGCAGAAAAATGGTTTCCCAACTTACTGTTATTTTTTTATGAATCCTCTAGTAGGAATGGGAGTAGCTGAGTTGAGCTTGGATTGTTCAAAGCCACAATTTAACATAAGGCCCTGCTGCAGGGAAAAGGTTTTGCAGTACAGGGCCCCTAAACGTAGATTCCCTTCTTCATAAACGTTTTTGAATAAACCACAAATGTAAGAACTTTGTATTCTTACTTTACCTTGGCGGATCGATGCCTTAAAATAATAGAGACCCTAAAAGGCACTATCCCAATTTTTCTCATTCACTCTATTTGTAAATGGCTAAAATAATGTAATTATTTTATGTGTGCCCACTGCTCTTATGCAGGCTATATTTCGTTTTTCAGAGAGCCTTTCTCCTCTTTCACTTCAGCATGGGTGAGCTAAAATAGATGAAATTCAGAGTAATTACCAATACCTAATATTGATTGAAGAATTTCACCTTGTGTGGACTGAGCTTCAAAGGAATATTCAAGATGACAAAGAGGGAATTGTTTATTTTTGTTTAAAATATTTTATTGAATTGGTAAATATTACAATTTATCCATCTGAACAATTGCTATAAATGAGATAAAGCAGTAAATATATTATATTTATATATCTCACAAAACATTAGTGAAAAATAAGACGACCTCTACCAAAAAGAACATGAACATGCTGTATATAAAATAAGACAAGCATTTACAATGCAATGGTCTCGGCATTGTTAAAGTTAGAGCTATTGGCATTGCTCAGGACATTGTTTTTGTTTGTTTTTGTTTTTAAAACATTTAAAGAAACGGCATTGTTATTTACAATGTCAATAGCTTAATCACTCTTAAATGCGAGACCTATTGCATTTGCACCCACACACAGAGCCACACACCCAGAGCCACCCACACAGAGCAACCCACACACAAATAGAGCCACCCACAGAGCAACCTACACACACACACACACAGAGTTACCCACACACACCTAAAATCATAATGAACACTTCTTGCACCTCATTCAAGAATGAAGTCAAACTGCTTCTTATGAACAAACACCAACCCAACACCAACACTTGCCTTAGCTCACCAAACAGGACTTTCCCTGCTATCAACACACATTTTTGTACCTAGTGTTTCAAACTACTCTTCTGATGTAACTTGGACATGTTTAGGCTTTCTATTGCAAACTGAGCCATGGCATTGCAGCCGCCTGAAATGGGCTTTTGACTAGACCCCGGTGAAATTACTGTTACGCCACTGTAATCTCGCGAAATTTTGTGAACTTCACATTAGGATATGTGAAATTCCAGAAATGTCACAAATACACCAAGTAGCGAAATCATCCTGCAAACGTTTAGCGCGGGACTAAAACTAACAACTTGCACCCAAGTGATGGTTGTTAACAGCACCAGAGTTATTGGCACTATTTGTTTTTGGGGGGGGGGGAAAGGGGGTGAGAAGTGCGTCCGTGCATCCAAAATGGACACAAGGATGCATTGTACACTAAATACCGATTTTGCATTTAACATGATTTTGTTTATTTTTGAGGAACTTTGTAGAATTACGCAAAAGGAAGTTATGCAAATTTTGCACACCGTCGCGTATGACTGCATCGTCTCACACGTTAGGGAACAGGGCGCCTACAAGCTGCCCGAACACACTGTGAAACTGCCCGTGCACCCCGGAAGGACAGAAAGTGACGTCTTGCAAGACCCCTAGCCGCCCATCAGCAAACCATTCATCGGAACTCCCCCATAACACAAACACCGCCAGCAGCGCCTAGAGGCCACGTAACTGGCAAATATTTCTCTATACAAAACTGCGTAACATGACCGTAATAAAGACGGAAGTATTGAAGAGACTTAATTGCTGTTTGTCTCGTATGAGGGCAATCACAGGCTACTGTAACTGTGATCACGTGTGTTACACGAGTGTAGCGCTGTGACGGGGGCATCAAAATGATGAATCTTGAGCGCTCCTCCGGCCCCATAACTAACCCATACACACAGAGCAGACAGGCCCTTGGGGGTAATAAGCTAGACACGGTGTCTTTTTCCACGGGGCGTGGGGTCATACATCGAAAACAAAGCCCCGGCTCCCTGACATGCCGGCGCTGCGAAGGGCTTTTTGTCAACACCGCAGCGCTGGAGCGCCATTTGTTAGACACGGGTGGCGCACGGCAGACAGGCCCCGCTGCCTGGGCTTGCAGCCTCTGCCAGGGAGGGGTGGGGGCTGCAGATTGCATCATGATATATAACCGCCGCTGTGCTCCCTTCGGAAGCTGTGAGGGTGGGCAGCAGGCTTCAAGGTGAGATATGGCGCCCCGGAGGCGCAGCCACCCACGGCAGGCCTGGGCCCGGACTGCACCCTTCAAGGCAAGATTGGGAAATAGTTTGTGGGGGCTTCAGTAACAAATTAATGCGTGGTCAGCACCATCCTTCCAGGCGCCGTTAGCCCACTCCTCGAGGCGCTTCCATATTTACTCACCAGCATTTCTTGCCGAAAAATATACCTACTTTTAGAAATGATTACAGTTACAAAAGCGCTAGTGAAGCTTCTCACGTGCATTTAACGCACAGATAGGGAAACGTTTGACCAGAAAACAAGCACACCACTGCTTTTCTCCGAGGCGAAGCAGAAATGCCTCAGAGAAAGGCAGCGGCGGTTTCGAATTCGGGGGCGTGTTTTTCTTTTCTCTCCTCTTGCCATTGGCTGGAGGAGATAATGAGAAAAGTAGCAACAAACACGCCCCCGATCCGAAAAGGACGGGGCCTGTTCGGAGAGACAAACCTCTTCTCCAATAGCTGGCCAGCATTCAAGAGGCCAGCCAATGGAGAAGAGGGGAGAAGAGGGGCGGGTTCAAGCCCCTCTTCTCCAAGTCATTAAATCTCGCGAGCGAGACTGCGCAAGCGCAGCCTTTGCTAGCCGAGACCTAAAAAAGGAAAATAGGGATTTAGAAAAGCAAGTGTATATGGTAACATAAAAATACACTAATAAGTAGCAGATATAGGTTAAACAGATTCAATACAATAGCAGAGCATTAACATGTATTTGTTGATAAATAATGTAAACACCATCTTGTCTAATAAATACATAATAAACAAATGCCAGGCCTCAATTAGACTCCCCTAAAGGGTATTCCTCATTGAGAGCTAAACAGTAGATTTTAAAATAGCATTGATCTTTCTCCAAATTTGATCTCCCAATAGATTAACTGAAGGATCATGCATTCAAACATCATGTGGAGTAGAATTCCAATTTGAGAACAACATGCCGATCACTGCTCAGATATGGAGACATTCATTTTAGAAAGGAATGATGGAGTACAAAATAATCTATAATGCAGCAAGTGCAATGTTTGTATGATGTTTACAGCCTGGGACAGATTGTGGTTTTTCCAAATATTTTTCCACAGTTGAATAGGCATTTTCCCTTTCTAATTCTAATTTATCCTAATCGGTGTTAATGTCCAACATATCATAAATAAAAAAATCGTTTGAAGGAACATTTGAACAATCAAAATGTATACATTTAATAATTTTCTTACCAACAATAATAGTGTTTACAGAAAATAGACAAATCTCCAATAGCCTTTGTTGTAAGTTTATCTTAATGCCTAGAAATATGATAAGATTTTGATATTTATCCTGCAGCTGGCAAAAGGTAGATAAACTAATATTTATCATTTTCAAATAATTTATGTCCCCAGGGTATTCCCTTTTTTCAGAATATGAATCCATTTTTATTTTTAAATATTTTATTATACCAAACAAGAGAGTGGATAAAACTATGTCTCTTTGAAGAGTAAAGCGAAACATGAGATGACGCTGCACAAACATCACACTGCACCCCAGGAAGCTTCAATGGCTCCACATTCACAAGTGCAGCCAATACAAACTTCTCACGCACATATACAAAGCCCAACATAACACAGGACCAGAATACCTGAACAGCTGCATAAACTTTCACCAACCCACCAGACCCTATGTTCTGACTCACTCTTACTATCCCACAATCCCGGGATACGCAAAAGCAAAACTGGATTTCACTCATTTTGACATCCTTATCACTTTCACTGGGGATTTGCCTTTGACTCTGGAATCATGGCTTCTCCAGGATTTTAGAGCCATCCGTTGTGAGGAACTGTGTTTGGAAGTGACAGTTGGAACAAGGCTGTGGCTGAGATGTTTTCTAATAAACCTCTGCTCCAACTTCTACTCTTGTGGTTCTTCGTTTTTAGGTCTCGCCTGAGCCAGCGCATGCGCTGGGCTGTGAGACATTTAGTTAGTGGGTTTTCAAAGTGCTACCAGAGGCTTTTGCTGGCCTTAAGCTTGCGGTTGCGTGCACGTGCGCAGCCGCCATCTGTCTTTCCTCCGTCATGGCTCATAAAGCCTTACAGCGCTCTCCCAAGCGCCTCACTCTGCCCCTCCCCTACCACAGAGCGCAACCCTGCGATCACTTTCACTTTCCGCGTTACTTTCACGGCCACGCGGCCAATGCTTGTTGTGATCGGGTGTGAGCCACACACACCCCAAGCCACTCATCTGCTTCGTCCCACTGGGAAGGCTAATCTACAGTGCGGCATGTTTCCAATTCCTAACAGGCGCAGACACATGCAGAGCCCGCCCGTCTTGCTGTCTAACGCCGCTGCTGCAGTCATTGCCGGGAAGATGCTGTTACGAGTCCCTGCATGAATTCCTGATCCTGCAGCAAGTGCTCCCTCCCAATAACTCGGCCTCTCCTTACTGCTTGTCTTTGATAAAACGCACAATGTCTTATCCTCCCACTGTCTGCAAGCACTCAACTGAAACCGGCCATTACCATCGAGAAAACAAAAAAAAAAACCTTGTGGGGAAGATGTGCTGTGACCGTATTCACGCCAATTTTTCACTTAGCCATATTTTTCTCGTATGTCCGTTACCACTTGACACAAAAAATCCCCCCCCCACCCCCCGAGGAAGAGCCACACAATTACAGTATTACATGTTCTCCGTGATTTTTGCCTCTTCGATTCGTCTGCGGCCTTTCAATTTATCCGTACTGGTAAGGGCGCTCACTACAGTCCTTCATCAGTTCTGCCTAGTTATTTCCATTACCTCATTTCCCCTATTCCTTTTCAGGTTTTTTGAGCATTGCACTATGTTCCCCATGTGCTGGCTGTCATTATTCTCTCACTTGAGAGGGACACTGCCCTAGCTGAAGTCTTTATCATCATGCTCGCCACACCAAGATTAATTGGGAAAACATTGCAGCTGTGATCATTGCGCATTATGCCTCAAGTTTTCTTTTCTCACATGTCAGACAGCCTTTTCGTTCCCAACATGGCGTCTTCAAACAAGGCTGCGGCCGCCTATTATGTAGACAAAACAGGCCTGGTTCTGTCAGTGTACCCCATTGGGAATGGATCATGTCGCTTTTCTTTTAGCCCTTTTACAGTGTTGCTAAGCCGTGCTCACCTTTCAGCTCGCACAAACGAAGTGTTAAGTCAGCTCATGTATCAGTCGGATAAGTAGGCCACTGCTTGTGAAATATATTGAACGTGCGTAATTGTTTCAGTGCACACGTCGGCGGCATAAAACACCTCAAGTCGTCTTCGCCGAGCTTTTAGATCTCCCAGCATATAAAGCCTTCCGTGAGTTATTATTATTATTTTTTGCATATTTATATAGCGCGAACTCGACCCGAAGGTATTGGAGCGCTTTACATGAGCACTGTATTTACATTACACATTCAGGCACGGGGAGATTAGGTGATTTGCCCAGAATCACAGGATGTGGACGCGACCTCGAGGCTTGAACTCTGGTTTCCAGCACCAAAGTCGGCAGCGTAGCCGACGGACCACATCCTCTCCTCAAGTGAGTTATCCCTCGTCGTGCACAGTTGAGTTTACTTAATATCTTTAGAGGCGCCAAAGCAAAAATACTAAGACAGGCGGCATTGGCAACGCCAATTAGATGGACTTTCCATGAGGAAGGTGATTTATAGGTGTTAAAAATAGAAATAAGTGGGACTTTGCATATATGTAGGAAAAATATATATTTTTCCTTTTGAATCAAGTTTGCTTATGATCTTTGTTGCTTCTCTGCAAAGTTTTGTATATTATATGGTTGTGCCCCACTCCAGAGGCAGAAATATGTCCCGTGCTGTACCATTCCCCAGCTAACACCTCCCGGGGCACGCCACTCTTCGCTCCTCCCATGACAAGGGGGCAGCAGAGACAAACATTGCCCAACTTTTAGCCCGAGCAGTGCCCTTTCCACGCTACCACCTCCCGGGGCTTGCCACTCTTAGCCCATGTGGTACTCTTCCCTGCTAACACATCCCGGGACACGCAACTCTTGGCTCCTCCCATGACAAGGGAACAACAGAGACAAACTACACACTTAAATGCTGCCATACTGACCTTCCTCCACTACCACATCCCAGGGCACGCCAATCTTACCCCATGCTGTGCTCTTCTCTGCTATCAACACCCGGGGCGCGCCACTCTTGTTGTCTCCCATGATTACACAGCATTTAAACTTAAAAGCTGGCATACTGACCGGCTTGTTTTTTTGTTTATTAGATCACCACGGAGCTTCAAAGTGAGCGCTCTCACCTTCCGGATTGGTGTTGAGCCCTCCCCACCCTCCGAGCATGAATGCAACGTTTCCCTTAACCCACCCTTTCACGGTGCATAGAGTGAGCAACCATCCATGTCCTTATCTGGAAGAGGGGGAACATTTAGGCCCTTTTCTATGGCATTACTGACCGGCTTGCAACAGGCACTCATTAAGCTGGACAGGGCGCTTTGCAATCAAACTTTTTTAGATTAAGATTTCTTTTATTGCTAAAGTACCCTGAGCAAAGTTTTATTTGCTATCTAGCACTCCATATTAGTGCATTTGCAGGCTGTTGTTTCTCCTCCTCTGCGATCTTTCCAGTCGTTCCTGGCCCCTCCGTATTCCCTCCCCCTATTTCATTTTTTCCTTAGTGCCAATATCGGCAACACTCCCCATCCCTCCCACAGCAATCACTTAGAGAAATAATCAGACAAGACACATTCTTAGTGGAGAAAATTGCTGCAGGTTTATTTGCATAACAAATATGCCAACATGGTGGGTTATCTTACGGGCGATGCCAGGGCAGGCAGCCCCTCACCGCTTGCCCACCTGATGAGCCAAAATACACCGTGGCCCTAGCCAACCGGTGTTTGTTAGATTTGGGGGAGGGGTTAGCACCTCCCACCGGTGGACAACCAGTCCACCCCCTTACTCACGCCCCCCCAGCTAAGGGGGGCAGAGCATTGCAGGCAACACCCGGTTGCTCAGGTCCACAACCACCCGTAGGACTAACGGGGCGCCGTCGCTCCTCCAGGGTCCAACGCGAGGACCTCCCTGGGATTTGGCTTTAGCACCCTTACTGTGCTCCTGCAGAGGGTACCCTTCTGTACCTTACAGCCTCTGGATTGCCCCGTACTCCTCCTGCAACACAAAATAATAAGTTAGATAAACCCCCCCCTGCCTGTATGCCGGGAGTAAGCAATGGGGAGGGAAACGGCGTCCAGGCAGAATAAGAAAGAGGGCGATCAGTGGGCGGAAAAGGTATAAGTACCTCTCTCCTCCACCCCTCCTGCCCGGAAGTGACGTGGGCATGGGGGACCCTCGAGGGTCCCAAACACTGGGAGGATGACTCGTCGTGTGCCATCCTGTGGCACTAAGGGGGGCTGCCCTCTTAGGAGGGCCCCCTACGTGGGCCCAGGGCAGCCCTGCATAGTGCCAATATTGGCAACACTCCCCATTCCTCCCACAGCAATCACTTAAAGAAATAATCAGACAAGACACATTCTTAGTGGAGAAAATTGCTGCAGGTTTATTTGCATAACAAATATGCCAACGTGGTGGGTTATCTTACGGGCGATCCCAGGGCAGGCAGCCCCTCGCCGCCTGCCCACCTGATGAGCCAAAATAAACCGTGGCCCTAGCCAACCGGTGTTTGTTAGATTTGGGGGAGGGGATAGTCCACCCCCTTACTCACGCCCCCCCAGCTAAGGGGGTCAGAGCGTTGCAGGCAACCCCCGGTTGCTCAGGTCCACAACTGCCCGTAGGACTAACGGGGTGCCGTCGCTCCTCCAGGGTCCAACGCGAGGACCTCCCTGGGGATATTTGGCTTTAGCACCCTTACTGTGCTCCTGCAGAGGGTACCCTTCTGTACCTTACAGCCTCTGGATCGCTCTGCAACTCCGCCACAGCACTGGGTTTGGCACCGTCACCCCAGGGCCTCCCACCAAGGTAGGCATCTTTACCTCTATCCTCCTGATTCCCAGGCCTCTTCCCCGTACAAGGTCCCTGTTCACCCTGGACAGGTGAACCCCTCATAATCAAAACGCCCTGTGTACCTTGCCTGCTAAAATCCATGCGATAAAGCTAAACCACCTCTGTTCAGTGAATTTTACGCACGGCACTGTTAACTTCATGCACAAGGATTCCTGGCCTCCCCTGGCCGGGCTCCTCACCATACTTAACAAGGGGGTATCCCTGACCCCTATAACTCATATGCTCCCTAATTAGCTGCTCATCTTACGCATGGAGGCCTTCAAATCTTACAGCAGTGCCTTCCTACCTAGGAAATTCAACTCATGCCTCCCCTAGTGTATAACCAAAATGATGGGAAGGGAGAACATCCCCCCCAGTAATTCCGTGGTGGAAAACCCATGCCTCCATTTATTGGATTCCACCCTTCGTGCCAAACACAGGACGCATGGACGGCCCTAGCCCAGAAACTAGATCCTGGCAAAATAAAGAAATGCTCGGTTGCTAGCATCCTATATACCCTGCACCCAGATTATACAAATATTCCAGCTTGCACATGGTTGCAAAATCACACTGCACCCCATCACCTCTGGTGCCTCACAGGTTGCCTTTGGACAACTCAAAGTTCACCTGTACGTGGTACACTTAACCTGTCAACCAATCACTCACCTGGGTGGGACAGACAACTGTACTTATAAAATCTTGGGATTCCCCTCATCCCACCTGCATGGTGCCCTCCGCTGCCAAGCCAACCCAGAACGCTGCGTATGCTGCCCCTGAAAACGGAATGACTGCAAACGCACCTGTCAGGACCAGCATTGCCCCCTGAAAATCATGCCAGGTCCACTGGGCCGTACCTCTATCTCCCCGCTGTGTGTAACAGAGACCCTTCAGCCAAACCTGGTCTGAATATGCCCTTCCCCCTACCCCCTTGAAGGGGGCAACACACCAACCCGTCTTCCAAAGCCACAATTGGGACATTAGTCCCCTCGTTGGCTGACCCCTCCCAAGGAGCTTTTGCTTAACTGAAGCAACCTGTGAACTGTGGTCTTTCACTATGGGTGAATACGCAGGAGATCTACACACCCAGGAGTCAGTGGATAGCTCCGTGAACCCTGCATTCTTGTGTGGCCTTCCTTAATGCCAAGGGATACCTATGGTAACGCTTCAATTCTGAAGTGCTGGGCTGCGCCAGAACTGTAATGAGTCTTCACCTACACAAGTCACCCAACAGACAGGTTGGTCCTTTGCTCTGGTGCTAGATTTGGAGGGCCTTGCCTTCACTTGCTGCCCCCAGGGAAACACACATTACCCGTGCTCTGGCCGCAACGCAGCGATGCCCTCGTGTTGCATCGACCCCCTGGTCAAATAAACGTGCCAAATCCAACTACTTAAGCCTACACCTTGACTAAAGTGCTTCCGCCCGCTCTGGACCTGCGAACCTGCCTTCACTTTTCCACCTATAATGCCTCCACACTGGCTGCGCGCCGGATTTCAGATTCCGCGTGGTGCTGTGGGGTGAAAATTATGCATAACTCCTTAGATAACTGAGAATGCTTCAAAAGCTTGGCTTCCTATGGATATAGATGCTTTGTGGTAACACCAGAGCTGTAAAGTGAACCGCTCACGCCTAACAAGCGAACACCTGGACCCCCGGAACAAACTGCTCAAAGCGCACAGCACCAACAGCGCCAGCCCCATGTCTGTTCATGGTCAAGAACCTCATAAATAGGAAAACACTATGCCCCAGACAAAGACAGACCCACTCCTATCACCTTGTCCCCTCTCCTGAGTCAGGGTGAACCATCAAGACTGGTGCGCACGCCTTCTTCCCATAGTCCTCTTGCACATTTAAAGGTACCCTTGATGCTGTGCAACCAAGTGACCTAATGCAAATGGCACCTAAAACGTTCTTGCTTAGATCAAGACATAACAGTAGGTTCTATCTTTGCATGGCACCGCCTGGTCTGCCGCCAGGCCACAGTTGCAGAAAGATGCACGTTCTGCCACCGCCAGACTTCGGAACCTCGACCCGTAAAACGCATAAGCACCGACTGCACCCTGAATCCCCAAACCCGTTAAAAACACTGGTGCCCTGAGTATTGAATCAAGCGTGGGGGTCTACAGATCCCTGTCCCCCCTTTCGGCACACAGCCACCTGCGCCCCTGCAAATCTCATCCACATTAGTTTTGCCAACAAATCAGGCCTTTACCCTATACCACCTGGTTCAGGTTCGGCTCCACAATAATTAAAATGTAGCGCAATGGAGCCACGCAAAGGTATTGAAACGCTATACATGAGCGCCTGTTACATCACCTATTCAGCACAACTATCCTCATGCCCACTGCAAATGAACGCATGGCTGTCCATGGCACTGCGCAATGCTTACTGCCCCAGGTGCAGCCCACCATACGCAAAGTTTAGCGGCCTGTGCAGAATCATGGGCTGAGAAGACACAGCACCCTCACTGTCTCATGGCCTACTAAGGACCCGGCTTCCCTCTGCGTCTGACTGTAGCTAAATTCAGGACTTCCTCCTTGTTAATGGCTCAGAGACTGGAATAAGATAACAACCCATAATAAGCACATCCAACTTCTTTTGAATGGTACTTTTAATATGTAAATGTTTGAGACATGCTAAGTATGAAATTAAATGCAGTGGCTGGTCACATTAGACGTCACCTCCCTCTATACGCAAATTCCACCAGAAGAAGCGTTAGAGGCCATAGAAAAATAGCTGGGCATCGAGTACCTACAGAATTTGTCTTGAAGCTAGCTGAAATTATTTCAAATTTGATGATACATACTTTATGCAGATCAAAGGGACCGCTATGGGATGTCCCTTTGTCCCAGAAATGGTGGTACTGTTCATGGCGTGCTTCGAGGACAAGTACATTTACAAAACAATCCATTCAACGCGCATATCCAACAGTGGTACTGCTACATTGATGACGTGTGGTGCCTCTGGAAAGGCACTGAGGAAGAAAAGATTCCTTCCTCGGCTGGTTGAACAATCGCCATCAAGATATAAAATTCAGCTTGAACAAAAGCAAAACAAACTTAACTTTCTTAGACCTGGAAGTAATACCCCATGAAGCCAAACTCACAACTACATTGTATCCCAAGTCCACAGATCGCAATACCATCTTATATTATCAGAGCTCACATCCTAGGAGCCTTAGAGTTAACCTCCCATAAGGACAACTATTACGCATTCAACGCAATAGCTCTCGAAAAGAAGACCCTATGATACATGCGGAATATTTATGCGACCAACTGAAAGAAAGAGGTTATCCTCATAAGCTATTGGAACATGCCACCAAACGGGCATGGTATACACCAAGAGAGGAACCTTTAAAGAAAACTCAAACTTGTGTGCGTAACAACATTAGGTCTACACACTAATAAATATCGGTAGATAATATTTTGAATAATTGGCATCTTCTCTCAGGAGTGGAAACCCACTGGAAAGACCTTTATTTGCCATGAAAAAAGGCAGAAGCATTGGACAGAGTATATCCGGGCCAACCTTGCCCAAAATTCAATAAAGAAAGATTAGAGAACCTATGGAACATGAAACCCCTGGAAGGACATCACAAATGTGGAAAATGTTCTGCTTGCGCCACCTCAATAGAAGCATTGGAATTCATACAAGGCACAGTTAAATGGACTCACAAGGACCTTACAAACTGTAAAACTAAGAATGCCATTCATGCCATCAAATGCGCGTGTCCCAAGATATATGTGGGGAAAACCATCCAGCAAGTAAATCGGAGGAAAATCCAGCACCGATTCCAATAAAAAAGGGTAGTGTCAGCTCCAATGGTGTCCCATTTTATGGAGAAAACACACACAGAACAAGAGTTCACTTGGACTGTACTATCAGTGACTCAACATCCACCCAGATGAGGTAATGTGGAAGCACAGTTGCTGAACAAAGAAGCCTACCCCGTTTAAAATTCCACAGTGCCCAAACTGGAATGAATGAAATGCCAGAACTGACCAAACTGCATCCAGAATAATAAGAAAAGAACAAAGAACTACGATGCCCACCTTGCATCGCTTTAGCAACAGTGGGTCCAGCCCGATTTTGAACGCAGCAAACCCCTGAACACAACAAATCACGCGCTGTAAACCGATAAAAGATGGCCTTCCTCCCGTGACATGAGGCCGAACAGTGAAGACACAACGCAATGAGCACAGGATTTGCCATCCTTTGAATGAAGTAAGAACCCTGTAAATCAATTCAATTAGAGGAACACTGTGACATGTCCTCAGACACTACAAAAACAGCTAGAATCTGTGCTAGAAAGTTTGGGTTAATGTTTAACATTCACTGGGTGGGAAAAAAAGGCATCTATCAGATATTTCCTTAACCTCTTGAGTGCCCATGACGAGATGGTCTCGTCATGGGCCGCGGTTGCGCTGTGCCCATGACGAGACTATCTCGTCATGAACCCCGCCCGCTAATGAAAGGGCCGGCACAGGGCGGGGAAAGGGCGGGGCACTCAAGGGGTTAAGCTTAATGCAAAGTTTGTCTTTGTCAAGGAAGTTGTTTGGGGTTGATAAGACCGCAACAAAGACTATTAATCTGTAAACACCGGAAATATACTATTTTAACGTATGTACTGCTCTAACGTTTAACTCCTGCCTCCATTTTCCTTGATGCTCGCCGAACCCAACCTGCCGCCTCCCCTGCCCGGAGGAAGAAACTTCCGCAACCTGCACAGTTTGGCTCCCCCACCCGGGAGTCAAAAGCCACACAAACGCCACGACCACGCAGCGAGCTGCAAACACCGCTGTAAGGCCGGAAACAGCCCCACATCTAATAATCCTCTGTACATACATCTAGACTATCATTCATTTTTTGGGCTGTTGGGAGATTCAGAATAGGCACAACTTCTCTAGGCCATCTGTCCGTACACTGCCTCACATTGCACATGCAGGAACATGATTTAGGAAATGTTTTTATAGAAAGCATTGGCAAAGCACTAGGTTTCGTCAATGCAAAATCTATTAGCTTGTCAGGGTTTTTTTTATACTGTGCACAGCAGTTAAGCTTCTGAACAACATGTAAAAACTAAAACAAGCATTGGCTTAGCCAATAGGTCTCGCTTTTGGGACCTTATAAGTATTTAGTTATGCAGCACAATATCCTTGGTGCAACAACATCAACTGTTGCATGGCTAAACACTTATAAGGTCCCAAAAGCGAGACCTATTGGCTATGCCAATGCTTGTTATGAGCAGTTACACATTTGACACTGGTGACAGGGATGAAAAGCAGCCCTGTGACACCTCAAGACGCCTTGAAGTAGAGAACATGATGCAGGAGACGTTCTCAGGAAGACTTTGCTGTATTCAGGAGACATCTTTTCCCTCTATCCGTGAGTACCCCTGAGTCTGGAGTGTTCACCCTCGTGACTGGATTGGATATTGTGAGTACTCTCTGTTTGTTTGAAGACTGCCAAGTAGAGTTTAGCAGGAGATTGCACCGAGAGGAATGTGGTAATATGATTGCATCACCGAAGCTTGCTCATTGCGATGTCGGCTGCATAATTGAGAGCAGTGGATAAGGGAGAGTGCTTGCCACCTTATGAGATCCATTAGGGCAGGAGAAGAGATCCAGCAACGGCGGCACTAGCTGGTTTGGCACGTAGGATTCCTCGCTAAGACTGGCGGGGATGGGGGTTTACAGCTTGCAGTGTTTAAGGAAATGCGACAGTTGGTAAACACAAGGAGCGGTTGTAATGCACATCAAGTGAAAGTGTGACCATAAGGAGCGGTCAAAATACACCTCCTGCGCGCTTCTTTTAAGGAGTGGCACAGTGAGGGAAGTTAATGGCTTCATGTGTTGCAGCAAAAGATTCGGTGTGTGCTCACTACCACACGGAACAGCAACAAATGACAGTTCTTTTACATAAGGACTCCTTGTTGTACTCAGGGTGCGCTCCCCAGCTGCTTGGAGAGTGTTTATCAGCGGTTCCTCATATTGTAAAGAGAACTTACGTTCTGCACCCTGCTCCCCCCCAACCCCGGCAGCCTGGACAGCCCACCCTAAATCGCCCGCAAGGAGCGATACAGCTTGGGAGGGTTGGGGGGGGGCAAGGCCTGCACTCACCGCCTAACGGGTCAGCTCCAGCACGAGGTGTAGACGGCGCATGTCCATGCGGCGTGCGAGGCGAACAAGAGGTCGCCAGCATGGTGGGGGAGTGCTATATAGCCTCCCCCCTCGCACAAAGGAGCCCCAGAAGTGACGCCCCTCGCGTCAATTCCGGGCAGGAATGATGAGGGGGACACCGGCCAGAGTCCCTGCCCCCCAGGAAGGGGAGGCGGGGAGGGGTGACCGGTGCCCAGGCGACACTAGGGTGCCGACCGCTCTAGTGGCCCCCTGTGGGGGCCACGGTCAGCGGCATAGATCCCGGAAAGGATCACAGTGCCACCTGGTGGACATTGGTAGGACTCAGCCCTGTTAAAGACAACGCGGTTAACTGGAAAGGCTTCTTTTCAGTGATTCGCACACTTGTGAGGGCAGTCGTAAATACTGATTTTCTTCTCAGTGATCCGCTCACTTGTGGGTATTGTGGTGGTAATTGGGCAATTTTCTCTTTGTGGGTTTGGGGGAGAAATAGAAATGTTAGACTATGACATTTTACGCTTCCTGTTGTTTTAACACAGCTTTAAAATATTTAAATTGTGACACGGTACACTTCCTAGTGTTTTAACACAGTTTTACAATATTTCTTGATACAGATGTAGAATGTTCAAACATACAAAGTGTCACACCATCCCCTTTCTTCCTATCAAGCCCAGGTGAACCACCATTAAGATGGAGCAAGTGGAAAAAGGTTTCCAAAACTTTACAATAGTTTGCGGATCTAACCTAGGTTAGAAAAGGAAAATCGCTTCACTACTCCATTGTTTAGGGGCATAAGGGCAGGAGATTTTAGCACGTCTTACAGATTCAGGGCTTAATTACTCGTGGTGGTGCGGCGGTGGTAGATCTAGCCACCACCGTAATGACGGTCCGACCACCCCATTGGGTCGCCCTGGGAAAGCAGTCTCCACCATGGAACCGTCATTCCCTGGCATTGGAGAAGTCGTCAGAGGCTGCAATATGCTTTGTAGCACCGCCGTGGTCCTGCTTAGCATATTAAGAGTTTCTTCCCCTCCAGGGTATACATGGCAGTTCCTCCTCCATGCAAACCTCGGAGGAGAGGAAACAAAGGGGGTCCTACAGGGCCCCACTGTGCCTGAACCGCATGTGGAGGCACACAGGTGGGCATAACATGTGCCCCCACCCGAAAGCATACACGTAGGTTCCTGCACGGCATGGACTTTCGAGTCCATGCCGTGCAGGAACCTTGTAGTGTGGTCCTATTGCAGTGCCTTTTTCAAAGGCATCGTGCCCTTTGAAAGAGGGCCGCCACAACGGCCGCCTGCCAGACTACTAAAAAGTCATAATCTGGCAGGCGGCAACATTAGGCAGAGCGGTGGTGTGGCGGTTTGCACCGCCGCACCACCAATCCAACAAAAAGTCATAATCGGAGCCTCAGGGGCTGATGAAGCCAGAGGGTTAAATGATTATGAAGTATGTAAAAAGAAATTGAAAAATAATTTTCTACCTAGAACTAGCACAATTTTGCAGAAGTGAGGATGATAGAGGGGTTGGTAGTTAACTATGAAAAATAATGTATACCTAGATTATTGGGAGAAAACATTAAGCTTCAAATGTGTCCTCTACCTATGTTTATGCCACATCCATCCACAATAACTAGTAAAGCACTTACGTCTACATTTTTTAGACACATCTTAACCTGAAAAGAATGATAAATATTATTTAATGAAATGTACAAAAAATGCACGCTCCTAAATCTGTTATCTCTTTCCAGGTGTACCTTGTTGTAACACAACCACAGACATTTGAAGAACAATGTGCTATCTTTAAACACAATAACAGCTCTAATGGATTCCGTGACATGAAAAAATGTTTACAGAATGCTTAAGGCTTTAAATGGCTATGAGCACGCACAATGGGCTTCTTATCTTTATCTTTTTTTTCAGCTGACAGCCGAATAGAAAAGAAGTATTTTAAACACGGTGCTCAAGCAGCTGCATCAGCTGAGCTGCATAAAATACTGAAGCCTTCCAAAGTAAATTGTCCAAATACAATAGACCTCAATGACACTTCACTCTGCCAGCTCAATTAGAACTGGAGGGTTTCATTGTGTAACTGGGTGGCCCACACCTGTACCGATCATTTATTAATCAATAGCAATCTATGACAGGTAAAGGATCTTGCTCGTGGGAAAAGACTGATGGTGAGAGGCTCTGGACATCAATGCGGACTGGCAGGCAGGCCCTTATTTGTATGGGGTGTATGCAAGAAATTAAGGTGCTGCCATTTAATTACACCAAATTCGCATTGCAGTATCCTGCTATGCCAGGGTATACACCAGTTGGGTTTAGAACAGCCTTTTGTTGGTAAGATCCTAGGTAGTAGAATCCTGGGTACCACTCAGACTCAATGGGAAGTTGTGAGTTCCCAGGGACAGTTCAGTGGAAGTAGGTAAATTGGGGAGAAACTGGTCCACTCAGTCACTTTTATCACCCATCCACAGGTGAGAGATTAATTCATGTAATAACTCTCCACCCTGGCACCACCCTCCGAAATAACATTCGTCACTTAACATAGTATTTAATATTAAAATCTGTGCTAGCCCACATAGTTCTAAAGTCATTATTGTCCACCTTGAATTTGTTCTTGATTTGATTACTTTATCAACCAAGTGAAACCCCAATGGAAACGGGATCAATACATTTAGACCCTCATTTATGGTGATTTGGCATAGTGCAGTGCAGCAAGTTAGCTGAATTAGGGTGGGGCTGCCCAAAACGGGCATGTCAATGCTCCCACCCCGCCACAATTACAGCCTTTCAGCCCCCCCTGGGAGGCAGATGGGGGCAGTAGCCCCCAATCTGCCCCCCCCCGGGGGGGCAAAAAGCCTACTAGAAGCCAAAGACTTTTTTGGAGGCAATTTGAATTAGGGTGGGGGCCGCCCAAAATGGCCAAGCCCATGCCCCCACCACCCCCGTATCAATTACAGCCTTTCTGGCCCCCCCAGGGGGGCAGAAAGCCCACTAGAAACCAGGGATTTCTGTGGGGGGAATTTTATTCAGGGGTGGGGGCTGACCAAAACGGACATGCCAATGCCCCCACCCACGCAAAAATTCCAGTCTTTCTGCCCCCCGGGGGGCATATGGGAGCAGTAGCCCACTAGAAACCAGGGATTTCTTTTTGTATTCATGTAGGGGTGGGGGATGCCCAAAATGGGCATTACAATACCCCTGCCCCCGAGAAATTTCAGTCTTTCTGCCCCCCCGGGGGGGAAGGCAGATCCAGACAGTGGCCCCTGATCTGCCCGGGGGGGGGGCAGAAAGCCCACTAGGCGCGAGCGATTACGCTGGCTTTTTTTATGTGTGATGGTGGGGGCTGCCCAGAATGGACATACCAATGCCCCCACTCCCCAAAAAATAGCCACAGTCTTTCTGCCCCCCTGTGGACATAACAGGGCAACGCCCCACCCACCCCGCCCCCTGATTCCCCCCAGGGCGGCACCTGCTGAAACCTATCAAACCTGTACATTTTTAAAAAATATACACCCAGGGGAATTCAGGATGGGGTGACTTGTCTGGCTCTCACCAGGTTCTGTTACCCAGAATCCCTTGCAAACCTCAAAATGTGTCCAAAAAAACACATTTTCGTCACATTTCTGTGGTGGAAAGTTCTGGAATCTGCATGGACTCACAAAATTCCACCCACCCCACGTTCCCCAAAGTCTTCCGAGAAAAATGGTACCTCACTTGTGTAGGTAGACCTAGTGCCCGTGACAGGAAACGGCCCAAAACGCAACGTGGACACACCACATTTTACAGTGAAAACTGACACTATTTTGCAAAGTGCTTAGCTGTAGATTTTGAACACTAGCTCTTCCGGCACCTAGAGAAACCTAGCAAACCTATATATTTTTGAAAACTAGACACCCAGGGGAATCCAGGATGGGGTGACTTGTCTGGCTCTCACGAGGTTCTGTTACCCAGAATCCCTTGCAAACCTCAAAATTTGTCCAAAAAAACAAATTTTCATCACATTTCTGTGGTGGAAAGTTCTGGAATCTGTATGGATCCACAAAATTCCACCCAGCCTGCATTCCCCAAAGTCTTCCGAAAAAAATGGTGCCTCACTTGTGTGGGTGGGTCAAGTACCCGCGACAGGCAAGGGCCCAAAACCTATTGAGGTGACTTCAAAATTACCTATCACAAAACAACCTGGTTTTGCAAGAGGGGTCCCATGAGTTTTTGGCCCCGGGCTCGGCGGCCATCTAGGCAAACCTACCAAACCCACACATTTCTGAAAACATGGGGAGTCCAGCGAGGTATGGCTTGCGTGAGTCCCCCAACATTTCCCTACTCAGAATACCCTGCAAACCTCAAATTTAGATGAAAAAAATCACTTTTTCTCAAATTTCTGTGTGTGAAAGTTCTGGAATCTGCGTGGATCCACAAATTTCCTTCTACACAGCATTCCCCCAGGTCTCCCGATAAAATTAGTACCACACTCACGTGGGTGGGCCAAGTACCCGCGGCAGGCACGGGCCCAAAACCTATTGAGACAACATCAAAATTACCTATCACAAAACAACCTGGTTTTGCAAGGGGGGTCCCATGAGTTTTTGGCCCCGCACTTGGGGGCCACCTAGGGAAACCTACCAAACCCACACATTTCTGAAAACTAGACCCCGGGGGAGTCCAGCAAGGTATGGCTTCCGTGGGTCCCCCAACATTTCCCTACCCAGAATCCCCTGCAAGCCTCAACTTTTGTTGAAAAAAATCAATTTTTTCTCACATTTCTGTGTAGGAAAGTTGTAGGATCTTCCGACTGACACAAATTTCCTACCACCCAGTGTTCCCCCAGGTCTCCCGATAAAAACGGTACCTCACTTGTGTGGGTAGGCATAGTGGCTGCAACAGGAAATGGCCCAAATTGTACTGTGCAGGAAGGAACCCATTTTACAATGTAAGTTATGTGCAGAGCTAAGCAGTTGAGAGAGGTCTTGCAGATCATTATGTGATTCTGAAATTAATTCCAAGATGCAGTGCGGGCAGTGGGCCAGCCTGTGGGCTGCTCCAAATACAATTCTGTAAGAGGTGGAGCGGTGCTGTGACATCTCTGTATTGGGTAAAGAAGCCCACATCCTAGAACTATCCAACTCCATTTTAAACTCTTGCACAGTGAAGAGACTTTGAGTAAAGATGAAACTACAGAGGAAGAAGAATGGACCAGCTTGAGTCAAAACCCTTGTTGGGAGCGAAGGACCTCACTTTGGACTTGCACTCCTTGGATTCACCTCCAGGGCCAAAGATATTGACCTTCCCACTCCTCTAGATTACAGTAGAGGGTGGACTTGCGGGAGACCCTGAAGGAGAAGATCCAGTTGTATTTCTGTGCACTGATCCTGTGGTTGGTACATCTGCAATAGGTCACACTAACATCTGCTGGACACATAGGTGCCCTGCAAGTAGTTAGGAGACTATGGGTTTGGGGGGTGCAGTCTGCTTGCAGAGTCACAAGGTACTGCTAGAGGAAGACCAAAGGCTGAGGAGACTACCAGGAGCTAGGATAGGTGGGCAGGTCCTGGCTCTTTGCAGCTCCCAGCTGCTAGAAGGGAGAACCAACAGTGTCTAGAGATGCAGAAAGCATAATTTAAAGCAACCTGAAAAACATCCCAAAAATGTAGAGTTCGGGAGGATGTAAATTGACACTCCTAGTGACTGGAGACGGTGTGGCCCTGAATATTGACTCCAGAATATCAACTGCACACAACACAGACGGCAACATATGGAAAATAAAATATAGACAGGCAAGACTAGCATTCCAATACCCATGTCTATATATTTATATATATATGTATATTCACTGAAAAAAACATAGGTTTCAGGGGCGTTACAGTTAGTTGGACATTTGACTCATATAAAACCAGAGAAATTTGCCCGTTATAGTTAGTTGAGCTAACTATAACATGCGCTCCCGCAATGCACTGGTGATGACATCACATATTACATCACTCATGACATGGTCAGTGACAAAACTGATGACATCACTGATGACATGTCAAATGGCATCACTGATGACATCATCCAGTGAATGTGTGTTTCTGTGAAGTTTAAATATTTTTCATATATATCTATGCCAAGATGTATTGAAGAAAGAGTGAATTTACAAGTCACTGAATGGATTATTTAGTAGGTGTGTGACTGACTGTATAACTGAGTGCTTGAACATGTGTTACTGAATGTATGGGTTAGTGACTAAACTGTGTGAAAGTCTGTATTACTGTCTCAGTTGGTGTATAAGCGGATGCATGGGTTGGTGAGTAGCTACATGAGTGTCTATATGGGTTATTGATTTGTTGTCTGAGTATCTGTATGAGTGCCTGAGTGTCTGTGTGGGTGGGTGGGGGGTGTGTGACTATGTGCATATATGTCTGAGTGGGTGATTCACTGGTTGTATAGATTCAAAAGTACATCTGGGAAGGGCTGTATGGGTGAGTTAGTGTGTGTAGGGGTGTGTTAGTGAGTGAAGGAATGTCTCACTGGTACATGTGTGAGTAACTACATATGTTTTAAAGCAGTATATGTGAGTGCTGGAGTATATAAATGACACTACGTGAGAGTAAGTTATTTGAAGGAGTGGGTGTATAAAAGTGTCTGCTTGTATCAGTGATTGTATAAGACAGTATGTGTTCGTATCTGCATAAATAAGTGATGTGCTGTGTGTATAAAGAACGCATTTAGTGTGTATAACTGTATACATGAGTAAATGGGTATGTGATTGATTCTTTGCATGACTGACTAGGTGGGTGAGATACTCTATGGATGAGTGGCGGACTGTGACTGTATGTATAGGTGTATGAGTCCATATTATAGTACTGTATTGATGAGTAACTGTATGTATAAGTGAGTGGATGTGAGTGTAGACCTAGGAAATAGTGGGTGGTATGTAGTATCTGGCATTGTTGTGTGTATGGTTTCAAAAATAGTAGTCTGTATTTTAGAGTGCGTGTATCAAAGTGTTTATTAGGCCATCAGTATGTGCATCAGATTATCACGTGGATGATGTCATCAGTGATGTCATTTGAGATGTCATCAGTGATGTCACTGACCATGTCAGTGATGTAATATGTTACGTCATCACCAGTGCATTGCGGACGCGTGAGTTATAGTTAGCTCAACTAACTATAACGGGCGAATTTCTTTGCTTTTATATGAGTCAAATGTCCAACTAACTATAACGTCCCTGAATTTTCAGTGAATTTCTAAGGTTTTTTAAATGCTAATTCCTAACTATAACTTCTGTAAAACCTATGGCTTTTTCAGTGAATTTCAAAGGCTTTTTAAATGTTAATTTCATATTTTAATATTTATAAAACCTATATTTTTTCTATTTTTTTTGTAATATTTTGGAAGTCTATTATCCTTTTTTGTTTTTAATTTGAAAAATATGTAATGTTTTATATCTTCCAAAAAAAGTATGTATATCGTTTTTTTGTTGTTGAGAAAACTGAAGTCCCGTACCAGTAGTGTACCAAGCTCCATCAGCATGCCAATACTATCCGCCATATTGCTAAACTCGTAAAGGATGCGCATTTTGTATCCGGCGGGTTCGTGGCACCGCGTCCCGCGTAACATCATATACGTATGTGGTCGCACTAGCTGCTACTTTGGTATGCGACGGGTACGCAGTACCAAGCCGTGCCTATGTCATGTACGTATGGGGTCACGCCTGTTGCGCATGCGACGAGTGCATGCTGCCAGGCCCTGTGTTACGTCATAGACAAATGGTGTCGCGCCGGGAACGCAATTCCCTCATTTTATTTTTGTCTCAAAACTATATCTAAATAAGTTTAAAGTGTATATGAGAACAAGCGATAATCTAAAATATTTTAAACATTTATATATTTCTAACTGTAATAAACTTACATGATGGTAATATTTTCTCAAAATCGCGTTGGGTGTGGCCTCCTTGCGCGCTTGCTGCGCGATTGCCATGTGACCTTAAAGAAAAGCATTTTGATTGGTTCATAACATTTCCCATTGTAACAGTTGGAGGACCCCACCCATTTCCGCCATTCTCTCTAAAGCGTTTGATGAGAAACTCCTCTTCTGCTTACGGAGCTTTTTTGAAAACTTTTTGCTATGTACACATATCTGACAGTACACACAACATGCAACCATCATCTTCATCAATATTCATGCTCTGTAAAGTAGCCTTCCACCTGTGATAGCCATGCATCTAAAAGCTACATAACAGAACTTTTCCCCACTGCCAGAGGTAACATGGTTGCATACGCTGTCCACAGCACAGTGTAATGTGGTACGGCCCTGGGGCAGTATCATGCATACATAATGAACACACGGACACAGATAGATAGTGGAAGTGGGTACGGGCACGTGCGCTCGACTCCTTTTTATTACCAGGGTTACATATACAGTGACGTCTGTGCTGAATGCATGTGGGGTGAGTGTAAAGCAACCCTCAGGGAATGATTGCTGCTAGCATCAACTACAACAGTAATCATTGGATCACACACAGAGATTCAATAATAAAAGGATCAATAGTTTGTGCTGCAGTAAGGTAGGGACACTAGATGTGAAATAATACAGAAAAGATTCTATCGTAAAACAACCATAACTTGTGGTATACTAACATACAGGCAGTAGATCTGAAATATTACACAAAATGATTTTATCATAAAGGGTCCATCAGGTCTAGTGCAATTAGATAGCCACATCAAAAGCATTCAGCATGTGCACAGCAAGCCATGATGCGTGCCGGCGGGCGGGCCGTACTAGGAGCAATGTGTGTTGCCTACAACACTACATCATCTGCAATAGCGACTCGATCTGAATTGTAAACACTGCTGTCTGCAGTGTAGGCCAGAGAGTGGTCAGCAAGGGCCCACAGCCACGTGGTGTTGACTTGAGCTGCCCAGTTTGCTGTACGCGAAGCAACAAAAAACGTGTGCGGACCCTGTGATGATGCATATGCGTGGTGCGGACAGAGCGCACTGGAGCAATGTCTTTTGCCTACAGGACTGCGTCATCTACAATAGCGACTCGATCTGAATTGTGAACACTGGTGTCTGCAGTGTAAATTGAAGGCAGTAGTGAGCACAGTCTTCCATGAATACTTTTCTCACGTCCTCTTCACAAAATACAACAACATAAATGACACAAAACTCTGCAATAAATAAATCAAAACAATTCGAATTGCGATCTCTGCTGTCCACTGTGTACACTGTTATTCTGTATTCTTTACCACTACCAAGAAGAATTTGGTCATTGTACTAGACCTATAAGTCATCTTAAAAAACTTCTTCAAGCAACTATACTAAAAGGCTATTGTGTATATTTCAATAGATGTTGTAGTTAGTTGCCTACTGGATTCTGTAATTAAACAATCACCACTCGATCTGAATTGTGAGCCCTGCTGACCGCACTGTAGGCCAGAGGCAGTTATCATTAACGCCTCACAACCACGTGTCGTTGGATTCGGAAGCACACAGTTGCTTGCACCTGATCAGAGTGGGTACACAGAAATCATAACAAACTTTCACTTCTGACATCCTCAATCACAGAATCAACACCCCGTTTCACTGTTCCCACCTGCTGTACCACGGTGTACTCCACCGACTGCAGTCAACCAAGCCCAATAATCATATGCAGCAGATAGCTACGGAAGCACAGAGTCTCATGCACCTCAACGGAGGGAGTTCTGTCAAAACCAAGCAGCAAGTAATATCGGACATCGTCAATTTTGGGATCAAGACACCGTTCCACTGTTGGGATCTAGAGTTGCTTGCACCTGGTCAAAGGGAGTATCTTCATTTCCACTCTCAGATACAGTTTTAACATCGTCCATTGTGGGATCAAGACCCTGTTCCACTGTTCGGACCTGCTGTACTGCGGTGTACTCCACCGACTGCAGTCACCCAACCCCAATAATCAAGTGCAGCAATTCGCTACGGAAGCACAGAGTCTGATGCGCCTCAACGGAGGGAGTTCTGTGAAAACCAAGCAGCACGTAGTTTCGGACATCGTCTATTCTGGGATCAAGACACCGTTCCACTGTTGGGACCTAGAGTTGGTTACACCTGGTCGAAGGGAGTACCTTCATCTGCACTCTCAGATGCCGTTCTAACATTGTCCATTTTCGGATCAAGACCCCGTTTCACTGTTCAGACCTGCTGTACCGCGGTGTACTCCACCGACTAGTGTCAACCAAGCACAATAATCATGTGCAGCCCTTAGCTACGGAAGCACAGAGTTTGATGCACGTCAAAGCAGGGACTTCTGTGAAAATTCGCAAGCAGCAGCTAATATCAGGCATCGTCCATTGTGGGATCAAGACACCGTTCCACTGTTGGAACCTAGAGTTACTTGCACCTGGTCGAAGCGAGTACCTTCATCTCCACTCTCAGATGTAGTTCTAACATCGTCCATTGTGGGATCAAGAGACCGTTTCACTGTTGGGACGTAGAGTTGGTTACAGCTGGTCGAAAGGAGTACCTTCAGCTGCACTCTCAGCTGCAGTTCTAACATCGTCCATTGTGGGATCAAGACACCGTTCCACTGTTGGTACCTCTTTGACTACTGTGTTAGTAGTATACAGAGCACTTCACGGTGCTGGGCCACAGGCTGGGCGCTGTCTGCCTGTGTCGCGGTAGCCAGCGTTGATCTCAGGAGCCTTCCCAGCTCACAGACCTCGGCCCAGGAGCTTCCGCCGGCACGTGGTGGGCCCTCTTTCACATACGACGGTGTCGAAAGGTGAACTGTGGGGCATATGTGCGTCACAGCGGCCATGGCGGTTTCTGGGTAGCAGCAGGCTGAGAGCATTATTCCCGCAGCCACCCTCGCTCATGGCGTCAGCCTCGCAGCAGTGTAAGCTGTGCAGACCTGACAGACATGTTCGCCATTCCGGAAGAGAACCGCACCCAGAGAATCGTGCCTTTTATTCATACCCCTAGGCTAGCCTTGCATACGCCAAGCCAGCCCACTGCGCTAAAGATTTGGGGGGGGGGGGCACGTATGCGCAATGTTTTCGTAATCTTCCCTACTGACTGTACTATCATGGTTGCGTCCACTGTCGACTTCACTCAATAGACCATCAGTGTATGTTGACATGAAAATGTATGTGCTCTGCATACTCAAGTCTCTCTGGCACATCCCCTCAACACTTTGCATTGTATACTTTTATAATCGAGAATCACTTGCCGCCATTGCACAAACTTTGGTCCCATCTCTCCCCGCATTCTGCATTGTGTGACAGAGGTGCCATGCCATGTTTGGTTTGTGTACATGGCTAGCCACGGTTCCCACAGTACGTAGTGTTGTTGTGTCTGCTAGGTGTACATGTTGTTTGTCATGTTGTATGTGATTGCATAAGATAGTGCGTTTATTTACGAGCAGTGGTTTCTCCCATTTACATATCTCTGTCTTAAAGAGGATACAGAAGTTTTTCTCACAGGTGAAAAGTGCGACCACAATGGCAGTTATTCATTACTATGCAAGAATGTCCAACTGCACGACACTTCTAAGCTTACAGCCCCCAATCTTGTGTGCTTTCTTAAAAGCACGCCAACTCCCACAATCAGACCAACATTCACACAGCTTTCTAACGGCAGTTATCTGCTTCTTCATAACATGGACGGCTACGCAATGTGAGCTGGCACACCGTATGTCCTTATTGTTTAAACCGGATAACTTCCTCTGGCAATCTCTATTCCCACCCACACAAAGTAACTCCCAAAGTTCAACTTGGCCTTCAATACCTACTTTGAAAGCAGATTTTATTAAACGGAGCTAACTGAAAGCGCTTTTGTTTCAAACAGAAGTGTCCCTCACTTCTCCAAAAGTAATTTATCGACTGCAGATAGCACAAACTTCAAGTAAAATACATTCCCTTTTAAATACGAACCTCCCTTTATACTTTGTGAATTGTTACACAATTTTCAACACATCTGACATTCAAGGTCTGGCACACTTTTTTAACATTGTCTCCTCCGGCCTTCTCACAGGCTTTCAAACTGTTTTTAGTCTAATGCCAGACTTCATTCATTCGATCATCTCTGGAATAACAGCAACAGTGCCCATAATTCTCGCTCTATTTGCGGCCATCCTACTACTATTTTAGCTTGTTAAAAATGGCTACGCTCCCTGTGGTAACAAGCATGTCCGACAGAATACGCCTCTACGCAAAGCTACATCAATACCGTGAAAAAATGGAACAACTTTTCAGCTGCCTGCCTCTATCTATTATCGGAGCCAGCCACAATATGACATTTATTTACACATATACAATCTGTGTGCAACCATCTTTTTATCGCAAAACTTGCCCAATCGAATGGCGAATGGATCTATGCCTTGCCAACATCCTAGCAAACGCTCCCGATATCCAGCAGGTAATGGAGTATCTTGAAAACCATGAACTTGATTGTTCGGGCAGTGGAGCAATGGCGGATGCAACGCAAAAAGGTATCCTGGCAGAATGGGATTTCTGAGCCGCCGCGAAAGATCTCCTGCAACGTGCGACCTTTGACAACATCACAGATTGCCTGCCAATTCAAATTGCCGCTCCAACATTCGAGGAACATTACTGTCCCTTCGAGGATATGAATTGGATCGCTTCGCTTTTCTCACACAATGGCAACAATCGCCTCTTGGAACATTACGCATCTCAAGCCGCTGAAGAACTTCTGGACTGCAATCTCCAAGACTTGCAAGAAATTCACTTTATTCTTGGATTTATTTTTTCCAACTTTTTTGACTTTTTCCTATTAAATTTTTTAATACACTTCAATTGAACTATTTTCATATAATAACTTTCTAAGTATGCTTAGGCATTTGAACTCTGTTTTCATTATTGGCCCTTACCTCTCCACACTAACCAGGGATGGATGATGTATGGCCTATGCAAATACGCAATTTACTTGCTAAATTAGATTAAACCCGACATCCATTTTGAAACCATATCTATTCTTTGTACACACGTCTCTCTGCCTGCCTCTTATCCACAAAGCCCTTTCACACAAATTAGCTCATCCTCAGCCTCTGCTCACGAACTGGCAATCAAGATCAAAAAACACGGCATTGTTTAGGAACTGGTTGGCACAGTGTGGTAATCGTATCCTACCTTTATTTTCATTCTACAATTTACAGTCATTCATCTCTAATAGGTATTGTTTATGTCACATGGAACTGTAACATATAATGTTGAATTGACTGATGCAGGAGCTTAGGTTTGAATACAGCAGAAGCAGTTGGAATTTGCCTCAGGTGGATGACTTGGCTCTTGCACCAGTGGTTGCATTTATGGCACTTACATAAAGACACTTTTTATATAACTTGCAGACTCCATCGCTTTATCCCACACAGCCACTTTCTTAAACACACCTGATTTCACCATTTGTCTTCTGTGGCATTGCAACATTCTGCATTATATTCTTCACTATTATTTCTTTATTCCTGCTTGCTAAAAGACTCCATTCGAGTCTTCAAACCGGTAGGGGTGAGTAGTTTGCTTCCCACTCCCGCTACAGTCTAAACCCATACTAACACCACTTGCACAGCTATGCTAGAGCGGCCAGTGTGCTACAGCGCCAAGAGCACATCAGTTTACAGCAATCAGCTCACGGTTTCATCCCCAAGTGTACCGGCACCTCACCTCAGCACCATCTCACTCTGGTCAAAACAGCACTTTCACACTGCTAGGGGTCAATACTTAATTTCACACTCCTGTATAGCACACCCTAACCACCCCACAGAGCTTACACCGGTATACTCTAAACCCATACTAACACCACTTGCACAGCTATGCTACAGCAGCCAGTATCCTACAGCGCCCAGAGCACATCAGTTTACAGCAATCAGCTCACAGTTTCATCCCAGAGTGTACCGGCACCTCACCTCAGCACCATCTCACTCTGGGCAATACAGCCCTTTCACACCGGTAGGGGTGAATACATTGCTTCACACTCCCTGTATAGCACACCCTAACCACCCCACAGACCTCACAGCGCTCCTACCCTCCTCTTTCCTACTCTTTTCACCCTTTTTTCCCCTTACTCACTTAAACGGAATCACAAAATGGCGGCCAACACTTCCTAGTTGCAACCGCTCGCAGCGCTCGCAGCCAATAAGCAGCAAGTTTTTGCTCGTAACGCCTCAGCCAATCAGATGGCAGAATTCCCAAATATCGATATCTGTAAATTTCAATATTTCTCAAAAACTACTGAGCGGATTTACACCAAATAAACAAAAGCGTGATTTCTAGACCAAGACCCTTCTCCCTGCCAAATTTGGGGTAATTCCGTTCACCCGTTCGACCTGTAGCCTTGTCTAAAGTTTCCTATGGAAATTAACATGGAGAAAACACGTTTTAGGACCCCCATTTTTTCTCGGCCCCCCCTTGACGAATTACCCCCAAACTTCCCACATAGGAGACGATATGAACGAAGAATTAGTTTGGAAAATTTCATGAAGATTCATCAAACGACGATAAAGTTATAAGCAAAACATAAAATGCTCTTCCTATGGAAACTTGGTTCTAACTATAACTACCTACTGGCGACCGCCAGTAGGTAATATGTATATATGTATATACATATATATTATATATATATAAATTACCTACTGGCGGTCGCCAGTAGGTAGTTATAGTTAGGACCCTGTTTCCATAGGAAAACCGCAACATTCTATTTGGAATAACTTTGGCGCCGGTCGACGAATCCTCGCGAAATTTTCAAAACTAATGGGGCGCTACGCTCCGCTCCTACCCTGAAAGTCTCGGGGGGATTCGTCAAGCGGGGGCTGAGAAAAAAGGGGGGTCCCAAAACTCGTTTTTCCCATGCATTTTTCCATAGGACCTTTAGACACAGCTACAGCCCGAACGGCTGAACAGAGTTACTTGAAATTTGGCGGAGAGATAGTCCTCAGGTCAAGGAAGTGCCTTGGTGTAAATCTGTTCAGTAGTTCCTGAGAAAATAGCATTTAAATCAATATATATATCTGTGGCAGCTTACGGTGCGCTTACCGTGCGCTTACGGTAAGCTTACCGTACGCGTACAGTGACGTGCGCGAGCGCGATTCTGATTGGCTGTTAGATCTTAGTAAACATTTGAATCGGTGGAAACCAGGAAGCGGTGGCCGCCATTTTGTGTGTTTCACACAGAAAAAAAAGGGTGATAACTTGAAAAGGGGGCAAGGAAGAGAGTTACAGACCCCCTAACATTTGAAAGGGGGTCAAAGAAGGACAGAAAAGTACAAAAAAAACATTTATTAATTTTTTTTAAAAATCGCGGGGTACGCGTACGGTAAGCTTACGGTAAGCTTACCGTACGCGTACGGTAGAAAAAAAAAAGAAAAAAAGAAATAAAATTCAGATTTAAGTGTTTAGATATTAGGGGGCTCTAAAAAGAGCCGTTGTGTTTATGAAGTGATTTGATTTTTTAGTGGTACCTACAAGTAAGTACCGATGCAGAGTCTAAGGTTCAAGAGGAAGACTCTGTTCCCTTCATCAGTGAAGTGTACACCTTCTCCTCTATAAATGTCTTGCATGTCGTAACGCAAGTTGTTGTGGTAAATGGAACCCATACCATAGTCTCGGAGGAAAGCAGAAACAGATTTGTTGACGTGCTTTCTTGCTTTGTCAATCTGCAGACAAAAATGATTGGACCAGTTCCATTTTTGCCTTTGGCATATGTTAGAATATGCAAAGGCAGTTTTAGGGAAAAGTGAAAACAGTTGTGCAAAGGTCTCCTTCATAAGCATTTCCAGACCTACCCCAGTCAAAGTGCCTAGGTCATTGCCACCACAGTGCACTATTATGAGGTCAGGGTGTTGGATTTGCATGAAGGATTTCACCAATGGCATCAATTGGTGCCACTTTAACCCTCTCTGACCAATCCATTTAATGTCTACATTTGGCAAAGCAAGGTCTCTCACCATACCTGTTTTCTCTGCATACTTTTCACTCCAGAAGACATAGCTGTGCCCTACAATCCACACTGTGAACATCTTCCAAGGAGATCTGGATGCACTCAGGAGGTGTATTTCAGTAGAATGGGAAAAAGAAATGAAAGACAGTTTGGAAATGGAGGCATACATATTTTTTTTTTTTTAAACTGATTGGCTGTTTCATACCATTCTACCTAAAAACTAGGCTGTATGTGTAAATTTATAGAAGCATGTTTTGTATTGGTACAGAAAAATGTGTTACCAAAGAACAGTACTATGGATTTGCTGTTAGGTTTGAAAAGTCAAGCACTCCTGCTCTTTGGAAATGAAACATTGTGTGGTGAACTTCTGACCTAACTCTACACAGCAGTGTTTCAAGAGCTGTTGCTATGGTAGCAGGCAGAAGTCAAGTTGGGGGAAGGGTACTAGGCTGAAGTCAAGTTGGGGGAAGGGTACTTTTGGAAAAGGGTTGGTTTTCAACCAATAGAAATGTGTGATTACATTTGAAAAAAAGGGGGAAGCACTGAGATTTGAAATTAACATGTATATGTGTGGAAAAAGAGAGGGAAACATTGCCATTATCTGGTTCTGCTGAGAGGAGAGAGGTGTACAGAACAGAGATCCTGGCTCTGATAATCTGCTGTTTGAGTGCCACATTTCTTTCACAACTAACTAATTTTAAAGGTGAGTTATGAGTTTGAGAGGGGATGTATATGGTAAATTAAGAAATGAATAATAGAATTGGGATTCCTTTTGTTGAAGTTGTGTTTATCGTTTTGTGTTTTGGGAGAAATTTAAATGTGAGGAACATGTAAAATAATATGGACTATGTTTTCACCATAAAATAAGGTGTATTGTTATAAATGAGGAATACTTTTAGGGTTTGAGGTTGCAGTCAGTAATGCAAATACATTCAGCATCACTAAGGCTGGTTGCCCTTGCTGGAGTGTAGTCAGTCACCCAGGTTACACATGTTTCTGGTCTCAAAAAGCTGTTTGAACATGTGCTTTTTTAAGAATTTGAAAAGTGGATTCAAAATGTGTCAGACTGTAAAAGTACTTATCACTTGCAAAAAAAAGAGTAGTAAGTGTGCTTTCAAATTGGCAAAGAAATTTCGTTTTCTGACTAATATGAAACCATGACTCTGTGTGCAAAGAGGAATTATAGACAGAGATTTATTGCGTATTACTCTGGTAATTTTACAGTTGCATTAGTGGGAAAGGGGGAGCTATTTTTTCTGCAGAAGCAGACTCTTAGCACACACCCAGCTGCTTATCTTGTGGAATCATGCACAGTATTCACAACCGAGTGGGGTTTGAGGTTGCAGTCAGTAATGCAAATACATTCAGCATCACTAAGGCTGGTTGCCCTTGCTGGAGTGTAGTCAGTCACCCAGGTTACACATGTTTCTGGTCTCAAAAAGCTGTTTGGACATGTGCTTTTTTAAGAATCTGAAAAGTGGATTCAAAATGTATCAGACTGTAAAAGTACTTATCACTTGCCAAAAAAAGAGTAGTAAGTGTGCTTTCAAATTGGCAAAGAAATTTCGTTTTCTGCCTAATTTCAAACCATGACTCTGTGTGCAAAGAGGAATTACACACAGATTTATTGCGTATTACTCTGGTAATTTTACATTTGCATTAGATGGAAAGGGGGAGCTATTTTTTCTGCAGAAGCAGACTCTTAGCACACACCCAGCTGCTTATCCTCTGGAATCATGCACAGTATTCACAACTGAGTGGGGTTTGAGGTTGCAGTCAGTAATGCAAATACATTCAGCATCACTAAGGCTGGTTGTCCTTGCTGGAGTGTAGTCAGTCACCCAGGTTACACATGTTTCTGGTCTGAAAAAGCTGTTTGGACATGTGCTTTTTTAAGAATCTGAAAAGTGGATTCAAAATGTGTCAGACTGTAAAAGTACTTATCACTTGCCAAAAAAACAGTAGGAAGTGTGCTTTCCAATTGGCAAAGAAATTTTGTTTTCAGCCTAATTTCAAACCATGACTGTGTGCAAAGAGGAATAATAGACAGAGATATATTGCGTATTACTCTGGTAATTTTACAGTTGCATTAGTAGGAAAGGGGGAGCTATTTTTTCTGCAGAAGCAGACTCTTAGCACACACCCAGCTGCTTATCTTGTGGAATCATGCACAGTATTCACAACTGAGTGGGGTTTGAGGTTGCAGTCAGTAATGCAAATACATTCAGCATCACTAAGGCTGGTTGCCCTTGCTGGAGTGTAGTCAGTCACCCAGGTTACAGATGTTGCTGGTCTCAAAAAGCTGTTTGGACATGTGCTTTTTTCAGAATCTGAAAAGTGGATTCAAAATGTGCCAGACTGTAAAAGTACTTATCACTTGCCAAAAAAGCAGTAGGAAGTGTGCTTTCCAATTGGCAAAGAAATTTCGTTTTCTGCCTAATTTCAAACCATGACTCTGTGTGCGCACAGGAATTGTTTTTAGATATTTAATTTGTGAAGGTGTTATTGTGATTTTCACTTGTAGGAAAGGGGTACATAGTATTTTAAGATTTGAAAAGATCATAAAAAATGTAGTAATATATTTAAATAAAATAAAGGAATTTTTTTAAAGTTTTTTTCAGGTATTGCTGAAGAGCAGTGAACAAAATTTAAGATGCCTACAAAATCCAGACTAAGGAAAAACCACAAAAAAAACTATATTTGAAGACAACTGGAGGACCTAAGTTAGTTGGAGATGCTCGTGTTGGGAAAAAGAGAAAGTCTTCTGGTAAGCAGACAAAAGATTTTTTTAAACAACATGTTCAAAAAAAGGAAAAATGTACAAAATGTCTGTACTGGAAAGAATGTTTTAAATAGAAAACAACAGGAAAAAAATGAGCATTTAGTTAATGCAAATATACCTTCAGAAACAATAAAGATTAACTTAAAAAGAAAAACAGCGTTTAAAGAGATACGTAGAAAAATGTTTCAGAGAAGAGTTATGTCCAATTTGATAAAGGATGTGAAGAAATATAAGCAAAAGGCTAAATTTTATAAGAGAAAAAAAGAAATTGAAGCCATTGCAGCAAAGGCATTAGAATTAAAAAGGAAACTATTCATTTTAATTTTGAATAGGATGCGTACATTAGATAAAATGGTCAATGTACTGAAATCACAAAGCAAAAGGAAAAGACTAGTGAAAAGAACAAACTTTTGTAAAGTGTTTTTAGGAGAATGGATGCATAGTTCAAGTAGTGAACCTTTTTTTAATGAAGAGAGTTATTTTCAAAGTAATAGTTTGCTGCATGCAGTTGACACCAGAGGTTGTGCTTATGAAGTGAAAAATGGTTGTATAATGGAGAAGGAGAAAATGGTTCCAAGAGATGAGGTACAAGTGATGGCGGATGAGGCTATGGGGAGACGTCCTAAAGCCCTAGTGTACACTTGGAATTGTAGTAGTATTTGCACTGTGCGTCAGGAATCTTTTGATAAATTTCGTGAGTTTCTAAGAGAATATAGTAAAAAAAAGTGTAAAACAGAAGATTAAGGTGCTTCAAAGTCTAGATCCATGCAGAGTGAGAGAGAATACTGGTTTGCAGGGACATTCTCTGGCTTGTCTATCTAGAAAAGTGTGTAAAAGTGTTTTTCATCATTTTAGGATGCTGGCTGTTCATCATACTGAAATGAGAAAGTTTGTGAGACGGTTGTATTTTGCTAAAAGTCCAGCAATAAAGTTAGATGAATTGAATAGGGCTCTGTTCCGTAGATCGGTATCAGATGTAGAGAAGGTTACTGATGAAATTCAGTTTTGTTACTTTGGTCCTGAACAAGACAGTGCAGAAAAGGACACAGTAAATGAGGAAGAAGTGGAAGAGAATGTAGAACCCTCTGTAAGTAAGACATTTAATGATCACATAACAAAATTTGCAATAATCTCTAATGAAAGACCAAATATTACTTGTATTTGTTGCCGCAGAACTTATTATAGAAAACAAACCAGGAATGTTGATCTCTACAGAAAAAGTGAAAATGAAGATAATTATAAGTGGAAGGATTTTGCCACATATATATTTCTTGAAAATTGTTTTGAATTGGGTGAAGATCAGCGTATTTGTAAATACTGTTACAACAAGTTAGAGGAAAATAGAATGCCGACCAGAGCTGTACATAATAATTTAGAATTGGATGCTATTCCTGCCGAACTTTCTGAATTAAATACATATGAGTCTATACTCATTCAATGTGTTCATCCGTTCCAGACCATAGTACGTATGGAGCCCAAAACTGGTAAATGACCTCCTTCAGATTTACTGAGAGGTTTAAAAGGTAGAGTGGTGTATTTGCCCTTGGATTTGAAAAAGAATATGGAAACTATTGATGCAGATACTTTGGAAACTGAACCATTAGTTATTCTGGTTAATGGTGTACCTACAAAGAATAAGAAGATTTGGCAGGAGCTGGTAGATGTACGGAAAGTACAAAGAGCAAATTTGTATTTGAAAAGGAATAACAAATGGTATGAATCAATTTATATAGAAGAAGAAGAAGAAGAAGATTTACAAGAAGACACAGAAACACCAACTGGACAAATTGAAAAAGTGGACAAGTCAAAGGAAGAAGAAATTTATGAACATTTTAGCATACATCCTCTTCATTCAAAAGAAGTTATGGGAGACAATATTGATCTGTTTCAGATGAAGAAAGCAAAAGGAACTCCCGTGAGTGTATGGGAGGAGAGCTTGGAAGCTCGATGTTTTCCCCAGCTGTTTCCTACAGGAAAAGGAGGACGATACGATGAACGTCCAGAACAGATTCCAGCTTCTGAGTATCGAACTACAAGACTATATGCAGAAGATCCCAGATTTCAACAAAGTATTCCTTATTTGTTCCATCTTTTATTTGAAAGCGACTTGTCTGCATTATCATATGCAGTAAATCACATTTTAAAAAGTGGAGTACATTTACAAAATGTGTCTGCTAAGGATTTTATGGAGAAAGTGCAGCACCGAGATGATCATTTGGAAACACAACTGATCAATCTGATGGCTTGTCAGCGTGGGACAAATGAATATTGGTACCGACGCCATGGTGAATTAAAATGCATGTTACGGAATTTAGGAACTCCTACATGGTTTCTAACCCTAAGCTGTGCCGAGTACGCTTGGGATGATTTACTGGATTTTCTAAGAGAGGCAAATTCAAACATTAAAAACATCGAATACAAGACAGCTGGAGAACTGTGCTCATTGGATCCAGTTAATGTTTGCAGATATTTCAATCATAGATTTGAGGCTATGATGTCCTTCATCTGCAATAAAAAAAATCCACCTCTTGGAGAAGTAGTGGATTTCTTTTGGAGAAAAGAGTACCAGGCAAGAGGTGCTCCTCATATTCATATGCTGTTGTGGATCAAGGATGCCCCAAAGTTTGGAACAGATACTGATGAAGCAGTGTTATCTTTCATTGAAGAATATGCAACATGTGCTATACCAAAAAGCACAGAAGAGAAAAAGTTAAAGGAGCAAGTTTTACGTTTCCAAAGTCATCGGTGTGGAAAATACTGTCGACGGAAATACAAGAGCAAAGATAAATACTACACTAAATGTCGATTTGGATTTCCTAGACCTGTTCTTTCAAATGGAAGAGTAAACAGTTTTATGTCATCTGTGAGACATACTATTACAAGAAAATCACCTAAGAATACCTACAACCTTAAAAGAAAAGAAGAATCAAAAAATATAAATGACTACAACCCAGTCATTTTATCCATGTGGAATGCTAACATGGATATTCAGTATGTAGCTGACAATTCCATTGCTGTTGCTCGATATGTAACGTCTTACATTACTAAATCAGAAAAAACTGAATTGAAAGATGTGGGAAGAGATTTCTAACGAGAAGACTGTCAGTAAGAAGCTGTACAGTTTCAGTTTAAAGATGTTATCGCATCGAGAAATTGGATCCTACGAATGTTCAGATAGGTTATCTTCTGCAAGTCTCTACTCGAAATCAAGAAGAATAATTTGGGCAAGTTTAGGCCTTGCAGCAATGAGAAATCGGGTACTGAAATCTGTTGGAGAAATTGAATATTTAGCCGAGAATGACCCAGAAAGTACAGATATTTTGAAATCAAACATGTTGGACACATATTATCCCAAGAGAAGTCTTCATCTAGAGAACATGTGTCTCTATGAAGTGCTGCAGAACTACATTTATTCACGGAAAGCCACAGAAGACATCAACAATGGAAAATATAAAGTCATTGGTGAGGAAGGATGTTTGGTGAAGCAAACAAAAGGAAGTTTGATAAATCACAGGAAGCTGAGTTGCGACACTACTGACAAAAAGGAATTTTACTACTTGGCTCTTTTACAGCTGTTTAAACCATGGCGTACAGAGGATGAACTACTGGGGGAATTTCAAAGCTATGAAGATTCATTTAATGCTTGCAAAGACAGCATAGAATGCAGTACATTCACAAATTATGTGCAAATGTTAAATGAAGAAATTGAACAGGAAACTACAATTGCAGCTGAAGTAGCTAGAGACAGTTCTCAAGACAGCCAAAGTTCAGGAACACTCAGTCAAGATCCCCTAGGACAACCAATCGTTGAAAATGAAGCTGCAATAGCCATGAATGAAGTGGAAACGGCTATGAATCAAGCTCAAGAAGAATTTATAGAATTACCAAATTTGGAAAGACAACTGAATGAAGAGCAGCAACAAATTTATGAAGAGATCAGAAACAAAATTGATCACGGATTACTACATGAAAAAAAAGAGTGCTCATGCACATCATTTCATCCAATCAGGATGTATGTAAGCGGACAAGCTGGAACTGGAAAAAGTTTCTTAATAAAAGTCATCAGAAGCTACCTACAGCAAAAAACGGATTCAACTTTGTCTTGTGTGGTTACTGCTCCAACTGGGTTAGCAGCATATAACATAAAAGGAATCACCTTACATCGTTTGCTAATGTTACCAGTGGAGCATGAGAACAAAATACAATACCACAAGCTAACTGGAGAAGCATGCTTGGAAGTTTCAAGAGTATTGAAGAAGATGCAAGTTCTCATTATTGATGAGGTGAGCATGGTATCAAACTTAATGCTTGCCTTTGTGCATTTAAGAATGCAGCAAATTCTAAGGACAGACTATGACGTGTTATTTGGTGGAAAACATGTCATAGTTTTTGGGGATCTTCTACAGCTTACTCCAGTTAAAGGACAACCAGTGTTTAATACTGTGACACATGAAGACACAAAGAAGTCATTGGGAAGCATTGGTAATGCAAATATTTGGTCCTTCTTTGAGTACAAGGAACTTACAACTAATATGAGGCAAGCAAACGATGAAGAATATGGAAGTATTCTGAAAGATATCAGAATTGGACTACTCACTGAAGCTGGCACGAAAGCATTACAGAGTCGGTTGCTACATAATTTATTTCCAAAGGAAGAAATAGTTGCAGAGAAGATATACAAGAACATTGCAGAAAAGAAAAGTGTCATCTGCTTAATGCCAACTCTACGTGAATGCTCAATATTCAATGAGGAGCTTTTGAAATTGGAAAAGGAAGAGATTAGGAAATTGGAAGCAGTTGACAAAATTCAGGATGGAAGAATTACTATCACATTAACAGGCAAACTGAAAAATAAATTGGATTCCCTAGAGAAGAACATTTCCAAAACTGCTGGATTAGAAAAGAATCTATATGTTTGCATGAACTGTAGAGTATTTTTAAGGAGAAATTTGGATGTTGAAAAAGGCTTAGTAAATGGAGCTATGGGAAGAGTTGTTGGTTTTATTAATTATCAGAAAAAAGATGGAATTGAATGTTTAAAAATAAAATTTGATCATATAGAAGAAGTTATAGACATTTGTCGTTGTACAGTTCGTTTCATGCTTGTGAAAGACTTATATGTACAAAGGAAACAGTTTCCGTTTTCTCTAGCATAGGCTGTAACTATTCACAAGTCTCAAGGATTGACTGTAGATTGTGCATTTGTAAACATTGGTTCAACTGTGTTCAAAGAAGGTATGGCTTATGTAGCTTTGTCACGAGTGAAAACATTATCTGGTTTATTCATGATAGACTTTGATGATTCAAAAGTTAGTGCTGATACAAACTGTGTAAAGGAGTATAATAGATTAAGAAGAATCTATGCTCCTCATTTAGGTCAGTATCCTGTGTTAGAGAAACGTGTAGTTTCTCGAAAAAGGAGAATTGAGAATATCTGTAATGAGGATGTAGAGAGAAGGAAAAAAAAGAGGAGTGATGTAATTGCAAGCAAAAAGAAAAAGGAAAATGTTGAAGAGGTTGTAGGGTGTCATTTTGAAAATAGCTCTGGTGTCAACTGCTACGCTAATGTAGTGCTGAATGTTGCATTTTATCTGGAAAGTTTGCAAGAGCAGATAATAGTAAATCAGAGAAAAAGATTCTGTTCTGAGTTGAGTCTCCTTTTTCAAAAGGTGAGTAATGATAAAACTCAAATAGAAAGTGCTACTGAAATTAGAAAACTTTTAGATGTATGTTCAGGACGAACACAGTTTTCTCAAAATGTACAGCAAGACGCACAGGAATTCTTGATGTATTTTCTTCAGGTACTGGAAGAAGAAGGGGTGCCAATTGAAAATATGTTTGGTGTCTCTTATAAATGGGAACATAGTTGTGAAAACTGTTTCAATACATGTGGCTCTAATGTTGATTCTGAAAGGTTTATTTATTTAACATTGCCAGACAGTAAAACAGTCACTTTTGCTAAATTAGTTAAAGATGCTAATCATAGCATGGAATGCGGTGAGTGTAAATCTGACATGTTTTCAACGTTAATTTTAAAGGAATACGGACAGTATGTAATTTTAATGATGCAACGATGTAAAGCTGATGGTTCAAAATTGGATACTTTAATAAAGAAGTTTATAGGACAGCAATTATCAATTTCAGGAAAAACTTTTATAACAGTTGCAATAATTTTCCATGAAGGACCTACTGTAACTTCTGGACATTACACAGTTTATCTTAAATGTGAAAAAGGCTGGACACTGTGTAATGATTCCCAATTGATTTTCAAGCAACGTTTGCCTTTTGATTTAGCAAATTCCTATCTAATCTTCCTGAAACCTACATTTTAGAGAGACTTGGCAAGATCTGTACAAAACAATTTTACCATTTTATTGGATTAGCATTGGAATTTAAAAAAAAAAAAGATTTTTCAAATTACCATTTGGCCTAAAGGAAAGGTAACCAATTGTAATGTGGACTTATTTAATTCCTAATGAATCTGTCGGAAACCAAAAATTTAGAGAGAATCGGTAACATCTGTACAATTTAAATTTTGGAATTTTATTGGATTACCATTGGAAATTTCATCAAAAAAGATTTTTTAAAATACCATTTGGCCTAAATTAAAGGTAATCAATTGTATTGTGGACTTATTTAATTCCTAATTAATCTTTCGGAAACCAAAATTTTAGAGAGAATCAGTAACATCTGTCCAATTAAAATTTTGGAATTTTATTGGATTACCATTGGAAATTTAATCAAAAAATAATTTTAAAATTACCATTTGGCCTAAAGGAAAGGGAACCAGATGTATTGTGGAGTTATTTGAGATATATTATTTTTGTGATTATGCTTCTGTTACAAAATTGTCAGACGGTTTTTTAAAGAAATAGTTATTGTTATTAGTTGAAATTTTTTTTGAATATTTTGCATTTCTATAATGTTATGTTTTAGTGAGAAGAGATTCTGGGCTTTTTTAAAACAATCTTTGAGATTGTTATTTTTTTTTTGCCCGCTGTTAAGTGATGAATGCAATTGCTTTCACGATTTATAGTGAAATGCAATATATTCTGAAAACAGCAAAAAAAAGGCAAAAAATTGTTTTTGGGAAAATATGTAAATACGTGTACTGTATTATAAAATGTTTTATTAAATATTAATACTTTTTTCTTTTTTTTCAGATTGAGAAAGAAAATTTTCAAAAAATAAAGCCATTTTTATAAGCAATTTCAATTAAATTTAAAATTATAAATAAATTTTTGGGTGGGTCAGGTAAGTCAGAAATTAGATGGTCCCTTTCTTCCACTTCTCCTCAAACAGATTTTCAGTATTTAGTTATTAACCCTCAAGGACCTTGTAATGTGATAATTGTTTTTTAGTGTTTTAAAAAAAAAAAAAAAAAATACGCTTACCGTTCGCGTACGGTAAAAAAAAAAAAAAAAAAGTTTTTACGAAAAATTTAAAAAAAGTTGAGAGGTAAGGTTGGCTCTTAAAAGAGCCGTTGTGTTCATGCAGGGACAGAGGAAAGGAAGAATGGGAACATTAGCTGGTAGGACAAATGTGCTGGTCTATTTTGTTGTTAATGAGGGGAAGACTGGTCTCCCTATGAACAATTAGACCATGGCAAAATGAACACCGCATAGTAACCCTCGCAAACCGATGGTTAGTTTCCACAGGACCAGAAAGATGTGAATCTGCCCCCACAGATGAAGGGCTCTGCTGAGCTTCCGAAGAAGGACTCGGCTGAGCTGCTGTGGATGTGCTTGCTCGACTTACTGAAGGGTTGCTTCTAGTATGTCGTGCATGTGTCCTAGGGTGTACATCATGAAGGTGTCTCAACATAGTGTGATTCCCGAAGGAATACTTCTTGTTGGGATTACCTCTCGAAAGTACACGCTGGCACAGCTTGCAAGTCACCAAGGCAGCATTGACTTTTTTCTCGCCCTCAGGAAAAGTAAAATACTCCCATATAAAAGAGCTCTTCTGTTTCCTCCTTCTCTGCCTGATGGTGGTGCTGCTAGCCTCACTCTCAGAAGAAGAGTGCTGGTCTGCCATCGTATCCCAAAGACAAGTCAGCTCCTTCTCCTAAGGGATCACAAGCATAAATGAGGGGAATGGGTGTGGTGTAGGAGAGTTCTAGAACTGAAACTACTTTTAACCAATCAAAAGTTTTGTTTCTTGATCACATGACCCACCGTGCGCGTACGTTACGCTTACGGTGCGCTTACGGAGCGCTTACGGAGCGCTTACGGTAAAAGTACGCATGCGCGTAAAAAAGACACGCGCTCGCGCACATGCGCATAACGGGCACGCCCCAACACTTCCACGTAACGTGCGCGTGTAGCGTACACGCTTACGCGCCACGTACGCAGTACGCACGGCTACGTAAATTGCGTAACCATACGCAAAAAGAGTAGAAAAATTACGAACATTACGCAAACCGTACGCTTACCGTAAGCTTACCGTACGCGCACTTAAAAAAAAAATAAAAAAAAATCTCTATGTTATACTAATATATCTTACCTGTTTGGGAAAAAAAAAGAGAAAAATTAATATATAGCAGAATTTTTAAAAAATAAGCATAGTGTTTTAAGAGAATATAAAGTAAAAAATAACACTTGCAAATAAAAAAATAAAAAAATACGTTTAATATAAGAATTTGTAAAAAAAAACCCATAAAAAATCAATGAAAAAACCATGGGAATCACACATGTTATAGGTAAGAATTAGCATTTAAAAAACCATACAAATTCACTGAAAAAACCATGAGTTTCACACACGTTATAGTTAGAAATTAGCATTTAAAAAACCTTGCGAATTCACTGAAAAAACCATAGGTTTCACACACGTTATAGTTAGGATTTAGCATTTAAAAAACCTTGCAAATTCATTGAAAAAACCATAGGTTTCACACACGTTATAGTGAGTGGACATTTCACTCATAAAAAACCATTGAAATTCCCCCGTTATAGTTAGTTAAGCTAACTATAACTCGCGCACCCGCAATCCACTGCTGATGACGTAACATATTACATCACTCATGACATGGTCAGTGACATCACTCATGACATCACTGATGACATCTCAAATGACATCACTGATGACATCATCCTTGTGACAAAGTGGTAGACCTCCTCTCACCCTAATATAACCTTTGATACAAACATTCAAAAATAGAGACTGAAATTTTCAAAAAAATGGACATACCAATATCAGTTACAACAACCTATTCAGTAATTCTAAGATCCACATACACATCCACTCATTCACCAACAGTCCTGTACAGTCACTCATACATGTACTCACTCATCATATGTACTCATACCCCTATACATCCTGTTACACATTGTCACTCATCCATAGAGTTACACACACACATAGTCACTCATGCTAATAAAGAGTCAAACATCCATTTACTTGCATATTCAGTTATACACACACCTCATCACGTACTTCTACAGAAACTTACACATACTTACTCTTTTAAATAATCACTAATAAAAACACATAATTATTCATACAGGAACTGTTTCAATCTCTCACTCTCACACATACTCACTTATATACACCAATAGTCAAATATACTTCTTTAAAACATATTTAGTAACTCATAAAGACACTATTGAGACAGTCATTCACTCACTAACACACCCATACACACACTCATCCAACCATACAGTCATGCACACATGCTGTCTTCAACACATACAACCAGAGAGTCAATCATTCATGCACCTATGCACTACGTAATCCCCCCCACCGAACCATGCAGACACTCAGACTGATACTCAAAAAACAACCTAAAATCCAATATAAACACCCATGTAGCTACTCACCAATCCATGCAGCCACTTATACACAAAGTGAGAGACTGATATAGATAATTACATATTTAAATATTACTCACTAAGCCATGTATTCACTAAGATACACTTAATCAGTCAGTTACACAATCAATTTTTCTAAAACAAATCATCCTTTTTGACATTAATATACCCATTTATTTTTCCATCGACCTTATGATATACATATATAAAACATATTTAATTTTCAGAAAAATACACATTCACTGGATGATGTCATCAGTGATGTCATTTGAGATGTCATCAGTGATGTCATGAGTGATGTCACTGACCATGTCATGAGTGATGTAATATGTTACGTCATCAGCAGTGGATTGCGGGTGCGCGAGTTATAGTTAGCTTAACTAACTATAACGGGGGAATTTCAATGGTTTTTTATGAGTGAAATGTCCACTAACTATAACGTGTGTGAAACCTATGGTTTTTTCAATGAATTTGCAAGGCTTTTTAAATGCTAAATCCTAACTATAACGTGTGTGAAACCTATGGGTTTTTCAGTGAATATAAATATATATATATATTTATATATATATAAAATGTTCCATGTATATAGATGTGGAGTTATGAATATTCAATCTCTATTTCCCTGCATGCACTTGCCCTTTGATATATTGGCCCTCAATATTCTGTCCTCAATATTCTTGTACCACAATATTCTGGGGGAATATATTCATATGTACAAATGCTAGAGCTACCAGGAGCAAGTAATCAAAACCCCTATGCAAAAAAAGACCATCAGTATGAAATAGCACCTTTTACCCCTGCCACATGGTGCTGTGTGTCACAGAATGCCTTGGGATGCTGGTAGCGTGGTGGCACCCACAACAGCCAGGGAATTCAATATGAGATCTTCATTTACCCGCAGGAAAGCGTGACCAGAGGGTACCCCAAGAGGCTGGCCAAATTGAGAGTGTCCTTATGCTTCAGTACCCAGTAGGTGGGGGCTGATAACATTGTCAACCTAGATTAGGGAGCTGATGGACGAAGAGCGTGCCATGAGTACCTGTCTCTCTGCCTCAGCGTCATCTGAATGCTTTGGGGGCCCCTGAATGGCTGGGGAGACCCTGCGCTGCAGGGGCTGCACGAGCCTGAGTTATGCCCCTGAACATCCTTTGATTCTGGGCAAATCACTTAATCTCCAAGGGCCTAAATATTAAATAGGCCTTGTGTCATGTAACTGGTGGTCATGTAATGGGCTTCAACAGTCTTCCCTGAAGTTAGCAAAAACAAAAAAAAAAAAAAATCAGGGCACCTTGGAGGAATTGATCGTTCTTTGGACACGGGGTACCATTCATTAACTGAAGGTGCCTGTTATAATTTTTTCCAAAATGTTTTTTTTTCGTTTTTGTTAGTTTCCAACTTTCAAGCAACTGTGAAAATGCGTGAAGCATACAGACTATTACAACGATAGTAGGACAGCTGAGTAAACAAGCTGAGGCGTGTCCCTCAAGGTTATGAGGCGCGAAGGCCTCCGGCATTGCAGGGCCTGCAGGAGTGCCCGTTAACCCCTCCCACATAAGTCTACAAATTGCCCCACCAGTACTGTAAGTTGCCAGGGTCAGCCTGAGGCCCAGAATGATAGACCCAATGGTGTAGTTAGACCTACTGCAACCCGGGGCGGGCCCTAAGTTTGCCACACTGTGCAGGTAAGAGTGGGTGGTGGTGGCCGACTTTGTTTCCAGTTACCTTTGCAAAAACCTGTGCGTCTGGTTTTTTATTCATGCATCTCTCATGGTTGCATTAGGTACTTGGAGGGTGGGGGTTGTATTTTTTTGGGTTAGAGCCAGCTGGTTGCAGACTGTTGCAGTTTCCCCAGCATAGTGTGCAGTCCGGGGGCATCCTGACCTACGTGACCTTTCTTTGTTGTGTGTCCCCTGTAGGATATGAGGCCCTTTAGAGGCTGTCCCTGAAGGCATTTTCGCCTATCACTCTGTATATATGTGTTAAATTGTGTGTATTTCATTTTGTGTGTAGTAAAGCAGTTTTTCTTTTGAGAGTAAAAGAACTGATTTGACAGCAATTTATTAGGTGCCATTTGTTGTGTTGCTAAGTTCTCAGTCTCTAGCTGCCACAAAACGATAGCGGGGGAGATGGGGTTACCTTTCACTGCCACTGCCTCCGACGTCCGCCTCGGTGCTTCTCTCTCAGCAGTCTCTGGGAAAGCACAGGCTCGCCAGCCAATCCAGACGCTGCTCTCATGCTACGAGAGCAGTGCCAGGATTGGTCTGAGTGGCCTGGTATGCCGATTAGAGACTGCCTGGGAGCCTGCGGCTTTTCTCCAACCCAGTTGTGCAACAGAGCTGGGTTAGAGAAATAGAAGTGTGCATTTTTTTTTGGCCGGCCTAAGACGGCCAGCCAAACTGACATGCGCACTTCTAAGTGCCCACGACTCCTCCTTTGCACAGCCAGAATGCAGCACACATAGAAAGAGGAAGAGACTAGGAGAAATAAAGATATTTCTCCTCATAATGCCTCCTCAAGGAATCTTTTGGCTGCATTCCCAGGTCTACCAGTTCTGGTAAATCTGGGAATGCGTCAAACACCATGGGAGTTGCTTGAGAACACCCACGCAACATCCATGGAATGCCTCCCTTGTGCAGAGTAAGGCAATGCAGCAATTTGCACTGTGTTGCTTTACTCCGGATTTATGGAGCCACTTGGGGCCATGCAAAGTGGCCTTGCGTGGCTTCATAAGTCTAACTTAAGGTTTGTGTCCGCATGTACCACATTGCGTGGTTTAAGTGCGACGCACACCACTCGTAAATAGGCTACATAGTGCTTTGCACTCCTTTGCGTTACTTGAAGTCAAGGTGGCATGACATATGTTGCACATAGACGTTCCCATGCTACCACCCATTATTTTTTTACACAAAGCCTAATCTACTGACAATGGTAGACAGACTTTAGAGACAAAAATATATGTCCTCGAGGCAGGCATTAAATGTAAAATGTAAATTGATACTTGTATAGCGCACTACTCACCCGCAAGGGTCTCAAGGCGCTTGTACGAATACCGCTGTGGAACCCATCCTGGCTTTCCCTGTGAGGCGTCCACTCCTGGGCACCCCCAAGGTGGAGGCCAGGCATCCTTAGCGTTGTGGGGGCCGTTGTGGAGATTAAGCAAGCTATTGCCCAGAGTTGCAAAGTGGGACTCCATGATTGGAATGGCACCGAGGCGAGAATTATCAGGTCCGTGGAATTTTGAGCCCAAGACCCGCCGAGGTGGGGAATTGAACCCTGGTCCCGGGCTAGACCTCTGCATCAGGGTCTGCCGCTCTAATCATTGAGCCACACTTCTCCTAACAAGAAGAAATGTTTTCATTTCACCTAACCTTCCTTACATTGCATGTGGAGTGCAATGTACAACACACTACTACATGGGAAAAATGTAAAATATGTATGAGCATAGTATTTTCTACAGGAAAGGCACCCTTCCAGTACAATACCAATGCTAGACATCACACACACACCTTTGCAACATAGTGTAAAGGTGTGCGAGTGGTGCTAGGCGGCCTGAAGGAACGCCAGCACTGCACCAGATCTTAGTAGAGGACCTGCTCTCTACTTCCAGCGCAACGCAGCACAGTGGAGGAACTTTGGCTGCGTTATAAATTCGTAAATCTCTCCCTAAATTCTAGATTACCAGCGGTCCTCAAACACTTTCTGTATAAATAAATTGTATACAACACATTTGTTCTGGATATAATAGTTGGATCAGACTATTGATTTTGGGTTGATGTCTAGGTGAGGTGTGGTTTGTTTATACATTCACCTTATGTTTATGCATAAGAATTCTAGGGTCTGCTAAGACTAGAAAATAATTTATGATTCTACACACACCAGTCTTATGAATCAGCTTCTTGTGTATGTATTAGGGTAATGCACAAATACTTTTTGGGGGGAAATATGAGAAAAATTGACATCTCAATATTCCATAGAAGAATCTGCATAATAGTCTTACATTTCAATGTTTTTTATTTACCCTCATTGGCAACCTGTTGTTTTACCTACCCCATTTTGCACGAGTACAGAAGGTTTCTGCCAAAGAAAGTCTAAAAAGAGGAAACTCAAACATGCTAATTTATGTTAATACAGCTTTTTTTGGGTGGAGACACAATAACACAAATCAATATTGAGGTATACGAAAGCTGAAATCTTTGTGCGGGTTCTCATCGTGTAGCAGGTTCGAATGTCTTCCGTCCCCTAGGGTCCTCCCATTGGTTGCCTGTCTAGGGGGCGGCAAGCAATGGAACAGGAATTAAGCCAATCCAGTGGAATGTGCAACACTAATAGGGCTTCTGCTCGAAAGATGTGCTTGTTTATACTACAGAGACTGAAACAACGCGAAAGGAGATAGGCCGTGTAGCTGGGAGTGCTTGGGACCTGGAAGGGCTGGTCCTTAGAGAGGGGGGGCGGGTCTCTTAAACTCAGCTTGTGGTGGCCTTTAAGGCAGCATTACATATGTAACACTTTGTGCCTCACTATTTCGATCACAGGATTATGTTTTATAATCATCAAAGCTTTTTGCAGGGGTACTAACCTGGCCCATACCAAGCACAACTGGTGTTAACAGTGTTAAGACCTGGCAAGGTGGCAGTCTAGTAACACCATTGTAACACAGCGCTAATGTTCTTGGTCTCATGAGAACTAACATGCATGGCACACGTCCAAGACCTCAGTCTTCTCTTTTATATACTTTATATTTCTATTACTAGTATGCTTAGAACCACAGCCTAGTCTACAACGACAGCAATTTAGTAAAACTGATAATAAGGAGGAGAAAGGAATAGCACTTACATTACAAAATATAATTAAAGTATTTCTTGCATAACAGAGCTGGCTCGTCTGGTAGTGCCGGAATGTCAGACAGGCCAGTCCAGCACTGACTAGGCGCTCAGATTCTTTAAATTCATTCTGATTAACATTTCATTCTACAGATCTATGGCCTGGTTTATTTAAAGCCACATTTCCCAATTTTGATTTTAGGTTATCTGAAACGTTGCTTTCTGGTGTACAAAGCTGCTTTAAGTAAAAAAAGCCAGCATTTTGTGGTTAACAAAAGGAATATGTGAATGGCTGACCACGATGTAAGGTGTACACAGCACAGACGCGATGATTGTTTATTATTGGGAAATCCACTGGAAATAGGAACGCAACCATAGAAACAGAAACAAAAAACAAAAGCTACATACATGGTCATAGGTATGAAATCATTTAGATTCTTGGCGTGTTGGGCTTACCTCCTCTCCTGTCAGATAGTATGCTGATAAGAGCCCTCCAACAAACCGAATGTTAATTTCAAAGAGAGAAGCTTCGCCATGCTGAAAAACGCAGAAATACATAGTCAATTGTTTGCTCAAATAATGCATTTGTAATAACCACTACGAAATAGTTTTATACAAACACTTAAGGAATTTAGCGTAAAAATAGAAATGAACCTAGCTGTGTACTTTACAACCTCATTGTTACATTGAGCGACAAAAATGAAAGTAAAAATGTACTCTAAAATGCATTAAAACGTCACGGTCCCTGTGATAACCAGTAGCACAACTATCTGGTTGCAAAAGACAAATTGGGGACAGACATGTTACTAGCTGAACTGGAAAGTAACTCCGCCCATTGCTTTCCATTGGAATTTAGTTTCGTCACTATTTAGGTCTCGCCAGAGCCAGCGCACATGCGCTGCTCTGCGAGGCTTCTAGTAATCACTTTTAACTCAGACCAGGCGCTCATGCTTTTTTTTTTGGCTCACACGCTATTGGCATATGTGTGCGTCTTTCTAAGAAAGACAGCATGCAATTGGCCAAAGGCGGGTGCATGTCCCGTCTTTTCTCTCCCCTGGCCTAGGGAGCGAGCAGCAGCGAGGCCGGGTGCCAGCTGCATACCTCACATTCCTTGCTGTGCGCGCACACCGCGCTTGTTCTTTTGGTTAATTAAAATGCTGTCTCTCTAGCGTTCCTCGCTAATCTCTCCCTTTAATTTTTTTTATTTCTCTCGTTTTCAGTCTCCGCAAATTATCTGTCTTCGTGCCTTTCTTTACTCTGCCTAATTACAAGCTTCATGTTTCTTTCTCTCTCGCCTCATTTCCAAGCGACTTCCGCCTCCCATTGTCTTTGCCCCTGTCTTTTCATTTCCCTTCCTCCACTCCCTCTCTCACCCCAAGGTACCCCCTTCCCGTTCTTTGTGCTCAGGTGGGGGACGGGGCATCAGGGCAGGACACTGATGCAGTCTGTGATGGCAAGGTATGAGCGAGGGTGGCAGGTTGGCACTGCTTTTGATGGCAAGGTACGAGCGAGGGTGGCATAGAGCATGGCTTCTCCTGGCAGGTTGGCACTGCCTGTGATGGCAAGGTATGAGCGAGGGTGGCATACAGCATGGCTTTCCTTGGCAGGTTAGCTCTGCCTGTGATGGTAAGGTACGAGTGAGGATAGCAAGTTGGCACTGCTTGTGATGGCAAGGTACGAGTGAGGGTGGCAGGTTTGCACTGCTTGTGATGGCAAGGTACGAGTGAGGTTGGCACTGCTTGTGATGGCAAAGAACTGCAAACCAGCAAGCTGCTGCCTTTGCCTCTCACCACATTGACGCAGCCTCAAACCGTCTCAGCACTGCTTCATTTATACCAATGATGGTCTGGATAAAATATGTTTGTTATTTTTCAGCGAATTCTGAACCTCTACCCTTTCGACCCGCAGCCAATCAGACGACGAGATACTGGTATGCTATTGATTGCAGGCACACTTGTGCATTTTAACACAATAGTAATGTTATTGTTATGCTGCTTACATTTTTTCTGAAAATACTTTTCCTTTTTTTCGTAGTAAAAGCATATTATATTTCAGATTATATTTATGCTTTAATACCTGTGCTCAGTCTGTGAATACAGGGATTGACACTGGTGGCACAGAATGCCTACTTGGCTACAGGTTTTCTGCTGCGTTTCTCCTGCCTGCACCCGCTGCAACGTAATTTATGTTGAAGGCTCTTTGGTGAAATTTGTGAACTGTAGTTAATGTGAGGGGAATGATAAACTTGTGGAACCAGCAAAAGGCAAATGTTTTCTTTCGCCTTGCAACTCTGCAGATAAATATTTTTTGTGAACATAAATGGTTGCTAAATATATGTGGCTACCGAATGAGTTATTTTCAGACATTTTACTGTTTTTAAATCTGTCTGCTCTTTTGAAATAAACTCAATTCTACCTTAGTAGAGAAAGTGTTTTTGAAATATGTAATCGTTAACAAAGTGTATAAAAAGGAAATAAAGATTTGTTTCTTCTCCAAATGGTTACCATTTCTGCACTTCGTAGCACCCTTGATTGCTCCTAAGGAAAACTCATATTTCACCTACGTGGGAGTTTGGAAAAGAGAGAACTGGACAAGCGAATTTGCCCTATATCTTTACACTGCCCTCCAACTCCTTGTGGTCATTCAACTGAGGGAAGGCCTCTCAAGCCCACACTCCTTTTAACTATTAAGTCTTTGCCAATAATAAAATGTTTATAATCTATTTTATTGTTATTCTGTTCTTTCACATCAGTTGATGTCCTAGATTGCCTGCCGATATCCTGATTTTTTTTTCTGCCTAAAGATATGTTTACTTTTAAAATAAAAAAATACTGACAAACTTTTTTTTACAGTTATTAATGCAGAATAGTGGATGCTCAGTACTAGCCGACACAAACTCCCTACACTACCCTAAAACAGTAAACTGCTACAATTGGGTAGTTAATTTACATTTACAAGACACTTTGCAACGTATTACTTATGGAGCCCTCATATTCAGCAAAACTAATAACACCTCTCAAAGGCGAGACCTATTGGCTATGCCAATGCTTTTTTTCCCTTGCTGTCTATATGGTGGTTTTATTTGTTTCAGCCTGGCTGTCTTTCTCCTGTTTGTCTGTCGTGTAGCATTATCTGTTTATGATGGTCTCTGATGGTCTCTTTTTAACCTCACAGAAGTGTCTCCTTTTTGGGATTTTTTTTTTGTTGCTTTTTGTAAAAGCACTCCATGAGAGCGCATGCATTTCTCACGTTCTCTGTGTTTTCCCCCTTCTCCCAGCACATCCTTTAATGTTAAACATCAACCTCGCATTTCCTATTCCTGCCAGCACACGCCATTTAACAATTTTGCTTTTCTCCCCTGCCGTGCTCGACTTTTCTCTCTCCCCTGTGCTTTTGATCTCGACCTGCACATGTTGTGCTTTTTGCCTCCCGTGTTATTTGTAAACAACCATAAACTCTGACTGCTCCATTGTCCTTTTTCACCTCTAAGCTTTTCAACTTCCCTTCCCTCCGTTTAACCCTTCAGCAGGCCACAACGTCCAATTACATTCTGTCTACATGCACATGCTGCTTATTTTCCTGAATTTACTTTCACCATTAGTTGTATTATTTACTATACCAATTACACTCCATTCTTCATGCCCTTCCAACCCATTCTAAAATACAATGTATGCTCTTTCAAGGCCCATTCCTTTTCTTACAAACCCACTTAGCACGATACACTCTTTTCTGCCCCTCCAACCCCCCACAATTCCTTTCCTACTGCCTCTCTCATCAATAGCCTTTGCAACCACACTTATGAGGCTGTAGCTTCTTATGTGCAGCAGCTGCAGTGGGACCGTACCCCAAAAACCCATTGTACCCAGATTCCTGCTTTGTTACACAATTCAAGCAGGAGCACAGGAACCCATTTACGTCCTTGCACTAGGGCCCATAATACATTGCCTACCCCACCGCACAATTCCATACGTTTTATAGTTGTCTCCAATGCCAATTGCAAACTATGCTGCTTCATAGCTGTGTCCTTAAGTAACATCACCACCGCCTATCACCCTTCTATACTACCCCCTCGCCCCAACACGCCTCTACATACTCCTGGGTTTACGGTTTCCTTTATAACAGTATTTTTTTTTTAAAAACGGTACCATTTATAAACATTTATTATGTTATGTAATAGCATTTCTTTTGCTATTTTTTAATTTTTACAATCAGAATACAACTTTCCAATACAAAAAAATATGATTCAGTTTTTTAAAACGTTTTCATTTGACTTTTTTCTTTACACAATACTTCACAAACAAACATTGGCAAAGCCTACAGCTCAACACTCATATTATAAAGGCAAAACCTACTGGCTTTGCCAAAGCTTGTTTATCTTGCTCCCTTTCGTCTAGCTTTTTTGGGGGTCGTCAGCTGGTGAGTTGTGGGTAGACACAGCTGATGGTGCTCACAGAAGAAAGTGTCGGTCTTGTTATCTTCTATCAAATCAATCCGCATGCAAGGTTTGGATGTTATTGTGGGCGTTTTTGTTGTTGTTTTTTTTAATAGAGTTTTATATAGCGCAAACTAGACCCGAGACATCGGGTATCAGAGCGCTTTACATGAGCACCAGTTTCGTTACATGAGGACATATTAATTTTTTGTTAGGCACGGGGAGATTAAGTCATTTGCCCAGAATCACAGGATGTTGAGCGTCGTTGCCGAGACTCAAACCCAGTTTCCCAGATTCGAGGTCGACCGCTCCAGCCGTAAGGCTACATCCTCTCCCCAATAGGTTTGTAGGCATACTGCCTTATCCAGTTTTTAGGTCTCGCCTGACCCAGCGCATGCGCTGGTCTGGCGAGACTTTTAGTGAGGGCTTAAAAAAATGCTACCATGGCCGGCCTAGAGCTTGAGTGCATGTGCGCAGGCGCGCGCCGCGCTTGATTGCGATCACTTTCACGGCCGCTTTGATGTTCTCCGTGAGCCAATGCATTTGAGTGTATGTGCGCGGGCGCGCGCTGCGCTTGATCGCGATCGATCAAAGTGGCTAGACAAATGTTAATCTGCATTTGCTGAGGCCGCAGAGCCATACTGCTTCAGGCCTCGGGTTATTTTCAGATAGCCTGTTATGATCGCTGGTCTATCTTCAGACCAATTCTGCACCAAATGCCCCCACTCCACCAACAACCTGCTAGGTTACGTTGTTGCCCACCCTTCTCTCACCTCCTTTACATGCACTTCATCTGACGTCAAAGTTCCACAAGTCTATTACCATGCCTACTGGCATCCTGTCTGAGCCCCAAACTGCTGCCCTTTCACGGTGCCTTAAAGACTTACACTAAACAGCTGTCAAGCAAGCTTACGAGTCTCCAGAGCTACACAGAATAAGGAAGCAACTAAACCATGTAAAACAGCAAAGTTAAGCAACCCAACAAAAAACAAGCATTGGCATAGCCAATAGGTCTCGCCTTTGGGACCTTATAAGTGTTTAGCCATGGAACAGTTGCATAACTAAATACTTATAAGGTCCCAAAAGCGAGACCTATTGGCTATGCCAATGCTTGTTTGCATGTGGTTGAGGAGTCTGTTAAATCACCATAGCACTCTCAATATGGCACCCATTTTTCGGTTTTCAAACCAGGGACTTTTTTCTGTTTATATTTATAATGTGAATGTACATTAGTTCACCAACAGTATAGAATCCTTTTAATAGCTGAATTCAATTCCAAAGATTGCTTGTTTTACCTCAGCCTTGTAATTTTACTGCATCTGCCAACATGGCAATCCTATTTCCTAATACTTCACTACACCCCTTAGTCGCTATCCTCAACGCAAACATAGAATGTTGTGGCTCTATACATAAACAAAGACTTCATAAGGTACTTTAGTTACTATTCTAAACACAAACGCAGGACATCAGGTCTCCCTCCATAAGCAAGTGAGGGTCTTTATGGCACTCAATCGGAACGGTGACACATGTACAGGCCTTGTGAGGGTTCTTTCACAGTCTTGGTCAACCAAGATACATGAAGGTACACTCTACTAATTAAGCTAATATTACCTGTCTGCACACATCTTCCTGCTTTGCAACTCATATATAGTTTCCATCTAATGATGGGTTTGTATTTGTTTACTTTATTTCATAATTTATGAGTACAATACATCAATATTTATTTTCCCTGACTAAGGACTGTATGTAACTGGTCCAAAATTCATTGAAGTACTCAAAATGTATTAAAAGCAGCATACATTTAGCATCAGCACACATAGTGCCATAAAAGAAAAGGAGTTTCATGAGACTCAACAAAACTTTTATATGATTAAAAATAAGTGCATTTACTAAAAACAATTAAATGTTGCTGAATGCTTGGAGAGTAGAGCGTATTTTCAACTGAAAAAGTAAGACAAATTAAAAAAGAAAACATTGATTGAGGAAATGCATGAGAGTCATCTTTAGCCTCCTGGGATCTCTGTATTACATGTTTATGGTATTGACATATTGAGCTCTGTTTTGACAATATGATTTGTACAATGATGGCATAATGCAAACCTTATGTTCATAGATGACCAAGAATATTTTCCAAGTAGCATGTTGGGTAGTGTGCTGTCCAGGATTTTATCGTCTTCGCTACTTAGAGAAATCAAATCAAAACAAAACCTTACCTGGTTTTCTGTGAAGGGCTTATCAAACATTCTAACATACGCTAATATCCCCCACTTTTTAACAACGGTTTCCTAACCATCTACAGAGGATAGGACTAAGCCTGGGCAAAGCACTACGCTACGCTCGCGTAGTTTGCGAAGTTTGCGTTAATTCGCACTACGCAAATTGCACGTAGCACAGTGCAAACATGCGTAGCGTAGCATTGCGTAGTGCAGCAGTCATTTTTTGCTTGCTCGCGGTCCTCAACATCAAGTTGGCGACCGCGAGCAAGTAAAATGACATCCCGGCGAGACTTTTTCCTTGTTCGCGATCAGCAACATCAAGTTGCCGATCGCGAGCGTGGAAAATAAACATCCCGGCGAGATTCTCAACGCAAGGAGGTCAGGTTTCTCATTGCGAGTGGTCGCGTATGCTCGCGACCGCTCGCGATGAGAAACTACCAGTTCGTGTTGAGAAATCTGCCGCTCGAGTAAAAATCTACGCGAGCGGCAGAAAACTACAGCTCGCACTGTGCAAGATGCTGTTTTCAATGATTGCACAGTGCCGGATGCTTGTCCGCATTGTGCAATCATTGAAAACGGCATCTTGCACAGTGCAAACAGGGTACTACGCAGTTCGCGAAGTGCTACGCGTAGCTCGCGTAGTGCACTTTGTGTAGCTTCGCGTAGTGCTACTTCGCGAACTACGCCCAGGGTTAGATAGGACAAATTTGGCAAAAACACCAGATAAAATTTGCCAACATATCCATGCTGTCGTGGAGGACCACAAAATGAGACAATGGTGCCCTGAAACTTAGAAAGCTCAAAATGTTCCCCTAATTACTTATTGTCAAACACTCAGATGAGTCAAGCCAGAAAGTACAAAAGGTGAACAAGTGTAGGTAGCTGCTCTCTCCACAACTACACAGCAGTGGCGGATGGTGACATTTGAAAGAGGTGAGGCGGAAAAGTTGGACAATATTACATTTGTAATGCTTGACTGTGGTGCCATCCGCACGGACCATTTAATCCCCATTCCTCTGCCCCCTGGCCTGCAGAAGCAAATGTTTCAAGAATTATGCTTGACGTATTTGTAATTCGTGCAAGAATAGAAACCGATCGACGTGGACTGAAGTACGCACCCTCTCGAGAACGGGAATGTACACTACCTAGGTTTGTAATTTGAACAGCGTTTCCATGTTTCGAGAGTAATAATCCTCAACAAGAGCCCGGAAACTTTCAGCGTTACACTTAGCACTATACCAGCGCCCCCAAATTAAGTTAGCAGCACTTTTAGAATACAAGTTATGAAGCGCTATTTAGATGCTAAATACAGTACAGTTTTGGCGCTGCAAAGAACAACGAAAGTGGTCACCGCCAGTGCGTGGACGCCCAGGGACAGGCCGAGGAGCACACAGAGCAGCTGCAGCGCTTTCATGGCAAATTCCGTTCCTCTGTGGTGAGGAAAGGGGTGCTCCTTTCGGACATGAAACGACGCAGATTTAATATTTAACCTCTCTTAAAATACTATCGAGGGGCTTCTTTGGAAGATCAGCAGCACTGGAATGTGTAAAGAGCCCGAACCCAAACACCGCCCCCAGGAGCCTGGCCAGTATGTGGCTGTAAAGCAAGGGATACTCGAATTCCACCGATGCCTAAATACGATTCAAATGTGTCTGCTGCTCAACATGATATGTTGCATAGCAACAAAACGCCTAGGCAAATAAATACAAATTAATATATATTTTAACGAGTGGCTCTGAGGGTCTGCACATTAAAGCGTTTCTCATGTCTTAAAGAGGAATTCAGGCATCTGTGGTGGTAACACGGAATATTTGGTATCTTCTACTTTCCCATCATTTAGAAACGAGATGACAAAACATGTTTATAACGACAGAAAGGTGAGAAGGGTTACTGAAGCGTGACACATTTGGACGGGATTATGACCAAGAAACAAAGCAATCCATCGGTATTTTATCACGAACAAACTTGCGACGTGTGTACTGTTTAACAGACGCAAACCCTCTGTCCCCAAAACGACGTGGGCAAGGAATGGAAATACTTCTATAATAATGAATGCAGAGATAGACCCAGCAAGGAACAAGTCGACACAAATGTATGCAGTCGCGGCTCACGGGGGGGGGAATGAAATATATATTTTTTTTAACTTACCTCACAGCCGGTCCACGGGTCGACGCCACCTTGCTCTCAGACCTCTGATCCCCTGGGCGGCTTCACTAACGGTACTGGAGGAGGGGCCTGCCAACCCCTCTCAGCCAATCCTGGCGCTGCCAGCAGCGCCAGGATTGGCTGAGGGCACAGTTTACGCTACGCCCGCCGCCTGCCCATTAGGAGACCGAGGGGCTCCTAATGGGCATGCGCAAGGCAGTAAAAACAAAAGTACGCATGACTGGGCACGGAGTAAAAATTAATCTCCATGCCCACTCATGCGCACTTGTGCTGCCTTTCCCTGGCTTGTGACAATGCATGTCAGTCAACATGACGCCGGACCGCCCACGGTCCGACGTCATGCTGACTGACATGCATTGTCAGTTAGTTCTCCCCACCCTCGGCGTCTCTGAACTTAAGTAAACTAAGTTCAGAGACATCAAGGGAGCTGCGGGTGCGCGGGGCGGGGGGGGCTACGCCCCAACGCCCCAATGGACGATCCGCGCCTGCTACACAGGTAGCATGTGTTGCTCAGTTCTGAGATCATCATGAGCCATAATAGCCAGGATAGACACAGAACTTTAATATGCGTGTTATGACCATTATTTCACTGCCCATCTAAAAGTCATCTGCTAGCAAAACCCAAGTACAACATCTGTTATAAGATGGAATGTGGTTTGTGGAATGAGGTTTCAGGGATCTGGAATGGAATGTTGACGGTTGAAAAGTTTGAAATGACAGCTCAAAGCCTTGCTGCTCCAGATGGAGATGGTGGTGACCTTTTGAGATGTTTCTTCAAATACACCTATATGTCTCAGCTTTCATTGGAGTCCATCTCCTTAATATTCAAAGGCTTCACAAGGGCATGGTTACAAATTTCACCAGTGCCCTGAGCTGTGAATTCTTTTTGTCCTGGTTTTTAATTGGCAGAATTATTTTGCTCGAAGTCATTCACACTAACATGGCTCTCTCTGGAAGCGATAACTCACCACATTCAAGTCTAGGCTTTTCTCCACCCAGTTTTTGGCATCCTGGAATGCTTCATTAAGCTCCATAATATACAGAGTATCCAAAGCATCTACAATTGTAGCTCCTCGAAGTCCACCTGTGTAATAAAAGAAATAGATTAAGTTCAACTTTATTCAATATTGTGGGGCCAGTGTCGTCAGTATTGTATTCTTAGGTGCATACTAAAATGTTGGAAATTCATTCACATATTTACTTCAAAAACACTTTATAGCTATGCCATAAATTGAATCATTAGGTCTACTTACATAACTAACTCACATATGAATGAGTTTCATAAAAGACGGTGTTGTCTGCAATATGATTTTTATCCATCAAGACCTTTTGGGACTTCAGTTCTTGTTATGGAATGTTTTAACTCGTCTCAGGTTTATATAAACTGCATCATAGAACTGTTGTTTATGAAGCCTCTTACAACAGGTAAACAACTAACTAAATTAAGGTAAAACATTGGGAACACAGGGTACCCCGTTAATAAATTGTGTTTATTGTTTATTTCTTAAGAGCCACATGCCAAAGACCTATAGTCAACAAGATGACTCAATAAGTAAACGCCCATCGCTAACAACCAGTTACAAACTGGTTTGCATCATTCCTACATAACAGATCTCAAAAAATGAAAGTCATTCATACCCTTTCCGACACTACTGCAGTCTCTATTGGAGTACCACAAGGATCCACGCTCTGTCCTACGCTATTCAATCTGTTCATGGAACCCCTCAAGGAAACTCTAAAGTACTCAAATAGTCATTATCACTTGTATTCTAACCACACACAATTATCTTGGAAAATTTCAGCCCCGAGGACTTTAAAACTCTCAACCGCACCCTGCTGAAAACCCAGCAATGACTACCCCGCAACCACCTCATGCTCAATTCCTTCAAAATGGAATTCCTCTTGATCCCTGCCCACAATCACTCAGCCCCCATACAGAAAAGGCCCTCACAACTTACAGCTTTAATTGTGCCCCTTACATCATTGACTCTACAAAATCACTCGGTATATCTTTGGACAAATATCTGAATATGCAAGATCATATCAGCACAACAACCAGGGGAGTCAAATACCAACTGAACATCCTAATGAAAATCAAACCTCTTGTGCCCCCTGATGACTCATTTAGCAGTACAATCCCTAGTCCTTTCCTGATTAGACTATGGGATCGCTTCTCTTGCAGGTCTTCCCAAAACAAGGCTAGAGCCATTAAGAGCCATGCTGAACTCAGCAGCTAGTCTAGTTATGGGATCCAGAAAATTTAACCATATCAGTCCAGACCTAGACTATTAAATTGGCTATTGTTTGAATCAAGGATCCAGCTGAAAATAGCTGGCATGACTCATAATGCGCTTCACCACAACACTCCTGGCCAATAAACTAGAAAGGACAGGGGGAAGTCGTTTATTAAGAAGTGCCAATTCCTTACTGCTGAAATGGCAAAAGCTCAACGAAAAGAAAACGTACAACCGCTCCTTCTCCAGCTTAGCCCCTAGAATATGGAACACACGGCCACCCATAATCAGGACCACCCCCTCGGTGAACTCCTTCAAAAAAGAAATGAAAAGGTTTCTGATGAACAAATTTCTCCATTAACAATCCAGAGGAATGAATCTGGATGACTCTCATGCTGATAATTTTGGATCATGAATCTACCTACTCGATGGTTACTTTGCAGTTTTTCTGTCCTTACTTATAACTGATTACTTCTTTTTTATATGTATAACTTGTTTGCTATTTGTTCAGCGCTCTGATACCTGGATGGGTTATGTTCGCGCTTTATAAAACTCTTCAAATAAAATTGTCTGTGATCGGCAGCCTTTCAATTTTAACAATTCAAACTCAACTGTCTATTCTTTTAAAATCATTACATTGACACCATTCAGGTGGCTGATAGTAGCACCTGACATTTATTGAACTTAGAAGGGGAGAAGTGTGGTATGAGCACTAAATAAAGCCAAGTTACTATTATTTGTGTTACAGCAAACAGAATAACAAGAAGTAATGTTGTCAGCCCAGTGTAATGTTTACAAGACAATCCCATGGACACTACGATCAATCACTTGACAATGCATTCTGCGATTCAGAATTTTGATTCCCTTTAAGTGTAGCAAATGTACTGATGTACCAGTATACAGCGATTTGAAGGCAAGAAAGGAAATTTCAAGGCTGGAAGATGATGGTCCTGGTGACCAGCAGTCACCTGGAAACCACAGCATGGCTCTCATGTGGTCTGCAAGGGAACAGAGAGAAAAGGATCCTCTGGCTTCTGACCAAAGAGAGTAGGAAGTTGGATTTCTGTGGAATAGCTGCTGCTACAAGATTGCAGTTGCTGAATGCCTCTCTTGGAGCTATGCTACCCCTCGCCACACACACTTTGAGAGAGACCCAGAAGACTAGAGCAGTACCTTTTGAGCTCCTAACTCTCTGAAGCGAGGCAAGTCCACCACTGCAGGCCACACACAGGCCTCAGAGATTTTACCCACCGAGTTTTTTTAAACCACATAAACTCGTTTTCAGTTTGGAGCTTTAACAAATATGAGGCATGAGTACATGATTATGAGATGTGTACATCCAAAGGATTCATTCTCTTCAGGTGAAGGCATAGAATATTACTCAGCCAGACGCGGTAAGAGAAGCATTTGCAATAGAGTATGAAGTTGCGTCCTGTGGCATCATTGCACATGGGAATTAGCCTCATTTATATTTTGAGGACATGTATGCCTCTAGCAAACTTTTCACTCCTTAATCTTACTTTCAGTGCAGGCGCTATGCAGCAGTTATCCCTACGATCACTAAGGAGATTTCTATTTGTTTTAATACCTTTGACTCTGTTAAATAAGCAAAAATATGCGGGTCTCATTCTCTGGGTTACCCAGGCCTAAATCGACCTGAGCTCTTTAATTGAAACATAACCAAGAATATGCCGCAGTGCAAATGAATACAGGGCCCAGGGTGGTGATCAGTAGACACAATTGTCTCCGAGTGTTGCAACTGTACAATATAATACATCTGTCCTGCCAACATATGAATAGGCTCTTAACCAGTCAATAGACAGTTATTACGGCATTCCATACGTTTTACATTTAAAGTTAATTTCAAGAAACACAGTCCACGCCATTAGATCTGGGTGTAAAGTAATCTAGCTGATAACTGACCTATGTTCAACCATCTGTGTTGCAGAACAGGACATTCTTCTGAATGCAATATAACAGTACAGACCCTACTTGGAAATATTATACTCAATAATCATATCACATGTTATCAATAAGCATTTAACTCCTTTAATCAGTACATATAAATGTCTGAGGGTTTTTCTAACAATGGAAATTCTGCTCAGTCTTGGTTAAAATACATTATAATTGATGAGGAAAATGAGATTCCTACACTAAGTTACCTGACATTTTAATAATAGTTCAGGCTAATGTCACCTTTAAAGCCACTCCTCTTAGATGGCTGTAAAGGTTAACCATGCCACTGCTTCATGTAAAGTGGGATACATCTTGTGTTTTCCCTTTAAATGTGCATTACAGGCCACCACAGACTCTGTACTGAATGATGAATTACATTAGGAAGTAATGTCTTTTTGTTACCTTGGTATTATTATATACCACACCCTGAGGGCTCTGCGAGATGGTAATCTTGGAAAGGTTATGACAAAATTAAAAACCCAAATAGACTTCTGGACCTTGCTTCCACTCTCCGTGATGGGCAGAGTGTCTTTAGTTTCATGATTATACTCCTGTGATTACTGTATTATTGTGTACATTTACCTTTGATTTTACCACGTTCCTTTTTCAAGCACTTGGACCAGTTGATCACTACTTCTGTATGGGTAAGTTATGGCTACAGAGCAGCCCTGGCAACATTGCAATTACCAGTAGAAGCAGGAAGAGCAGGTCTCCCTAGGTTTGAAAAGTAATACTTAGCGGCCCAATTGTAATGGCTCAGTTGACAGCTAGCGGGACATTAACTAGTCGAGTCAGGATTGCAGCGGACTAGCTTAGCATATTGACACAAACCAATATGCACACTGGTAGCTCACTGTCGTCGTTGTTGCATACTGCCCTGGCTTGTTTGAAAAATGTCCCCCCTTACGCACCATCCGGACGGCTATTTGGTCTACCATTCCACAGACTCTGGCTGACAGCACTACAGCTTTGCCTCTGTATTAATAAAGGTATAGATACAGTCGGAGTGCTGTTTCCGGACGGGATCCTTCTGCACTTCCAACATTTATTAGACAATTTCTTACAGATCAAAGAATTAAAAATGCCCTCTGGACTTATGGCATAATCATGATGCAGAACCACCTACACATGCAGTTGTCCAGCCTTTACATACCATAAGCGATGGTAACTGTCTTATTAAATTCTGTATAGAGCATTTGTACAGCAACTAGATGCCACTCGACATAAACTTCGTAGGAATCGGACTATGATAGGTCATTATATGATTTGGAATGGAAAAGGGTATTAGCATCCGCTCCTACAATATCACCTAACATAAAAAAATTAATCCAGTGTAACATAGAAAACAGAGTTTACATCGCTCCTAATTAATCAATCACTCAACCAATCACTCAATCAGTCAGTTGATTTGTAGAGCAAGGCTTGTCACGCGTGAGGGTATCCACGCACTGGCAGGGTCCACATGATCAGCCAAAGCGCTAGGGATTGGGACGTGCGGAGATGTTGGGGTAGTTCTTTCCATGTCTTCGCTGCCAGGTAGGGGAAGGAGCGTCCTCCACTTCTGCTTCGTAGGACTGGGAGGGTGTGGGTTAGCGAGAGGGAGGCAGAGCGGAGGTGTCTGGTGGGCTGGTGAAAGTTTAGATGGTTTAGGCGGTGGTTCATGTACGCGGGTCCTCAATAATTGAATCAATAGAATTTATACCGGAGCATCCCTTAACTGTCCAGGATGTAAAGCGCTTGACTCTGACATTACACACATGTTCTGATCTTGTCCCTCTTTACATTCTTACTGGCAGAACATTACCACTGCACCCACCAAGACATCGGGTCGCACCGTATGTAATAAACTTGAGGCATGTATCCTCCGCCTCTTCCCGCATCCTAAAGCTGAGAAAGCCACTGAAAAGTGTAACTCAGCTTTATTATTAGTTTGTCTGAATCTTAACATGAACTGGGAAAATGCCTGTCCACCATCTGCTATTGGAAGGCACTCATCTACATATGGAAGAACGTGTTAGCCTTTGGAAATATGTTATTGCTCAAAGCGGGTATTTTTGTTGGAAGCTCTGAAATCATATAGTAAAGACGACGTATGCAAGTCTTGAATTACTGTTACATATGTCTCTGATGTAAATCATGTTTGATCGCTACCCAAATGATCTAGGATTAGTTTCTGTATCATTATCAATTGTCACCCATGGGCGGCTGAGTTGCTTGCATTTATTCCACAAAATAACACTTGGGTGGGGGGGGGGGGGGGGGGGTCATACCTGGCATATTACTGGAATGTGAAGAGCAGAGCAAAATGGGGTGTGGACTCTAGCAAGTATGTTGGGATTATTCCAACAGGATTAGGGAGAGGAGAGTAGTTTACTTTAGGACTGTTAAATTGGGGTAGTGTCGGGTTCGCGGCGATTGCCGTTCCCCGACATTCCGCTAGGACACACACAAAGCGCCGGGATACTCACTTCCGGGCGGAAGTTGAGCCCCGGTCTAGTTCTCCCAGTCACTGCAGGTCAATGAAGCACTTCCGGGGGAAACGCTTATAACTCGCGTTCCCCGCCGGATCGGTGCTTCAAATTCCTTCTATCGAGGCTTGCAGCGAAGGAAGTTACGGAGTGCCGCCGTTGCTCAGGTGGCTGTTGGTTTTTCTAACTTGATTACTTTCCGCTGTGGCGTCCGCGCTGGAGCGCCATCCCCCGTGGGTTCCTTACACCCTTGATACATCAGCGCAGGAGCGCGCTACGGTGTTCTGTGGCGTTCGCGCTGGAGCGCCATCCCCTGGGGGTTCCTTTAACCCTTTGACATCAGCGCAGGAGAGCGCTACCTGCTTCTGTGGCGTCCGCGCTGGAGCGCCATCCCTTGTGGGTTCCTATACCCTTTTGACACCGGCGCAGGAGCGCGCTACCTGTTTCTGTGGCGTCCGCGCTGGAGCGCCATCCTTTTTGGTTTCTCTGTTCTTTGGCTTCCACGCTAAAGCACCTTTGCCTTTGGTTCTTTTGTTTTGTGCTATCCGCGCAGAAGCGCTACCTTCTTTGTTACTGGGGAGAGCAAGGCAGCCAGCACACTGGGTGCTTATCCAGAGGCGCTGTATCTCACCACAAACCTTTATTTTCAACGCCCTTGCAGAAGAAGATTCCTGATCGAACCTGAGACCACAGAAACACTGGTGAGTCCTGGCAATTGTGTGTGTTTTAGGGAATAGAGGGAGGGCATTCGTGGGGGTTGTTCCCAATCGGAATCTCCTTTGTTTCCCCAGTGGCCCTCGAGATCTCCTGTTCGCTTCAGACCACAACACTACGCCCTCTTCTGGCTGCTACCCCGGCGTCCATCTCATCCCTGTTGGGTTTATGTCCTAGGGGGTCAGGTGGGTACTAGGGTGGGTGCTCCTGTCGTCTCTGCGGAATCGCTTCACAAGCAAAGGTAAGTCTTGTGGGGCACCTGACAGGTAGATGTATTATGCTAGAACAGAAAAAATTGGACTGCAAATATGTAATAATGGAACTCACGGCTTCTTCCGACAGTGAATGATTGAACGATTCATTGTATTCTTACCATGTAGCTGGTAAACAAAACGATATACTGTTTGCGCTTCCAATTTTGGGCCAGTACAATATATATATATATTTATTACAGTAATAGTTTTTCACAGAACGAGGAAAAACCTTTCTTGCGTCTCTATTAATTCTACCAGTATAAGCAACCAAAACCATGGGGTTAGGAACATAAAATTAGAATCCACAATAATTGGGTGAAATCGTATTTTTGAAGATTGATAAATCTTAGCCAAACCACAATGCCTATAATTTTTTCTTATTAGGATCTATGCTAATCTGGTCTTAATACTAGTACTGTAATCTGGTATGGTGATCAATATATGCTTTCATGACCTAATCATAACTTGTCTTTCAGAATAAATAATAACTTTCTTTTTTTTCTGAAAAATTAGATCGTTTTTCCCTTTAAAAATATATATTTTTAATCTTCCAGAAATTTGTATTACTTGTGATTTTGTGTGTGAAAATGAACTATAGCCCTGAGGAAGAAATGTGTGTAGGTCGCAGAGCACGTGTCAGTATATTCTGATAGAAATCTATTGATGACAAAGAATCAAGATATGAACTTAGATGGCCTGTTCGATATAACATTTTTATTTGTTATTCTTCCTTCTTAGGAGTCTTGGGTGATGTAATTTTGTTGGCAAGTGGCTTTTGTTTATGGCTATACCCAAACCTTGAGATATTCGTTTATGTTCTACTGCAGGAATCTCTTTGAACAGCTGTGGGACTATGCATCACACAACACACCATGCCTAGCAATCAAATATGCTCCACAATGAGAGACTAATCCTGTACCTGCCCAGCCTGAGTGGGTTTCACCCCCAAGACCTTGCGCTGCCCTGAGATAGAAAGGCTTCAGCCCACCCCCACTTCACTGCCCATTACACACTGGTCTTGAAAACACAGTGAGACGCATCATCAGACGGTGTAATTGTGAGACAAGTCTGGCAGTTGTGGATGAGTGTGAGTAGTTGTCCCCGGGTCTATCAGTGTGCAAAGGAGAGGGTGAGTGTGCAGTACATTTCCCTGGCCTTGCGCGAGCACACAATAGAGAGTATTGTTTCTGGTCCTGCAGGAGTCCACAGTAGAGGGTGAGTGGATTGAATATCTCTCAAGCCCTGCCTGATTTCACAGTAGACCATGAGTGCAGAGTGTATTTCCATGGTACTGACAGACTGAATAGTAGAGGGTACCTCCGATTCTGCATGTACACCCCCGTAGGGTGACAGATTGGTTTATTTCCCTGGACCTGTGAGTATTCACAGTTGGAGGTAAGAGTACAGTGTACGTCGCTGGTCATGTATGTAAGAGCAGTAGGTGCGAGAGTACTGTATGTCCCTAATTTTGCAAAGTGAGTAGTAAAGGGTGAGGGCGAAATTGCATGTCCCTGCTCCCACTAGTGTACAGAGTAAATCATATGTGTAGAGTATAAGATGCTGTTCCTGTGAGTAGTGGGATGAACGAGGTACTCCTTGGTCCTGCATGTGGCGGAGGAGTGCTGAAAGAGTGGCTTTATTTTAATAGGATCTGGGTACCTGTATACAGCTGAGATGTCTGTTTTGTGTCATTGGGGTTGGATGCAATCATTGAGTGGATGACTTATCTGGCTTAGCCAAGTTACTGACAATTATACGTCTGTTTTTATCCTTTTCTAAGGAAAGGATCTGTGTTATAATGAATTCTCTGCCATGCCAGCACAGCTCTGGTCTGCTTAACAATGGGGTCAGATGATGTTTGCAGGTGACTGCACAGCTGGGTTTGCAATCAGGAAATAGGCTGAGCCGAGAAGATGCTGCTTCTCCTGAGGTGTTCTGCTGAGTAACATGTAACATACCAACTGCAATCAACTTACAACCTGTACATCCATGAGATCTGGTTACTTGACTCCTGCCTGCAAGATGTACATTTTTAATTAGAATACATAACGACACCATAGTCTAACATAACAAGCGTAGCAATAATACAAGTCCATATTACAATGGTAGCAACACCATAGCCCAACCACTACAAGGAAAGCAACTCCAACACCATAAAGGATAACACCACCATCACCCTTCATCACTTCCCTGTGCTACATACCAGATACTATTACGTATACTATCATATTATACGAAGGTACAAACGCATTGTCCAGTAATGCAAGAGCAGCAATACCACTGTCCAACACTATAAGAATTCCAACAACATAGCCCTCCGCAGAATTATACCCACACCAGAGCCGAAAGCCACAAGCTTACAAGCCATAACCCAATACTACAAGGATACCAACACTATAGCCCAGTACCACAAGGACACCAACAAAGTAACCCAACACTACAATGGCAGCAACTCAACAGTACAGGAGTAGCAACACCACAATCTAACAATACAAGCCTACCAACACCACAGCCCAACAACCCCACACTACACGGAATCAAAAACACAGCCCAACTCTACTCTGGTACAAATGCCGAAGCCCAAAACTAACTGATTAGCATCACCAGAGTGCAACAACACTGTCCAGCACAAAAATGGTACCAACACCATAAACCAACCACAAAGATATCAACACTACAGATCAACACTGAATGGATAGCAACACCCTAACCTTAGATCTAAGGATATCAACACCAATTCCTGAGAGTATGAGGATATCAATACAATAGCTCAGGACTACAAAGTTACCAATACCAGAGCACAGCATTTCAAGGCTAGCAGCAAAGCAGTACAAAGAAATCAAAACATGACCAAACACTACAACTATACCAGCGTCCAACACTACAAGAATACCAACGTCACAGGCCAGAGTAGCAGCACCAGAGCCCAACACTGCAAGGATACTAACGTCACAGGCCAGAGTAGCAGCACCAGAGCCCAACACTGCAAGGATACCAACGTCACAGGTCAGAGTAGCAGCACCAGAGCCCAACACTGCAAGGATACCAACGCCACAGGCCAGAGAAGGAGCACCAGAGCCCAACACTGCAAGGATACCAACGTCCCAGGCCAGAGTATCAGCACCAGCGTCCAACACTAAAAGGGTACCAACGTCACAGGCCAGAGTAGCAGCACCAGAGCCCAACACTGCAAGGATACCAACTTCACAGGCCAGAGTCGCAGCACCAGCGTCCAACACTACAAAGATATCAACACTACATATCAACACTGAATGGAAAGCAACACCCTAACCTTAGATCTAAGGATATCAACACCAATTCCTGAGAGTTTGAGGATATCAATACAATAGCTCAGGACTACAAAGTTACCAATACCAGAGCACAGCATTTCAAGGCTAGCAGCAAAGCAGTACAAAGAAATCAAAACATGACCAAACACTACAACTATACCAGCGTCCAACACTACAAGAATACCAATGTCACAGGCCAGAGTAGCAACACCAGAGCCCACCTCTGCAAGGATACCAACGTCACAGGCCAGAGCAGCACCACCAGAGCCCAACACTGCAAGGATACCAACGTCACAGGCCAGAGTAGCAGCACCAGAGCCCAACACTGCAAGGATACCAACGCCACAGGCCAGAGAAGGAGCACCAGAGCACAACACTGCAAGGATACCAACTTAATAGCCCAACAGTCCAGGTATTATGCAAACAACACAGCCCTGAACCGGACATTGATCTGTACAAAGGTTTCACACTTGAAAGGTGCATTTATTGTTCACATCCAGGGCAGGAGCATCACACCATGTGTCCGCCCACCGGAGGCTCAACCAGCACTCTGGACATGGGCTACCTCACTCTAACACTGACTCCTCTGGGCAGCGTATTCCCCTCACATAAACAACCTTTGCAATAGCAGACCTTTACATCGAGAAAACCATTAAATTAATATCAATGTGATATTATAGCCCCTAGAGGTGCAATATTAAGAGTGGGCAGACTTGGTATCGAGCAGCATCATAGTTGCGAAGTGGTGCCATGCCTTGTACAACTCTTAATCCATTCAGGCTCACACTTTAAATCTGAAAGGTGAAACTAAAAGTCCCATGATGGGTGCTGCTGGTGAGAAGGTCAGTGCTGGATGGCATGGTCAAACGCCATGGGGACATTTGACATCCACAGATCCGTTCCCAAGCTGGATTTCCATTCCCTGTCCGTTTTTGGAAAATCTGCCGGACAGCTGGGTGTCACATGGTCAGTGCTTAAATTGAGCCAGTAGCTGCAGGTAGGGCCTGCTAGCACTCATTTTTGGGGACCTGCACTCATTTCCTGTCATGAGGCTTTTACCCAAAGCAAGAGAGAGAAAAACACAAAAGGGGGAAAGAATGAGGAAGAGAAAGACGGAAAAATAGCATCAAAGAAAGAAAGCAGGGGTGAAAAAACTCGAAAGAGTGAGATGAAGAGACAGGGAGTGGCTGGCGGCTGATGAAAGGGGCACGAGGTGGAATATGGATTACGACTATGCAGCCTTGGTTGTCGTCACCCCAACATTCGATATTGCTGGCCTCGGGCTTCTGAGCAAAACTTCGGGTCCTGGCACCTATTATTTTATTAACGATGCACTAGACAAGCCAGATACTTTGAGCACGAAACACAATCCACTCACTCCACTAAAGACACCAGCAGTTTTCAGCTCTATCATACAACATATCTAACATCGCAATTATATAGCAACGGTGTCATGTGACAAAGAAACCAAGGAAATGGCACTCCATACCCAGTGACTGGGCTATAAGAGACAATCGTGAGTCACGGGAAGTCGGGCCAGACTGGTCATTCTAAACCTCTTTTCCCCCCAGTGGGCTGCAGGATAAGGAACTGCTTTCAGAGAGCGGGGGGGCTGCCACGATTCAGTAGGCCCCCTCCATCCTGTTCTAGTTGCGGGCTCCTGCAGTGTGGGCTGGTTTGAACCAGTGTTTTATTTGTGCCAGTGGTTTCCGGTACTCATCACCGGCACTTCATTGTCAGCAGTGTAACTTATGTCTGCCTGCCACATGGTGCCGCTGTTGTCTAATTTAGAGATGAGCACAATAACAGTTGTTTATTCAAAATACATTACAAATGACTAATACATCCAAGCTATTCCTTTGGCTCTGGGACATGGAAGAGTGTGACTTGTCACACTTGTAGGAGTGAGATTGTTAGAAGTTGGGTTGGTACTGTTGTCAGCAGCACTGGCAGGGGCATTGGGGAATGCGAGCTGCGGTAGCATCCTGACACAGTCCCTGGAACGTATTATTTTACAAATTAAGCACTGGTTTGAACATGTAGGCCACTGCATTTGGTTTGCAGGCCTGCCTCCCTGCAGCGAACCCCTCTCATCCACTGGATAATGGCAGTTAAACCCAGGGATTGCATTAAAAACGCTTGGTTTCTCTTTATTTGCTTGCAAGATTCCAATTTCTCCTCCCAGGCATTCCTCGCTCAGCTGTTCACATGGCATAAATAAACTCCCGCCTACAAGACAGTTATACAAGACCAAACTAAAATTAACTTTCAGCAACCAGATGTAGGCGCATTAATATTTCATTTGACCTCAATAACAAAGCTCCAGATAACAAGGGAACGGTGCACGAGTCCGTTGCTTAACACAGCGCTGCTCGCCACCGGCTGGTAGCTTTCCACCTTAACAAACAAAGACTGCCAAGGAACAACAGCGATACAAATGGGCCTCAGTGCGGGGAAATGCTGAAGTCAGTGACACCCGAGAAGGGAAGCCGTGCTGACTCCAGACAATCCACAATGCGGCAGATTTCTAGCAATCCCTTGTTCTGGGCGCCCTTTGCCGAGACAACGAACAGCCCGCAGTCAGGTTTCGCATTTCTCAAGGACACATTCCAGGAAGGCTCAATGCGTCCCCCGACTAATCCCTGCAGGCTTCGGATCTACAGAAAATCTCTCCCCAATGATGAGCAGTCGAACAGAGCTGGCAGCGCGGGGGTCTCCATCTGCGCTGTGTGAAAAGGGCAACCTGTCCAGAGCGGCTTGATAGGTGAAATGTCACTTCTTTCAGTTTTAATTTTATTTTTAGAGTTTTCTAGAGCGCGAACCAGACCCAAGCTAGGGTATCAGAGCGCTTTACATAAAGAGCAAGGTGAACACATTCAATGGGGAACATTGGATACAAAGAGACATAATATAAAAGTAACAAAGAATAGCAGCATTGAGAATTGTTCTGAGCAGTAAAAGACAATTCAAGTTCGTGCAGGTCTTAACTTCCCGGTCAAGTGACCCGAGAGTAGAGGTTGTAGATCTAATATGGTTTTATTTAACTTTTAGTTACTAGAACAGCATAATGCAAGCACACCTAGCTGTACTTGCTGCACTGTTGAGTTACCAGTTTACACAATCAGTCTCCTTACAGCATAATGCAGGCACACCTAGCTGTACTTGCTGCACTGTTGAGTTACCAGTTTACACAATCAGTCTCCTTTTTCTCCATACAGTCATGCCACACTCCAACCCCTCAATATATGACACTTCTGGGCCAACCACAATCTTCCTTCATTGAGCTCGTGGAAGTCGGTGCTGGACATCACCCAACACTCTCCGAATTGTTGTTTACCAACTATCTACTCTACAGTGGAACATTACTACGAGATAAGGGACTTTCTGGATAAGGAAATAAGAGTTGTCTAGTGCAATCCTGGCTCACTTCACATAGCCATCTGCAGTTTAGTACTCCCTGGGTACCATATTTTCATCAAGACACTCTCCAAAAGAAGCCATAATTGATAACAACTGCCTAAATATTATACCATGACATAGTCCTGTTGTGGATTTTAGTTGTGAATGTCTTAACCTTGCTAGTAAGTTTTCATGAAGCAACTCATGACACAGCTGGTTTGCCGATACAATGTGTGAGATGAGCATCCTTCAACACAGTCTAAATCTTCATGGATGCTTGACCGTCAGACACCAACCAGTAATCATTTTGTACGATCCCAACCTTCGGATGGTCGAAACATCTGGCTTTTGAGTCAGCCAGGCCTAAGAGATGCAGGTTTGGGGCAGTGGTTCAGGGACCTTCTCATGTAAAGGGTCATAGTCATGAAGCCATGTTAGAAAGTGAAACAAGAACTTTAACCTGGTGATCTGTCGCAACATTACTGAATTCAGGTCCCCTGCGCTATTCCTCTTATGTCTGTCAAAGCAGTCTACTGATTTTCTAAAAGATTGTGGTTTACTATATTCAGGAAACTGCTGATACACCTCATCCTGTGATTCAATACCTCTGTGCGAGACCATGGTTTTTCATGCACTCAAAACCTTGAAAACCTCAAAGAAGCCATGACTAACATGTTATCCCATTACACAATACCATGAAAATCCTGAGGATATGCCTCAGAAGCCCTCAGATTCTATTTGGTGTTTGAAAATTGAAGCATACTAACTGGAGAGCTGAGCCCAAGTGGAGAAAATACTAAAGTCCACAAAATAAACTATTTTATAGCCTCTGCAGCAAAAAGTAAATTCTGGGAAGCCACCATTAAGAAAACAAAGTCCCAATAAATTTGCAGACAAATTGGCAGTTTTGGAGCGGATGTTTTTCTTCCTCGCATCTCCACCATAATTCATGCGCCGCCACCAAAGAGTTCCATACAGAAGGAAGTGCCCTGCCGGAAGGTCAAACTCTTTGAGCAGGGTTTCAAAGGGGCTCAGGGTGCCATCTGCATAAAGTGCACCCACCCTATCCAGACCGGCTTCAACCCAGTCCAACTGTCGGCCAATCTCAATCCTGGAAGAAAGGGTTGTATCATTTTGAAAATTCGGTAAATGTTGTCACAGATCTTTGTAAAAACAAAATATATTTAAAAATTAAAACAAAAATTAAGAAGTGGAAAGAGTGGATAGGTTTGACTAAACCCACAAGTAGTCATCTGAGATAGAAATAACTGAACTTTGGATACAGTAGAATTAGAGAATTGATATACAGCTCTCCTAAAGTTATTTACGAAACACATTTTTACATATGTCTTTAACAGAGGCATCCATTCAATGTAATCAAATATTGCCAGGGTTGGATTAGCATATAGAGCAATCAGGCAGTAACCATTTGGCTGGCCTGGGATATCAGTGTGTGGCCCATTTTTGTTGGCTGGGTCTGTGCCTGATTTATGGTCTGCAGGGACGGATTTTACCATTGATTTCTCTGATATTAAAACAAACATTGCCTACAGCAAGCTCAAATCCATGCAATCCTCCATATCTTGAAAAACACTTATACAATGTGTCTTTGCAAGTTGAAAACTGGCCCAGTTTGAAAACATGGGGCACTTTTTTTTGCGTATCTATTTCACTAATGGGGACCACTTTTATTTTGGTGTCCAGGCCTGTTTTTTGTCCAGGTCTGACCCTCAGTACTGCATTCACAACTCTCTCCCAGCCAATGGACACAGGAATCGTTCACAAGCCGTGTCTGTTGGGGAAGGGTACTCTGGGGCAGGGGTATCCCACATCCGTAGGGTGTTGGGCAAATGTGTTTTTTCAAGGCCACGTTAAGTACAAACTGAGCTGCCTTTTAGCAGGCTTAAGCTGAGAAGAGCTGCAAATAGCAGGTGGTATCCAGCAGCAGTCCATGAACTACTAACAAGTCATAAATACTTAACCCCAGGTCTATTCTGTTTTGCTGCAAATAGCCATTCAAAATGGGCCTAGCACAGAGCCCTATTTTCGCTGCTTGAATAGATGGCCAATCAGATCTTTGAAGGAGCAACAATCTGTGGGTAGCCCCCAACCTGTAGCTAGGTCCTATCTCCAGGGACCAGAATGTGTGGTTCAGTGAGGTGCAGGAGGCCCAAATAAAGGAGATTGGTTCATTGCAGAGGCGCAAAATCCACACGTGTCAACTAAGACGGTGATGTAGATTTCGAAGTTTTTCAAACCTAATTCCACTCTGCAATGGGTGTAGATGTATTAAAAACTGGGAAGAGGTCACTAATTTAGTCTTTTTTCTGAAAGTCTTCATCCACCCCTAGGCTCGAACATTCTACTACGCCTGTATGGAGTAATTCCTTGAGAGCGCATCACATTCTTTTAGAGAAATATTTGCTTCAGACATGAGTAGGAATAATTTCTTAAACCTTACCTAATTCCTGGCTTCACTCCTCTATGTCTAAAACATATGAAACTTGTAGCAACTATAGAGATTTGTGCTATCACACTGCTCACGGTTCACTCTCAGGGCAAAGATTAGTTTCTATGCTCCTTCCAGATGTCTTCGCGCCGCCAATGCTTTTTTGGCGAAAATTTGCAGGATCCGAAGATCTAGGGACAGAGGCAGATCTTTCTCTTTTTTAGGACCATCCACCTGGAATGGTCTACCTCCTGAACTTCGGGCCATCTTAGCCACCTCCACATTCAGAAAGAAACTAAAGACATGGCTTTTTAATTGAGCTTAAATCTGCTCTGGTTTCCGGTGTAGCATTCATAGAAGTGATAAGGGCCACAACACACTTTCTGGAGTACCAGTGCCCTTTCATTCATTCACTCGTGCCATAATTACTTACGCAGGGAAGTATAATATTGATATACATGAATAAGTGCATGTCGGGATGCACTGTGTACCTCAGGACTGGATTGCAACCCAGTGTAAATCTCAGTGGCTGAGATTAATTCAAGCAATCCATCTTTCACTTTCCTTCTTTCTTCAGTGAGGCGCCCACGTGTGACGGGTATGCTAAAACGTGAGGCTTGTACTCCTCTGCCACAGGTCTCAAGCGGCCTGGGGTGTTTTGGATTCTTGCTCAGAGGGGACCTAGTCTAGCAGTTTGGCCTGGACTGTTCCTATTGGAGCAGGATCGAGGCTGATTTGCATATGGCTGTTTACTGACTGAGGTGGCATGATGTGCAAAAGAAAATTGACTTGATTGCGGCCCAGTGTATTTAGCAGTGTCTGATTTTTTTGTGTTCCTTTCTGTATCTCATCTCTCATGGCTTTTTACAAAGAGAAAAAAATGTAATTACTTAGGCAATGCTTTGTAGTTTATTATCTGCGCTGAACATGTATTTATATCAATGGAGAAGAAAGAATAGTAAATTAGGCATTGTATAGCGCAGTTTACTGAGAAGCACACGTACATAACAATGTTCTCGTGCTGAACATGAATCCTTTGTCAATATTCAGAGCTCAGCATGCTGCATGCAAATTGATTTAAAAAAACAGCAGTAGACTCCTGTGAAACCAACTGAACACAGGAGGAAAATTCAGTAGTGACACTAACAGGTAGCATTGAATTGGATTGGTGAATATATATTTATTTTTGGTTTTCCATTTGGGTGAGTGAGAGTGAAAAGCTGACCCATAGAGAGGATTCTTCCGCCTCCTAGGCAGGAGATTGCCATCAGCATGTTAAGATAAGGGCAGTACATCCTGCAGATACTCCATGGACCACAAGAGCATTGCATTGTGGTTGTGGAGAGCCTGTGTAGGCTGCCTCTGTAGGTCATGCTAAGGTCATGCAAGGGCCTAAATTAATCTGCATCAGTGACTGGAGAAGGGATCTGGGTGATCCTTCTGATTCCTGAATAGCTAGATTGAATAAAGGGGCCTGAGTTGATTAAACCTATGATTGGCCATTGTCCGTCATTCCCTGGGGAATGTGCTTTGTTCAAATGTGATAGCCAATCAGGATTGGGTATGAGGGACTCCCGAAGGCAAAGCTCAATCTGGAGTCAGATTTTGTGGGGGCGTTGGGTGAGGCTCAGAAGGCAGCCAGTATTCACCGACTATTACTGTCTCTCTGGGAAGAGGCGTTAATATTGTTCTTCAGGAAAGAAGCTTGGTTGCTCTTCCTTATTTTAATACCGGTACTTCCGCGCCAATGGTATTCACCTCCTCAACCTGTCACCCCCTCAAGTTAAAAGGGTGGTCCTATCTGAGAAGAAGAGGAACATAGATGAGGGAATCCCAACATATTCCAAACATCCTAGGGACCAGCTCTAGCCTGGAATGTGGAATCCAGATAAAAAGGGTTTGAACATTCAGTATTTAAAAGAAGGTCATTTGTGAATGGGTGAGGAGGAGGCGTGGGGAGATGCATCTGCACACACATATGTAACATTGATGCCTGCGGATAGCTGACAGAACAAAGAAAGGAGTTATTAGAGGCCTTAAAAGACATGTGTGTGTGTGTGTGTGTGTGTGTGTGTGTGTGTATATGTGTGTGTATGTTGGTTTGTGTGTATGTTGGTGGGTGGGTGTGTGTGAAAACGCTACAAAAAGAGAGGGAGTTGGAGAGAGAAAGGCAGGGCAAGAGCAAGCAATAGAAAGAAGAGGAATGGTACGAAAGAGATTCAGAAAGAGAGAGGGTAAGTGTGTGTGGGAATGCATGTGTGTGTTTGTGTCTGAATACAATATTAGACTTTATTCCAGGTTGTTGGCTTTGATGACAACTGGTCAAGCACATACGAACATAACACAGATGAGAGATGTGCCTTTTGGGATGAGTCCAGCTTCTGCCTTTAAATTGAATTCCAAACAGCGGAAATGTTCACGAAGCAAGCAGACCAAAGAATCATATATATGGAATGTATTTAAAGTCCATGAATTGCTATTCTTTTTCTATTGTTACTGTTCTCTCTCCATCTGGTCCGCTTTAATCTTCTTTTCTATATGTCTTAATTTCTTTGAGCTAGTCTTAACCTTACGTTGTAGTACATTTCAATCTCTTACTTTGATTTTTGATGAGTCTTGTGATATTTATCGGTACTTCCTAACATAAGGGGTCTGGTACTTCTATTGAATGAGACAACGTGCCTAGATGAACCCCCTCTAGAGCTCTGTTACAAAAAACTAATTGTAGTGGTACCGAGTTATAAAAAGGTAACAAACAATGGGGTAATGATGTCTTTTACACTCGCGCTGTTTTACCCCAGGAGGCGATGCTATTCTTAGCCTTGCGTTTAGAGGTTCTATGGCAGCAGCACGATGCCACCACGGGACTGCAAGTCCCAGGAGACCTGTGTGCAGGGAGGAGGAGGGGCCACATTCTCGCCGTGCTTCTTAGCGCTCATTAGTCTCCCACTGCGCGGCGCGTGCGCGGCGCGTGCCCGGACAAAGACCCGGCCAAGAGCGGTCTGTGCCTGTCTGAACCCAGAGGAGGCCGGGCCAGCCCCACCCAAACCCTCCACCCTGGTGGTTGTGCATTGTGGACCCCAATATAAGCGACTGTTACTCGTGTAGCCTGTGACCTTCTGGCACTTGTGTCCCTCACCTGATGTGTTTGGGGTTCTAACCTTTGTATATTTTGGATTTCTGTCCTTTTCATTTCTTCTTTCTCTACATTTTTCTTGCACGATGGGGAAATGCAAGCTTGAAGGGCTGAGGTCTGTAGATGGTAGAAGCAACAGTATAATGGATGGCCTTTTTTGAGTGGGCTGTGTGGGGTTATCAATAAGGAGATCCCGTTGGCTGGGAGACGTTTGTCGCTCACTATGGACTACGGGGGCATTTCTGATATCCCGCAGGGTCAGGTCACCACGAGGGCTGGAGTAAACCCTACTCCAGACGCTGCCTCATTTAAATGTAATGGGGACCCCACACCTAATGACCCCGCCTTGTAACCCTAAACAGCCGTTTCCGCTGCAAAGCGTCTTAGGCGAGGGAGAGTTACCAAAAAACAGAAAATTCCCAGCTCTGGAATAAGGAAGCAGTCTGTCCACCTCCAGCTCCATCTCCTACTGTCTCCCAGGACGATTTGGACAATTTTAGTAACGCCTTCATTACGGACTTGTGCTAGCAGTTAAACCATAGAGAACTGTCTAACCCTTTTAGTAAAATGTCTGGACTCTATCGAAAGCAAGCTAGCTTACTTGGGCCCTGGTTTGGCCAAGGCTTAGCTCTTGTTGCTGAGCGGTGCCCTGTTAGTATTACCATCCCTCATTTTTCTGCAGCTGCTAGGCTGGAGGATCAAGTGTATAGATCTGCAGTCCTTGCCTTAGATCCATCGGCCCTTCTGCCCGCCCCCACAGTAGTGTCTACCACTGGCCCAGTAGGGTGTGCTTCCTCTGTTGATAGCACCAATAGGTGGAAAGAGAAAAGTCACAACCCACCCCCCCTTGTCGTTTGCCACCAGCTGCCTGTCCGTATGTGTCAATTTTGACTCATGTCCGAGTTTGGACCAATATGATAGAGACAACAGGTCATCTTGTTAAACTCACACACTGGTTTCACACCCACCTTATATGCAAGTACAGGCTGTTTAACCATATTCATTTTGGCCGTAGTGTGGATTGGGTGGGCCCTCTGGCTAAAGAATTTTCTGGAGACTGCGTCATTGTTAATTTCAAAACTCCAGGTATGGTGACCAACATCTTTCAGGCCCTGTGCCTTGACCCATTCATTGGCAGCCTGGGGGAATAGGGTCATTCCACTGGGTTGCTTCTACTGGCATCATAGGTCTAACCCCGCATTTGAGCCCAGTCGACCTGTGGTTACACCCTCTCCGGACCCCATAGCTGTGCTTTACCTATCACAACAGGTAGTCAGTGTAGCTTGACTTATACCAGCTACTGACTAACTTCAGGAGGACTGGCCCTCTGAGGCTGGGGATCAGCAGGGTGGTCTCCATTTTAAAGTCAGTGTGCCTGTCGGCCGCAATTAATTTAAGCAATCGTCTTGAGTCTGTAATTCCAAAGGAGCCTCTGGATATGGCTATTTCCGAGTCCCTATGCAAAGTTTAACTAATGAGTTGGTAAACAGCAGGTATTCAATCTAAACTAGCCTTGATATGATATTGATATTGCTCATCTGCAGGAAACATGGGCTACAACCAATGTTTTTGTGGTGGTTTTTTCCTGTTTCTCTGTTGCTGCTACCCCTGGTGTTTTTGATTGTGCCAAAAGAGGGCTTTCTGTCTGGTTCAAGACGAGCCTCCCATGTTGCATTTGTCCCATTCCGTTCGAGTGTAGCCTGATCCAAGCATTTAATTTGCGTTGGTTGCAAAGTGTTAGTGTTTTTATTATTGAATTTTATAATGATAATTGAATTCATACAAGCAACCATAACTACTCTACATTATTTGCTTTCATTAATGAACTTATGAGCAACCAAGTAGAGGTGGGTTTGGGCATCAACTTAACTTTAGCTGGGGATGTCAATGTCAAATTGGGGAATTCCCTCTTGGATAATCAATTTGACTTGTTTAAGCTCTCTTGGGTCAAAGGGGTGCGCTAAGGTCAAGATCGAAGGGGACGTGAGCTTTTTACCTTTGTACTGCTATGATGGTGGCTGCTTTACCCCACTCCACAGCTGTTACTTACAAAGGAGGGGGCCACGCTACTACTATTGATTACATCTGTATCTCGAGATCCCTTATGATTTGGGTTACTGATGCCTCTGTAGTAAATTCTGTTTTTAGTGACCATAATGCTTTGACCATCTTCCTAGAGGGGCTCGGGAGCAGCTACAATAATCCTAGGTTTGTGTCTGAGGCCTACTCATCACATTGTCAGGGGAAAAGAGTAGTTTGGCACTCAGTTAATTTGATCAAGATTATCAAGAAACGTTGCTCAGAACATTTGGCTTTGATTCTCAACTGTCTCATGTGTTCAGGAGTGCTGGAAAGGTATACAGGATTAGGCCAGATTGGTTTCAGTAATTAAGGAAGTATTTAAGAAGTTGTTTAAGACTAGGTCTGATACACACCCCTCTTCGTTTGAAGGATCCTGCAGGTTAGCCAATAAACAACTCAGGGACGCTCTTTATTCTACTCCAAAAACACAGGCATCTGATTGTGGATTCTCACAGGACTTATGAATGGGCCCTGCATGAGAGGGACTTGGTATTGCAATGCTGATACTTGGAATAACCTGGTTTCTGCATGCAAAAGTAGAAATACTGGCATGTTCATGCGTATTGTCAATGACAATCATTTGCGGAATAGTAATAAGCGTAGTATGTGTACGAATATTAGTCCAAGCCAGTGGGTGGATCATTAAAAAAAAAATGTATAATCTTACAATCATGTCTACTACATCAACACACGTACATACTCCCCTTTGTCACACTGACATAGCCTTTTCTTTGCCAGAGGTACTTGAGACCATTTCTGCTAGCCCAACAAAGCACTGGGGCCAGAAGGCATCCACATGGACCTTTACAAGGTTAACCCATACCTGCGGGCTCTTTTACTTACCAACTACATCAATGCTGCATGTGCTTCGGGGTTATTGTGCCAGTCCTAGTTGTTACTGGTCAATTTTACTACTGGACTCAGTTGTGAAGTTCATGGAGGGTGATGCTTAACCGCTTGATTTCATGAATGGATGAAAATCAAATCCTCTCAAGGGTGCATTATGAATACTGTGGGGGCCTTGGCACGATCGAGCAGGGTCCTAATCTCCATGCCTAAGCAGACACTGAGGTTTTCCAATTCTGTTGGGCTTTTATTTAACCTCCTCTATCAATATTAAACTGATTGCCCCCACTAGAAGTTTGCAACAGTTACCCGTTTTAACATAGGCTCCGGGGTGTGGGGCTACAAGGATTTGAAAGCACTGCAGTTGAGGAGAACAGGGTCTGCAGTTACTCTTTGGGCCTGCCTGCCAGCTCTCCCAGTTTTGCTATTGACAAAGAGCTGAGGCTTGCTCATGTGGAGGATTCAATCAACCATGTGTCATTATTATTATGGTACTCAAGCTGGTGCAACCTGTAGGCAAATCTTAATAGGGAAATCATCAAAGATTGCCTGTTTCTTGGGCTCTGAATCCCTTGGTTCTCATATATCCAATTAGTTGCCACTTTCAATGTATTCTTATCTTCAAAGAGTAACCCCCCAAAGATAAAAGTTATCTGAAAGTACATTTTCTTGCTGTTAGGAGCGAAGAGATAGCACGGCCATGTGGACAGAACCGTATCTGGATGTGGTTACCATCTGCTGGGACCGGACCCTCCTTACTAAATTCAGATTTGGGATCATCTGATGTTATTGATATTTTCCTTTGGGCAGCCTGATCGGTCGTCTGTTATGATTTTTATATCTGCTCTTTGTCGCAGGAAATAACACTGATTAATTTGTGAATATTTTTGGATGACTTATGATTTTTGTGTTATTTATCAACTTATACTTTTTTATACTGTATGCTTTGCTTGCTTTTATGATTGATTTCAAACAATCGAATAAAGTTATTTTAAAGAAAAAATATTTCATAGAGCTAGATAATGGATTTTAGATACTAATATTAACAACAAACATCTTAAAATATTTAATTTACTTGGTCTTGTTTTAGGCAATCCCACTTTTTGGAAAATGATTATATAAAAAAAAAAAACACTTGAAAAATCATTTGTATATTTTTGTAGTTGATGGTTTTAATCAAGTTATGGATCTAATCTTTCACACTAGAGAACAGATTTCCATCTCTACTTATGGTTCACAATCCAGACCTGGTGGTATTTTCCAAAGTAAATTAAACTGCTTACTACTGGATTAAGACTGAAGTGGAATCAGTATTTATTTCAGATCATGTTCCTGTAGTTCTAACTTTTGACCCGGTTATTACTAAATAATATCTTACTTTAAACTAAGCTGGTGCTACTTAAAAGTCAAATAACATACATGCCTACAAAACGTATTTAAAAGCTTTTACTATCTCATATGTTGTGGAAAAGAATCTTCTATGAATGTCATATAATTGGATTTTGTTGGCAGAATTAACTTATTAGAATATTCTTATCATATCATAAATTTCACGGATATGTTATTGGAGCTTATTTTTCCAAAGTTATAATGAACTAATATTAATCCTTTGAATGTTTCTAATGTTGTAAGAATTGGAGCTAAATAATAAGATGGGCAGACTAAAGTTGGTAAAATTATTGCAATTTACATAAAAGATAAAACAGAACATAAATCTAATAAAAGCAGTATTGATGAACAAAGTAATCCAGTGTTGGTATCCAATATGAATTGCCAAGACCTCTGAGGTATATTACAGATTGCATAATTCTGAAGATACAAATCCTTTCAAACATTTACTTCATGAATAGTGTAAAACATTCGTAAACATTTTTAAACAGATTTGGATTTTCATGAGTTGGATCATGAAACTTGGTATTGCACAAGTTTATAAGCAGTTTTATTCTTGAAAAAACGAAGGTTCGGGATCCTGACAGATAATTTATTGACTTTATGCATCGTTCATCTAATGTTTTATTATCAAAATATAGGAGCCTTTTAATTCTTTTATTTTCAATATGTGAGGTAAATGTGCATGTGTTGAATGTCTGATCACTCTCATTCCTTAACAACGCGATAGAAATTGCCAATTCTGTAAAAACTACAGGCAAAGTCACTAATGACTAATAATTGCACTTGTTGGGGGGAGGAGCCTAGCGCGCAACCAAGATGGCCGCGTAGGTGCGAGGCTCCCGAGGACCTCCGCGACCTCCTGAATAAATCCTGGAAATATCCTGTCCTTGTTAAGGGGACTGTGTCGGGGAACCCGAGCTGAGGCATTACCCGTTTTTTGGGCTCGAATCGGACCCGGAACACCGGTGGGAACATCGACTGAAGGTTGCGGCCTTCTCCTCGCCGGCCCCCCGGATTGGAGTAGTGGCGCGATCCGGGGACAAGGTGAATAACAGCGGCGAGCGGGGCTGGGCGACTCGCGTGCCCCGCACTTTCACTTTCGCTTTTGCGCCCTCCTTGCTCTCCGGCGAGGTCGGGCTGCGGAGCGGGGTGCGGTGGTGTGGCCTTGTCCTGGTGCCCAGCTGACCCGCCGACGGTGGGTCGACCCGCAGCTTTGTGGTCGCCCCCTTGACACCCGTGATCTGGTGTGACGGCCCGTTTGGAGATTTTGGCACGACGGTGGAAGGGCCAGCATGGCCACCAAACAAGATGGCGACCGGGCGAAGGTGAAGACGACCCGCCGTGGTACGGCGCACCAGGCCAATAGTATGGACCGCTACACGCTCCAAAAGGGTTCTCCGGAGACAGCGCGGTCATCCCCGGTGGGCCCGACGGAGGCACCCGCCCATCCAGTGGATCTAACCCTCCGGGACGTCATGGGCGCCATCGCTGAACTGAAGGCCTCAGTGGACCAGCGTTTTGACACCTTGTCGCAAAAAATTGACTCGGTCCTGGTGGATGTGGGACTTGTGAGGGCGGACTTGTCAAAAACGAACGACCGAGTCGACTCCCTGACCCACACCACTACGAGCCTCACGACTGACGTGGTGGCCCTCCGGGAGGAGGTGCGCCGGCTTGGCCAGGCGAGTGCCCTGATGGACCGGCGACTGGAGGATTCCGAGGGTCGCGCCCGGAGGAATAATATCCGCATTATTGGTGTGCCGGAGGGACGTGAGGCGGAGGCGGCAGACCTCTTCGTGGAAGACTTGATCCTGACCCACCTCCAGCCCCGGGGGCTGAGTAAGTTTTTTGCGGTGGAACGTGCCCACCGGGTCCCCGGGGGCCGCCCTAAGACCGGTGCCCCGCCACGGCCCCTTATTGCCCGAATCTTTAATTTTCGGGACCGAGATGCCATCCTCCGGACCTCCAGGCAGCAGGGACCGGTCAGGTTGGACGGCATGGACGTGGACTTCTGCCCAGACTTTGCCCCGGCGGTCCAGAAGCAGCGGCAGAGCTTTATTGGCGTCGAACGTCGCTTGGGGGACCTGAATCTTGGGTACTCAATGCTCTTCCCGGCAAAGCTGCGGGTGGAGGTGGGTGGTCGCGCGCACTTCTTCGGCCGGCCCGAGGCGGCTGGGGACTGGTTGGACACCTTGCCTGGGGATCGGGGCCGGGGGGGGTGGGGGGAGCGCGGCTGGCGAGGAGGGCCCGCTGGATCAGAATTGAGGGATGACTGTATTGCCTTGCTCGGGACATTGTTCCTTCACCACATACTGCCCCTGTAGGTTCCCCTCCCATGGAGGTCATGTGGGGCCTGCTGGGGGCTTCCCTCCTCCTCTGGGGGACTAGTTAGTATTAGCTATGGGGCGACAGGCACACTGCACTTTGGGGGGGCTGTCTGGGCTCATGCAGGGGTGCAGGGAGGGGGGAGTTTTGTTGGGACCGGGGGGTGGGGGGGGTGTGTTGTTTGTTTGTACCGCAAGGCAATCCTGCAGCTGTTTTGTTGTCTTTAGACTGCTCGGTGGGGGACGACCGATTGTTTCGACGTATGATGGGGGGTAGGGACTTGACGGTGTTGTCATGGAATGTTAACGGTCTGGGGGATAGGATTAAGCGTGGTGTGGTCCTGCAGTATTTAAAACGTATTTCACCAGATGTTGTCTTTCTGCAAGAGACGCACCTTATAGGTAACACCTTTCATGCAATGAATCGGAGGGGATATCGTTTGGCGGCCCACTCTGGCTTCACCTCGGGCTCGCGGGGGGTGGGTATTATGGTTAGGAACTCGCTCCCGCTGGAGATTGATGAGGTGCACCACGATGAGAGGGGACGTTACACAGCTCTGGCGGGACGTATGGAGGGTAGAGTGTTCAGTTTTGTGTCGGTGTACGTCCCGCCTGGGCTACAGGCCACTACATTTGCGGACCTGGGGCGCCTCCTTCTGGAACTTCCGAGTGGCCTCTTGGTGGTGGGAGGGGACTTTAATGCGGTTGTTTCTGGATCTATGGATCGCCATCCCCCTAGGGACCTCCCCCGGGCACAGGCGTGGCTGCCTGGCCTTTTAGATACACTGGGCCTGGTGGATTGTTGGCGCCTAAAGCATCCCGTATTGCAACAATACACCTTCCACTCGGGGGCCCATGGTAGTCTCTCGCGGCTTGATTACATCCTTGTCCCAGCAGCCCATGCGGGGAGGGTGGGAGAGGTGCGCCATCTGGCACGGGGTATTTCAGACCACTCCCCATTGTTGTTGCATTTCGATGTCATCCCGAGGGGGGATGGCAGGGTGGCCCCGATTAACGCCTGGTATCTGCGCGACCCCACCATTCGTGCCGACTTGATCACATCCTTGCAGCGCTATTTTGAGGAGAATGTGGGGTCGGTCCCATCTGCCCTCTCCCTATGGGAGGCTTTTAAAGTGGTTCTTAGAGGGGAGGCCCTCTCCTTTATTGCCAACGCCCGGCGGCGCGAGCGGGAGGAGGTGACCCGGGTGGAGGCCGAGATTGCGGAATTGGAGGGTGACATGGGGAACGGGGTAACGGACGCCAAGTTACATGTTCTGCAGTTAAAGCAGGCGGCCTACCGGGCCCTCGTTACGGAGGCGGCCAGGGGCCTTGGTAGAGAGCAGCAGGGGCGCTTGTACGATGTGGGTGATAAGGCCGGTAAATTGATTGCGTGGTTGGATAAGAGAGAGAGAGCGAGCCGCGTGGTGCCTTTGATTGAGAGCGTGGATGGTGCGTGTGCCACGGAGCCGGAAGCCATTGTCTCCTGTTTCGCGGATTATTTCCGCGGAGTCTACTCCCCTGTTTCTCCCTGTTCGGAGGCGGACTCCTGTGCCCTGCTTCGGGATATTGCACTCCCCTCCCTTACGGCGGAAGACAGAGACTCGCTGGACGTTCCTCCCACCTCGGACGAAATTGCCTCAGCTATTCGCTCGATTTCATCTGGCAAGGCCAAGGGCCCCAATGGCATTCCCATTGAGCTATATAAGCTACGCCCGGATGTGCTGGCGCCCCACCTGCGTGCGATGTTCCTCGCGGCTCACTCGCAGGGCTCCCTCCCGCCGGACCAGCGTCTGGCTACAATTGTGGTAATCCATAAGGAGGGAAAGCCCCGTGAACGGGTCACATCCTATCGGCCGATTTCGCTTTTGAACGCGGAGCCCAAAATCCTCGCCAAGGTGTTGGCTAACCGGTTGGTTGGCGTGGTGGGCGATTTGGTCCACCAAGACCAATCGGGCTTTATCCCGCACCGCAACACGGCGCTTAATCTACGGCGCTTGCACGGCGTGCTTGCGCGTGTTCCATTTGTGCGGGAGCCAGCCATCTTGGCGTCCTTGGACGCCACCATGGCGTTTGATACGCTCGAATGGCCATATCTCTGGGCGATGCTCGCGAAGTTTGGGTTCGGCCCGGGTTTCATCAGCTGGGTCAAATTACTATATTCGGGCCCAATGGCGCAGGTGGTGGTGAACGGGCGTGTGTCGACCCCGTTCGCGCTGGGACGGGGCACGCGACAGGGTTGTCCCCTGTCGCCTCTTCTGTTCGCCCTGGCCCTGGAGCCCCTGGCGGAGTGGCTGCGGTGGCACCCTTCCATCCGTGGTCTCCGCTGGACCCCCGAGCACGAGGACCGTGTGTCCCTCTACGCGGACGATATCCTTTTGTATCTCGCCTCCCCGCGCAAGTCCCTGATCGTCCTAGTTGATGTGTTGCGCTCCTTCGGTCGCAACTCAGGCCTAGTCATTAACTGGGCGAAATCCTGTGTCTACGTACTTTCCGGGGAGGCTCCGGTTCTGCCGCGGGACTGCCCGATCCAGATTGCCTCCCAGGGTTTCCGGTACTTGGGTATATATATCACTCTTGACCCGGAGGCCCGCTATGAGCGGAATCTGCTGCCCCCTCTCCAGCGTTTGAAGGAGGATGTGGTGCGCTGGCGGCGTCTCCCGCTCTCGCCGCTCGGTCGAGCGGCCTTGTTTAAAATGATGTCCTTGCCGCGCTTCCTCTATGCCCTCCAGAACACTATGGACATGGTCCCGGCAAGCTACTTTCGTGGGGTGGAGGGCCTTCAGCGGCGCCTGTTCTGGGACGGGAGGCCGCGTATTGCTCTTGCTAAACTGACGCTCCCGTGGTACGATGGAGGGGTCGCCCTCCCGGACATTAAACGGTATTACTGGGCCTCCCAGCTAGCTGCAATTAATCATGGCCTTTACGGGCCCGCCCTGAACCCGGCATTCGAGATGGACAAGATGCTCCTTCCCGGTGGCGATTACAATCGAGCACTGTACTCTGGCGCGCCCGACTCCCGTCTGACGGGACCGACGCGTGTCATGGTGCGGGTTTGGCACGCGGCTAATGCAGCTATGGGGTGGAAGGACCGTTTGACCCGGGCGTCTCCACTGTATGCCTCCGAGAGGCTGGGCTCCCTGTGGACATCAAAGGGCTTCGAGAAGTGGGACACGATCGGAATCAGCACAGTGGGGGATCTCTGGACGAGGGGGGGATTCAAAACTTTTGAGACGCTGCAGGCGGAGTTCCAGCTGCAGGGCAGTGAGTACTTTCGGTACCTACAGGTCCGCCATGCGCTGGGCTCCGTCTTCCCGGATGTTGCATCCATTCCGGAGTCTTCCCCCCTGGAGGACAGAGTGCTGGATGGCCATGTCCCGGACAGCACGATCTCCCTCATATATAAGAAGCTGATTAATGATAGATCGTGCCTGTTAACTAGTTTACGCGAGGCTTGGGTGGCCGACGGGCTGGAGCTGGACGACGAGGATTGGATGTCCGCGGTGGCCTCTCCAAAAGAGGTGGCCATCCCGGCTCGCCTTCGTTTCGTCCAGCTCAAGATCCTTCACCGGGTCTACGTGACGGGGCCACGGCTTCTACGTATGGGTTTTGCCGTGGACGGACTGTGTAAGCGTGGCTGTGGTGCGTTGGCGACTTTTATGCATATACTGTGGGAGTGCCCGAAGGTGGAGCGATTCTGGCGTGGTGTGCATGAGGTCCTGCGTGTGGTCACGCGTGTAGCGCTGCTGCCTGAAGCGAGGAGGTGCTTGTTGAATGTATGGGAACCGAATGACTATTCGGCTCCGCAGACGCGGTGGGTGACTCTGGGATACATGATAGCGAAACGTGATATTGCTCAATTGTGGGGATCCCAGAGGCCCCCTGCGGTGTCGGCCTGGAAAGAGCACATGGATTGGTGTATGTTCCGTGAAAAGGTGGTGTATGTGGCGAGGGGTAAGCCTGGGGCGTGGGTGAAAATCTGGGGCCCCTGGAACGCCTACCGTGGGGGCATTTGTGAGCCGCCACAGCTGCCGGCTGCCTCGCCTGCTCCGTCTCCCTAGCTGGACCCCCTTGCTTGGCCGCGGGCACGCGGCCCCCCAGTCCTTGATCTCCTCCCATCCCCCTTTTCAGATCTTTCCTGCCAATCTGGATCCCCCACTATGGAGCAAGTGTTGTCACCTTGAATCTTGGGTTGCCTTGCGGTTGTGGTTTTTGTTGTCGTTGTTAGTCTTTAAAATGAAACCGTACTCTGTGGCAGGACGCCGTGAGGCCTGCACCGTTGATTACTCCTGTGTTTCTACTGTGCACCGCTGAGAGACTTTTACTGTCTGTATGTACTATATTTGTGACGCTCTAGCGGCCGGCCGTGCGGTTGTAGGCCCATAACTGTAACCTTTTTATGGATGTAATAAACGGTTTCAAAAAAAAAAAAAAAAAAAAAAAAATAATTGCACTTGTTTACAAAACCTACCTATTTCACTTTTTGTTAAATCTGATCAAGGCTTAACATGTGAGTACCTTCCAATAATGGCAGAATATTTTACAAGATAATCCTTAAAGTTTCTACTCACAGGCAGGTATTCATTAGGTACCAAAAAATAAATTTGACATAATTCATTTGTATTTATCTATTTAATTAGTTTGTTTGTTTTATGTTATAAAAGCATCAATATGATCAAAATATTTATATTCTAATCCATATGCTAATGTCCCAACTAATGGTTTGGTTTCTCCATAGTTTAATTTACAGTGTGGCACAGGCAAGAATGTCCTTTGTCTTCTTTATTGTTTGTTTTTATGGTTGGACCCTTTTTAGAAGTCATGAGGTTGGATCAATCAAAAGTATTAACTTAATAATCTTTATATTAAAGTTTTGCTTTGTTCGGAAGATATATTGCACAGATCAGACTTCATTCTCTCCCGTCAAACAAAAGAAACTACTTTATTCTAATGTCTCCGTCTATACATTAAGTTCTAATAAACACTGAAGTTTGACCTCTTGATGCTCTTAAGATAAAACATATGTTTAAAGGATGGAACCTTCAGCATTTAGTTATGCTACATCTAGAGACAATCTCTCATCTTTTGTCTGCCATAAAAGACCATCTTCCTGTAAAGGTCCGTGTGGGTATGGTTATAGTCATTCCTAACCAAGATGGCAGCATTCTTAGTTTGTGCTGTAAGAGCTTCTCTGACGAAGAAGGCGTGTGATCCTTTTGCAGTGAAGTAATTTCCTGTTCTATTCATATGTAAGAAAGTGTGGATCTTAGAAATCAGCTTAACAATGATTTTGTTTCCCCTATTTTTCGTTGCCTTCATTGCCCACCTACCTTTTTGCTTCTGACTAACTCTAGGTGTGGGTAGAGAAGATTGTATGCAGGGCTTTGTCTCTGGCTAATTTGTTATTTTAAAAAATATACATATTTAACCTTTTTTGGGTTAACATTTTAAAATAATGATGAACTTTGTAAAAATGATTTTAATTAATTTTCTTTTTGAACCTTGAAAAAAAAAAAAAGAAAAAGTGTATTTCTTAAGATTTTTGTACAGGTGTTTGTCTCGTTTGGTTCTACACAGCGTTTTTTGTTTTTTTTTAAACAAATTTTATTAGGTTATGAGAGCATAATCACAGTGAAGAACCCGAAGAGGGCTGTAAAGGTCAAATCTAAAATCAAAGTAAGGATTCAGCAGGACATTACACATTTCCATTATATCATCAGCATCTGTACAAAAAGGAAAAACCCCTCTAGACGTGGGGTGATGTGACTGGAAATGGGGTTAATCCTTCTTACCCCACCCTCTGTCCTACAATAGGAGGCAATGAGATCTGCTAATCGATATCTCCCCGACTATCACTTACATGATGTGACTCGAACAAACTCCCCTCCCCCCAACTTTACCTAACCCCTCCTCCCCCCTCCTCCACGGCATGCTGCTGAGTAAATAAAATGGCTTCTGTTTGATCCGCGGGCAGGACGGTGATGTTCCGTGGGCTATATATATCGGACCTCAAGTTTCGGTGTCAGGAATAGGTGGTTTTCCAGGGTCGGCCCGCTCTACCTGCGCTCTGCACTCTAGCCAAACAGTGCCTCCCAAAATCAGTTGACTACTGCAGGGTCCCTCTGCTCGGGGGTATCATCGGTATCGATCGTTGGGTATTTTACCAACTCCACCAGTGCTACCCATGCATGCGCCGTCTCCAGGGATTTGCCGCTCCCAGTCCGCCAGGCCATTCGCAATCTACAGTTACCCTCCGCCTCCGCCCATTTCACTAACTCCCTGGGCCATCGCCGTAAGTTGGGGCCATTCTTTGTCTTCCAGTGGCTGGTGATCTCCCTCTGGGTCAAGACCAGCCCCAGGTCAATGAACATGCTAGTGACTTTGGTCTTGGCAGTGTGTGGGAACCAATGCAACAAACAACAGCCTGGCGTCAGTGCTACCCCTCTCTCTGTTGCTGCCACTAGTGCAGATGTCACCCCCCTCCAGTACTCTCCCAGATGTGGACAGTCCCAAAACATGTGTAGGAACCCCGCCCTCTAGATTACACCGTGGACACGCTGTCGAGGCCCTGAAGTATTCATTCACCTTACCCGGGTTGAGGTACGCCTTATGTAACACGTAAAAATGGATGAGCTGGAAACAGGCATTCCGAGAACACTTCCAGGCCTGTTCTACCAATTCCCCCCAAGACTTCTCCTCAATGGGTTCACCCAAATCCTCTTCCCATTTGAGACGCAGGGCCGTCAGGGGCTGCCTCAGACTGTGGGTAATCCTCCTGTGGAGGCACGTGACCGCCTTAATCGTTCCTGCCGCCATCACTACATATTGGCACGCCAGGGAAGTCTGATGTTCCGCCATCCCCTCCCGCCAATGTTTTCTAAAGGCTGCTGTCAGTGCAGCGGGAAGGAGAAAGTCTCCTCGCGGTAGGTCATGGCGCTCCAATAGGTCATTAAAAGGCAGAAGGTTGCCATCCTCGAAGAGATTCCCTATAGTAGTGATCCCTACGTCCTCCCAATCCCGAAGCCTACCCCAGGTCCCTCCGTGAGGCAAGGCCTCACATATCGCCAGCGGAATCTCCAAAGCATATGGCGTGCGTGTACGTGCGCGCCTAGCCAATCGGCCCCAACACTGGCACACCACCTGTAGGTCAGGTGGAACCATCCTGTTCCCCAGTGGCAAGCGCAGCAGCACCCGTAAAAGCAGGGTCCGGCCCATCAGGTTACTCCCGGCACCAAGTTCGTCCCACCACCCATTTGGTGAACCATTGCAACTGTGCTGCATGATAATAGGCCTCTAGATCCGGCAAGGCAAAGCTCCCCTCCGCCCTGAGCCACTGCATGGTGACCAGGGCCACCCTGCGTCGTCCCGTACCCCACAAGAATCCTGTATTCAGTGTGTTAAGTTGTGCAAACACCTTAGGTGGGATCCAGATCGGGAAGTCCCAAACAAATAAAGGAGCCTGGGCAGTGTGACCATCTTCACCAAGGCAACCCTGCCCGCAACCGATAACGGAAGCTATTCCCAAAACTCAAAGCTGCTCCTGATCTTACGTACAGCTTGCCCTATATTGCACTTCAGCATGTCGCCAGAGTCGTGGTATATCTGGGTTCCGAGGTAAGGCAGGCACCCAGTTTCCCATGGGACCCCCTCCGCAGGCTGCGTTCCATCCCTGCCTGGGTGTGTCGAAAAAAAACCAGGATTTGGACCAGTTCACCAGAAGCCCCGCAACCTCCCCAGAGAATGTAGCAGTTCCTTAGCCCCCAGGAGGGCCCACCCTGAGTCAGCCAGAAACAAAAGGAGATCATCGGCATACAGCGCTATGTGTTGTGAGCGCCCCTCCACCATCAGCCCCTGGTAGTAACAGCCCAATCTGGCCTGAACAGCCAGTGGCTCCATTGCCAGCGCAAAGAGCAGGGGCGACAGCGGGCAGCCCAGCCTCATGCCCATACCTACCTTACAAGCAGCCGAAATCAACCCTCCCGTTCTGACCCTTACAGTGGAATTGTTATACAAGATCGCCGTCCATTCCACGAAGCGGTCTCCCAGGCCAAACGTTCTGAGGACCGCGAAAAGATATGGCCACTCTAGGCTATCAAAGGCCTTCTCGATGTCAACCGCAAAAATACAAGCCTCCATGCAATAGGTGTCCGCCCTCAAAATACGCATTAGCCTCCGTACATTCATCGCCATGTTCCTAGATGGAATAAATCCCGCTTGGTCCACGTGGACTAACGTCATCATGTGGGCCATTAACCGACTAGTGAGGATTCGACTTAATATCTTATAGTCCAGGTTGAGCATGGCTAGTGGTCTGTATGCAGATCGGTCCGATGCCGGCTTACCTGGTTTGAGGAGTGGCACCATAATTGCCTCTCTCGTAGAAGCAGGAAGACACCCCTCCTGCCGTGCCGCATTATTATAATACGGCTAGCTTCGGGGCCAAAGCATCTACAAATTCGGAATAGAATTCTACCGGAAGGCCGGCCGTCCCCGGCGTCTTGTTCCTAGCCATATGCTTGATAGCACTGCACACTTCCCTCACCTCCACATCTTTACCAAGCTCCTCTGCCGCCCCGTTAGCAATCTGGGGGAGCTCCAGCCCCTGTAAGAGCCCCATTCCGTGGGCAGCCCCAGGATCAATCCTACTCTGATAAAGCGTGGTATAATAGTCCAGAAAATGTGTGTTGATGGCTTGTTGAGTGTAATACGCCACCCCCTCCTGATCCCAAATCTCCAGGATCGGCGTACCTCTGCGCGCCGGGTTCACCAACCATGCCAGCAGCGCCCCCAACTTGTCCCGTTCTGCTTGGGCCCGAGTGGTGTAGGCCTTATAATCAAAGGAGCGCAGCCTTTCCACTTGTGTCGCCACCTCCTCACACGCTGCGAGCAGATCCTCCTGACTATCAGGGCGTTCCGGACTCTCCTTTTCCAGTTCCCGGAGTCTATTCTCCACTTCCAGCACATCCCACGTCAACACCTTTCGAACTCCCACCACCTCCTCAATGCAACGCCTTCTAATTACAGTTTTGAACGCGTCCCATTTGATAAGTAGGTTTGACGCTGACCCAGTGTTCTCTAGGAAGTAGTCGTCAATCGCAGATCCAATTGTGTTCTTGAACACCGGATCTTCTAATGCCTCCAGGTGCAAGCGCCAAGTAGGGATGGCGGGTCTTACCAGTAGCCAATCCAGAGACACTAGCAGCAGGTTATGATCAGAAATCTCCGTGGTCAAATATTCGCTATAAGTAATCCCCCCGTGGACATCCGGAGAACAAAGGATCGAGTCCAGACAAACATGCAACTTGTGCAACCCAGAGAAGTAGGAGCAATCCCTATCTCCCAGGCGATGAGCCCTCCGGGTATCTATCAATCCCCACGGGCACTGCCATGCCCGCCTAGTTGCTGCAAGTCTGTGGATGGGAGCATCTGGGAGAGGTGGGTGAGAGCGGTCAAGGTCCACGTCAGCAACGCAGTTAAAGTCGCCCCCCATCAGCACTGAACCTGTCAACAGGGGTGCCAGCTTCCCGGAAAGGTGTGCAAAAAAACAGCTTGGTCTACATTGGGGGCATAAAGGCTCCCTAGCACTATATCTCTACCGTCCAACCATCCCACTACCACCACGTATCTACCATCCGGGTCAATCAATTGCCTAGTACTCTGAAATGGGACTCCCGCCTGTACCCAGATCAATGTGCCCCTGGCAAAGGCCGAGTGTGAGGTGTAGAACAACTGCCCCCCTACATCTACTATGCAGCACCGCCCCCTCCTTCTGTGTTAAGTGCGTTTCCTGCAGCAGAGCAATCTGTACTCCCCTCCTCACCAAATACACATGAATCTTGTGTCGGCGTGTCAGAGGGTGCATTCCCTTGACGTTCCATGACACACATTTAAGTCCTATGGTGAAACCCATATCTTGAACCACAATGATCTCCCTTCCTGCCCCTCCTCAGCGACAAGCCTAACACCATGGAAACCCCCCCAAACCCATAGAACTCCCCAACTCCCGCTCCCCAGGACAGGTACAATCGAACTAGCTCCCATCCAAACTAGTGCAACAATCACCTGATCTCTAAACATGGTGAGGCGTGTGCTGACCCAATAGGAGCCAGAGCCCCCCCAGCCACTCCCCTCGCCCACAGCAAACAGGAAAGCAGCCATATATCGTTTGTGTCTGGTGCCACCGTCCCCCCTTCCTCGAAGTGCAGCACAATCAGGAGTTAAACACTGGTACCAGCTTGGACTGTCCTCACCCGACTTCATGCGCCCATCTCACCTGAGTAAGTCCACCATCTGGGGTGTAACCACTGGAAGTTCAGACTCTGAGTCGCCACTCATGCTGGCAGAAGTCGTCTCAAGTCTGCCCATGGCACAGCTAGCGGCAGCGGAGCCCGGACTGGGCGCACCCTGGCTGATCTCTGCAACCGCTCTCACAGCCCTGTCCCTTTCAAGCTAGAGTCCCGGCGGGGTTATGGTCCTCTGGGACCCAGAGTGCTCAGATGGTTGTCGTTCCACAACGCTCGACGGAGAAGTACTCCCCGAGCTCGGTTTTCGTGCCTCCAGCCACTGCCATGCATCCTGCGGAGTTGTGAAGAAATGTGTAGCGGACCCATCAACTACCCGTAGGCGTGCTGGGAACAACATGGCGTATGGTAGCTGCAGCTGTCGGAGTTTCCATTTCAGTCTTCTGCCCCCAGCCACTCGATCAGTGCACCAGCCTGGTCCGTGTTCCCCCGTTGATACCCCGTACTCACAGTAGGGACCACCGGGGCCAGCAAGCGCTGCCTCCCACCTTCGCTGTCTCACAGCACCAGTCAAATCGCGTTCCGCTCCATTCCGGGGCCCACCACAGAGCGCGATGCAGCGCCCGCCAGAAAGTACCTCCGGGGGAACCTCGCAGCCTCCTTCACTCTCTGCCTCCTTCACACGGCAGGCTCGCAACTTCCGCAACGGCAGTCCTCCGAGGCCTCTCCAGTTATGCCCCCACAGCAGTGCAGTTCACTGGCAGTGGCGGTGCGTCCATTGGGGGCGTTGGGGCGTTGCCCCATGCACAGTCACACAAAATAATAAATTATAATTCCCCAATAAATTGCAAATTGCAATAAATGCAGCGCAGCGCACTAGTAGTGACTGTCAAGTTCGGCCCTCGCTGGCAGGTGAGCTCTGGTCGCTCCAAGCTCGCCCCCGGCAGCACCGCAATAATCGGAGCAGGATTCGGCCACGTCACGCTAAACATCCAGGAGCGGCCTGGATAAAAAGCGGCAGTTTCTCTGGGCTAGTGGGGCCCCCGCCACCCTTTGGGGGGTCCAAATCGGCACCTGCGGGTCCGGCACCAGAATTAAGGAAAAGTGCCCCCCTAGTGGGCCTGGATCATTGCGGGCGAGGGGAGGTCACGGACCGAGCTTCGGAGTCCTCGTTTCCTCACATCGGAACCTAGCCACGCCCCCCCTTGGTTCTGCCCAGCCTTTACAACATTTTTTTAATTAGTTTAGACAGAAGCCATGACTTCCATACTTTTTCTTACAGTATATTGCAAATGACTGCATATATTCTTCGTGTTTCTCCTCTTGTTGCTGCTGTACTTCATGTGGTGCACTTCCAACTTTCTCTGCTCCCTGGTGATCTCTTTCCATTTCTGCATGTGCAATCAGGATGGGGTGCAGGGCTCGCAGATGCTGACACATGCCCATAGAATACTGCCCTGGTCGGTCCCTGTGTGGCACAGGGTGCATAAGAAATGTTGGGAGATAGATAGATAGATAGATAGATAGATAGATAGATAGATAGATAGATAGATAGATAGATAGATAGATAGATAGATAGATAGATAGATAGATAGATAGATAGATAGATAGATAGATAGATAGATAGATAGATAGATAGCCGGATAGATGGATAGATAGATAGATAGATAGATAGCCGGATAGATGGATAGATAGTACAGATGCCAGAATAGTGAAATATTTCCAGGACACAGATGTCCTTTTGGGCTTAGTGGGTTGGGCTGCTGCAGAATTTCATGCAGCAGAATGTCGAAATCAGCCCATGGTGCTTCATCAGGAGTAAGGCCTATGGATGGAGTGTTAGGCAGCTGCTGCTGTGGCATTTGTTCAGAAGCCATGATGCTGATGGAGTCTCTGGGCAGAACATTCTCTATGTAAAAGAAAAGCAATGTGCTAGGGGGTTGTGGCCGAGCTGTTCAACATGGCTGCGGCAGCAGCTTAGTAGAGCTCAGTTGCGGCCCGCACAATCCTGCCGTTTCCTCCCTGAGTGGAGCTATCGGACCCTTCTGGTATCCCGGGGGGATCCGAGAGCGAGCCCCAGACCCGAAGGGCTTCTCTTCCCCCTGACTCCCATCTCCGGCACTGGCCCTGGGCATTAGCAGTGGGACTGCACTGCGCCGATGAATTCGGTGGCCGCACAGCGCTGCATCCTTGCTGTTGTGTGCAGCATCCTCTCTGTTTCGACTGAAGCATGCAAGATGGGTTGAAATCTGGGATCCCACTGAATGTGTAGTTTGCGCTAAGCCTCGAAGACCTCGCTGTATCGCATTTTGGATTCTGGAACCCCACCAATGAAGGGGTGACACCTGGGCAGAATGCTTGGCATGCACAAGTGCACATCCACCTAAGCCCTCATCAGGGCTGGCGAGACCCACCACGACCATCTTCGCCGGATTCTGCACTCGAGATCTCGGTCCGGTGGCAACCAGTGACCTCGGACACACTCCTGACAGTGATCACTGACTCTCGGGTTGGGCTGGAATCCTAAGTAGATGCTCTAAATATAAACTTTACCGTACTTCATGAAAAGCAGTAGAATCTTATGGAGAAGGTGGCTGCGAACACTGTGGCTATTAGCACCCTTAATACTCGCATCAAGTACCTATCATAATGGGCACAACATACGCTGGAACCCATGAAAACCTTGGAAGGCAGACTTGAGGATGCAGAGCGGTGCTCACACTGCAACAATATCCACAATATTGGCCTCCCGAAGGAGAGAGAGGGAGATGATTGATTAAAAGCCTTGGTCTCCTGTTTTATAGTTGAAAGGGCACACAGGGTCCCGACATGACACCTGCCACCCGAGGCATCGACGAGGCCCATAACAGCACATTTGCTCGAAATGCCAGGGGGATGAATTTCCCTCAATAATGCCACAACATTTATTCTACTTTGACCTGTATACATGGCCACCCAACAAGAAACTCACTTGTTAGCCCTTGGAATCTGCACACTCAATAACACATGGAGGGGTCAAATATACAGCACCAGCTTCTCTGCTTATGACTGTGGAGTGATGCTCTGGAATAAAGCCAGGGTTCTATTTGAAGTCAAAGCCACCAGGTTGATGTAGTTGGTCATTATGTGTTAGTGAGGGCCACTTGGACAGCTCTTCCTTGGTGCATGGGGGTATTTACACCTTTCATGTATGTCAGGCTAACTTTGGGTGGCTTTATCTGACTGTTTGCATGATTGGGCTGGAATCCACTGGGTGCTAGGAGATGATATTTAACTGTGTGTTAGACACATCTCTTGACCTCTCTACGCTGGTGCTCCCCAGCCCTGTGCTACCTAGTCAACAAAGACTCTCCAAGCCTGGCTTGAGGGATGGCAGTTAGCGGATATTTGGTGTTTGAAAGATCCACTCCGGAGGGATTTCTTTTATTACGCTCCAGTTTACCACATGCATTCAAACATAGATAGATTCATGGCCACTCAGGACATTCAACCCCCCATGATTGCTACCTCTTTCTATACCAAGATGTCAGCAGACCATAACCCCCCCTAGGTCGATCTAACCTGGCTTAGTAGTTCGGGCTGGACTGTTTCCATGAGGTACAGGGTCAAGACTGATTTGCATATGACTGGGTCAAAACTGGGGTGGCATTGTGAGCAAAAGAACGATAGATTAAACTCAGATCTTTGTGACTGGGGTGAATGTTTAACCTCAGCTAAATTCATGGACTTGACCATATAATTAACAATATTCCATATCACTAAAGGTGCAAAGACCCTGCACCACCATCGACAAAGTCCTGGGTCCAGGCAACCTCTCGCTGGTTGTTATCTGAAAGTGCCCACCTTCATATGAAAGAAAGGGTGGGCATACAGAAACACCCCATTGCACATGTCTGGGACTTCTTTGACTGAGGCCTTTTCTCAAAATATCAAAGAAGATATGCGTCCCCCGATTGTTTCACTATAGTCGCAGTATTTCACTAGTTTTCCACCTTAGGGAGCTGATGAAACCTGAACCAATCACAGCCGAGGTCTCGGGTGGAGTGGATCAAAACTGAGCTGTACTACTAGACTGGATGAGGAAGTTGAAAAATCACACAGTTGGGGTGGGGGGGGTAATTTAGGTGGATGTTAACATGGATGGGGTGGGAGGATATTTTGGGATACAAAAATTCAAGTTAACTTCTCTATGCCATATATTATACTCCTGTAAAAACCGCCTAGTGCTGTAAACTGTGTTCATTGGATTATGGCCAATAAAATATATATTTGGGAAAAAGGGGGTGGTGATGGACAGAGTTTCTGAATGATGCAGAATACTCTTACCAAGTCAAGAGATCATGGTTTTAATCCATCACCGTTTTTTAGCTCACTGCACCATCCCAGCTCAGAACCTGGCTACATGCAAATTAGTCTGTACCTGTCCCAGTGCATGATGGGAACAGGACAAACCAAACTACCAAGCCAATTCTTATACTGGGAAGGAAACAAGCTTCCGGGGACCGGTTTCTGGCATCACAGCCTTCGTCGGCCCGGCTTGCCTGAATCCTGATGGTGCAATGAGCAAGGGACTCACGTCTGAGCATACCCTCCCACACTGAGTGTGGATAAAATCAATTTGGGAAAAAGGGGGTGGTGATGGACAGAGTTTCTGAATGATGCAGAATACTCTTACCAAGTCAAGAGATCATGGTTTTAATCCATCACCGTTTTTTAGCTCACTGCACCATCCCAGCTCAGAACCTGGCTACATGCAAATTAGTCTGTACCTGTCCCAGTGCATGATGGGAACAGGACAAACCAAACTACCAAGCCAATTCTTATACTGGGAAGGAAACAAGCTTCCGGGGACCGGTTTCTGGCATCACAGCCTTCGTCGGCCCGGCTTGCCTGAATCCTGATGGTGCAATGAGCAAGGGACTCACGTCTGAGCATACCCTCCCACACAGTGTGTGGATAAAATCAATTTGGGAAAAAGGGGGTGGTGATGGACAGAGTTTCTGAATGATGCAGAATACTCTTACCAAGTCAAGAGATCATGGTTTTAATCCATCACCGTTTTTTAGCTCACTGCACCATCCCAGCTCAGAACCTGGCTACATGCAAATTAGTCTGTACCTGTCCCAGTGCATGATGGGAACAGGACAAACCAAACTACCAAGCCAAAGCTTATACTGGGAAGGAAACAAGCTTCCGGGGACCGGTTTCTGGCATCACAGCCTTCGTTGGCCCGGCTTGCTTGAATCCTGATGGTGCAATGAGCAAGGGACTCACGTCTGAGCATACCCTCCCACACAGAGTGTGGATAAAATCAATTTGGGAAAAAGGGGGTGGTGATGGACAGAGTTTCTGAATGATGCAGAATACTCTTACCAAGTCAAGAGATCATGGTTTTAATCCATCACCGTTTTTTAGCTCACTGCACCATCCCAGCTCAGAACCTGGCTACATGCAAATTAGTCTGTACCTGTCCCAGTGCATGATGGGAACAGGACAAACCAAACTACCAAGCCAATTCTTATACTGGGAAGGAAACAAGCTTCCGGGGACCGGTTTCTGGCATCACAGCCTTCGTCGGCCCGGCTTGCCTGAATCCTGATGGTGCAATGAGCAAGGGACTCACGTCTGAGCATACCCTCCCACACAGAAACCGGTCCCCGGAAGCTTGTTTCCTTCCCAGTATAAGAATTGGCTTGGTAGTTTGGTTTGCCCTGTTCCCATCATGCACTGGGACAGGCACAGACTAAATTGCATGTATGATGGATTTAAACCATGTTCTCTTGACTTGGTAAGAGTATTCTGCATCTTTCAGAGACTCTGTCCATCACCACCCCCCTTTTTCCCAAATCGATTTTATCCACACTCAGTGTGGGAGGGTATGCTCAGACGTGAGTCCCTTGCTCATTGCACCATCAGGATTCAGGCAAGCCGGGCCGACGAAGGCTGTGATGCCAGAAACCGGTCCCCGGAAGCTTGTTTCCTTCCCAGTATAAGAATTGGCTTGGTAGTTTGGTTTGCCCTGTTCCCATCATGCACTGGGACAGGCACAGACTAATTTGCATGTAGCCAGGTTCTGAGCTGGGATGGTGCAGTGAGCTAAAAAACGGTGATGGATTTAAACCATGATCTCTTGACTTGGTAAGAGTATTCTGCATCATTCAGAGACTCTGTCCATCACCACCCCCCTTTTTCCCAAATCGATTTTATCCACACTCAGTGTGGGAGGGTATGCTCAGACGTGAGTCCCTTGCTCATTGCACCATCAGGATTCAGGCAAGCCGGGCCGACGAAGGCTGTGATGCCAGAAACCGGTCCCCGGAAGCTTGTTTCCTTCCCAGTATAAGAATTGGCTTGGTAGTTTGGTTTGCCCTGTTCCCATCATGCACTGGGACAGGCACAGACTAATTTGCATGTAGCCAGGTTCTGAGCTGGGATGGTGCAGTGAGCTAAAAAACGGTGATGGATTAAAACCATGATCTCTTGACTTGGTAAGAGTATTCTGCATCATTCAGAGACTCTGTCCATCACCACCCCCCTTTTTCCCAAATCGATTTTATCCACACTCAGTGTGGGAGGGTATGCTCAGACGTGAGTCCCTTGCTCATTGCACCATCAGGATTCAGGCAAGCCGGGCCGACGAAGGCTGTGATGCCAGAAACCGGTCCCCGGAAGCTTGTTTCCTTCCCAGTATAAGAATTGGCTTGGTAGTTTGGTTTGCCCTGTTCCCATCATGCACTGGGACAGGCACAGACTAATTTGCATGTAGCCAGGTTCTGAGCTGGGATGGTGCAGTGAGCTAAAAAACGGTGATGGATTAAAACCATGATCTCTTGACTTGGTAAGAGTATTCTGCATCTTTCAGAGACTCTGTCCATCACCACCCCCCTTTTTCCCAAATCGATTTTATCCACACTCAGTGTGGGAGGGTATGCTCAGACGTGAGTCCCTTGCTCATTGCACCATCAGGATTCAGGCAAGCCGGGCCGACGAAGGCTGTGATGCCAGAAACCGGTCCCCGGAAGCTTGTTTCCTTCCCAGTATAAGAATTGGCTTGGTAGTTTGGTTTGCCCTGTTCCCATCATGCACTGGGACAGGCACAGACTAATTTGCATGTAGCCAGGTTCTGAGCTGGGATGGTGCAGTGAGCTAAACAACGGTGATGGATTAAAACCATGATCTCTTGACTTGGTAAGAGTATTCTGCATCATTCAGAGACTCTGTCCATCACCACCCCCCTTTTTCCCAAATCGATTTTATCCACACTCAGTGTGGGAGGGTATGCTCAGACGTGAGTCCCTTGCTCATTGCACCATCAGGATTCAGGCAAGCCGGGCCGACGAAGGCTGTGATGCCAGAAACCGGTCCCCGGAAGCTTGTTTCCTTCCCAGTATAAGAATTGGCTTGGTAGTTTGGTTTGCCCTGTTCCCATCATGCACTGGGACAGGCACAGACTAATTTGCATGTAGCCAGGTTCTGAGCTGGGATGGTGCAGTGAGCTAAAAAACGGTGATGGATTAAAACCATGATCTCTTGACTTGGTAAGAGTATTCTGCATCATTCAGAGACTCTGTCCATCACCACCCCCCTTTTTCCCAAATCGATTTTATCCACACTCAGTGTGGGAGGGTATGCTCAGACGTGAGTCCCTTGCTCATTGCACCATCAGGATTCAGGCAAGCCGGGCCGACGAAGGCTGTGATGCCAGAAACCGGTCCCCGGAAGCTTGTTTCCTTCCCAGTATAAGAATTGGCTTGGTAGTTTGGTTTGCCCTGTTCCCATCATGCACTGGGACAGGCACAGACTAATTTGCATGTAGCCAGGTTCTGAGCTGGGATGGTGCAGTGAGCTAAAAAACGGTGATGGATTAAAACCATGATCTCTTGACTTGGTAAGAGTATTCTGCATCATTCAGAGACTCTGTCCATCACCACCCCCCTTTTTCCCAAATCAATAAAATATATATACATAAAAAAAAGCAATGTGCTAATTGTGTTCAAGAAATTGTTTTGGGCTTTTTTTTCTGTTTAGATACGTTCATTTTTGGTGTCCTATGGGACCGTGGTACTCCTGCAGGAAGAAGAGTAAATTGTAAATTGCCACGTGACTCTTGTGAGGCCTTTACTTTTTTATTCAGATCCTATTTTACCTATAGAAGTACAGCAGGACAAGGACATTTAAAACAAATTGAAGAGGTCATGTTTTCAAGTTTGAGCCTAGAGGTTTCCCGAAATAGAAATTTGGTTATCACTTGGTTGGCACCTTGTGCAATAGGTCGTTATTTTATTGCACATGCTTCTTTTTTGAGGATTAGACTGTAGGGGTTCAAGTGATTATAACATTCAAGTCGACTAGCCAAGTGAGGATTTATACATTTTATTCAGCCTTCCACATAAAGAAGTTCTTAGTTTTCCCGAAACCAGAAAAGTGGTTCTTATTCCCTTCAACACTCAGATTCATTTTAATTTGGTTTATTCATTGCTTCTCTTTACACAGATGTGTCCTTTGGTTCAGCCAGCACCATTGACCCAGACCCAAGATCCATGTGGCTCAAAACAAAAAAATTATATCCGGAAAGTATGTCTCCTATGTTCCTGGCTTCTTTTCTTTTTCTAATCTTTCTTCTATCTTTTCCCCTTTTCTTCATCTGTCTTGTTGTGAGATTTCCCCTCCCTATTACAAAAAACCTTATGCTTCTGGGAATGTAAATACTAACAAACAAGCCTCTTTGGTTTTATAAAGCGAAAGCTTGCTGGTACAGAGGTCCATTCTGTTTAAGTTCTAGGCTTCTCTTGTCTGTGTTCACTCACCTGGCATTCCACAAGCCTCCTAACTTGTGACTGGGACTATCCGCCTCCCAGAAAAAGGTCAAGGCATTCTTATATCATGGGGAACTACTGTTTCTCCAAGGCATTGTTCTCCACTCAGGTACCAGTGTCCTCATAATCCCCCTCTGAACTGGTCTCCTGGGTCCTTTGCAGGGAAACTTCCTTTCCGGTGTGCCCTGAGATGCCGCCTTGTTGTCTACTTGTGTCACTTTCTTCATCTGTGTTCCCCAATAACTCCTGCACAGGCACACACAAAGTCTTTTGTCTCTGTCTTTTTAACCTCTTCCTTCTCTTGCTTGCCTTTCTTTCACTTTCTCCTTTCATCTGATTTTTTTTTATCACTTCCTGTTCAAATTTTCCCTGAACTCGTTTTGTTTTCTTTACCAGGTCCCATAGCTTCTGTCCCCATGTGAAGAAGACCCTCACCCGACCTTAATACAAGTACTCTTCTTCACGTTGACCAAAAATAACTTGCAGAATGTCTTCAAGAGGAGATCACCTTGAACCTCGGGACCCTCAAGATGAAGATCCTGAAGAAACGTGCACCTTACAGCCCTAGAGCAACACTGCGAGCCATGCTTTGAAAGAATAGGAATCTATTGTCTGCACTGCAGCAAAGCCATATCTGTTGGTGAGTAAAGTGCCACTGCTCAGAAGCACCAGGTGACATCACCAGGCTGTTTACAAAAAGGGATTCCTTTATTTTTCTTCCTAAATTCAGATACCCTGCTTTTCAGTTATTTTTAATACAACTCCCCAAAAATGAAAAGTTACAACAACAAAAAATCAGAAATTGTAAAAAAAACTCGTTTATTTAGAGTAACCATTATTGGTTTAAAAATAGATTTTTTTTATACTGTTTGCCATGTCTGTCTATAACGGATTTAGAATACTACTATGGACATGCATCCAGAAGTAGTCATTTTAGAGACAAAAAGGGTATTGCAATATTAGCACCAACGTTTTGCAGCTTCAATTATATTTTGTGAACCGACCTATATACTAATAGGATGGTTAAAAAAATACTGAATCGTAGTTACTTGTAATATTACCTCCCTTTTGAATATTCATGAGATAGTTTACAAATTGCAACCTACTACAATTTTCTGTCATCACATAGATAGTGACCTGCTGAGGTCGGTAGACCACTATGTTTGTGATCCTCGCCATGTTGCACAAGTGGGGGTGGGCTACAGGGCCTTGCGTGTGGTCAGGCCCTGCACCCTTACAAGGCAATGCGAAAAGGCACTTGGATGCCCACCCGCAGAACGGCCAACCCCCGCTCAGCTTTAGGGTCAGGGTGTGCTCACACTGCCCCCTTAGAAGACCTTTTATTTTCTATTTCAGGACTTGAGGACTGAATCCCTGAGTCCTGTAATCACAGCTGCAACATTTTGTCCCAATTTTACATCCAGTCAATCAGAACGCTCCTGTACAGTGAATTCCATTCTGGTACTGCGGTACTGAATTGTCCGACAAGAGAAAAAGCTCCTTTAAGCACTGAGAACTGAGAATTTTGTACAAGAGTACAGTGGTACCAACGGTCAGAGGTCTCTACATTTTTATGAGAATTAACCAATTCATGCTCAATACAAGTTGATCTTTAAAAGTTAATTTCTCGAAAATGGCTGACCAGATTCCCACAAATTCACAAAAATCATGTTTTGCGAGAAAAACTCCTAACTTTCTGTGGAAAGTCTGACCTAACCATATTTTCACTGCCACCAGGGTAATGTAACATATATACGCTCCCGCCATGCACAGTGTTGTTACCAATGAAATCATTTCAAATGCTGCAGTGATGTTATCAATAATGTCATAGAACAGGTCATGAGTGATCCAATAAGTGAGGCAACTAGTGATGCATGGCGCAGTTCAGGGCCAGACTGGCCGTAGCTGGCACCGGGCAATCCCCGGTCCGTCACACGGGTGGGGGCCATTTTTGTTACAGGGCAGTTTTTGCGGCCCTGTAACAAAATCGTCCGAAAACCGGCACTGGCAAAGAGCTCGGCCGCACCCCCAAGCCCCGGGGGGCCAGCCGAACACTTTGCCAGGGCCGGTTTTGGTTCCCAGTCCGGCCCTGGCGCAGTTGGACGTTATAGTTACTTTAGGGCGCGAGTTGTACTTACTTGAGAAGTATGACTAATGAATTTCAGTGGTTTTGTTAATTTAAAACAGTATATTTTAATTTACATTTTCACCTAACTACAATATCCCTTTAACCTTTGGGTTTTTTTCAGTGAATTTCTAAGGTTTTAAAAAAATATATAAAGTAAGATATTATTACAATTCCTAATTAGAAAGTCACTTTAACCTTTTTTTTCAGTGAATTTTCTTTTTTTTCAAACATAAGGTACAATGTCTATCATTGTTTGTGGCCTTACTTGCTGCCAGACCCTGCGCCAAACCCCACGCTGGTGCCCGAATCCTTTGGCTGTGTACACCCTGGGGTTTGCACCCACAGCCTTGCTGCTGCTTTGTTTTGTCAATGGCAGCAAGGGGAGCCCACTTTAGGGGTGCTAAGCTGTCTCCCCACCAGCCCTGTCACTTACTACTACAGGAGTCTGTAGCGTTCACCGCCCTGACTGCTTCAGAATGGCACAGTGTGCTGCTGTGGTGGGGATTCCACTGCCCTGATCAGGGGGATATGGTGTGACACCGCCATACAGGGGATGCACAGCGGTCCCCCCCCCCCATTCATTGGCTTCCTAAGAATGGAGTACTGGAACCCTACCAAAAATGCACTGGCCCCTGGAGACATGGGGGTCCCCAAGTGAAACAATTCAGGGCACCTCACATTTTAGAAAAAATAATTTTGTAGGTCCAGTGGTGCTCCCCGTGGGACCTCAATGTGCCATGCTGCATCCCGAGGGACACATGGCACAGAAAAAAAATGTTTTTCCCTAAGGGCGTATGTTTTATACAGCATACAGGTACCGAGTCCTGGGTCCTAAAATGGCCACCCAACATCTCTGTTGATGTTGAGGACAGCCAATCAGACCATTTTTTTTTGATCTACCAGCCCGCAAGAGTCCCAAGATATCTATACATTTTGAAACTTAACTTCTCCAAAAATACTGGACAGATTCACACAAAATCACAAAAAACACTTTCTGGGTATAAATCTAGCTTTGTGCCAAATTTGGTGTAACTAAGTTCAGCCTTTTTTTAGGTCGAACCTAGTGCAGCGCGCATGCGCTGTTCTGCTCGACTTTATGTAAGGGCTTTAGAAATCTCACCACACGCTCGCACAGGCTCGTGCGTGTGCTTTTGGTTTTGTCTCAGGCTTTGGTTTTGTCCCAGCCTTTGCGTGCGTCTTTTTAACAAAGACAGCACGCAATAGGGCAAAGGCGGGCGCATGTCCCGCCTTTGCTCCGCCCACGGCCTATTACGTGACGTTACCCGCACAGGCACCATCTGGTTTGAATTATCGTGCGCGATAATTCAAACCAGATGTCTTGCTGTGGCGCATGCGCGTACCACTTGCGTGCTTGTTTGACGTTCTCATTCCATAGGCTCCCATTATTTTAACTCAATTCACTCGCTTCTACCTTTCTTCATTTTATTCTCTCTGCCCCCGCTTGCCTCCTTTCATCTTTTTTCTCCCATCATTTCCTTCCTCTCGTTGTTCGCCTTTCTCAGACTCTCTCCTTTACTTTCTTTTCACGTCTCTTCACTTTTTGGTTCAACACCATTTCTGCCTTCCCTCCATTTTCCTCGCTAGCCCCGCCTTCACATCCAGGATGCATCACCCTGCTGACAGAATGCAGCCCGGCGGCTCCAAGGTTACTACAGCAGAGCGTGCTTCTGCCTTGTACGGCTTGAATCCCACGCGTGGCCCTTCTGTACCCTCGGCCTGGACCCTCAACCATCACCATGGCACGTCTTAACATGGAAAAGTACTTCCGCACCGCCCTGGAGGACAAGCTGCTAGTCTAAGAGGAAAGAGTGGGGTGTTCTGCGGGGAGGAGGAGGGAGCGTCGCGTGGGGACATGTAGTGGTTGTGCCTTTTACTATCACTGTCAGCATGACAGGGGCAATGTGTGGTGCAAGCTGCTGTAGCCTCCCGATGAGTGCCGGCCCCTGGCACCCTGGCATTGTTTTACAAATTAAGCATTAGGCCTATGGGCTCTGGTGCCACTGCACCTGATGCGTCAATGGGAGCTACACCCCTGCTGGTTACCGAAGTTTGGGGCCTGTGCATTTCAGCCCAGAAACGACGACGTGAATGACAACACAAGCGCTCCGTGTTCCATAACTGTGGGGGCTGGAGAGGGCCAGACCACAGGCTGTTGACGTCATTATCCATTTACCTGCATCCCCACCCACTTCCCTCTGTCTGCTTCATCCACACGCTACTGAAACCCCTCTTTCACGCTTCCAGCAGCCAACAGTGATAGCAATGCAGAATTTAATTCAATTCTCTATCTAATGACTCCACAACACAGTATACCACCTATGCAGGTCGCCATGTTCCCGATCCCAGTGCATTCTGGGAGCTGTGTTCTTTCTCAGCTTTGGTTGATGTAGCACACCTGGTAGTAATCTGCATGAAAGTCGAGGCATGGGGTCCTCCAGACATGGGGTTTGCGGCGGTGCTGGGTATACCCGAGACGGTATGCAATATATAATCACTCCATGGATTCGTGTAGTATGTGGAAGTGTGTATTAAATCAGAGTCTCGGCAGTGGTGGCTATGTATGACTTAAAGAATGCAGGGAGCCGGTATCCTGGCATAAAGCAGCGAGGTGTGAAACGTATTGTATTGTATTGTATTGCGTATTTATAGAGCGCAAAACTGTCACCCAAAGGGTATCCTGGCGCTTCGACTTATTACCAACAACACGCGATGTTACAATATCCAAACAAAAATTAACCTAACCTAGGAAAAAGATGAGTTTTTAATCCTTTCATGAAGGAGGAAAGATCCCCCATACTTCTCAACGACAGGGGTAGGGAGTTCCAATATTTGGCTGCCACAAATCTAAAGGACCGTCCGCCCATCCGGGCCCTCAAAACCTTCGGAACCAACAATAGAGAAGCTGACAGTGATCGAAGAGGACGTGCAGGTACATACCACGTGAACATTTCCTGCAGCGGGACAGGGCCTTGCCCATGAAGCGCCTTAAACACCAAACATAGTGCTTTAAAAACAGTCCGCTGCGAGATAGGCAACCAGTGAAGGTCTGCCAGCGCCGTGGTGGAAGAATCAGAGCGCCGCCGAGAAAGGGCCAACTTAGCAGCCATGTTCTGCATTCGTTGCAGTTTACCCACCAAATTGGCGGGTGCTCCTAACAGCAATGCATTGCAATAGTCCAACCTGCTCAATATAATGCCACGCACCACCTCTGGCCGAGCATGGACCGGTAGCAACGGAAGTATTTTCCATATCATGCGGAGCAGCGCCATGCAAGTGGCCACAGTTTTATTTACAAAGACGTCTAGCTGAAGATTGGGCTCGAACATCACACCCAGGTTCCGGACGGAACCTGCTGCCAAAGGAGCATCCTGGGAGGAGGTAGGCCAGAAATCAGATGGCAGCGGGCGGGAGACACGATCCATCGAGCAATGCAGTACCTCTGTCTTGGAGCTATTAAATTGCAGGGAGTTTTGCGTCAGCCAATCTGCGGTTGCTGCCATGCAGCGATGGAAGGTCTCCAGAGACACCGCATCCTTACCCTCGATGGAAAAAATAAGCTGCGTGTCATCAGCGTAATTAATGACCGCAATGCCAAATGATTTAATCAAACTCACCAGAGGCCGAAGATAAAGATTAAATAGAATGGGGCTGATGGCAGACCCTTGAGGAACACCCTGCCCAACCACCTTGATGTCAGACTGAAACGGTGGCAAGACTACCACCTGACGTCTGCCCCCCAGATAAGAAACCAGCCACTCACGGGCCAAACCAGTCACTCCGATTTCCTCTAGTCTATTGACCAGGATGGCGTGGTTGACCGTATCGAACGCGGCCGACATGTTGAGCAGCACTAAAAAGGCTGCCCGTCCAATGTCGACTCGCGAACGAAGATCGTCCAGGACGGTCACCAAGGCGGACTCAGTACCGTGAGCTGGTCTGAAGCCAAACTGAGTCACGTCCAGACAGATGTTAGTCTCCATAAAACCGGACAGATGTTTAGTGACCAGTTTCTCCAGAATCTTAACGGGAAAAGGGAGCAGCGATATAGGTCTATAATTCGCTGGACAGGTGGAATCCAGTGTTTCTTTCTTCAGCAATGGGGAGACCACCGCGAGTTTCCAACTATCCGGAACTCGAGCCGAGGTAAGGGACTGGCAACAGATAGCATACAATGGGGGAAAAAGCTCCGCTTGGAACAATTTCCAATATTTATGTGGCAAAGGGTCTCTAGGGGAGCCAGAGGATACACTGTTTGCCAAAGAACAGAAATCCTCAAAGGACGGAGGTGGAAAGCTGTCCAGCCGTACCTGTCTGCCATCTACCTCAACAGTCTCTAAATCAGTCACCGGCACGGAAGCAGGCACAGAAAGCAAGCTTGCTCAGAATCAAAGCGATCTTATCTTCAAAGGCCTGCGCCAGAGAGTCGCACAGAGCCTGAGAAGCTGGGATGTCGTTAGCAGCACAGACTGGTCGAGAGAGGTCTCTAAAGATCTTAAATAAGGTCTGTGATTTATTCGCTGCTTGTAATAGCGACTCCTCAAGAAATCTTGCTTTGGCACCCTTAATCTGCGTCTTATAGTCCGTCAGTGCCTGTTTAAAGAGGACTTTATCCGGCTCGAGATATTGTTTTCTCCAGGTCCGCTCTGCCCGCCTGCAACGCAGTTTCAGCTGCGACAACTCAGCTGTAAACCAAGGCATAGCGATTTTGGACCTGTCCCTAATTTTCCGCAGGGGAGCCAATACTTCCAGAGAGTCTAAGATTTTCCGGCTAAGAGACTCATAGCTCTCATCCACACTATCTCCTAGAAGGATACCCTCTCCCAGTAGGGACGGCAGGCAAGATTGTTTCAGTAGCCTCGACCACTGCCTACCAATCTTGGTCGTAATACCAGTGCTCCCACTCCTAGAAGTCTCCACAGGGAGTGCGATGGAGAAATGGACTAAGGCATGGTCCGTCCAACACTGAGGGAGGATGTCTCGAACAGAAACCTGACTGGCATCTGCAAAGACCAAATCGAGAATATGATTCTTGATGTGAGTCTGTGAGGACACCAACTGCTGCAGATGAATGTTGCTGCAGGCCTGAACTAAGTCCAAGAAAGCAGACCCTGTAGACCCATCTGGCCGTAAATTGAAATCTCCCAAAATCAAAATCCTGGCATGGGTATTAAAAAGATCATAGATGGTTTCGATTAGCTCAGGTACTGCTGACAAAATACTAGCAGGGGGTCGATAACACAATAACCCCGAGTAGAGAGTACCTCCCTGTCCTTTCAGGGAAAAGCCTAATACCTCACAGCCAGAGATAGTCTTAGTCTCAAGCTGGGAGAAATCCAAAGACTCCCGATAAATAAGACCCACACCACCTCCTCTAGCTCCCACCCGCGGGTTATGCCTGATCTTATAACCAGGAGGGCAGGCTAAGCCCAGTTTTACCGCACAGTCCACTCTAGTCCATGTTTCTGTCATGAAAAGAACGTCTAACTCACAGGACTCTATGAGCAGTGCAATTTCCATGTGGTGTTTGCTAAGAGTTCTAACATTAAGCAGACCACAGGACAGGGACTGACTCCGCCTAGCAGTGGTGAAAGGCTGGCGGCGTAATAAAGTACCTGGATCGAGGCTTAGTAGCATGTCTCTGGAATAGGTTAACACAGCAGGATGCGAAGAAGCAGCATCCCCCGCACCCGTCGCTACCTGTGCGCGAACGGGCGCAAACGGGCTTACCTCTGGCGCACCTCCGTCGCACCCGCTGCGCGCCCACGCTGCGCGCTTGTACGCACATCTCCTTATATACTGAGACAGTAAAAATCGCGCGGGAGTCCTGTGAGGAAATCCTCTGGACCCGCGAAAGATGGCGCCTGAAAACGGGCCGATCCAAGGACCCTCACCCAAGATGGCGGCCAAGACGCCGCGTTCGCTTACAAAGTAGCCCCCCAAAGTCTACCTAATTCCCGCAAAATGCGGGTGGGTTTACAATTTAAAGTGCAGGTCAGAGCTAACTAAATACCCCCAAATGACAGACTACAAATGCGCCTATCGCCGAAATGGCAGCACGAGTAACAGGTAACGTTTAAAATATGTAAAATAGCTGAATAAAGCTGCAAAGCTCGCGTTAGCGCTGTGGTAAAAGGTCTACCGTAGGGCGGCAGGAAGCGCCTTAAATGCACTATCCAATGCGCGGGAGTCCTGTGAGGAAAACCTCTGGACCCGCGAAAGATGGCGCCTGAAAACGGGCCGATCCAAGGACCCTCACCCAAGATGGCGGCCAAGACGCCGCGTTCGCTTACAAAGTAGCCCCCCAAAGTCTACCTAATTCCCGCAAAATGCGGGTGGGTTTACAATTTAAAGTGCAGGTCAGAGCTGACTAAATACCCCCAAATGACAGACTACAAATGCGCCTATCGCCGAAATGGCAGCACGAGTAACAGGTAACGTTTAAAATATGTAAAATAGCTGAATAAAGCTGCAAAGCTCGCGTTAGCGCTGTGGTAAAAGGTCTTGCCTCTCCTTGCATGGCTGGCGCAGTAAGACGACCCTGTCCTGCACAGTGCACTCTGTGCACCTGCTAATCAACGGCCTCTTCACCGGACGCCTCATGGAACCGGCACGCGCACATACCATTCCTGATCAAGGCACAGCCTTTCCCTAGTCCGAACACAGACAGTTTTAGATCAGTGTAATGCTCCAATCAAACCATAGGCTGGCGAGGTCGACTACAGAGACTTGTCTGAAAGTAAGTGCTTAGGTCGGCTTCAGCCAAACCCTTAGGCTGTAGTAGTGTTTTCACTTTTCAGGACACATACACACTGCTCCAGGGCAGTGCACACTGACCCTGCTGTAGGGACATGTCTACATCCCTTGGGGTTGCCAGTGACTGTGAGCAGACACTGGGACCACAGCAGCTTATTCATTGTGCAAACTTCGAAGGAAGCCTGGTGCGGCAGGTGGTGGGGCGAAGGTGGGTTGTAGCATGAGCCAGGGTCATCTGAGGGATTGGAAAATAGCTAGTACATAAATCGTGCTTGGTTTTAACTCACATTTAATGTTCCAGTACTTAACTGCCTTGGACGTGGGTATGTAAAGCTACCAAATATATAATATTGCACCGTTCACATGGCCATACGGGTGCAGATCTACAATACAGACGTGGAACATCCTTTGTTTTTGGGAGTAGTTAAGTATGTACAGTAAATCCACACAGCAACGAGGTCTGAGCTTTCAAGTTTCTCGGGTACAGGTGTGGGTAACTCATCCAGTCTAGGATTTTTGGGTTGCATCGTGGGACTTGTAGTTCATTTTTATACCATTAAAAAAAATCAGGACTACAAACACCAGAATGAAAAGACACAAGCATTGGCATAGCCAATAGGTCTCACCTTTGGGATCTTATAAGTGTTTAGCCATGAAACAGTTGATGTTGTTGCACCAAGGATATGGTGCTGGATAACTAAACACTTCTAATGTCCCAAAGGCGAGACAGATTGGCTATGCCAATGCTTGTTTCAGTACAGTAATCTAATTTTCTCTGGGGAAATTGTATTTTGGGACCTTTCTTTTTTATCAATCTCCGCTTGACGATTCATCCCAAAACTATCCAGGAAGGAGCTGGTGTGGATGAACTTTTGTTTGGAGAGTTTTGTGAAGATTCATGAAACAGTGGCAAAATTATAAACAAAGCAAAACACGCTCTTCCTATGGAAACTCTGACCTAACTATAATACAGTGGCAACTGTCACTGTGCTTTATACATATATATTAAAGAACGTTATATGTAGGTTTTCTAATAATAAAAAAACTACCACCCACCATAGACTTCAGATGTCATCAGTGATGTAATATGTGATATCATAACCAGTGCTACCTTACTTTCATATAAATCCACTTAAAGCTTTGTTTTTTTCCCAGTAAATTTCTGTGTTTTTTAACATAAGGTAATATCTTATTATGTATGTATGTATAACACACTTATAAAGCGCTCCTGTCACCCAACGGGCATCCTGGCGCTGTGATCTAACAGATCCTGAAACACAGTCAATACTATATCAGCAAGCTACACTATCCTAGGGAACAGGTGAGTTTTTAGTTCTTTTTTAAAGGAGAGAAGGTCTCCTAAGCATCTGAGCGGCAGTGGCAGATCATTCCACAACTTGGATGCCGTAAAGCCAAAGGAACGGCCACCCATCCGCTTTCTCCGGATCTTGGGGACAACTACCAAGTAGGCTGAAGCAGAGCGGAGAGATCTAGTAGGGATGTACCAAGAGAACATCTCCTGTAGGGGCAACGGTCCCAAGCCATGAAGGGCCCGGAAGACCAAGCATAAAGCTTTAAACTCAACCCGCTGAGAAATGGGCAGCCAGTGCAAGTCTTTAAGTGCTGCGGATGACAAGTCAAGACGTCGGCGGGAAAGTGCTAATTTGGCAGCGAAGTTCTGTACCCGTTGTAGTTTGCCTAATGCAGTGACAGGTACCCCCAGAAGCAGTGCATTGCAGTAATCGAGTCTGCTTAAGATGATACTGCGCACTACTTCTGGTCTGGCATGGGCGGGAAGCAAAGGGAGAATCTTCCGCAGGGTACGCATCAGCCCCATGCAGGTAGACACTGTTTTATCAATGAAACCATCCAGTTGAAGATTAGGTTCCATTGTCACACCCAGGTTTCGAACCGAGTCTGCCGCTGCTACCGTGCCCTGAAAGGAGGGGGGCCAGAAGTCCTGCGGTAGAGGGCGCGGGACACGGTCCGCTGAGCAATGCAACACCTCCGTCTTGGAGCTGTTGAATTGCAGCGAGTTGTTACTCAGCCATGTTGCCGTGGTGACCATACAATGGTGAAAGGTCTCCTGTGACACCGTATTCTCCCCCTCAAAAGAGAAGATGAGTTGGGTGTCATCAGCATAGTTGGTGACTGCAATGCCAAGAGATTTAATTAGCTTGACCAGGGGGCGGAGGTAGAGATTAAAAAGAATGGGGCTAATGGCCGATCCCTGGGGTACGCCCTGACCAACCCTTCCGATGGTAGACTTGAAGGGAGGCAGGGCAACCACCTGATGTCTATTGGCCAGGTATGAGACAAGCCAATCCCGGGCCAGACCCATCACACCAGCCTCCTCCAATCTCCTGGTCAAGATGGCATGACTGACCGTATCGAACGCTGCCGACATGTCAAGCAGCACTAAAAAGGCTGTTCGTCCATAGTCGGCACGCGAACGAAGGTCACTCAAAACAGTCACCAAAGCTGATTCGGTTCCATGCGCTGGCCTGAACCCAAACTGCACCACATCCAGACAGTCATTGACTTCCAAAAATCTGGACAGGTGTTTCGTGACCAGTTTCTCCAAAATCTTAATCGGGAAAGGGAGTAATGAAATGGGTCTGTAATTAGCGGGGCATAAGGGGTCCAGTGATTCTTTCTTCAGCAGCGGAGAAACTACCGCAAGCTTCCAGCTCTCCGGGACCTGGGCGGAACCAAGAGACTGGCAGCAGATTGCGTGGAGAGGAGGGAACAGCTCTTCCCTAAACACTTTCCAGTTTGTGCGGAAGTACATCAAGGGGGGAGCCTGAGGACACACTATCCGCTAAAGCGCCAAATTCTGTAAAGGAGGGAAGAGGAAAACTATCCAACCTTGCTTTCCCCACCTCCATCTCTGATGTAGATGAGAGAGCAGCCCCTGGTGTCATGGGACTCAAGTTACTCAAGATGGTCGCGATCTTATCTTCAAAGGCCTTGGCCAGCGAGTCGCATAGTAACTGAGAGGCTGGGATAGCTGTAGTAGCACAGGCCGGTCGTGACAACTCGTTGACGATTTTAAACAAAGCCTGAGCTTTATTTGAGGCTGACAATAAAGTCTCCTCTAGGAACCTCGCTTTTGCACACTTAATCTGTGATTTATAAGCTGCCAGCTCCTGCTTAAAAAGGACTTTATCCGATGCCAGATAGTGTTTCCTCCATCTCCGCTCTGCACGTTTACACTGATGTTTAAGTTGGAGGAGCTCCCTCGAAAACCATGGCATGGCAGTTTTTGTTCTGTCTCGCGTTTTTCTTAGCGGTGCCAGATTGTCCAGAGAGGCTGTAATTCGCTGGATAAGGGAATTATAACTTTCATCCGCATTGTCTCCCAGCTGAAAAGCTTCAGAGAGCAGATTTGGTAGGGTTGCGCCTCTCAAGAGCCTTGACCATTGTCTCCCAGTCTTAGCAGTTCCCGTGCTACTGTTCTTAGAGTAGCCTACCGGGAGAGCTGCGGAGAAAAGAACTAGGGCGTGATCCGTCCAGCATTGCGGTAGGATGTTTCCAACCCTCACCTGACTAGAGTCAGCAAAGATCAAGTCCAAAACATGTCCCCTCTGGTGAGTCTTAGAAAGAACCAACTGCTCCAGATTAACGTTACAACATGCCTGGGTAAGGTATGTGAAGGCTGAGTCTGTTGGCCCATCTGGCCACAGATTGAAGTCCCCCAGTACCATCAGTCTGGCATGGGAGTTTGATAGATCGTAGATCAAGTCAGTAAGGTCGGACACGGCAGACGGAACGCCAGCCGGGGGTCTATAACACAGGAGACCAGTGAATAGCACCCCCCCCTGTCCCTTCAGAGAAAAACCCATCAGTTCGTACTCCGTGATTCTCTTAATTTCGAGCTGGGAAAAATCCAGCGATTCCCTATAAATCAACCCTACGCCTCCTCCTCTAGCCCCAACACGAGGATTATGTCTAATCTTATATCCTGGGGGGCAGGCTTGCCCCAATTCTACTCCACTATCTGTCCTTGTCCATGTTTCCGTCATGAATAAGGCGTCTAACTCATGTTGTTCTATGAGTAGCACTATCTCTGTGTGATGCCTGCACAAGGATCTCACATTTAGCAGACCACAGGCCAAGGAATTGTGGCTTTTAACAATAGTAGAGGGCTGGTGTTCTACCAAAACATCAGGTTTCAGGACAAGAAGTTCTTCTTTCGTGTAGGTTAAGCGCATAAGGGAGACGGGGGCAGCAGTTCCAGCCACCAGCGCGTCCTGTGCGCGAACGGGCGCAAACGGGCTTACCTCTGGCGCACCTCCGGCGCGCCAACGGCGCGCCCGCTGCGCGCCAACGCTGCGCGCTGGGCCCTCCATTACTATTTATCACCGTAGAGCGCGGGAGACCGCCTATGCGATCGTCTAGCCCGCCAACCAAGATGGCGCCTAGTCACCATACTACTTAGGCTAGCCCATTGGCCATATGCAGTGGTGGGCTAGCTGCAAGGTAGAACCTGTGGATGGGGTTAGTGAGACTTACTTAACTCATCCACCCTGTGACGAGCCGTCCAGTAGCGGCTCGTGGAGGGAGTTCGGTGGGCAGTGAGGCGGGGCGGGGGAGGGGCAGGGTGGGGAAATGTAAACACCGGAATATGGATGAACGGTGGTAAGTACACATTTAAATTATTAAAATGAATTTTGTTGCGTGCGCTGCATCGCAAAATGCTATGCAGCGTGCGCAAAGTAATTAGTTTTATTAATTTAAATGTGTACTTACCTCCGTTCATCCATATTCCGGTGTTTACATTTCCCCACCCTGCCCCTCCCCCGCCCCGCCTCACTGCCCCACCGAACTCCCTCCACGAGCCGCTACTGGAGCCGTCACTGATTAACACTCAGGCCTGGGTGCTTCAGTGCTTAAAACTGAAGTGCCCGAGTCAGAGGCAATCGGTGTCGCTCCCTCCCACCAGGAGGGGGGAGGGCCTCAAGGCACATTTGCCAGGCTGAGGAGGTCATGCCCTCAGGGCTGTGAAATCCGCAGCTTGGCAAAGTTCAGCTCTTGTAACTGGGAGCCTGCACATTTAGCCCATGTCTAGCTCCTGGCTGTCTGACCTTAACAAGAAGAGTGTCTGTCAGGCTGCCCTTTGCTCAGCCTGACAGACACTCTTCCTCTCTAGAAAAAGGTCGGGCGTGGCTCCTTCGCCCATATGGACAGGCCACGGCTGAAATAAACCCACCCATGGCACATAAGTGAACTACTCTTTAGGCAGATATGCAAATTTGCGCAGCAAAGTTCCGCCATTCACAGTGAACAGAACACAAACACTGAAGTGGGCTGATCCACTCACACGTGCTGTGTGCTTTGTAGTGTTGAAGTAAAATGTGAATGACAGTTGAACAGGCCAGTGGATGTAGAGGGATGGCCAAGTGTCTTTGTGCGCACAATATATGTATGTATTTTTTAAAATTATTAATTTGTTGGAAAACATGACGCTGTCGCGACAGCTTAGCTATTTGTTGGGCAGAACTAAAAATCCATGCAAGGCACGCCATCTACAAGGACACACACACAGTGTCTGGAACAAGAGACTGATGCTCGTTATTATTATTGTGGAACTCTTCAGAGCAAAAATGAATGCACATACACTTCCTTACAGCTGCTGCAAAGTCCTTGAACAGAAAATGAACTCTGCACAACAGCGGCCCAGTGTCAATCTTTCAAGGTAGCGATTGGGAGAAATTACCTATGCACAAAAGGGGCAAAGAAACAACCATTTCACACAACCGGCCGAATTGTGCATAGTTACAAGAGTCCTATAGAGTTTAGCACAATTGCCCTGCAGCACCAATGAAATGCATTGACGACATGGCCTTCTAGTGCATTCAGTCTAGCTATGCCAACCTTTATGTCGATTAAACATGAACAAGCACCAACCAAGGCTCCAGTACAATTCTCTTCTAGACATTATGTGCATAACCTTGCAGCTCCTACTTATATATAAACAAAGCTGGAAGGAAGAGCCAAAGTGCAGTCAAAGAAATGTCGAGTCATGGGAAATGATCTCAGACTTCCGGATCAGAAATGTGCTAAACAGGTTTAGACGCCCCTTTGAGTACCAGAGATATTGGTATAATACCTTCTTGATATTCTTAATTCTATATCTCTTCAATGTTATCACTTCTTCTCCATGCTTTAATGTGTTAGAGTATACATAAATCGCATTTTGAAAATTTATTTTGAGGTGTTTGAATTTTTTGATGTAATTTGCACCTACCTTGTGATAATCACAGTTATCAAAGACAAAGTGTTTCGTCCTAAATAAAAAGGCGTTTTCACTAATTTATAAGCCGATATGCGGCTTTCTCAACATTGACATTAAAACTGTTTTACACTGGATCTTGTAAGGAAGGATTATGAACAAATTTGGACAGAGTTCTTTGATTTTTTTTTTTTAACACTATACCTCAATTATTTTCTCAGTTACCAAGGGAAACTTATAGGAGGATTTCCTCAAAAGGTTTCACATTTCCTTTTAAACAGTGCGCTGCTGTTTGTAATGGACTAAGATTTTACAAGGGTCCTACCCGCAACACAAATATTAAATAAACAAGATTTTAGCCGACTACTACCTGACAAAAGCAGTCAGTATTTGAAATGCAATCGTGCATCAGTGCTTCTTGCTGGTTTTATAATGTCATTACTCTCCCAGGTGGAGCCATCGGTGCCCCAAGCATGCAGTCCAGTGTTCTGAGTTAGTGTTCCTGGTGTGAAGAGCAGAGGGTGGGTGCTTAGTACCAACAAGATGCAGAGTCAAGTGTTTTCAAGTTCCCGGATGTAGATCAGTGCTGTGTTAGTGTTGCTAGGGTGCAGCGTGGTGCATAATGGTTCCTTGAATGTAATGCAGTGGGATGGGTTAGCATTCTGTGGACGCAGCAGGGTGTCCTTGGTGCAGTGTGGTGGGCTAATGTCCCACTGATGTAATGTAGTCAGAAGCATTAATGACCTTAAAGGCAGCACAGGGATAAGCCTAGTCTCTTTAGGCTCCCCTGCATTGTAGTGCTCTGAGTGCAGTGCTGGGATGCAGTCCAGTGTGGCGAGTGTCCAGAAAGTGCTGTGTGATAAGTTAGCGCCCCAAGGTACACCATAGTGGGTTAATATTCTTAGGGAGTGCTGCCATTTGTTTCCAGGATCCAGTGCAGTATGGATGGTTTGTGCCACTAGAATGTACTGTAAAGCGGATGAGTAAGACCTAGCTAGGGTGCAGTGCACCGGATCAGTGTCCATGTCTAGGGTGCAGTGTGGTAGATTAGTGTCCCTGTGATGAAGTGTAATTTGACAGGATGGTGCATCTAAGGTGCAGTTCAATATGGCAGATTGGTGCCCATATCATGCAGCACTATGTAGATGACTGGAGTGCCTAGAATACAGTGTGGTGGACTAGTGTCCCAAGGAAGCATTGCTGCATGTTACTATCCCTTGAGTGAGCTGCAGGTAGTTTGTGTCCCTATAATTAGGGCATTAAGCTTGTTTACTGTGGTGGGTTGATGAGCTTTGAATACAGTGCAGTGTCACATGGTACTTGCCTTATGGAGCACAGCTGCGTGCTGGATTAGTGGCACTAGGGTAGAGACAGTGTAGTTTGTCATTTGGTAGGCTTGTCTCGCTAGATACTGTGCATTGCAGTGTTTTGCATCCCTATGGTGCTATCATCCCATTGGGTACAGAGGAGGGAGTGAGAATTTCTACCACACAGTGGGGTGGATTGGTGCCTCCACGTTGTAGCAGGGTAGTGTCCATAGAATGCAATCTAGTGTGGCTAATATGCAGTGTGATTGGTTAGTTTTTCAAAGGTTTATTGTAATATGGTGTATAAGCAATTCTAGCTTAGAGTGTGATGTGTTAGTATACTAGGATGTGGTGCAATGTACCTAGGGCACAGTCCACTGTAGTGTGTTAGAACCTATAGGATGTAGGGTGGTGGGTTAGCACCCTTGGAATGCATTTCTGTTTGGAGTGTTAATGTGCACATGACACTCCAAACAGCAAGGTGTGCTCTGCTAGTTTCCTAAACTACTGTATGATGTATTAGTATCCCACGGATGCAAGGCTGTTCTAACTAGTTCTACCTCCTCCATGGACACTGCAATGCCGGAAAGATCGGCTAGACAGATGTAAACAAACCATAAGAGCTCCCTTTTCAGGGAGAGCTCCAGGTGCGGCCGCTCATCGTCTCAGACTACCTTCAGGTGTACAGAAACAGACAACATGTAGTTAAACTTTGCATATAGTCATGTGACTATTAATGGTGGCATATGCTGTAGTGTTGACACCATTAACTTGTGGCCCATTACATAATCCTAATCTTCCGCTGATTACAAATTTAAGTAAAAGAGATATGTAGGACAGCGATTACTGAGCAACACCTTTAGTAATGCTTCAGAGTATGATGCACGTCTGTCAAAGTACAGGCCCTGGAGAGGCCCTGCATGTGCTTTGGCCAACATCAGAAAAGAACAAGACCTTTCTACTAACAAACACAAAAAATCCTTAATACTCTGGGACTTCAGAGTGCTACTGGAAAGCTATGTGTGCCCTCTTGGAACAGCTCCTTGGGCATCACCAATCAAATTCACAAACGTTTGCCAATGACACCTGCATCTGCTTCTGGGTGAAAGAGACCAGGGAAGCAATCCAACATCCCTGCCTCCTTGGACTATGCGCTGCACCGGAGAATGAAGGAAGGAACCGGGAGAGCCCTGTCATGGATGGAGGAGAGATAGGCTTGTTAGACTTCCACTCGCCTTAAGGCCTCCATAGAACTCACCGAGGCTAATAATCCTGGGGGATTCTTCAACACCTCGATGCAGTGGCCAAGGGAGTTAGACTGGCTAACTCATTACTTTGGGAAATCCTCCTAATACTACAAAACGCAACCAGTTGAGCTGACTAAAGCCCTTTCACACTTTCACCTGAACTACTGCCACCTCATTTCCACGGTGCTCTTAAAGAAGCTCATGGTTATGGTGCAAAGGTCCAGGACGAGTACAGCCACATAAAGGCTGCCCTCTAGTGGCTTATAGTGGACACAAGGGTCAAGTTCAAGGTCCTGTCCACAAAGCTTGTGGGGACATACGCCAGGAACTAGAACTCCATTGCAGCCCAACTAGGAATCTGTGCTCAGCGACTGCACACTTAACCAGCGAACCTTGAAGAGCCCGACACGCAGATGCACATCCCAAGGAGACAGACCGCCAAATTGTGAAATTTCCTAAACCCACTCCTGAAAGCAACATCAAACTACAGGCAGTTCTGGAAACCCAAGAACCCGGAGATATTCAAACTTGCTTTCATTTGAACTCGGAGCCGTACAAGTGTTGTGACCGCAGACCATCGGCAGGGTAACCAGCTCACCCGATTAGACTCGGACACCCACATCTTTCCATTAAGCTGACTTTTAGTGAAAATCAACAAGGCTCTTGAGTGACCAAAAGGTGGTGTACAGCACTCTATAAAAGAACTAAAAAGCACATAATCTGCATTGCAGAATCCTAGAACGATTTTTCCAACAAGCCGCATGCTAGACAGAAGCACACCACATAGCAAGTCCCCTAAAGTAACATGCTACGTCGTGAATGGACAAGTCAACAATGTAGCACTCAGACACCCTATTACTAAGTGGTATGTGGAAAGTCTGGGAAACAGTCCGTAAACTACAACCAGAATACACTTGGAAACAAATCATGCAGCTGTTAGTGTAAAGGTTTAGCACAACCAGTAACCCAGAAACCTATTGGTAGCTGGCTGGAATACATATTTTGTATGACACGCCTATCATTGTTAAATGTTAACAGTGGTGTAGCGTCATTGCATGCAACGCATCTGTCGCTATGCACTCAGTATGATTGTGCATTAGCAGACAGGCTTGGATCTTACGCGTCACGCATCGTGATTCAAGGAAGCTCAATGCATCCAGAACTGTTCACATCCACAACGTTTTGTTAATCCTAATGAGTTCAATTAGTAGTTCTCTGATGAGTCAATTAATAACCCGTGGAAGAGAGTGTTTCTATAATGTACTTAACGCCTCTGCTGATTTAATGACACATGCATTTTTATGTTTTCATGTCATTAATATCAATGGATTCCATGACGCTCTGGCCTGTTTCAATGATCAGAGGAATAAGGACCCATTAAGTCGCAGAGCAGACAACCCACAGGAGGCCCTGATCTGACAAGAAGGCTGTAAGTCCTAGAGTAGGGGGTGCAAGAGATGTTATGTTGTTTATATTGGGGCTTGGAACCCTCGGTGCTGTGGTTTTTGAGTTTGATTTTGCTGGTAGTTATTGCTTAGGGAGGGTGGAAGGGTAATATTGGTAACTTGGGTAGTGGTATTTGCCAGAATGGGGGAAGTCCATCATGGATCCAGGAAATGCTGGATCCATGCCACATTGTCAGGATGACCTAATGTCAAATATAAATGAGCTCCACTTAGATTAGTTGTATGTAAGTGATCTCAAGTGGATATATTCTAAATCTGGCTTGGATTGGCCACCATTGACTGATGATAGATGTCTGAGTTTGGACCATATGGATGATCAGATTTGGAGGTCTCAGCAGAGTGGTTGCCAAGAGTTTGGTTTGTTGTGAGTTAGATGGACAAGCCTCTTCAAGCTGTTTTTTGTGCTCAGTGTGCTATGCAAGATCTGGATAGGTTGTTGGCCAAACATTTTGGTTGCTTTTATCTAATTGTAATGACAGGTCCAATTTGCTGGTGTAAGAAAAATGAATTTATTTACATTTCTAAGAACTCTATTGTGCTGACATGTTAATGATGTAACCTTTGGCCACTGAAACGTTTATATACCAATCTGTTAAGGAAGCAACTACATTTTTACATGTTTTAAAAATGCATACCATCTTTCATGATGTAGGTCTTTTAACTTAAGGAGTACCACAGTGAAGATACGAGAACTTAGAAAGGTCTCCTACCCTTCACAGAGGAGAGGGCAGAGAGCAGACGTGAGTGGCAAACTTGGAGGGGATGAGCTAGTTTAGTTTACATACAATTCACCACAAGCAGACAGGACCTAGTCCAAGGTAAATTCTGCACCCTTGTCAGAAGCCTTTGGGAGGCCTGGGCTAAAATAATTAACATGGGACTCTCTGGATGCTTCAGTTTTTTGCCAGGCGCTCTTAAGTGTTCAAAACAATGGCCAATTCACAAAGGTAAATATACAAATGTATATTACCTCATGTGTATATTTATCCCTTCACTTAGATGTAACTCTCCACTTCTGTTTATTAACCATTTTCGAGTAAAGATTTACACCTAGGTGTCAACTTAGATGACTCAAATGAAGGAGTGGTGTCCCCTGAATTTATGCAATTAAATTTACTACTAGTAAACTTTCACCTGTTGGTAAAAGGTCTTAGCTACCGATTTAAGCTCTCTCTTTGGGAAAGTATGGGGTAAATTATTAAATTTTATTATTCTTTAAAAAAAATATTTTCAGATAAACTATCATTGTAACTTAATTTAAATGATTTATTATTAAACTGAAACACATAAAACGAAATATTACAGCACATCAATTCATCAAACGAAATGTGTATAAAAATTAATTATTATATATAATATTACTTTAGAGACATTAATGTAAAACAATTTAAAAATATTCATATTTTGCAAATTTGTATCACTAACATATAACTTACTAATTTAATTAATTTAACATTAATTGGAATGGGGTGTTATTCTAAATCCCTGCCTCCACTGTTTCCTATGGAGCATGTTGCAGCACCAGTGGATGGCCTTATTTGGTGCCTGACTTACGTGCATTTAAGCATATCGAGAAACTTGCATGGCTACAGTAACTTTAAAAGTATATTTTGTGAATTGCAATAGTCTTACTCTTTTTGTGCGGGTCTGTTTTGTATTTACTTGTTCAAAACCCAAACCCCTCCCTAAATTTCCACAAACCACTCCCATTTGGTAGAAGTTATTCCCCACTTCCTCTGGCCGTACCTCATTTACTACTTAATCATATAGCTACATCAGTGCTTAATCTGTAAAAAACAAAAGTGCCAGGGCTCTCGTCAAGAGGCCACTGCAGCTTGCACCACACATTACCCCTGCCATGCTGCCAGAAATTGTAGTAACACAACTAATAGCCATCTCACCCCTACAAGTCTCACAATGCGGACTATTCCAGACTCCCAAAGCTATAGGAATGGCTTGGGTGGCAGGGAATTGTCATTTTTAATGTACATTGAATTACAAATTAACTGGTCCTCTCTAAATTACCAGATAGAGCCACCTTGCGGCAGACTGTAACAAGAGCCGGTGTTGACAATTAAGTGCAGGTGCTGAGCACTGGAAACTACCGGATCAAATTAAGCTAATATACAGTTGGAGACCTTTACGCAGAAAAGACAGGAGAGATCGAAGACTCCAGCCGCAGGTTTATGAATTGCATTTTGTAGTATATAAAAAAATCTATAAAAGAAATGCCTCCTGTGCCATTCCTTGTGACGGCTTAGAAACTGTGTGAAAAATACCCACGGTTGTGAACTTGACCCGATTGCATCACAGCAAGGCGCCTTACACCTTTAAACAGAGAGGGAACTGTTTTTTAGGTCTCGCCTAGCTATTGCGATAGCAATTGCTATGCGAGACTATAGTAAGGGGCTCCCAAAAGTGCTCCCAAAAGCGGATTGCATGGCGAGCACGCGCACAATCACGTGCATCGTGCCGCCATGCAATCCGCTTTTGTGAAGGGCTTCAGCCCACTGGCGATGGGCATGTGGTTACGCTCACAATGACGAGCAGAGGCGCCATATGGCTTTTCTCTCTCGTCATGGCGCACGCACATCGCACACCACTCGCCAGCCAGCCTGCTTTGACTTTTGCGCCTCAATGCTCCTCCCCCTCCCCCACCACAGAGCGCGTCTCGCGGCCCCTTCCTGTATGCGAGGCTCGCCGGGGCCGCGCTTGTTTAAATCTGTTTTGTTCTTTTCCCATTCGACTCTTTGTTCATGTGCGCTGCCCAGGTCTACTCGTGGCAGTAGCCTGGTCCGATAAACCAGCCTCTCCCGGTGCCTCACACTAATTACGATTGTGGTCGGGCCTCCTCCCTGCCCGGCAGCCACCGCTGTTCCACGTTTCTTGGAGCAGCTCCCTTTCACTCCCCCGCCTCTCACCTGCTGTCTGCTCCAGCGCTGACTGACATGTGACTGACATGTGACGATTTCTGACAGACGTTCAGGGCCCATCGGTATCACGTTCTCTTTGCGAGAGGTCTCCGTCACTGTCTTCGTTAGCCTGTGCCCCCGCTGCCCCCTCGCTCTGTGCAGCCCAGCAGTGTGGTTTTCCAGGTGTTCTCATTCTCTCCATGAGTGGGGCAGCGCTTTCTCTCCATCTCTCCCGTTGTAAGCTGCGTACCTGCGGTCGGGCTCCAAAGCAGCAACTGTCTCGCCGCATTCCCAGAGGTGCCTGGTTTATTCCATTTATGTGAAAATAGAGGATGCACTCCTTCCCTTCTATGCATACGTGAAATTTAGAATTATCTTGCTGTAGTGCGTGCGATCAGATTCTATGATCCGTCCCAATCATAGTAGTTACTACAAGTAAAACAACAAGGCACTCATGTCGTGCCACATCTGTCGCACTGCTGAATGGGGAACGTTTCCCTGTCGTAAATCCATGTATTCAACTTTAAACCATTTTTTCATCAATGAACCAATATTAATCCGTAGTTTCTTTCCAAACTTGATAAATCACTGCAGAGACAGCGTCATGTCACTCCTTGAATTTTATTCTCAATCTCTCAACTTGATACTGCGCGCCCATCCAGGCTTTACACAGTAGCACGTAATCCAAACAAAACCTGAAAAACTTGACATCGCAGCAGAGACAGCGTAAAGTTGGAGTGGACACTATGGAGTTTCCATCAGCATAGAAGACATCTTAAAGAACAGTTTGAGAATGAACTGACAGAAAAGCAGTTGACCTGATGTGGCATATTATGTTTGTAATTATTTCGCTGTGGCCACTTTTTTGATTTGCAACAGATGTAAAATACCTGTCACAGTAGATTTCATTTAAATGTGCACATTTAAAGTCCGTTTATTTCAGGTTTTGTCACATAAGTTTTCGAGCGTTGGGAATAGTCAGCATTGAAAGTTGGGTTCCGTTTTGTTGACTTAGTGGGTTTGAATTAGTGTGGTTTGCATTTTAAAACAAAGGGGTTTCTTTTTAACTTGGGGATTCTGTTTAGTTGTGGCACGGATGAATCTGGTGACGTGCATTGTGTGAGTTGGAGTTTTTTTACTGCTGCACGGGCTATTCAATCACAGCTGAGGGGTGTTTAATCACGGAGCGCGAAGATTTGAACGATTGGTGCATGAAGGAGTGACGTTGTTGTTAAAACTACGGGAGCAAATGGCAGTGTGAAATTGACATTATTGAATCAACGAGAGAGGTGTACGAGGAGGTAAGGTTGCTAATACTGCCTCTACTACGGGAAGGCACAGCGCTTTGTTTGATGTGGGTTTGTTTGATGTGGGTAATTTTGATAAAGTTGTGACTCCAATGGGTTCGAACGTGCAGTCACAAGGGGAGTATCAGTTTAGAGAGGACCAGTAGAAGGATTCAACGGTGCCGTGGGTGGGTTGGAGAGACGGTTGGGTTTGAATTATGGGTTTGTCATTCACTTATATTTTTGTTGAGGATGTGGGGTATATTTATGATTATGCAGTGCATTTTGGTATCAATTCAGGTTTGTTGTGTACTGTCAAATCAGCTGTTGTTTAATTTATTGCAGTGACCCCTGACGAAGAGTCAAATGAGACTCGAAATGCATTGGGCAGAGAGCAATCAGTCTACTCAGATGTACATTTCATTGTTTGGATTACGTGCTACTGTGTAAAGCCTGGATGGGCGCGCAGTATCAAGTTGAGAGATTGAGAATAAAATTCAAGGAGTGACATGACGCTGTCTCTGCAGTGATTTATCAAGTTTGGAAAGAAACTACGGATTAATATTGGTTCATTGATGAAAAAATGGTTTAAAGTTGAATACATGGATTTACGACAGGGAAACGTTCCCCATTTAACAGTGCGACAGATGTGGCACGACATGAGTGCCTTGTTGTTTTACTTGGTTTATTCCATTGCCATTTTGCGCCGCAGGTTGCTCGTCCTCTATGTGGGCGACCCCCTCCGCTGCTGTCGATTTCCTCTGGTTTGGGCCTTCTGGTCTCCCAAGTGCTCCCGTTTTTACCGTTTGAGTCGCAGCTCTCTCTTTGTCTCCCCCGTTGTCAGCTTCGTGCTGGCTGGAGGGTTCTAGTGCTGCCGTCAGCGCCCGTAGTCCGCTCCCTCAAACAGGACTAGCTCACTGTTTTCCCCGAGGTGCCTGGGTTAGTACTCTGCCATTTTGTGCTGTAGGCTGCCTGGTCATTTTCGGTGGTGTGTTTCTCCATTATTAATCAGCAGCCTATCGTTCTCTTTTAGCTGCCCATTCTCTTGAAAGGTTCAGGTCCGTTATGCTTCGCTTATAAAGCGTGGATGTCAGCTATATTCCAGGATAATTGAAGGATTATTTCGCTCACATGATACTCACTATCTTCCAGGTTATACCTTGATCTAAACGAATAGAGATGTTGTGACACTCTTTAAACGCTAATATGGAGTGGAACGCGAACCGCTAGCGGCTATTGGGGACGATTCAATTGACATTATGAGGTAACATCCGGATACAAGATTTTTCATGGTACAATCAGGCACGGTTAGATCCATGGATGTCTCTTGTGTGTCGGGCGTGAAGAACAAATGCCTTTATGTTCTATGAGGAAGGACTTACATAGTTGGTTTTTATGTCGGTCTCCAATTTCTCATGCATTACCCTCTTATCGTAAAATTAGTGTGCTTTTTCGAGCACAAACTGCTGTGAAACTCAGTAAGATTGACTGGCTACATTAGGGTGTTAGGGGCTGGTGGTGAACTCCGAATAATGATTTTAAATGTAATGAATTCTGAGAATTGTATCATTGATTAAACGCTATGTGGAGACATTGTCCTAACATACTGCAATTAAATGATTGTGTAATTAGCCGTACGCACTGATTTAGTTTAGAGGGGTCGCTGAACCGCAGGGTTTTTGACTTGATCTTACTGGGAAGATTTTTTGTTAAATCCAGTTGGTATTTCCAACTGTATTCCCTGGTAACATGACGGAAGAACATGGCCTGGCCTACGTTGAGGAGCTTTAATATCTTTTGCCAGTGGCATCCTCTGAGACCTCAAGGACAGCATTAGCCACTGAAGCCTCCCTTCATGGCACACAGCTTCAATGCGATCTTCGCCTGGTCCCGCACAACTGCTAGGCCCTGGTGGTTTGCCTGTTGAATTTTGCACAACATTTTTCTGGAAGGTGTTTCCATTTTTCATGGTGTCTTGGTCAACAGAAAGCTGATGGTCCTTTCCACCGTAGATAGGGCAGACAGACTGTCATTATGGCGCAAACACTATTCCGACGCTTTTGCGACAGAGTACACTGTCTACCAAACCATAAACTATTCCCTAGCTTTTTATCATGAGCAGCAAATTTGACTGTTAGCCATTCTGTCTAGTAGTGAGGTCATATGAGCTGGAAACAGATTGCTATTTTATGATTAGTTCGGTCCTATCCTGCAAAAGCCATGTGGTCTTGTGGCTAGTGCTGCTGACTTTGGAACTAGACAACCAGGTTCGATTCCCGACTTTGGCTCAGAATGTTAACAAGATATCACTAAACTTCCTGGCTGCATGACAAACCACTTCTACTAAACTTTGAACTAAAACATTTCACAATGAAAATGGGTGTCTTTAATTTTCGTTTTTGTTATTGGGTGGCCAAGGAAACGAGAGCTTGCAAACAATTATTTTATTAATCAAGTGGGGATGCCAATATCTTTTCTTTGGAAGTATGTATGGCTGACTGAAATAAGGCCTGCACCTGAGGTACACAGTGCACGTCAGCGTGGGTGTGCTTTATGAGCACAGAGACCTTTAGAGGCTTCCACAGACGTCCACCTGTCCATGTGGCAGAAAAGCGCAATTCTCACTTTATTTCTGAAACTCCAAAATGCACATTTTTTCATTAAGAAATACCTGTTCTCTTTATACTGCAACGTATTTTAGAATAATAAATACCGTTCATTTATGTTAATGCTAGTGGTGGTGTTGGATAAGTGGTGGAGCTGGGTGAGCGGGTAACGTGGTATGGAGTTAGTAATGGTGCAGTACGCTGGGATTTGTAGAATAGTGGTTGTGATTTTTAGGTCGAGGACCGTCCGGTCTGCCGAAGGCAGAACCGGAAGTCGGAGATTTAATGTTTTGGAGAAGAGGGGCTTGAACCCGCCCCTCTTCTCCCCTGTTCTCCATTGGCTGGCCTCTTGAATGCTGGCCAGCCATTGGAGAAGAGGCTTTGTCACTCCGAACAGGCCCCGTCCTTTTCGGATTCGGGGGCGTGTTTTTTCGTTACTTTTCTAATTATCTCCTCCAGCCAATGGCAAGAGGAGAGAAAAGCAAAACACGCCCCCGAATCCGAAAACGCCACTGCGTTTCTCCGAGGCATTTCTGCTTCGCCTCGGAGAAAGGCAGTGGTGTGCTTCTTTTTACCAATGGCATCGCTTCTTGTGCCTCTTGAAAGAAAACAGTAAAAGAGCGCACTGTGTGTGAAGGCTAGAGCTTCTAAAGAGCCAGCTTTACTTCAGCAAAGTGCTCTGAAAACGATGTGCCCCGGGGCCTTGAGAGGGAGAGCGGCGAGACATCCTCTGCAGCCCCGACTTTGTTTCACTCCCATTTCGACTACTGTCCCAGTCGTTTGTGTCCATTAGAGAACCCAAAGAGAGATGAATGTGCGTGCTGAAAATGGTCTACCGTTTTCCCCCAACAGCCACTAAGCTTCGAAGGCTACCTACATGATAGGGCACAGCAACATCTGATCTAACAACCGTAGACTTTGCTGACAAGCATTGACATTTACAGCCTAAAACCCTGCCTGCTGCTACAGAGACATTCACCGAGTACTTCAAATGCGCATAATACGTGATGCAGGAGCCGTAATTGATAGCGCGGGGGAGGTGTTATTGCAGATATGCTATGTACGACTATCGGTCAGATTATAATTTTATAGCAAAATGAAAAAATGCTTAAACTAAGTTTAAAAGAGTGCAAACACTATAATTTAGATTAGACATTTTTTTTTTTTTTTTACAGCTCCCCGCTTCCTTCGGCGGAGCTAATCACCACTTCGAGATGGCTGCACCAGCTACGTCCTGAAAAATGAATATTAAGTAGGCTGGAAGTGTACTGACTGATTTAAATATGCCTGCCCCAGAAACGCAACTCTAGACGTGCTTTTTTTGCATGCCCGTAAACAATCTTGGAACTGAGATCGCGATTCATTCCAACATGGCCTCAATGACATTTATAAGTCCTTCTTCTATGACAACCTTGTTGACGTCGAATCTGCATTCTAGCTCTGGCTTGTAGCATGGCTGCGCTGGGCTCCCCGGCCCACATACTCCGGGCACTACTGCGTGAGCTGCGGCTTCTTCAGGGGCCGCAGTACCGGAACACTGCAGCCTACCTCTATATCCGGGAACAGACTGCGCGACACCGGGTAAGGATGTATTAAGAGCGCTGGAGAAAGACAAGTTGGAGCCTAGTGTGCATCAAACTGTTTTGTATATTCGTTTTCCGGTGTGCACCATACCTGCTCAACTATTCTTCACTCAGTAGTAATGACCGTCGGGTAATACAATAGAGATCTGTTCCTAACTCAGCAGTAATGACCGGTAATACCACAGAAATGTGTTTCACAAAAGTAGTCGTTTAGGCTTTTGGTTCTTGAGTCAGAAAACGCGCTTGCTGCTCTTAAACATACCATTGGAAAATATATTTTGGCAACTATTGCTATTACAAGTAGTCTAGATGTTGAGAGAAACTCTAAAAAAAAATCGTACATTTGTAAGATGGTGTAATGCTTCGCTAGTGATAAGGTAAGGGGAACTTTGGCCCGGCTATACAGATTCAGGTGCACGCACCAACACAGGTTACACGCAGTGGATATGTTGAACCGGTTAAAATGGAACGCCTTGTAATTTTGCTTAAATAGATAATTTGAGATAAATTCACAACTAACTGAAAATTAAGCCTACTTTACTCGGTGGCCTCTATGTCAATGTGCTTCTCTGCTCTCCCCAGGCACTATCACTTGGCCTCTCTGCTCCTTTACATGGCCTTTCTAACAATCTACTTCTCTGCTCTCCTCTGACCCTCTCACCGGGCCTCTCTACTCTTTCACTGACCCTCTCTCTGTCACTTGGCCTTGGCGCTCTCTCATTTAGTCTCTCCACTCTCTACATTTTCAGGGATTATCCCGACTTTAATCATATAAGCGATGCGTTAACACACAACAAAGGGTCATTTTCTCAAAGCGATTTTTTGGGGGGTTATATTGATTTTGCAATACTTTTGGTTATTTAGTTACCATGTTTGTAATATTCGAATGGACACAATACCATGTACACATGCCTGCACGAGTAGAATCGATTTTTTTATTTAATTTGATGAACTTTCAAATCCTATGGGGTTCTTAATTCGTGACCGCCTAGGAAGTATCATACAACGGGATTATCTTTATTTTAAATGTTTTTCCTTTTTTCCACCACATCCTACCTATCAAAATACAATTTCAACATTTCGCATACGAATAGTAAAATATTTATATTGTGCCTCTGTGTGTGGCTCTGTGTGGGTGGCTTTTTTTGTAGGTGGCTCTATGCGTGGGTGGCTGTCTGTGTGTGGGTAACTCTGTGTGTGTAGGTGGCTCTGTGTGGGTGGCTCTATTTGTGTGTGGGTTGCTCTGTGTAGGTGGCTCTGTGTGTGTGAGTGGCTCTGTGTGTGTGGGTGGCTGTGTGTGGGTGGCTCGATTTTTTTTGTGTGGGTGGCTCTGAGTGTGGGTGCAAATGCAATAGGTCTTGCATTTGAGAGTGATTAAGCTATTGACATTGTAAATAACAATGCCTTTTCTTTAAATGTTTTAAAAACAAAAACAAACAAAAATAATGACATGAGCAATGCCAATAGCTCTAACTTTAACAATGCCGAGACCGTTGCATTGTAAATGCTTGTTATTATTGTGTTATAGTGGCTTATTTGTGTTTTCTCCCGCTATTGCGATTTTGAGCTATTTATGTTTTGTCTCGAGGTTGTGGTGTGCTATTAGCTGTGTTATTTTAGTATTATTGTGTTTGTAGAATCATGTTTTTGCTGCATTAGTGTTGTGTTGCTGTCTGGGTGCCTGTCGGTGATGGGTGCCACTATCACATATTCCAATCCAATCCACTATTTCTTTATTTCGGTATTTCACCATAAAAGAACAGCCACACATATATACAAACAGGTAAAAATTTAAGAGGAATAAAAACAATGCATCAAAGATAATACATTGTTAGATTAAAAAATTATAGTAAAATCAGGCACAGTCAAATCCTTGATCTTGCATCTTGAGGAAGTTTCTCCTGACCCACCACATGGAACTTAGAAAACGTGAAACTGCAAAGACTATATGAGAATCTGTGTTGTATTTTAAGATTCTAAATGCTTCCATGCAATGTGTTGTGCCCAGGTTTTTACACAGCTGAAGCAGCCATCTATGTATTACTGTATGATACCCCGGGCAAAAAAAGTAAACGTGGACTTCGGTCTCATCACACAAATTACATGCCGGACACCCACTTGTATTTCCACCCGACCATTTACCCATGAAAGCACGCAGAGGGAGGCAGCCATAGCGAAACTGCACATATAGTTTCCTTCCTAGTGCCGGGTGGATTTTGTCGAGGCATGCCTCCAACCTGCAAGTGTCTTTTATTTCCAGGAAGAGTGAAGTGAGGGTGCCGTTTGCGGGTTCTGCATGAAGTTTTGCGGATAGTCTGCCCCAATAGCTAGCACTCAAAGCCTTACGTGATACACTCAAACAGGCTGTGTCGGGATTGTCCCATAATTGTTTTAGACCTATTTCATAGAGGCTCTCCCTGACAAATAGAAGCCATGGCAGCTTCCCTGAGCCAGGGAGTCTCAGGATTTTCGAAAGCTCTAGTCTGTACTCGGACAATTCCGGTGTTACCCAAAGGCGCCGCCAGAAGAGTAGTGGCCTGCAGGCAATTACCTCAGCAATGGATCTAACCCCTAGGTCCATACGCAATGGAACCAAGGGGAAGCTTATTGGTAGCCCAAGCAATTGTCCAAGGAAGTTGTTCTCTGTGATCGCTAAGGACCTATGATTAGAGTGCCCCCAGAGTTCAACCCCATATAAGGCGGCACTCCTCGCCTGGCTTTTATAAATCTCCATAACCGGGCTAACTGGCTTATGGAACGTCTTTCTAAAAAACTTAGCCAGGCCGCCTGTAGTTTGTGTCAATTTGAGGTTGGATTTCTTAAACTGAGCCCCCAAGTCATGTTTTCAGTAAGGGTTAGGCCCAAGGAGTCAAATACAGGGACCTGGTCCAAAGGGATTCCATTCATATGTGGGTTTGGGCGTGTGGATTTGCTGGGTTTGAAGATCATAAATTTTGTTTTATTGATGTTAATCTCTAATCCCCTGCTCCTACAAAACTCGCAAAATCTATCTAGAATTCTTTGGATGCCCATCGGCGACTTAGAGAGAAGGAGAGTATTATCTGCAAACATCATAGCAGGAAAATGCTTTTGGGCGATTTTCGGAGCATCTGTGTCTTTGCATGATCTCAGAGCATCTATCAACCCATTGATGTAGATGCAGAACAGGGTGGGGGCAAGCACACATCCCAGGCTGACTCCCCTATTGACAGGGATGGGCTGCGTTAATTTCCCATTATTCCCAAATCTGATTTGGGCATAATTTCCATTATGTAATCTACTCAGTATATTTAAGATATATTTAAGAGATAAGAGGGAAGTCCCAACTCACTTAAAACCCTCCATAGTGCGTCTCTGGGTACCAAATCAAAAGCACTCTTCAGATCAACAAAGACCAGATACAGGCTACCCCCTTCTAGATGGACTGTTTTCCAATAGAGAAGTTGTAGCCTGAATATCTGGTCTATTGACGTTTTCTCCCTAAAACCAGCCTGCAGGGGTGTCAAGATCTTTTGTTCTTCGAGGATTGCAACCGGTTCAAGAGGATCCTGGCAAAGATTTTCTGCGAGACATCGATCAAGCTGATCAGTCTATAATTTGCCGGTGACAAGGGTGATCCCTTCTTGTACACTTGGATGACCTCGGCACCTAGCCAGGTTGTGGGAAGGACCATTCCCTGCAAGATGGCGTTAAAGATCACCCAAAAATATGGGCCCAGATCTTAGGTTCGGCTCGATAAAGATCCCCTGGGATCTTATCCAGTCTGGCTGCCTTACCAGTTATGATTTTGTTTAGAGCTTTATGGCCCTCTGTTAAGGTTATCTCTGGAGTATCTATCCCAGGCCCCAGCAGAATCAGGATGTCTAGGGTCTGGCCTCCCTCTGCACCATCTAGTGAGGCATAGAGGGCTTGGAAGTGCATGGAGTTCTTTCTGAAGGCTTGTTCAGGGGATCAAAAATTATTGTGGTATCTGTCCCCCTAACTACGTTGTCTTTGTTTCCCCCGCTATCACATGGATAGATCGGGGCTAATGGTGAAGTAATAATACCAGATTGTAAGACCTTGGGGGTAGGGGAAGGTTTAAGACTGACAGGTGATATTGGAATTAAGGGGCGATCAAGGAGAGTGCCACTATCACATATTACATTAACCTGTTCTTGGAGTCTTAAGAGCACAGGAGACCCTGTGAGTCTGTAAACAGGTCAGCTCAGCCAATCAACTAATTATTTTCCTGAATCAAATTTGCAATTAGTAAAATAACTTTGAAGGTGCAGGCATTGTTTATTTATTTAATAGCTCAAAAACGACTCCACTGATTTAAATCAAACCACAAAAAGGACACATTCTTATTTAACTTCTCCTTCAATCATTTTTTTGGGTAAATCTGTCAAGCAATTTATGCTGTAATTGGAAGTCAAAAATGTAATGTGGATTTTCACACAGCCCTCCAAAAACGGATTCCACCCAGTAACAGTTGACTACGTTGGCCAAACACATCTAAATGAAAAAGGAACCCCCAGATGTGGAGGAAAAACACACTGTCAAATAGTGTGCTGATTTGTTTAAGGGGTCAAATAGAAATATCAGTTTTCTGTAAAAAAAAAACATAGAATGTGAACAATGCTTCTGTACATTGACTTCAATTTTATTAGTCCACTTTTAAAACATTGAAAATGGATTCATGCATAAAGATTATGATATGCCAAAAGAAAGTGGAGTGCACCAATTACCTTTTTAAAAAGAAATGTAGGCACTCACCAAACATATTCCCAACATGTCCGTTCTTAGTCAGTGGCCGGAGTTCATTTTTGCCCCAGGCGTACTGCTTGTAGCTATCCCACGCAAACTTCATCATCTGCGAAAACCAAATGCTCACAATTAATGGAGGCAAAATACCTCTCCTCTTGGCCTTTTTCAGAAATGTGGTTTTACAGTGAGTGCACTCTAAAAAAATACATTACAATCAATGAACAGGAAGCAGAACACATTTGATCAATAAACATATCGATTTTCTGTAAAATAAATATTAATGACGATCAGAAGAGTAAAGTGTACTTTTTGTGGAACCCACACAAAATTTCAGGCTCTTTTTAGGACTCGTCTCCAGACCGGGGAAGCTGTCTGGCTGAGATGGACCTATTGCGAAATGACAGTGAGCCTACAGGCTGCCCATTGCTCATCACTGCTTGGTTTTGTCAGTCTCCTTTGCTTGCTTATTTGATGACTTGCCTTCCTCTTCTTGTGTTTGTCCCTCTCCTGATTTGAATTTTAGCTCTCTTGCTCCTGTGCTGCATCACTCACCCCCTCAAAGTTCCCACCATCAGCGCTCTGATGCTCCTCACCTCTCCCAGTTTGTCTGCACAAGCACGGCAACTGGGATATTTTTGGTGTGCTACAGCTGAAGAGCAGACTTTGAGTTTTTTTTAGTTTTATCTCCTGCATTTCATGTATGACATAAAAGCTCAAGCTTTGGTGCGCAAAAACGTTTATAGCACAGAGCATGGGCACTCACAAAGATTTTCCCTAGGACCAAAACGTTTGGTCTGTGGTGAGACCGAGGGCCATGTTGATGCCAGCAGGGTGGCGGTCATCGGCGGGAGAGGGTGTAAGGTGGGAGCAGGGGAAGCGCCACATACGTTGTTGCTCAATTACACAATGTAAAACCAGCAAACCTGGCATCAATCCCAGATTCCCCAGTTGACCAAATTGTGTGATCCTAAGCAACTGTTTTATTTCACTTGGCCTCCTTTTTCTTCATTATCACAAATAAGAGGACCTCAAAATACATGGCTTCAGGATGTCAGCTGTCAAAACTTTCTCTTGTGTTTGGTTGAACTATAACGTTTTCCATGTATAACTGCAACCCAGGCAAGCCACAGGGGGCACGTAACAGACTTGCCTCTTAGTTCACTATTAGCGTTGTTGTCGGGGGGGGGGGAGGGGGGGGGGGAAGGAGCGGCATGAATGTTTCTAGATTCATGTTTTAAAACTGACACTTTAAAAAACAAACTTCTCAATACACTGTTATAATCTGACGTACTGAGCTGAAACACTTCTATGTGTCAATGAAATTAACTTTTTTTGAGTTTTGAAGGTACTTTATCATATTTTTACAAGTTTGTTGCAATATGTCTTTAAAAACAAGCATTATGTTTTAGTAATTGTGGGCACCAGACTGGCTGCTGTTCAGCATGGCTAAAAGTTAATAGGGTAAAGGAGAGTGCCGTGGAGTGTTATAAGCTGGAGTAGAGTAGAGTGTTATGGCGTGGCGTATAGTGGCGTCAAGTGGTGTACAGTACAGAAGTGGCATGGAGAAAAGTGAATTGGAGTGTCATGGAGTAGTGTACAGTGTTGTGGAGTGTCGTGGAGGGAGTGGAGTGGAAGGGAGATGAGTGGGGGAAGAGTGGAGCACAGTGTCAAGGTGGAGTAAAGTGTCTGAGTGAAAGGGCATAGAGTGTCATGGAGTGGTGTACAGCAGACTGGACAGGCCGTAGATGGTATTGAGTAAAGTGGAGTAAAGTGGCACCGAGGTAGTTGCGTGGGGCATTATAGAGAGGAGTAGTGTCGTAGAGTGGAATGGAGTGCTGTAAAGTTGAGTGGTATAGACTGGAGTAGAGTGTCAGTGAAGCAGAGTTTAATGGAGGAGAGCATCATAGGGTGGAGTATCGGGGAGTGTAGTAGAGCAGAATGGCCTAGAGTGAAGTGGAATAAAGTACAGTGGTGCAGAGTAGGTTGGCGTAAAATGCCTTGATTTTGATTTAAAGCAGTGTAGAGTGCAGTGGCACAGAGTAGAATGGTGCAGAGTAGATTGCAGTAGCATAGTAGTCCCAGACCTGCTCCCCTCATTGCTAGGCACCACAGGTCTCCCAGACTCTGCTGCCTAGCCCCTTGTTGGCGTCTAGCACTGGTCTGGTAACTTTTCACTGCCAGCTCCATTGTTGATGCCATGCTCATGGATTGACCCCTTCACTGCTGGTAAAATTGATCTTGACTGTTGCCAGCTTTTATCTAGTTTGTGCTGATTTGGTTGTGTTGTTTAATTTGCGCTGTTTTAAATTGTCTGATTGTTTTGACTCCGCCACATGTCGCTTCATTGTTTTATTCCTGCCTCACTTCCTTTCCTGCCGTTCACTGGTCTGGCACCTCCCAACACTTAGCGCTCCTCCCTCCTCCCAGGACCCAATTAATGGAGGCTGCTGAGCGGATCTATTCAGCAGGTCCCAGACATGCTCCCCTTGTTGCTAGGCACCTCAGGTCTCGCTGACGCTTCCGCCTTAACCCCTTGATGCCCTCTGCCACCCACCCAGTAACTTTTCACAGCCATCTCCATTGTTGGCGCCGTGTTCATATATTGACCCATGCACTGCTGGTAAAGTTGTTCTGGCTAATCGCCAGCTGTTGTCCACTTTGTGCTGATTGGGTTGTGCTGTTGAATTTGCGCGGATTGTTTTAAATTGTCTGATTGTGTTGATTTGAGGGTGCACTGTTTTGTTGTGCTGTTTCTGCCTCACTCCTTTTCCCACCGTTTCCAAGTCCGTGCTTCCCGCCACCCAGGACCTACTTACTAGAGGCAGAAGCGCGCCCACACACAGTGGACGGGCCGCCAGTGCACCAAAGGCAAGCCTGTCTGGCCTGTCCCTGCCTGTAGTGTGCCCAGAACCAGGAACCCTGGCCCTCCGGGCAACACGGGTACTGCTCTGCAGATCTCTGAGCCCTGGATACCCCAACAACTGCTGCCTGGCATCTTCTCGCTACACAGTAGGACCGTTTACCTGCCACAGATGTCAGTTCACCTGCAACCTAGGACAGTCTGCCCTCACAAAAACACAAGCCATTCCCACTCCGTCGACCGACAACACCCTGGAACCACTCCAGTGCATCTTGATAAACGCCAGATCACTCTGCAAGCACAAAATCAAAGTCTCGGACACCATTTTCACCCTTGTCCCAGACGTGACCTTCATACCTTGGCTCAACCTCTCCTCGGCTCTCGACATTGCCACCACAATGCCCAACAGATACAAGATGAAAAACTGGGATCGCACCAGCAAACACGGAGGTGGCATCATCATCCACAAAGAATCTATCCACTGCACCACCACTGAAGATGAAACAATGCCGCTCATGTAACACCTGAATTTCCATCTCCACACCGACAACAAAACAACCAAAGATACCCTTGCCTACAGACACCTAGGACCAAGAACCAACTTTGGCGACACCATCAATTACTTCATTGCCCCACCTACCATCAAATCCAAGCACAACATCTTCCTCTGAGACCTCAACTTCCACTCGGACAACCCACAGACATGAACTCCGCCAACCTTCTGGAACAAAAGTACAACATCTACCTCACCCAGTTGGTCACGGGCCCCACACACAGAGCAGCACACACATTAGACCCTATCTTCACATTCAGCAACAAAGTCAAATATAGCCATACCACGGAACTCACCTGGGCCAATCCCTCCATCATTCACTTCACCATCACACGACCTCCTCTCACCACCCCCAACCCTACCAATGCCTCCTTCTGCATCTGTAGAAAAGTGAAACAGAACCAATTGACGGATGCCTTCAACACCACCTAGCCTGATGCCGCAACCAACCTGAAACAGGCAGGCGAGAACTTCAGCACCTGGATTACCAATGCCGATGATCGAGTTGCCCCCATCAAACCAGCCAAAACTTGCAGATCCACCAAACAAGCCAGCTGGTACACTACGGAACTCAGCACAATGAAATGCAGCTGCAAACAATTACAGAGAAAATGGCGCACCAGCAGAGACGTTACAGACCGAGCCACCTTCCTATCCACCCTCAACAAATGCCACCATTATCTCAAAGATGCAAAAAAGGATGCCCTTACCGACCACATTGAGGCCAGTGCACCCCACACCAAGGAACTCTTCATCTCCGTCAGAGTTCTCTTGTCCAGCAGCCACTAAGAACACAATCCCTCCCTCTCGGGAACTCTGAAATGCTCTTGTAAATCACTTCCACAACAAGAAAGCCACCATCTACAGGAACTTCGACTCCCAACCCACAAACCCCGGTATCTCACCACATCGAAACAGCTCAACATACCAGACACCACAGCCATAATGGACTCCATCCACTCAGGAGCACCCACCGACCCATACCCCTACCGCCCTTCAGCCTAGCAGGCGACGTGATCAGCCACCAACTCACCATCATCATCATCAATGCAACCATCACCACAGCCACCTTTACCGATGCATGGAAACACGCTGAGGTCAGACCTCTCTTTTCAAGAAACCCTTCCATAGGTCCCAGTGATCTGCAGAACTATTGATCCATCTCGCTTTCCCGTTTCCCGACAAAGACCTGGAGAACGCCATTACCATCAGCTCATTGAATACCTGGAGAGAAACAACCTGCTTGAACCCTCCCAACCACAGCACCAAGACCACCCTGATCGCTGCCACAGATGACATCCACACCCTACTCAACAGAGGAGAATCGGACGCCCTGATCCTTCTTGACCTTTCCACAGCCTTTGACACCGTTTCCCACCACATACTTATCAAAAGACTGCACCAAATCAGAATCAAAGGGAAAACACTCAGATGGATAGCAGCATTCCTCAGGGGATGCATGCAGAGATTCCATCTCCCACCTTCACCTCGCAACTCAAGAGCACCATCTGGGGGGTTCCCCAGGGGTCATCCCTCAGCCCCACCCCCTTCAACATCCACATGACGCCACTAGCTGACATCTTCAGAACCCACAACATCAACATCACATCCTACGCAGATGACAAGCAGCTCATCCTCTCTCTGCAGACCCACTGCAAAAAAGACCAAATTCCACAACTGCATTAAGAACATCACAGCCTGGATGAAGGGCAACAGTCTGAAGCTTAATAAGGACAAAACCGAAGTGCTGATCTTTGGCAACCATAATTTCCTCGGAACGACATCTGATGGCCCACAGAATTTAATCCCACCCCCAAACCAAAAGTCCACGTCCGCATCCTCAGCATCATCCTGGACAGCAAACTGGCAATGAAATGACAGATCAACACAGTGTCCTTGCCCGGCTTCCACACTCTCCGCATGCTCCGAAGAATCTTCAAATGCCTCCCCTCAAGTGCCAGGAAAACAGTCACACAAGTCCTAATCATCAGCTGTCTAGACTATGGCAACACACTGTACGCAGGTGCCACCATCGATCCCATGAGAAGGCTCCAGAAGATACAGAACTCAGCAGCCAGACTCCCACACTAACCCACACCACCCAGCACCTTAAAAACCTCCACTGGCTCCCTGTCCAGAAAAGGTGTCAATTCAAACTACTGACAAACACCTTCAACCAGCATACATGAACCACCATGTGAACTCCCACCAATCATCCAAAAACCTTTGTTTCATCTCTCTCGCCCTGGCACAGACACTGCACATCCACCATAGCCAAAGCAGAGGACGGTCCTTCTCCCACCTCACCACCAAGTCCTGGAACACATTCCACCTCCAGACATTACCCTCGCTGACTGACTTCAGGAAGAGAACCAAGGCCTGGCTTTTTGACTAGCCCAGCAATCCACTGCCTGGATACCCTCACAGGTAATAAACCATGCTCTACAGGTAAAGATTGATTTATTGTGGCATAGAGTTGGAGCGAAGTAGAGTACAGTAGAGCTGAGTGGTGCAGAGTAGAGTGTAGTGGCATAGAATACAGAGGCTTAGAATGCCGCCATGCAGAATAGAGTTTCCGAGTGCAGGGTCACAGAGTGCAGGTTGTAGAGTGGAGCAGGGTAGAGTGGAGCAGGGTAGAGTGGAGCAGGGTAGAGTGGCAAAGAGTACAGTGGTGCAGGGTAGGACAGAGTGGGGTAGAGTGCAGTGACGTAGAGTGCAGTGGTGTAAAGTGATGCAACATACAGTGGTGCAGAGGCATGGAGTAGAATGAGTATAGTGGTGTAAATTGCAGTGGTGCAAAGAAGTTGGCATAGGTGCAGTGGCAGAGGGTTCACTGCTTTTGAGTAAAGTGGTGTTGAGTGCATTGGCATAGAGTGCAGCTGTTTAGAGTACAGTGGCACTGTGTAGACTACAGTGGCATTGAGTGTGTTGTCATAGAATGTAGTGGTGTAGAGTAGATTGTTTCAGAGTGGAGTGGTACAGGGTAGAGTGCAGTGGCATATAGTAGAGTGGTGTAGAGTAGAGTGGCACACCATTTATTGCAGTGATGTAGAGTAGAGTGGCACAGAAAGGAGTGGAGTGACAGAGTTCAGTGGTATAGAGTGCAGTTGCATAGAGTAGATTGCTTCAGAGCAAAGTAGTTTAGAGTGGAGTGGTGCAGGGTATGATGGAGTTGTGAAGGGCAGAGTGGTATAGAGTAGTGGGTACAGTGCATTGGCGTAGAGTGCAGTGTTGGGAGAGTGGAATGGTGTGGTGGTGTAAAATGGTGCAAAGTGGGGTAGCTGAGACTGGAGTGGTGTAGAGTGCAGTGTCCTAGAATGCAGTGGTGCACGGTAGATTGGAGTGGTGTGGAATGCATTGGCATAGAGTGCAGTAAAGTGGCATAGGGTGGTGCAGAGTAAAGTGCCGTGGCATAGAGTAAAGTGGTGCAGAGTAGAGTGGCATAGAGTTCAGTTCGCTGAGAGTGCAGTGCAGTGCTGCAGAGTAAAGTTTCAGAGTGTAATGGTGTAAAATATAGTGGCATAGAGTGCATTGATGTAGAGTGCAGTGGCGTAGAGTGATTCAGAGTAAAGTGAAAGAGTGAAATGGTGTAGAGTGGGACAAAGTGCAGTGTCGCAGAGTATAGTAGCGCAAGTTTCAGTAGTGCAGAGTATATTGTCTAGAGTGCAGAGGCATACAGTGTATTGGTTTTTAGTACAGTGAAATAGATAGCATTGATGTAGAGTGCAGTGGCATGAAATTGAGTGGCGCAGTGTGGAGTGGAATAGAGTGGATTGATGCAGAGTGAAATAGAGTGGCCTAGACTACAGTGGCATAAAGTAGATGTTTTAGAGTGGAGTGAAGTGGTGTAGAATGCAGTGGCATAGATAAGAGTGTCATAAAGTGCAGTGGTGCAGAGTGGATTAGTGTGGGCTAGAGTGGATTGGCATAGAGTGGAGTGATACAGAATAGAGTGGTGTGGAGTTCACTGGTGGAGAGAGCAGTGTTGTAGAGTAGAGTGACAGAGTGAAGTGGCACAGAGTGGAGTGGTGCAGAATAGAGTAGAGTGGTGCAGGGCAGAGTGCAGTGGCATAAGAGTGGAGTGTTGCAGAGTAGAGTGGTGTTGAGTGCATTGGCATTGAGTAGAGTTGTGCAGTGGCGTAGAGTGCAGTAGACTGGCATAGAGTGCAGAATGTTGTCTAGTGAAGCAGAGAGAAATGACGTAAAGTACAGTGGTGCAGAGTAGAATATAGTGTTGTAGAGTGCAGTGACGGAGCGCAAATGTGCAGAGTAACATAGCGTGCAGTGGCGTAGAGTGCAGTGGCAGAGCAGAATGTTGTAGAGTATTGTGGCATAAATGCGGTTGTGCAAAGTAGTTGGCATAGGTACAGTGGCGTGGGGTGCATTGGTTTTGAGTAAAGTGGTGTTGAGTGCAGTGGCATAGAGTGCAGTGTTGAAGAGTAGAGTGGGGTGGAGTGATGTAGACTGCAGTGGCAAAGAGTGCAGTGGTGAATAATAGAGTAGTGTGGGGTAGAGTGCATTGCCACAGAGTGGAGTGGTGTAGAGCTGAGTGGTGCAGAGAAGAGTGCAGTGACAGTGTGGAGTGGCGTAGTATGGAATGGTGCAGAGTAGAGTGCAGTGGAGTGGAGTAGTGCGGAATGGAGTAGAGTAGGGTAACCTGGAGTATGCATGGTATGGTAGCGTACGGTAATTACAGACAACACATCTTCAATTGAAATGACCATTACATTTACAATCCCATACATTTTACTGATAAAAGTATACAGTCCATAAACAATGTGTGAAAATGTCATCATCCAATGTATTGATTTGATCAGCAGCACAGTTCATTTACAGACATATTGTTTTCTAGGGCACAACACAATTTAAATAATATATGTGCAGCCTTCCCCGAGCAGCCCCCAATAGCCAGCATGATTGTCACATAAATCCTCTCACTTCGAAGTTAGGGAAAGAAAAATAAACATCAAGCTCCCTGGAAGACACAGCCTGACATTTGACCTCTGCCTTTAAATGCACAGCAAATGTGACTATAAAAGAACAAGATGTAAAGGACTGTTTACAGAAAGCAAGTTTGTGGAAGAATACAGTAAATAATGTTTGGGCAATGGGAGAGATGAACTCGAGCTGGACAGCCTAAAGCAAATAAAGGCAGCAAATGGAAAGCCAGACAATGTGAGTTACAGGCCACAACGCCTAGGTCAACTTTCTGAATGTTCTCAAGACGTCTTTAGACAAATCAGACAGCTGTGCTGTCTGGTAGGCTTCGACCTAATGAGGGTGTGCTTAAAGTTGTGCAGGACACCTTCTGTTTTTCTTTTCATGTATTTCAGTTTGCCTGTAAATAAATGCTTGCCTTTATTTAACATCTTTTGTTATTTTTTATTTTGTTTATTGGTCTTTTCTCATACAATATCAAATTGCATAATTTACTTAGTGCCAATAAAGGCATACATTTGTAGTTCTAAATTTACAACAAACTTAACAATTAAATCTTAGTACAGCATCATTACATAATTATTTAGAAGCATTTGCACATGTTTGCCATATCAGTGTATTCTTGCCTTATTGTAGTACTATTAAAATCTGCCCAAGCACCCACTCCAACCCAGTTCCTTTATACAACACATTGCTCAAGACAAATATGCATAGTTGTGGGGGGCTAAGTGCATGTTTCTGCTGTAACGGGGCTTGACTCTCTATTGATCTCGGATTGGTTTATGGTTATCCATTCTAGTATTTGACTCCAAATGTCTTTGGGCCTGGAGGCTGTGGGCATTAGCTCCCAGACTGTTGAGTGCTGGGTCTGACAATAACTGATATACTGCAACCAGGTCTTGATCGATGGAGCGTTGGGTTTCCCCCAATGCATGGCCACTCTGCGTTTTGCCAATAATACCTTGGCATGTAGTTTCCATGTGCCCGCTGTAGTCTCTTTCACATCACCTAATATTACTACCGACGGTGTGGGTACATCCGATATCTCCAGGACCTCCCCAATTGTGTTGAATATATCTGCCCAGTATTTCGCTATGGGAGGACAGTCCCAAGCCATGTGTAAAAATGTTGCTGGTGTCGCCGTGCATCTCCAACAACTAGCATCGGGCCTTAGTCCCATACGGTGTAGCTGGGAGGGGGTTCTGTAGAATCTATGCAAATATTTGAAATGAATCAGTCTTAACTTGTAGTTGGGGGATAAAATCCTTAATTGGCCACAACTGAACTTCCATTGCTCATCTGAAAGTGGAGGGTAAATTTTGGTGTTCCAATCTTGTAGTGCTTTGGGTGTTGTCACTGGAAACGTATTTTGCATGGTGCTATATATTTGCGTGATGAGCCTGCGTGGTGACGGACCAGTCACTTTGTGTTCAAGGGCGTGTAGTGTGGGCGGGGGACTAGGAAATGTAGTGTGCACCAGTCGGCATGCTGCACATATACGATAATATAAGAACAGCTCTGAAAACGTGGGCACTGCACCCTGTTGCTCCGCTGGAGGGGAGCGAAAGTTATTTTCAGGATATAGCTCAGCAAATGTGTTCATTCCTAACCCTCTTTCCAGGATTTCATTCCCTTTGTCTTCTAATTGGGGGTAAATGGGGGTTGCCAATGACACAGAAGGAGCATATAGGACCTCCAGTCTGGCTCTCTTTCTCAGTCCCTCCCAGCCCCGTCGCAACGTCTCCATTGTATCAATTTCGTTACAGGGATGCTTATATGGCTGATAGTGTAATTGGGATTGGGGGCGCACGGGGCCTGCCCTGTCTACCTCCACCGCAACATGTGGCTGGAATGGAATAGGGTGAACCCAGTAGTGAAGAAATTGGGCTTGTGCGCAGTATGCATACAGTGGGATATCCAGCGCACCCAGTCCGTCTTGTGACAAGGGAAGCGTTAAGAGTTCCCATGATACTTGAGCTTGCTTCCCGGTCCACACCAAAGATATCAATCAATCAATATTAACTTTATTTTGCATACAAAATGCATAAAAGTACATAAAAATCCATTACAAACTATTAAATATTACTAAAAACAATATTGTACAGATGACCACATTATATCAAATCAGACATGATTTCAATAAATAATTTAAGAGGTTTTACATGACTGTTTAAAAATATAAAATATAAAAAGAATGAGAGATTGTGGTGATGGTGATGTACTCCTATAATAAGAGCTACCAACCCTTACCAATAGGGCTAATTAGCGTGTATTCTATGCAATTTAGTCAATTAAATATTGTGTAGGAGCAGGGGGGAGATAATTTTATCTTCCCTTTTAGGACACACACAATTAGGCCATCTTTATCTGTAGTCAATTAGATCACAGTAACTTCATATTAACAGCCTTCCTAGCTTTTAAAACCGCTTGTGAAAAGGACGCCATCATAAAACATACAAAGGGTGTTTCTAACTGTAACAAAACTAAAATACCTGAAGAATAATTACCCAAAGTGATCTTACGCAGTAGTGGGACAATAAACGTTTTCCTCTCCGTCGCATATAAAGCACAGAAAAACAACAAGCATTTGCAATGCAATAGGTCTCGCATTTACGCGAGTTTAAGCTGTTGGCAGTGTAAATGACGATGCCTTTTATTTATGTTTGAAAAACGAAAACACAAATAAAAGGCATTGTTATTTGCAATGTGAATAGCTCAAACTCGCGTAAATGCGAGACCTATTGCATTGTAAATGCTTGTTGTTCCTTTCACTGTAGCAGTGACCTGGTTTGTTTTTAAAAAACATAAGACCTTTGGTCTCACGCTGTTTGTTCATTTGCATCTCACTGATGCTGGGAACAAAGAGATTGCAATCTTTACTGCCGATCTTTACTGCCGTGTGGCCCGCAAAAGTGAAAGCAAACGAGTGCTTTCAGGCCTTCAAATGGTGCGCGCGCCCGGCCGGCGCACATGAACTGTATTTGGAGGCCTGAAAGCACTCGTTTGCACTTCCAGATCCCCCATTTACAAAAGCTCTCGCGAGAGCAGCGCTAAAGCGCTGTCGCAGGCGAGACCTAAAAAGTGGGAAGTAGTTTGTCTAGATGAGGTGTCACACGGACATGCTGGTAAATGGTTCAGTGAATATGTGTTTTCCGGAAAGCCCAACGTCAGAGGAACGTAGTTTCATCTTAATTTTGTCAGCAAATAATGATGCTGGGGATTCACAACAAGAGATAGATAAGAGGGATTGCCACATAACACGGGAGGCGAGGCCAGGTAAGTAATTACTGTGCTTTTTAATGTGTTCCTCTCCCATCTGGTCTGTTCACTTTTCGTTATGAAGAGCTCTTTCAAACTTGATTTGGGGTACGAATCATAGCTTATAGGATTTTTATATAAATCATCCAGGCCCATGGACGTAAGTGTCTGTCTTACATGCGTTAACCAAGGGATTGTTACAGCATGATCAAGTTTCATAATATTGCTTATAATGTGCTGGTTGAGGTGAACCATATCCCTTTTCCAGATTGAAAGCCACAGCAGTAGCGGGGCCATTTTGATTGTATCGCTAATGTAAGGCAGGCCCAATTCCTTATGAGCAATATAATTGCTACAGGTACCTGGGATTGACAAAAGCCTATTAGCGAACTTATCCTCGATGACTTGTAGCGCGATTCCCCATATTGTGGCCCCATATGTGGCTGTGGTGATTGTTTTTGCTGTGTAAACTTTAATCAATTTGTCAATTGGTTTACTACCCAAATATTTAGCAAATTTAAATAAAGCACCTATGCTTTTTGTCATAAGATTTGCCTTGTTTGACACCATCTCAGTCCACTTTAGTTTTGAATCAAATAGAATGCAGAGATAGACAACATTTTGCACCCAATCTATGCGTTGGCCCTCTATGTAAAGCATTTTCAGTTTTTGCTTGTTCCCGCCAACTGACAGAATAAAGGTCTTTGTTTTGTTCACTTGCAAATCTAATTCTGCCATAAAAGATGCATTTGTCGGGATACTATTTTGTAAAGCCATCGATATTCTAGCCAGCAATACTGCATCATCTGCATACAGCAGAATGTGAAGCATTATAGAGGGGGTATGTGGAACATCCTTACTTTTCTCGACCATCACCTTATATAATCTGTTTGTATACAGTGAGAAGAGAAATGGGGCTAGGACACATCCCTGCCTTACTCCTTTCTCAATATTAAAAGTTCGGTTGCACTCGCCCTGCTTTCCAAAGCATACCATTGCTATTGCCTGCATATATAATTGTCTAATAAATAAGATTATCCCTGCGTCAACTCCCATGGCCTTCATGATGGACCATAATTTATAATGGGCCACGCAGTAGAAAGCCGCTGAGAGGTCCATGAAGGCCATGTGGAGCTGACCTTTTTCTGTAACATATTTAGCGCTATCAGGGTTTAATTTAGGCACTGGTCGAGGGTCCCCCTGCCCTTTCGTAAGCCATATTGAACCTCAGGTAGTATGTTTTTATCCACTGCTCACGCCTCTAATCGATTTAACAAAAGTCTTCCCATTAATTTTACCGTACTATCTATTAGGGAGTTTGGGCGATAGTTAGCTGGGTTCAACCTATCCCCCTTCTTGTATATCGGAATGATGACTGATTGCTTCCAAGAGGGCAGGGGGCCTATTTTACAAATTGCATTGAATATAATTGTTAGAAGGGGGCCCATAAGGCTCTGTTAGCGAGAAAGAGATCTACCGGGACCCCATCTGGTTCAGTCACCTTCATGGCGGAGGACTGAGAGAGAGACAATTCTATTTCTTTGATTCCAAAAGACAACTTGGGTATTTCCCCATGCTCTAGACTGGTTATTCCCTCACATGACTTTCCCTTATTTTAAAAGATTGACTGAAAGTGAGTTACCCAGTAATCTTCATCTATATATATATCTAGTGATGGACCTCCATCTTCTTGCAAGAAGGGGGAATTATCTACCTTCCAAAAGGCTTTACCATCCCTGGTAACTGAAGCTTGAATTAGATTCTCCCAGGTTTCTGTCTTAAGTTCATTGAGTCTTTTTTGCCTGGCTAGCTTGTATGCCATCCTGGAATCCCAAATTAAATTCCTGTTTCTTGGTATGGTTCTGAGAGCTTTTCTAAGATTTGCTGCAGCGAGGGAGCAATTCTTATTGAACCATCTATTCGTAGGACCGGAGTTTTTTGAAGGAGGGACCGTTAAATAAGTTGCGTGTATTCTAGAATCTTTCCAAATGCCTCTATCACCTGTTGTTCGTTTGCTAGGGGATCTAGACGTACCAAAACCTTGTTCTTATTTTTCATTACAATCTCTCTTTTATCAGGGTGTTTACATCCACTTTATCCCATCTTAGGCGCCGATTACGATCCTGTAAAAACCGGGTACGAACCGTCGGACGGAGCATATTCTCCGTCCGACGCGTACCCGGTCGTCAAAATTTACAAACATGGAATTACGATTCGCACGGGAACACCATTTCCGTACGAATCGTAAAAAACCCCGACCGAACAAAATAAACATACAAATGCGATCCGGGAAAGCGCCGACCTGACGTCGGGACGCTCGCAGCCTGCCATTCACGAACCAGGAATTACGATTCGCACCGACGTCATCCCGCACGGTGAATATTTTCCGGCAGCCAAAAACTGCCGGGAAATCAGGACGACGCGAACAAGGACTACCAGTACGCGACGGACAGACAGGACGACGCGAACAAGGAGGACCAGTACGCGACAGGACGACGCGAACAAGGAGTACCAGTACGCGACGGACAGACAGGACGACGCGAATAAGGAGGACCAGTACGCGACAGGACGACGCGAACAAGGAGGACCAGTACGCGACGGACAGACATGGACCCGAACCTACGAGTCATCCCGGCCCTCATAGCAGTCGACCTCCTCTACAGGTTCGGACGCAGATGCCGCAGAAGGTCAGAACAACTAAAGGAGGGGGGAAAGTGGGGTGGGGTGGGGGCGGCAGGACCAGGGCAGGCCACAAACCCCCCACCAAAGTCACACAGCACACATGCCCTGGACATACCTGACTCCCATGCCCTGGTCACTACGAGGGGGTGGATGCGTGTCCAGATAAGGCAGCGACCGCCACAACGGAAGTCCGTCACGACGCGAACAGGCAACACAACCAGACAGGTACGTCCCGTACCCACGCCTGAAGAGCGTGGGTACGAGTCAAACCACGCCCACACCCACGTCACCCCAACAATGGCGGGACGGCTCGTACCCACGTGGTAAAGGCCTGGGTACGGGCCGCACAAGCATCACATAGCGTGGGGACGGATATGTACGCACCCTACCCCCACCCCGTATGCATGGAGCGTACCCCCACACCAACAGTGTAAGTACGACCCGTACCCACCCGCGTACGTATGTTGCGTACCCCCACCCCAACAGTGTAAGTACGACTCGTACCCCCACCCGCGTACGTATGGAGCGTACCCCCACCCCAACAGTGTAAGTAAGACACGTACCCTCACCTCGAATGCATGGAGCGTAGCCCCACCCCAACAGTGTAAGTACGATACGTACCCCCACCTCGAATGCATGGAGCGTACCCACATCCGTGTATGTCATGAGCGTACATATTGTGAAATTGGAGAGGTGGGTGCAGAGTCCTCCCAGCAGTGCCCTGAGACAGGAGGGGTGGGTGCCTATCACTCCCAGCAGTGCCCAGAGTCAGGAGGGGTGTGTGCAGAGTCCTCCAAGCAGTGCCCAGACACAGGAGGGGTGGGTGCCTATCACTCCCAGCAGTGCCCTGAGTCAGGAGGGGTGGGTGCCTATCACTCCCAGCAGTGCCCTGAGACAGGAGGGGTGGGGGCCTATCACTCCCAGCAGTGCCCTGAGACAGGAGGGGTGGGTGCCTATCACTCCCAGCAGTGCCCAGAGTCAGGAGGTTGTGTGCAGAGTCCTCCCAGCAGTGCCCTGAGACAGGAGGGGTGGGTGCCTATCACTCCCAGCAGTGCCCAGAGTCAGGAGGGGTGTGGGCGCATCACTCCCAGCAGTGCCCATGGAACGCAAAGGGTGGAGTAGTCACAGATACCATGCCCACAAATGTCAGTCAGGTGCACAAAGACCCTGCAGTACATGTACCACATGTGTTCGAGGCTGGGAGTATACGCATGCATAGCGCAGAAAAGAAAACATGTACACATGAAGTAATGTCAATAGGCCACATACACAAGTACAATGACTACCAAGGATGCCACGAATTATGCAGGTGGAGACATCGCTCAGCATGCATGTGCAAAGGTGAAGGACTACGTCACACACCCAGCTAATGGACACACAGCTCTGTGCCAAAGTCAGGGGACACCCTGCAGGGAAGAAGTCAGGGTACACAGAGGAAGGAATACACCTTGGGATAATTGCAACATGCAGCAACTGCTTACATGAATGGACAAAGGTAGCTAACACCGTGTGATGGCACACAGATCCCAGGGTCCCCCCTATGAGCAGCACACTACTACATTTCCCACACACCCAACACCTGACCAACACCCACAACCATGTAGCAGCCACACCAACAGCAATGCCAGCAATGCAGGAGTGTTCCAAGGGCAAAAATAAATAGCTTTATTCAGCATGAGAAAAAAACTAGTATGACGTGAGTCCAATGTCAACAAAGGCCATAGGGCAGTCCAGGAGTCCCAGATGGATGGGGGACACAGTGGGATGCGTGTCCCCTAGCTTGCCTGCACATTTACAATCCGTTGTCTTCCACAGGGGTGAGGGCATCATGTGGGGGGGAAGAAACAGGCACCGCAGGGACAGGAGGGTGAAGGATAGGCGTCGTGGGTGCAGGGATGGAGGACTCCACCACAGGGGGTGGGGCAGGGCCAAAGGCGGAGGCCAGGATCTCGCTGCACACCTTAGCAAGGTCCTCCAGGGACTCCCCTGCACCCGAAGGAACCACAGGCCCCAAGGAGGGGGGGGGGGTCAGAGGGATGGGTCGCAGCGCCACTGGGGGAGGGTGTGGACAGGGGGGGGGACTCAACCACCCTGACCGGGGACCTCCTTGACCGCTTGCGGGGTGGTGTCACTGTGGGGCTCAGGGACAGAGCGGCCATGAAGGAGTCTTTGGGGGAGATGTGGCCAGGAGAGCTGAGGGGAGGGGATTTGGAGGGAGTGGATTGGGTGGAATGCGGACTCCCACTCTGGCTGTGTGTCACACGTTTGCCCCCCGACCCAGTGGGTGTGCCTACTGCACCCTGTGTGTGCGTGTCAGGAGGTGTGCGGCGGACCTTCCCTGCTGGTGTGGTGCCTGTGTCTGTTGTGGTGGGTGCATGCTTACGTCTGGGTGTATGTGGGACAGGCATGGGAGTGGGAAGTGTGGAAGGAGCAGGGGTAGGGGGTGGGACATAGCGCTGCAGGAGACCCACTGCTGCAGTCAGTGTGGAGTCTATGGACCTCAGCAAGTTGCGTTGGTCAGCCTGCGATGAATGAATGCCCTCCAAGTATGCCTCCATGTTGTTGAGGACCTGGCTGTGGGCATGGAGGACATTAAGGATCGCAGTCTGACCAACCTGCAACTGCCGCTGGATGTCCACAGACTCAGCATTGGCGGCAGCAGTGGAGACAGGGGCAGGGGGTGCGGTGCCTGGCAGGAAGGAGACATGTGGTGACCGGGCACGTTGGGAAGGGACACGAGCAAGTGGGAGGCGGCTGATGCCAATGGAGGGGGCGGTGCCAGATGTAGGGCTGCTGTCAGATGGTGGTGCAGCCACCGCCCACTCGGAGTGATCATCCTCGGACCCGTCAGCTTCATAGTCTGTTGTGCCAGTCGACAGGTCCCCGGGGTCACTCTCCACCGCCTCTGTCCCACTCGAAGTGCCAGCCCGGATGTCACCGCTGGCACTGGTGCTCGGTCCCTCCGCGCTGTCTGTGTCCATGTCTCCCTCCGTGTCCCCCGACGATGCTGTGGGCAGGGTGAAGAGACAGAAAGTTATCATACACCTGTATACATATGTCACATGAGTCAAATCTACGTAGGTCACAGTGCATAGGCTGAAACAAAGGAAAGTTACATCTACATAACAAGGTACATATGTAGGGCATGCAAGACAGTTTTTTGACCCACCATGCCATTGAAAATCAATGGAGAGCATGACACAATAGCAAATGAGATGATATGGAATTTTGACTGAGGAGCATGGCCCTGGGGACAATCCAGCACTGCATCTGCACCACACAGCGTGGTAGGAAATTGGGATGAGCAGGGACCAAATCCAGGAACTAGAGGCACATGCAGCATAGGTAATACTGAGAACATGCCCACCCTGACTGGCACACTGCACCTTGAGTGTATGTCCAGGCAAACATCACACACTGGCCAGTCCTAGCAAGGAGATATCAGGTCTTGACATGTCGGACATGCCCGCACCACCCACCCCCTACATGAGACAAATCAATGGAGACACAGGAAGCACGTACATCTCTTAGTCAGGGTGAAATACACATGGGATGCTAAACTTCTATATTGCACACAAACTACCCAAGGTGCAGCAGTGCAAATTATCATGTACAAATGGGCAGCATCAGATGATTGCAACAAGACACAAAGGCAATGGCCACCGTGAGTATGTAATAGGAAAATCAGGTCAGGCTGTACAGTGGACACTTGTAATACATCTCACGTCAATATACATGTTTGCAGGGGACAATGGCACAGAGCACAACCTATGCTGTAGACACAGAGATTGTCGACATTCTCGGATTACACACATGATACCTAGGAAAAAATGACCATGGGGACAGTAGTGGCCACACAACTCCATGCTCCTGAATGGGAATGACTGCGACACACGCTAACATCCCTGCACTATGCCTAACACACAATCATGCACATCATGTCACAGGCCACCACACGGGACATGCCTGCTGGAAGGCCTGGCACTCGAGAGATTAACTCCCATGTCTGGACTCAGCATTAGTGCCAACTGACATGGAACCCACAAGTCCAGAGCTGGACAGGGCACAGGCAAGGTCACACAACCTGTTACACACCAACCCCACACATGATGCTGCAGGCATTGTACACTTGGAGAAGGTGTCAGGCCACATAACCTTGTGATGGAGTGACTACACACAGACCAGGGAACACATTGCAAGGAGGGGAAGGGAGGCAGAAGAACACTGCAATACTGTGGGGAACATGATTTGCACAGCACCATAAACCCTGGAAGAGTATCCATGGAACAGTGCACTTACAAATGCTGGTGAAACACAACAAACACACACAAGTACCTACCCCCTTCCGGCTGCTGCATCTCCTGTAGACGCCTGTCCAAGTCAGGAAAGACCACCGCCAGCACACGTTTCTGGATGTGGGAGAGACGGCGGCGCCCGCGGTTCTTGTGGCTCTCAGGTGAGTCCCCCAGCAGGACCCGTGCGATCCTCCGCGTCCAGCACCGGATATCCTGCCAGCGTTTCCTCACCTGGGACAGGTGCCGCCTCCGACCATCCGCACTCCTCACGGCGCTGACGGCCTCCAGCCATATCTGCTCCTTGGCAGAGGCGTCTACCTGTGAGGATGAACAAGTGACACTACATCAATACACCTTGCACATGTCACGGGGACACAGATTAGAACACATTTGCTGTTTACAACAAGGCATAGTGTGCATCAAACGCATTGCAACTTTGTCATAGGGACATGATCCTGTGGGGGAAGGCCAAAATCAGTACGTGCCATTGAAAGGACACAGGTGGAATGAGGGCAACTACACAATCAATGATCCAGGCTCACACTGTGCATCACACCCACCCCTCCTGTCTCAGGGCACTGCTGGGAGTGATAGGCACCCACCCCTCCTGTCTCAGGGCACTGCTGGGAGTGATAGGCCCCCACCCCTCCTGTCTCAGGGCACTGCTGGGAGTGATAGGCCCCCACCCCTCCTGTCTCAGGGCACAGCTGGGAGTGATAGGCACCCACCCCTCCTGTCTCAGGGCACTGCTGGGAGTGATAGGCCCCCACCCCTCCTGTCTCAGGGCACTGCTGGGAGTGATAGGCCCCCACCCCTCCTGTCTCAGGGCACTGCTGGGAGTGATAGGCACCCACCCCTCCTGTCTCAGGGCACTGCTGGGAGTGATAGGCCCCCACCCCTCCTGTCTCAGGGCACTGCTGGGAGTGATAGGCCCCCACCCCTCCTGTCTCAGGGCACTGCTGGGAGTGATAGGCACCCACCCCTCCTGTCTCAGGGCACTGCTGGGAGTGATAGGCCCCCACCCCTCCTGTCTCAGGGCACTGCTGGGAGTGATAGGCACCCACCCCTCCTGTCTCAGGGCACTGCTGGGAGTGATAGGCCCCCACCCCTCCTGTCTCAGGGCACTGCTGGGAGTGATAGGCCCCCACCCCTCCTGTCTCAGGGCACTGCTGGGAGTGATAGGCACCCACCCCTCCTGTCTCAGGGCACTGCTGGGAGACATCAGGCATTCCCCCCCCTTGGGACCCCCCCTACAGTCCATAGCATGTGTGTCACACCTTGACACAATGGCAGAAGTCACAGTCACAACAAAGGGACACAGTCTGTGGCAGTGGACACTGCACTCACCTGATAACCTGGTCGCCCATACAGCATGGGGTACCGTGGGAGGATCACATCCACCAAAGCCATGTTCTCCTCCAGGGTGAATGGCTGTGACCTCTCCACAGCCCTTGACATGGTTCCAGGGAATCAGTAGCAGCAGCTGGGTCGTGGAATACAGAGATGTGCAGGCAAGTGCTCCCTCATGGGACCTGGCTGCCTTATATCTGCCTTGCTGGCCCATCTCATGCACAGGGGTACAGAGTGATTGGTCACTCACATTTGCATCCTATGTTTCCTCCAATCCCTTCAAACCTAGCAGTCTGTGGGTTCTCTATCGGTTTCATTCTCCTGCATGATGTCAGCCCCACAAACACATTGCAACAAAGTAGAAGAATACCAACTGACTTCTGCTGTGCACCTTCCAGAACAATTTCGAAATTTGAACTTGGTCTCCATGACAACCAGCATGCATGTAGGCCTTAATACTTGTCCCTCATGTGTCCCCAATGTAATTTGGAGCGTCACACACAGGTACGGTGCGTTTCGGGGCCCTAGGGCACCCCAAATGCATTGCAACGGCCCGTACACACGTGCCTACGTTCACAATCACTATGGGTGTCCTGGCGTATGCGTACTCGTAGTGGTACGGGCCGTACACACGCATGTACACTCACTATCACTACGAGTACGCATACGCGGGGAGACCCATAGTGATAGTGAGCGTACATGCGTGCGTACGGACCTACCACTATGGGTGTTCTTGCGTATGCGTACTCGTAGTGGTACGGGCCGTACACACGCATGTACGCTCACTATCACTATGGGTGTCCTGGCGTATGCGTACTCGTAGTGGTACGGGCCGTACACACGCATGTACGCTCACTATCACTACGAGTACGCATACGCGGGGAGACCCATAGTGATAGTGAGCGTACATGCGTGTGTACGGCCCGTACCACTACGAGTACGCATACGCAAGAACACCCATAGTGATAGTGAGCGTACATGCGTGCGTACGGACCTACCACTATGGGTGTTCTTGCGTATGCGTACTCGTAGTGGTACGGGCCGTACACACGCATGTACGCTCACTATCACTATGGGTCTCCCCACGTATGCGTACTCGTAGTGATAGTGAGCGTACATGCGTGTGTACGGCCCGTACCACTACGAGTACGCATACGCCAGGACACCCATAGTGATAGTGAGCGTACATGCGTGCGTACGGACCTACCACTATGGGTGTCCTGGCGTATGCGTACTCGTAGTGGTACGGACCGTACAAATGCCTGTACGCTCGCCATCACGATGGGTACACATACGGCAGCACTCCCATAGTGATATGGGAACGTACACAGGCCCTCTTTGCAGCAGTACAGCGGTTTTCACACATCACAGTGGTGACAGGCGGCACACAGGTAGGGATAGGGCGGACATACTTGTCCATGGATGGACATACTTGTCCATGGATGGACATACTTGTCCATGAATGGACATACTTGTCCATTAATTGACATCAAGGCATCGTCTGTGCATTACTACATGTGTGGGGCACAGGTGTGACGGCCTGTGATGTGGAACATTACTCCTGAGTGGAGAAGGCACCAGATGTATGATGAGATGTCTACAGATGTACTGTGTGATGGTGCAATGTGTGCCAGGCATGCCCTTGACTCCTTTGACATGTGTGCATGTCGTACTGCACACTTGGGGTGAGCGTCACTGGCATGGCACGGACACCAACACACGGAAGTGTCCCCTGATGCCCGGTACAGGGGTTATCACACCTGACTTGTCACTACCCACGGTGCACAATGTGACTATGTCATGTATGTGTGGGGGCTTCCCATCAGGTTGATGTTGGAGCACCCTCAAAAGCTGCAGCCGTTGCAGCAACCAACATGTGTCTGTGTGTAGATTGTCATTGCACACTGTTCCGCACACCATGCCACATGTGGTATCGGATGTGAGGTGCACATGTATGCATGGGACACGGAGTAGCGTGACAAGGACATGTCTGCATCCTCACAATGAATGTGTGGTGAGTCATGACATGTGCACCTTCATGGCAAGGTGTGTGGGCTGTCCTAGTGTAATGTCATGTGACCTGTGGCTCCAGTGTTCCGCTACCAGTCTCTGCAATCGGCATCCTACTTCTGCTGATGTGTGGGCGTATGTCACTCCTGTCTTGCGTCTGGCTGTTCACTTGCACTGGGACACAGCTATTCACATGGCATGGCATGGGGAGGTTCTCAATCTCCGTGTGTAGCTGGGTCTTGGTAGGAGTGTCACCTTGCATCCATACGTGTCCTGGGCATGTAGCACATACCTGACTCCCTATGTAGCATATGTGTATTGACAGATTAACATGTGCTCAGTACATGTGAATTGTTGTCGTAGTGCACTCACTCTTCCTTGTCACTTCCAAATTACTGCAGAGTGCCGCCTCTTGCCCGACCAATTCCGGACTTGGCTGCCATGCGGGAGAATGACAGCATCCGGCTCTACCGCTTCACCCAACCGTTGATTCTGGAGTTGACGGCGAGACTGGCACCACACCTGCAACCGCAGCACAGGTATCCTACGGCACTGACACCCAAGCTGAAGGTAATGGCTGCCCTACATTTTCTTGCCACGGGTACCTTTCAAAATTCCATAGCTCATGTTGGTTGCATGTCCCAGAGGATGTTCTGCCGTGTGCTGCATGATTTCTTAGAGGCCATGTTGATTCACCTGGATGACTTCATCAAGTTCCCAACCCCTGAACAGTTGACTGCGGTCAAGCGTGGATTCTATGCCCTGGGAGGGATGCCCCATGTCATTGGGTCCATAGATGGTACACATGTAGCTTTGGTACCACCACACACACGGGAGGTGGCGTACCGCAATCGAAAGCACTACCACTCCATCAATGCCCTTGTGGTGTGTCAGTCCAACATGGTGATTTCACATGTCTGTGCTCGTTTTCCAGGATCAGCACACGATGCCTACATCATGAGGCGTAGCAGGATGCCTGAAATGATGATGCAGCTGCGCAACGAAAGAGCATGTGTTGTTGGGGGGTACAGTCTGTCTGTCCTGTAATTTGCATAGCCTACCAGCACGACCGCTTCACCAGTTCTAACGATGTCCTTGTGCTTCCCATGTAGGGGACGCTGGCTATCACAACATGCCATGGCTGCTCACACCTCTCCGCAACCCCATCACGCCGGCCCAGCTCCGCTACAACACCGCCCATGGCCGGACAAGGCGAGTGATAGAGAGGACGTTTGGCCTGCTGAAGAGCGGATTTAGGTGCCTCCACAAGACCGGCGGCGCGCTCCCATATGCCCCTGCGAAGGTCTGCAAAATCTTCATGGTCTGCTGCATGCTGCACAACATGGCAGTTGAGAGAGCTGTGCCACTCATCCTGGATCAACATGACGAGGACCATCCACCCGTGGAGGACGAAGGGCTTGGCAATGGGGCTAGTGATGTGGAGGATGTGGAGCCGCAAGAGGACATCCGGACTCGGCTCATACGTGACTTCTTTGCTTAGTGGTGAGTACCAGTGTCTGAGTGTGCACGCATTGGTCCCCGTGTGTCATGTGTTGTGATGTGTCTCCACCTGCATGTATGGCACGTGAGTCAGAGGTGTGTGTGGGTGTGTCACTGGAGTGATGTTGGCAGTGATGGTTGTATTTCCCCAGTCATAATTGTGACCTAGCGTGTTGTCATCCATACATGTGTCGAGTAAATGCACATGCAAGTGGCTGTGCTTTTTGTGGCTGACTTCTTGTGTGTCTCTCTTCCCCAGGTACTTGCGCATGCCGTCTGCTGCTTGCATTGTTGTGGCACTGCTATTCCTCATGGACACATCATCGTGGGCTGACTCAGCGTTACAGGCACGGACAAGTTTGGAAGTCTCCATAGGGTAAGGGATGCATCAGGGGTGTATTGGGTGTGGCAGTTGTTCACGATGTATGCACACTGCCCCTGTCGATGTTTGGTTCCTCTGCAGCCATGTAGCATCCCCATGGGACACGACATGCAGCTGTGTACACCTGAATAGATGGTCTGCCTGGTTGACAGTCATCAGTGATGGGATAGTGGATTGTGATGATGGCATCAATGTGTGTGACACTGCCCTCGGACACATACGGTTAGCATTGGCTTGACATGGTGTGGGACTTCCACATCAGCGGATCAATGGTGTATGGCAGTCTCTCCGTGAGCAGCTGTGGGTGTTTAGCTGTTAGCCGACAATTGTGTGCCAGTTCCATGGCTATCACGCATTTGTGCTGCAGAAGGGGGGTGCCAGTGTTGGACCCACATGTTACTCCACAAGATGTGTTCATGTGTACTTCAAGTTGCCTCTGCAATCCCGAAAACATGACTAATAAAGGTGTCCCTATGCCTCCAAGGTACCTCTTCTCAGTCAATGCTGGTGTGTTGCCACGGTGCATCCAGCATGTCTGGCATGGTTTTCCCGGATAGTGGTTATGTGTCGATGTGTCGAGTAGCAAGATGCAAGCTGTGTGTGTGGGCTGAGACTGTGTATTGGGCATGATGTCCATGACTGTGTGGGTATTGTGATATGTGCCATCCCCATGCATCCACCGTTGGGCAGGCCCCCATTCTCTGCATCCACCGGACTCAAGCTTGCAGGACATGGTTCTGCCACCTGTCTACACATACCTGGGTGCCCCCCAGGACACTCCACATGATCCCTGACCTCTGCGCATGACTGTTTCTGTACTCAATGTGTCTGTCAGCACGGTTGTGCGGCCACCCCCTCAGCTGGTTGGGCCCATCAAGGGTGTGTATGGTGTTCCATGTCTGTCTTGCCTAATACACTGTGACCCGTGTGTCCTGTGCCAGACTCAGGGCCCAGGGTGTGGATGGTTGTAGTCAAAAGAGAACTCAGGCATGTTTAGACTTTACAACACACATGTAAGGTAATAATGCAACCAGCAGCCATCTTCTCTTCATGGTGTGATATTTTATTTGGTTGGGGGGGGGGGGATAAAGTGAGGGGCTTTCCGGGATTTGGAATCCAAAGTTCAGTAGGGGAGTTGGTGTCCTTGCCATTTGAAATCCTCAGAGTCCATGCCACAGTCTTTGTCAACATTGGTCAGACAGTGACCTGCAGGGCCATGTGGCAGGGAATGTCTCTTGATGCTGTGATGCTGTTGCTCCAGTGGGCCAGGTGCCAGGCCAGGTGTCCAGGGAGATGGTGATGTTGCGCCGACCCTCACGGTCTTTTCCGTGGACGACCCGCCCTCCTACGGGGACCCTCAGAAGCAGGCCGTGACGACGTCTGGGATGCTCCATCGGATGTTTCCTCCTCCTCCTCCTGCTCCCTCCCTGTGGGTGGTGATGTTCTCCGCCTTCTGGCACAGGGAGGGTCGGCCATGTTGTCGGCCATCCGACGGAGTGTATCGTGAATTCCCGTGTACGCCGTCACGAGCTCAGCCTGTCCGTCCTCCATCCTCCGTTGGTGTTGCAGTAGACAGGCATGTAGCTCCGCATGTTGCTGGGCCTGCTGGGTCTTGATCCCCTCGAGGACAGACACAACCTGGGCCAGGCCCGTGGTGTCCTGCCGGTATGTGTCCAGGATGTTACGGACATGGGAAAATACCGGTTCCCCAGCCAACTGGTCAGGCTCGCGCCTCCGCCGTCCTCCACTCCCACCACCCCTGCCCACTTGCACCTGGCCTGCCCTTGTGGGTATATCGGGTCTCCAGGACCCCTGAGGGGTGGCATTGGCGTTGTCGCCTGCCTCCTCCTGGGTGCCCGGGACACCGTGTCCCTCCTGGCCAGCCTGGCTGCATTGTGGTGGTGGGGCAGGGATCCTGGGTGTCTCCTGGGATGTGGCAGGAGTGGGGGTGGTGGTTGGCACAGTTGTACCTGACGCAGGTGCTGCAGGTGGTTGGACACCAGAGGGGCCAGGTCGGTCGGGCTCGTCCACAGAGTGGTGAGAGTCGTCGCTGCCGGTGGGATCGGGCTCCCGCAGATCCGGGTCCTGTGAGTCTTCCCCCCCAGTGTTGGGGGGTGAACCACAACGTTGACCTGTGTGTGAGAGAGACAATGTTAATTTTGGTCCATGCAACATCCATGTTTCATCAGATTCAACGTTGGCATATTTCCTCTTGGAATTAGGATCTGTCTTGCATTCCACTCACAGTGCACTTGTGCATGGGTGTGTCCCTTGGGCACCACTTTGGCCCCTTTAACTATGTGTGGCACAGTCTTACTTGCTGCGTCAAGTGTGACTGCAGTCAGCAGTGGAGTGGGCAGGTGTGGCGAGCCATGCATTGGCGCCTTCCGTGTAGCACTGTACATGTGCACATGGAGTGGATCCACACACTTATATAATGCAGGTAGCTGTTGTTGTGCTCGTGAACAGGTTGTCACATGGCCCTGTGTTTTGCCATGGTGAAGAGGGGGGGTTCTGGCACTGGCCACCCTTGGCTACATGCGTGCAGTCTACCTGCTGACAAGCAGACATTCCCACACACCACACGGCTGATTTGCTCTCCCTGTGTCTCCCTCCCTCTCTGTCCCCCTCTCCCTCCCTCCGTGTGTCAGCCTCCTCCCTCTGTCCGTGTCCCTGTGTCTCCCTCCCTCTCTGTCCCCCTCTCCCTCCCTCTCTGTCCCCCTCTCCCTCCCTCTCTGTCCCCCTCTCCCTCCCACTCTGTCCCCCTCTCCCTCCCTCTGTGTGTCACCCTCTGTCACCTCAGCCCAGCTTCCTAGACACACACTTTTTCCAGTCCTTTGAATGGCCCTTGGCTTGTTGCTGTGAGTTTGTTTCTGATCTCCAGGCACCCATTGGGTGTAGTGTCTGTGTGTGCGCTGCTGCTGTGGTTGTGTGTGTTGCCACTCTTTCACAGTGTTGGCTGTTCATTAGCTGCTGTCATGTGCAAAACAGTGCCTTCACCCCCATGTGTTGATGCAAGGCGTCCGCCATTTGCTGGCGAGTCTTTCCTGTGTGGGGACACACTGTTTGTCTGGCTGTGACCTGGGCCATATGGGCAGAGGGCATTGTTGTCTGCTTCTGAGTTGCACTATGTGATTTTTGGGGCCCACCCTCCCGCCATCCGGGTTACCGTGTCATGTGTTGGTGTCTTCTGTGGCCTGTGACTTGACATTGTCCTGCTGGGTGCATGGGGCATGGTGGCGGCAGTGGCATGTGCGTGTTCATGGAGTGTGGTTGAGTCATGCGATAGGTTGGGGTGGTTGCGTGCCTGTTAGTGATTTTGGTTGTGGATGACGTTCCCCCCATGTGAGGTGCGTTGTTTGTGTACTCACCCGGGTCTCGGAGTCCTAATCCTTCGACTGCCTCCACCGGCTGTATGGCCATCACCCTCTCCTCCCAGGGCTGGTAGTGTACGGGTCTGCAGGAGGGCCCTCCTCCAGTGGCGTTGGCCTGGTTGTGTTCCTCCAGCATCTTGGCTCGGACCCTCCTCCGCAGATCGTACCACCTGGCTTGGCATTCCTGCCTGGTCCTTCTGGTGTCCCCAACAGCATTCACAGCATCGATGATGGTCTGCCACATGGCTGTTTTTGCTGACATGCTGGTGTTTCTGACCAATGTTCCAAAGAGCTGTGGCTCGACTCTGAGGATTTCATCGACTAGAACCTCCAACTCTCGGTTACTGAACTTTGGATTCTTGGTAGTGGGCATGGTGAGGGGTGTGGATGGTGGGGGAGGGGTGTGGATGGTGGGGGGGGGGCGTGGATGGTTGTGGGTGTGTTGGTGTGGTTGTGCAGGTGTGTGTGTGTGTGAATGTGATGAGGGGGTGTTTGTGAAGGTGGTTGTGTGAAGGTGTGCAAGTGTAAGGTGTGGTGTAGCTTGTAGTATGGTTCTGTGGTGTCTGGCAGCAGTGAGTCTGTTGCAAAGGCTCATGGTTTGTGTGTGTGGGCCCTTTTTATTGGTCCATGGGTGGGTGTGGCTGTGTTTGAAGTTTGGGTGGGTGTGTTATAAGGAGTTGTGGTGTTTTGGGCCTCTGTTTGTTTTTGGCAGTTGCAGGTCAGTGGATGTGTTTTTTTTAGTGTTTGTTGGCCATGTTTAGTGGCTTTGTGCCATTCGAATAGTGTATTCTTGTGTTTTGTTTTGTCCTGGTTGTGTCCGTGCGTTTTGAGCGTGTGTACGGTGTGTACATGGGCCATTTGGTTGTACGGTGCTGTCCTTGTGTGTGGCTTGGTACGACTCGTACATGCGGTTGGGATGTTGGGGCCTGGGGTGCGCTCCGTACTTAGGAGGTTGTGTTGGGGGTGCGACTGGAACGTACTGGGGTGTACATAGACGGTGGTACGACTCGTACAGGGGTGGGGGTACGACTGGAACGTACTGGGGTGTACATGGACGGTGGTACGACTCGTACAGGGGTGGGGGTACGACTCGAACGTACTGGGGTGTACATTGACGGTGGTACGACACGTACAGGGGTGGGGGGTGTACATAGACGGTGGTACGACACGTACAGGGGTGGGGGGGTGTACATAGACGGTGGTACGACACGTACAGGGGTGGGGGTATGACTGGAACGTACTGGGGTGTACATGGACGGTGGTACGACTCGTACAGGGGTGGGGGTACGACTCGAACGTACTGGGGTGTACATTGACGGTGGTACGACACGTACAGGGGTGGGGGGTGTACATAGACGGTGGTACGACACGTACAGGGGTGGGGGGGTGTACATAGACGGTGGTACGACACGTACAGGGGTGGGGGGGTGTACATTGACGGTGGTACGACACGTACAGGGGTGGGGGGGTGTACATAGACGGTGGTACGACATGTACAGGGGTGGGGGGTGTACATAGACGGTGGTACGACTCGTACAGGGGTGGGGGTACGAGTCGAACGTACAGGGGTGTACATTGACGGTGGTACGACACGTACAGGGGTGGGGGGGTGTACATAGACGGTGGTACGACACGTACAGGGGTGGGGGGGTGTACATAGACGGTGATACGACACGTACAGGGGTGGGGGGTGTACATAGACGGTTGTACGACACGTACAGGGGTGGGGGGTGTACATAGACGGTGGTACGACACGTACAGGGGTGGGGGTACGACTCGAACGTACTGGGGTGTAGGTACACGGTGGTACGACACGTACAGGGGTGGGGGTACGACTCGAACGTACTGGGGTGTACATAGACGGTGGTACGACACGTACAGGGGTGGGGGTACGACTCGAACGTACTGGGGTGTAGGTACACGGTGGTACGACACGTACAGGGGTGGGGGTACGACTCGAATGTACTGGGGTGTACATAGACGGTGGTACGACACGTACAGGGGTGGGGGTACGACTCGAACGTACTGGGGTGTTCATGGACGGTGGTACGACTCGTACAGGGGTGGGGGTACGACTCGAACGTACTGGGGTGTACATAGACGGTGGTACGACACGTACCGGGGTGGGAGTACGACTCAAACGTACTGGGGTGTACATTGACGGTGGTACGACACGTACAGGGGTAGGGGGGTGTACATAGACGGTGGTACGACACGTACAGGGGTGGGGGGTGTACATAGACGGTGGTACGACTCGTACAGGGGTGGGGGTACGACTAGAACGTACAGGGGTGTACATTGACGGTGGTACGACACGTACAGGGGTGGGGGGGTGTACATAGACGGTGGTACGACACGTACAGGGGTGGGGGGGTGTACATAGACGGTGGTACGACACGTACAGGGGTGGGGGGTGTACATAGACGGTTGTACGACACGTACAGGGGTGGGGGGTGTACATAGACGGTGGTACGACACGTACAGGGGTGGGGGTACGACTCGAACGTACTGGGGTGTAGGTACACGGTGGTACGACACGTACAGGGGTGGGGGTACGACTCGAACGTACTGGGGTGTACATAGACGGTGGTACGACACGTACAGGGGTGGGGGTACGACTCGAACGTACTGGGGTGTAGGTACACGGTGGTACGACACGTACAGGGGTGGGGGTACGACTCGAACGTACTGGGGTGTACATAGACGGTGGTACGACACGTACAGGGGTGGGGGTACGACTCGAACGTACTGGGGTGTTCATGGACGGTGGTACGACTCGTACAGGGGTGGGGGTACGACTCGAACGTACTGGGGTGTACATAGACGGTGGTACGACACGTACAGGGGTGGGAGTACGACTCGAACGTACTGGGGTGTACATGGACGGTGGTACGACACGTACAGGGGTGGGGGGGTGTACATAGACGGTGGTACGACACGTACAGGGGTGGGGGGTGTACATAGACGGTAGTACGACACGTACAGGGGTGGGGGTACGACTCGAACGTACTGGGGTGTACATAGACGGTGGTACGACACGTACAGGGGTGGGGGTACGACTCGAACGTACAGGGGTGTACATACACGGGTGGGGGTGTACATACACGGGGGGTACGTGTCGGACGTACGGGGGCTGGGGGGAGTGTTGGGCGCGGCACAAGTCTCCATGGTTGCTATGGGAGTTCGGTGCGGACGGTGTTTTTTCCATACGGTTGTTGCCTCGGACGCACGGGATGGATCGTGATTCCTCGGTCGGACTTCACCTTTCACATTTGTACGGTAAATCGTACGAGGACGTGTCGGACACATTTTCCGACCCGAGGACGTGTGGGGAAATATTCCCAATGCGGTTCGTATGAACTTTTTACCATGCGAATCGTGATTGCCAGTTCGTACGGCACTTGTACGATTCGTACAGTTAAAAGACCGGATACGAGTCGCACGGGGAATTTTTTTACCGGATCGTAATTGGCACCTTAGTGTGTACCCATTCTTACTTTGTAATATTGGTTTCGGGGCATATTTTTCCTTCTTTTTCTTACGAGGACCCCAAAGAAAATCATAGCTCAATAAAGCATGGACACTAAGGCCAGACATCTTAACCTTAGGTTTTTTTTAGGTGCCCCTAAAAGTGTCAGATGTGATTATGTAATCAATAGTGGAACATATACCAACCCTGTAGAAAGAAGGGTCTGGCTCACCTGTACATACGTTAAGATCATTTCTAATTTCAAGCTGCCACGAGATCAATACTTTGTTTAGGGCATTACCAGAACCTACACGGATGAAATGGCAGATTGCCCCACCATTGTGGTCCGTTACCCCGCATATTCGTAGTGCATCTTTAGGACAGCTACTGGCGTCAAAGTCACCTACCCAGAAGATTAATAAGGGTTTAGGATGATTATATATCAGCTCCTCCATAATTCTACCAAGTTTCCCTACCACAGAGACTGGGTTCATAAAGTTAATATTTTAGAAATCTATTAGCAAAAGGTCTCTGTTGTTGTACCCCTTTGCAATAATTATATGGAAATAAGGGGAGTTATTCCAGAAAGACAGTAATTTAAATTCTCTAGTATTTGAAATCAAGGTTAGGAAGCCACCCTTTGCTCTACCCCTTATTGATGGCAAAGCTGGTATTTGGAAGGAGGGATAGCCATTTATGTGTATATTAACCTCCACCCATGTTTCCTGCAAACATATTATATGTCTGTTTTTCAGCCCCTCTTACCATTCGATATTGTCCCTTTTATTTTTGTAACCAGCTATATTCCATGTTATGAGGCTAAGTTCATTTTCATCTGTTATAAAAAGTTCCTCTATTTGATTAGGACCTATATCGCTCACATGTAGGTCAAAACTCTTTTCTACCATCTCTGTGTCATTATGTCTTATAAAATCTGTTCTAGAGTGTTGTCTTTTGTCATCACCTTGATTTACCTGATTTGTGAAAGACGAGGCCTGAGCAGTGGGTGCGAGTCGATCGCAACTATGCATACTCTCTACTACGGAGAATCTGTTTATGGTTGGCACACATAGGTTATCATTTACTGGTGGCCTAAATAGATTTCACAAAGATATCATCAGGGATCGCATTGTTTTAGAGAAGACCTGTGTGAGTGGGAGATTTATGAACAGATATAAAAATTTAGGTAGAAAGATCATTTTAGCTATCGCGATTCGTCGTGCCAGTGACAGAGGCAGTCTAGACCAAGTCTCCACTTTGCTCTCCAGCCATGTCACTGCCTTTCCACAATTCATATCCCATAACTCTTGTGTATTGTGGCTAAGCCAGATGCCCAAGTACCGCACTGGGCCATCGGCCCATTTGAGGGGATAATCCAGCTGGTGAGGCGAAGTATTCGTCGTTAGTGGGAACAGGACTGATTTTGCCCAGTTGATCTGTATGCCAGACAGTTCCCCCAAACTTTAGGATCTCTCGCAACACTGGGTTCAGGGTGTCCGCAGGGTTATTGATGTACAGAGATATATCATTCGTGTATAGCGCTATGATGAGCCCTCTAGTAGTGAACCCCAGTACCCTGGCTGCATGGTGTTGCCAAAGTCTTGAAGCCAGAGGCGCAATAGCAAAAAGCAGGGGGGACAATGGGCACTCCTGCCTTGTACCACAGGTAATTGACAACTGTGGGGAGATCAATCCATTTAATCTTAGTGTGGCTGTGGGAGAAGTGTAGAGTAGTTTATTCTGGTTCATATATGCCAGCCTAAACCCCAGTCTTGCTAAAATGGTGAACAAGTATTGCCATTCCAGTTAATCAAAGGCCTTGGTTGCGTCTAGAAGTGCTGCCAGAGAATGTCAGAGGGGACCTAAATAATGTAGCACCGCAAAAAAGGTGAGTATATTGTGTGCCGTGGGCCTGCCCGGAATAAATCCAGACTGGTCAGGTCTAACGATCAGAGGGAGTAAGGGCTGTATCTGTTTTCCAGAAATTTAGCATACATTTTTGTGTCAATATTAATCAGTGAGGGAGGACGATACGAGTCCCTTTCGTTAGGAGGTTTTCCTGGCTTAAGTAATGATAATATAATTGCTTCTCGCATTGATAGCAGAAAAACTCCAGTTACCTGTGCTTCACCATAAAGCGACAGGAGTTGAGGCGCTAGCAGATCAGCATAGCTCCAATGAATCTAGATAGGTCTGCAAGTCCTCAGGTAACATGCAGGAGGAGGAAGTGTACAATGTGGTATAGAATTTAGTAAATTGGTCCAATATTTTCTGGGGGCCCCTGTCCAAGTCACGATTATCATCTAGGATTTCTGAAATGAACGTTACATTGTTGGGTGAGCTTAGAGTGTTAGTTAGGGTCTTGCCCAGCCTGTCCCCTTCTCCGTACCGTGTTCCTTGGGCATATTTACCCATAAATTTCCCCTCCCTTAGTGCCTCCTCTTCATATTCTGAGACTTGGTCCCTATTTGCTCCTAAAATCTTTGTATCCTCTGTACTGCAGTATTGTAGTTCTAGATCTCTGATGTTGTATTCCAATTTTTCGAGGGATTGCCTTATGGATTTCAGTACCCCAGGCTGTCTGGATATGCATTTCCCTTGAATTATAGCTTTGAAGGCTTCCCACAGAGTAGCCAGTGTTTGTACCAAGCCAGAGTTAATGGAGAAGTATTCTTCTACATCGCCTCTAATTTCTTCCCAAAATATTGTGTCTGGGAAGGCGTATGGGGAGAGCCTCCAGCCAGCTGTAGTCGGACAGGAGCATGGTCTGACAGAGTCATGGGTAAATGCTGGACTGACGTTGTCCAGGCCGTTATATCTAGGGACACTAGCCAGTAGTCTAATCTTGAACAGGCATTGTGGTGGACTGTGATGCAAGTACCTTCAGTCATTTAAGGGTGCCTCTGCCTCCATATGTCCGTTAAGTTGACTTCTGCAGTGATGGCGATGAGTGCTGTATTTGATCTCGGATGCAGTTTGCGAGACACTCCCTTCCTGTCAATGGCATCATCACCATGAAGTCACCACCCCATATAATAGGGTTGTATCCCACCATGTTAATTTTGGCCCATACTGCATGAAAGAAGTCAGGCTTGTCTACATAAGGCCCATATATTGCCGCCAGGGTTACGTTCACTGTGCTCAGCCTACCGTCTAGTATCACATACCTTCCTTCTGGATCGACATGTGACACCGTTGTCAACCAGGCCACACCACGTGTGATCAGTATGGACACCCCCTCTGGCAAAGTTGGAGTAAATGGATGAGTAAATAGAGCCCCAGCGTCTATTGTTGAGCTTAGCATGCGAAGTGCTATTTAGGTGTGTTTTCTGAATGAAACATATGTCAATATTGTGTCTGGATAAATAATATTGTATAAGTATGGTCTTATGATAGCTGTTTGGCCCCCTGATATTCCACATTAGGAGATTGTGAGATGTCATGTCAAGGCACTTTTGATAACCAGATGTCTCAGTAGTGAACTTAGTCTTACTGGGTTGCTGTGGTAAAGTGGGCACTTTCATGCGTTGGCAATGCATGTGGTTGTGAGAATGGTTTCTGAGTAAGACACTGAGTTAATCGGATTGTGCAGCCTCCTGTGCTTAACTGGCTTTGTGCCGTGCTGTCCTGACTAACTAACTTAACAAACCCTTCCCTCCCCCACCCACTCCAACCCCCCCAATTAGGTTGAGCACAAAAACCCACCCCTACGAACCAACTGTGTGTTGTGCCCCGGACACGTGCCTGGTGCCATGACTATACCGGCGTACAACCCTAACTTGCGTCAGGGTGGCCGCATTTGTGTGTGAGAGCCTAACAACAACAAACATATGTGGTGCATTAGAGACAGCATTGGCCTGTACCTGTGCAACTGTTGTTAAATGACAAAACTGCTGCTATCTGGAAATAGAGTACCACAAGCCAAAACAATTAGTGAGTTCTTAACAATACCTGGCAGTGCATAGCACTGCAGTTCAATCATTGTCACTGAGTCCAGCATCTGGGGGGACACCTGAGGTCACCTCGGCTGTCTGTTTCTGGCCTCCTATATGCTTGGCAAATTTCATGACCGATTTAGCGTTGGTAAAGTGGTGCACTGATCCCTCGTGGGTGACCTTCAGCTAAGCCAGATATAACAATGCGTAAGGTATTTCTGCTTGCCTTAGAATCCGTTTGATTGGCACAAATTCCCATCTAGCTGCCTGGACCATGGGTGTAAAGTCCAGGTATAAGGATATGTTGTTCCCTTTGTGGTTAATACTTCCTCTTTCCCTAGCCAGGCGCAGAATAGTGTCCCGGTCTCTATAATTTAATTTACGGGCCAGAATTGGTCGTGGCGTAGCTCCGACCGGGGGTCTGGGTCACAGTGTCCGGTGCGCCATCTACACTATGAACAGTGTGGAAAACTCCGAGCTGAATAGATTGCAAAGCAAGTCCTCCACAAACGTTTCCGTCTTAGCAATCGCTGTTGTTTCTGGAATGCCTGTTATGCGGAGATTATTACTGCGCGACCTGTCCTCCAAGTCTTTATTCTTGGCCCTGAGAATGTTGAGTATTTTGTCCATTTGGAGCTTTTGCTCTTTAGTTTCGATTTGAAATTCATGTACTTTCGTGGAACGATTATCCAGCTGGGAGTGATAGGCCCCCACCCCTCCTGTCTCAGGGCACTGCTGGGAGTGATAGGCCCCCACCCCTCCTGTCTCAGGGCACAGCTGGGAGTGATAGGCACCCACCCCTCCTGTCTCAGGGCACTGCTGGGAGTGATAGGCCCCCACCCCTCCTGTCTCAGGGCACTGCTGGGAGTGATAGGCCCCCACCCCTCCTGTCTCAGGGCACTGCTGGGAGTGATAGGCACCCACCCCTCCTGTCTCAGGGCACTGCTG